>NC_141352.1:10450105-11178855 GCF_057382095.1 Aulonocara sp. 'chitande type north' Nkhata Bay | reverse complement strand
TCCTCTTATTAAAACTCTTTAAAACAAATATATGTGGGTTCACTGATTTTGTCTTTCAATCGTTCAGATAATAAAAGACATGAAAAGAAAAAACCAGAAAAAGGAACAATCACCAAAATCCACAACACAAATGCTTCACAAGCCAAAAGATGTTGGAAATCAGTGGATTATCTGCTCTTCCAGGTTTGAGCACAGCTTGATCAAACCTCTAACGTGGCTTTAAATAGTTCATCCCTCTGAGGCTACGTCACCTCGCTCAGCAGGCTGCTAGCATGGCGCGCTGTCAGGTATCCAGGCGTCTGGTCGATGTCCACCAAGGCTTTGCCCTTCATCTGCTCCTCATAGTCCTTCCGATATTCCTTCTGTAAGAGACACACAGCACAGTGAGAGAACAACGACACACAGATAGACGTGATCAGCATTAATATTTGTAGCTTTTTAAGGCACAGGTGCACGATAACCCTCATACTTGTACAACCAATAATTGTAAACCCCCACAAAAGTACGATCGCTTCATCGTGCCCGAGCTTCACTGGTGTTTCCTTCAGCGGCTGATTTGGAGTCTAACTGGTCAAACTGTGGGGCACAGATCCACAGCAGGTGGCACACACTGATCTCAGCTTCTCTAAAATACAACAGATTTGTTTTCATGTTGTTAACGATTGACAGAAAAAGAAGTGACACCACGCTGCAGCATCGTTCATGATGCGAGCAGAGCGTTAATAACCTGTGGCTGTGCTGTGAACTCTCTCTGTACGACACTCATACACTTTAAACTCTGTTTTAAACAATATGATAGCTTTCCTTGATTTAAGCCCCTTCTGGAGTCGTATTATTATATGAGTTATGATTTATTTTAGGTTTAGATTTTCTCAGCTGTGAAATCAGTGTTCAAAGTTCTATAATAGGCAGTGAAGATATATGCTCGCTGTGTTCTGTGCAAATAAAAACACTTTAATTTCTCCAAACTCATTCACTCCAGTCTGCAGGCCAAAATATTGTTTGGATTATTTGCTACATGTCACATAAAAAGTTTAAAAGTTACAACCAAAGACGCACAACACGCCAAACCTGAAGTCTTCATCTGCTGGATCCAAAGCTCAGAGTGAAACTTCTGACTGGAGTGTAAAGCTAAAGAAACACATAAAGTCTGTTTCTGTCAGAGCTGCAGAGACGTTTCACCTCGCTTTGCATCTTCTGTGCTTCCTTGGACACCTTGTAGGTCTGAGTGTCTCCGAACTCCATCAGGGAGCGACCTTTGTTCTTCTCATACTCCTCTCTGTACTTGACCTGAAGACAACAAAGCACACAAACCCATCAGACGCACTTACACAATGTAAAGTTTAGAAATTATCAGACAATGAAAGCTTTTGCTTGTGTGTGTGTGTGTGTGTGTGTGTGTGTGTGTGTGTGTGTGTGTGTGCGTGCGTGCGTGCATGTGTGTGTGTGTGTGTGTGTGTGTGTGTGTGCGCGTGTGTGTGTACCTGGCTGTGCAGCACTGCGTTCTCCTTGTGGTGGAGCTGTTCAGCCGTGTGCAGAGCTGTGTGGTAATGAGCCTTCGTCTGCTCGTACTTCTTCTTATACTCTACCTGATCACATATACACAAACACACACTATTATACAAGATGACTATTTATATAAGCACAGGCTTATTCAACAAGCAGAAGGCTGGCTGAATAAGCCCGAGTCCAGTCCAACAACGTCCTCACTCAACGAACTAAAATAAAATAAATAAAGACACACGAGCACAATGCAGGACTGTTATTGTAATTGTGTGTCGGTAGCAGATGTTAAACTCTTTATTAACTCCTGCAACATCCGCATGGGCTTTGCAGAGACTTTTATTTTGAAGGCTGCATCGTAGCACTTTAATAAAAATAATAATCTTTGTTATTATTCTATGAAACAGCTAGTTTTTCTCTGACAGTCTAACATATTGAATTATTGTCTAACAGCATGTGGCTTACATTGCTCTGAAGCTTGGTGGCGTGCAGGGCGTGCTCCAGCTGCAGGAGGTTCGGGAGGTCGGAAGAACCGTCTGGTTTCTGGTTCTGGTTGGTTTTATATTTCACCTGGAGACAGGAAAAATGCATATCAGCACTCAAGGTTTTCCAGGGGTTTTAAAATGATTTCAGGGCACATGTGATTCCTTTAAGGAATGGCGAGGTTGGCAATCACAAAACAAAGAGATTTATTTGTTCCCGTTCACTCTGGTTTTACTCACTTATCTGTGCAGCTTTAAGTGATGCTCTGCCAGAGGTGGCAGAAGTACAGACATTCTGTACTTAAGAAGTGCAGATACTTGTGTTAAAAAACACTCTAGTAAAAGTTGAAGTACAGATGCAACGTCTTTACTCAAGTACAACTGACAAAGTGCTCTGAAATGTCAAATACAAATCTCAAAGAAAGTAAGAAGTAGCTCTTTTGAGGGTATTTCTACCAGCTACTTTTTTCACAAAGCTAACTGAACCTCGCGCTATAGAAATGTTTAAGTCTAAACATGGACGAGGTTCTTTCTGGAGAAGCAGATTAATCATCCGGAGGTCCACCATCACAGTGACTCTGCAGACCATAGTAAAGAAGCACGACGTGAAAGGCCAGGCCTCGTTTACAGCTGGTTAGCTGTAGCTCAACTATCAAAATAAGAGTAAGGGGACTGTTATTAGTCATAAATCTGCAGAAGGTGGGATAAAAAACGTTCCCAAAGATGTTTTATTGTGTAAAGGTCTCAATCCACACCTCGTTTTTTTTCTTTGAGGAGCCAGACTTTCTTGTAATGAGCTCTCCAAACGTTCAAAACAGGTTTTTTTCACTCATTTTCAGTCTTTGTATCTGACCATTTTCAGATTTTTTTTTAAACACTGACCTTTGAAACTCCACATTATTGAAGTAGCGAGGGAACAAAATTCAGAAATATCCAAAGAAGACAGAAAGGTGCCTCAGGCTGTGCTGAACAAGGTGGCCGAGGTGGTTTGTTAGGTGAGTACAAACTCTGGTTCCACCTTATATACCATGTTTCCATGTTTGCATATGTTTAACCCTCTCAAGGCAGGCGTTGCCGATTTGCAGCAGTTAAAAACTAACAACCTGATTACCCCACATACATATTTTCTGAGTTTTTTTTCTCAGAAGCACCACTGCAGGACTTGGTTGTGCATTAGCAACAAAAAGTTTCATTTGAGCCTGAGAGGGTTAAAAAAAATCACTGTGCCATTGTGCTCGAGAACTACTGGGGCCTTTGGTATCCAAAACGGATCCAGCATCACAGTGATTCAGAGTGACGTGTGGTGATTATGTTTCCTGGTTAAAGGTTAAAGATGAGCAGACATTTTACAGACATTAATGTCCATCAGGGTCAGTCATTGTAAAGCTCTCTTCTTTCTCTGCCAAGTAAAGATGTTCTGGCTTCAGTTCATCATCATGCTGTTCAAACAGCAAACCCAATCTCAGGGTCAGAACATCACACGAGCCACATTTTCTACCGTCTGCAGAAACAGCAAAGTGTGAGAAGTATTAAAAAAACAGAAATTTCCCTTTGAGTTCCACATATAACACTTTACTTTGATGTTTTCTTCAGTTGTGTTGCCAAAATCGGTTCCAGTTTCAGCCCCCTTTTCAACAAGCTGCATTCAGAGATCCGCCTATGTATCATGATGCTGAGTCTCAAAGAGAGGCTTTTCTAAAAATGCAGCACTGTGTGAACGTGCAGCACTCCTGAACGCCGGGCAGCGTTCAACACAACAAGCTGTTATGTAATGCGGTGAAGTGGGGAGGCTCTTTCCTGCAGCTGTGTGGGCAGTGAGTGGACGAAAACGGCTGCCTCTGTGTGTGTGTCTATTTGTGCTTGTATGGTGCTTCTTTTCACTGTTCAGCTCTTATTTTCTTTTTTTGTTTGTTTGGAGTGAAATTTATGGTGACTTTGTAAAGACATCTGAACTCCAGGGGGCTGCCCGAGGTTCAGATGTAGTTTTAGGTTTCATGTTAGAGCTGGGCTCATATTTGGCTTAGATTTGTTTAATATTTAATAGTGATGATGGTGTTCAGAGCGAGAGAAAGAGGAATGCTTATATCAATAAATGTCCTCACAACTGCAGATAGACCAGCATGTGTGTGTGTAACCTCTTCAACTTCTCCAGCTTTCATCCCACAATCCCTCTCCATTTGCCTTAGAAAGGTTGCCATGGTTACGCCCACACAACAGACTGAATTTTTCGTGAGTGTGTGTGTGAAAGAGAACGACACACACACAGCTTTTTCCCTCTTCGACTTGATTATCTCAGTGACTAAAAGAAAAAAAATGTCTCCAGGTGATCTACGGGAAAAAATCAGATTATTCTGTAAAATATAAAAAAAGAATGAGTCATCCATCCATCTTCATCCGCTTTATCCGGGGCCGGGTCGCGGGGGCAGCAGCCTAAGCAAAGAGGCCCAGACCTCCCTCTCCCCAGCCACCTCCTCCAGCTTATCCGGGGGAACACCAAGGCGTTCCCAGGCCAGCCGAGAGATATAATCTCTCCAGCGTGTCCTGGGTCTGCCCCGGGGCCTCCTCCCGGTGGGACATGCCTGGAACACCTCACCCAGGAGGCGCCCAGGGGGCATCCTTGTCAGATGCCCGAACCACCTCAGCTGGCTCCTTTCGATGTGGAGCAGCAGCTGCTCTACTCTGAGCCCCTCCCGGATGGCCGAACTTCTCACCCTATCTCTAAGGGAGAGGCCAGCCACCCTTCGGAGGAAGCTCATTTCTGCCGCTTGTATCCGCGATCTCGTTCTTTCGGTCACTACCCACAGCTCGTGGCCATAGGTGAGGGTAGGGACGTAGATCGACCGGTAAATTGAGAGCTTCGCTTTTACACTCAGCTCCCTCTTCACCACGACGGACCGGTGCAGCGTCCGCATTACTGCAGCCCCAATCCGTCTGTCGATCTCCGGCTCCCTTCTCCTATAACTCGCGAACAAGACCCCGAGATACTTGAACTCCTCCACTTGGGGCAGAAACTCGTCCCCGACCCGGAGTGGGCACTCCACCCTTCTCCGGCTGAGAACCACGGCCTCAGATTTGGAGGTGCTGATCCTCATTCCCGCTGCTTCACACTCGGCTGCGAACCGTTCCAGTGCGAGCTGGAGGCCATCACCCGATGAAGCCAACAGAATCACATCATCCGCAAAAATCAGAGATGAGACTCACAAAAACTCAAATACTCAGTAACTAAAAAAGTAACTAAAATGATTACATTAAAGCATAATGCTTGAACAACACCCAACTTTAATATAATGAAGCCCACAGAAGTCAAAGAGTAAAATATTGTTCCCACTCTGCACTGCTTTCCCATTAGGCATAAAATAAAAACAAAGAATTTTATAGAAAACTATGGACACACTAAACTACACAGCACACACATGCAGGCATTTTAACAGCTTTCCTTTGTGGTGCACTTTCATACTCACCCAGTTAGACTATGCTGACCTACATTCAGAAAAAAACCTGATGAACGATCATCACATGCTTTATTTGAACTTCAACCTGTGTGTGACTGATCATGTGACCACGGTTCACTCACCTGACTGGCCAGAGCAGCAGCAGCCTGCGTTTGTTTGAAGGAAACACAGTCCAGCGGGTTGTATTGAGGTTTCTGCCCCTTTAACTGTCTGTCAAAGCTCTCCTTATACTTCACCTGCAGGAGAGCGATAAACAGAGACATCAGCTGTTAAATGCAAGTGTATCTTTTCCAAGTCTTTTAACCACACATTATAGTGCTCACTTGCAAAGCGGCTACTAGTGCATGCTGGGAAGGCTATGTGTTACCTGGCTGGCCAGTTTTGAGACCTCTTTGGCGTGCTGGATGTCGGTTCTGGCCAGAAGAGACTCGTCACTGTAGACGGGCTGCTTAGTATTACTCTTATAGGTCACCTGTAGATGTCACAAACACACAAGAAAGACTAAATAAAACAAATACAAAAAGATTAAAACAGCTGTGAAAAGACATTTTAGTTAAACGTAGTTATTTTACTTTCAGTTTTTAGGTAATTTGATAAATCTGTGAACTTTACAAGCATCAGGAGGCGCCGGAGCAGATATTTATTGAGACTGAGACGTCTGAGTGGGAGTAAGGAGATTTAACTGTAATATCTGTTCCAAAATCCTTACATTTTGCCCTTGGCAGCATCATCCACATAATATATATTAACAGCATCTAATACTAACAAAACCAGGTAAAAAATAAGTAAACCCAACTGAAAACAATCAGAGACAAAGCCCCTCAATACAAACTAAAAACTGCTGCAGTGTATTAGGGCCACACAATGAATAAATTAATGAATAAATAAATATATAAATAATATATTATTGATAATTTGAGAATAAAGTCAAAATTCTATTTAAATGTTGACATTATCGTACAACGTCTGCTGTATTCTCCACAAACCCTCTTGTTAGTGAACCTGGTGCATCGTTGTCTGTGTACATTTGTTAGCACTGAATTAGCTGTTACTAGTTCCTGTTTGTAAAGTACAAAGAACGCTAAGTGGATGTTATTACAGCCGAACACATACTTTCTATTTCTAAGTCCAAACCCTCAAAGAGACCCCTGAAGGTCTGTCCCAAAGAGAGGACCGGGTCAAAATGTCCCCACTTTCCAAAACAAGTCCTCACAAAGACAGAAATACAAACACACACACGTCACACTTTCCCATAAAGCTACAAAACACTCGCACATAATGACAGTTCAGTGTTAAGAGCAGAACATTTTCTATAATTAATCAGCATTTCCACTCAGAGAGAAGCAGCTGAACAGGAACGTTGTCATGGAAATGAGTGTTGGATGGAACGTGGTTACATGTTCACACACACACACACACACACACACACACACACACACACACACACACACACACACACACACACACGCTTACATCGCTGGCCAGTTTAGCTGCGTTGGTGGCGTTCACGATGTCAGGTCTGTCTGGGATGGTGTTGTAGTGATGAAGCTCCTCTTTACCTTTCCTGTAGCTGACCTGAGACCAGCAGAGGAGGTTAAGGAGAAAAGGAGGAGTTACTCTAATAAAACCAACATAAACAAAAGTGCAGTGAAGTTCAAAATTAAAAACATAAATAAAACGCAGGTGTTAAACACACTGGTCATAAAAACAGAAAAAAACAGCTGAATTCACTGAAAGCTGCTGTCGGGAAACAGAAGGTCTACACTATGAGTAAAGCCACTTAGCTAGCATGATGATCACATGCACAGCTCCACGGTGTTCACTTTTAGCACAAAAATCATATAATTAAGTCCTTTCCCAGTCGCTCCTGTGTTCCCTTGTGTGTCTCAGATCTCAGTGGGGCTTTTTCCACTTGCACTCTGATGACAACTATCTTTGTTTGTCTCTGGTAGCTTTGACTCTTTTTCCTCCACCTTTTATTCCAGTTTATTATTAGCTCTGACATAATCGTGGACTATAAATGGAAACAGAAAGCTTCTGGTACCACAAATCATGTCTCTTGCCAACATATTTATTCATGCAATCTATTTTACACATTCAACAGGTGAATATAATAATATTTTACAGTATTAACCGTTAAAGGACACTGTTGTAGAAAGACTGAAATAACAGCTAATGGTCTAATATCATAGACTGTGCATAGACTGCATTCTTTCTAATGGCCAGCAGGTGGCGCCTCCTCTGGTTGCAAAGATACTTCCAGTATCTAGAAGTTTGTTAGAGGTTTGTTGTTTCCTTGATGTACCTTACAGAACGTTTTCCTGATGACTTCTTGGGATTTCATACACTTGCTCTGGAAAAGCACAAATATTCGCCTCTAAAACTGACGGCAGCATCGTTTTAGAATTCAGAATAAAAAGATTTCATTCGTTTTCTCCAAGCGTTGTCCTTCCTTGCTTTAATAAGCTGATTGTCGGTGGTGTTTGGAGAATCTCAGCTGAGGTTTTTTGCGATGCAGCGTGAAGTCGAGTAAATTTTTGATCGACTTGTGCAAACGCTGACTCGCCTCTTTTCCCATCACCTGCTGTGAGTTTGTCTTGTTGTATTTGTATGTAATGATGCTGCACCATTGCTCAATAAAACACAATGTCCATTTTTAATTACAGTTCTCCTCGGAGTTGATAGAAGGATGGACCAGGTTACACATTCACTGGTTAACAACTCATTAATCAAACGTTGTGCTCTCAGTCGTCAGATCCAGTTTCAACACACAAATATGGTGATGGTGAAGCCACGAGTAAAATCAGTCGGCTCAGAGCTTCAGTATCAGACTTGCCTAACCAATCACAGACAGCGCAATGTTATGCAGCAGAGTACAGTAAAACATGAACAGTGGTTTGGCAGATGCACTGCAAAATAACTGTTACTTGTTGTGTTTTACTGTAATTTAATAGAGAAACTGTTAAGTTCTGCTGATGAGCTGATGTCGGCACAGTTATACGACCAAACGTTACATAACAGCTGTTGTATCACTGATTCAGACGGACAGGTAAATATTTACTTCACTCTGCTTCTTGTTGACCTCCATGGCGTGCTCCACCTCAGGAAGCATCTTCATGTTGGTGTAGCTGGACTTCCCCTTCTCCCGATTATATTTCTCCTTGTAGAGCTTCTACAGAGAGACAGAAGAGAGTCAAAAAGGACTGAGGAAGAAAAAATGATTAAATAAGTGAAGAAAAGGAGATGTGGAGGATTTGAAAAGAGAGACGCAGAGAAACAGAAGCCTGATAAATTTAGGGAGGAAAACATCAGATGACTAATTCATCCTGGTGCTGGATTGCGTCTGAAAGCGCACTCGTTCATTTGTCTAAAAATAAGACGAGCTGACTTCCAACTGTGAAAATGAGGAATTCACAGCGTGATGCACAAATGAATACAAAAACTGAGTGAAGTTAAAAGGCCTGCAGAATAAACCGGCCGCCTTCTGTTTGGATTTTGCTTTAATCGTGTTTCAAAAACCAACTGATTGCTAATGTGTCATTTCTTTATAAAGAAATAAGAGTCCTACATTTAAAAAAATGCTTAAGGTCTATGAATCTGTGAAGAAAATAATAATTACTGCAGACTGTCAAACATTAGATATATTGCATATAAACATAAAACAGCTGCATATCTGTAAACTTGTACTATAATATCAGGAGTACAAGGACAAACTAATGAGTGATGTATGAGTTTTAACTAGTTTGGATAAAACTGTTATTTAATTGCTTGTAAGGTCTCCTTGAGTGTCTTTACTGGTGCCTGAAAATAAAATGTTGTTGTTGTTGTTGTTAAATGAGGTGAATTTTTTTAGCTTCTCCTTTTCATTTTATTTTTATTGCGGCACATGTGGCGCAGCGTGAAGAACAGACAGACTGAAGAAACTGATCTGGCTCTGTTATTGGCCGCAAACTGGACCCTTTGAGTAGGAAGGTTAATAAACTGGTTTTATAGGAAAGAGCTGATACTGGAACCAGCATACTGGACGGTATTGTCCTGGTTTGTTCCTTCAGGGTTTTACAGACACTGGGATTGTCTGGGCTGCTGATGTAAAGGCGGTCTACGTTTCGCGCTCCAGTTAGCGTCGCATTGCTCGGTCAGCAGACATGAAACCAGAGGAGGATCGGGCCCGCGTCCCAGATTACCCAAAGCTTTGATTTTCTGCCCTCGGGGCTGATTGACACCAAACAATTCCCCTCATGTGTAACATCCGTACAATAAACAGAGAATTTCGTGTTCTGCACCAGCACTTCAGACAGTTTGAGCAGAATCAGGTCACATGTAGCACATAGCTGAAAACTGTCCACTTCACACACGCTGACATGCTGGGAAAAGACAAACAAAACAAACAGACAGGGCAGAGCATCCAGGAGGTGGAACACATGACGCCCACTCTGTAGTAGTAAATGCACCGGACCGTCACCTGCTCCACTCACACTGACACCACGCCAACGATGTGTCACGCCTGTAAAAAACATCACTCATGGTTACCAGAAATGAAAAACACCACAGAGTGGATTTAACTCTTCTAGACAATCAAAATTTCACTTTTGAGCTAAAGTGAACATATTTTCCTCCCCTGACTATTTCCATACAGCTATTTCAAGTGCAAGATGCAGCAACAGTTTGCATAACAATTTAAAGTCTTTGCTCAGCTTAATGTAGAAAATAGCAAAAGCAGGTCTCTGTACAATCATGAGCAATTACAAGTTTCCTGCTACCCTGCTGGTGGAGCTGTCTGTGAGCATGTGCAAATCAGTTGGAGCAGACAGGCTGTAAACACAGCCGGGACAAAGACAGGAGAGCAGGCTGCGTCATGCATTTTGTGCCAAATGTCTTTAGACAGCTACATCAGAGCTCTCACTAAGACCATGATTGTGCATCACATCAGTCACATCCTGAAGAGAATTTGAGTTTTGCACAGCTTTCAGTGATTGCTGAAGACCTTTCTCTGCTGCAGTTTGTTCATATCTGAAATAAAACCTACTTTTTAACTGTTGATGCTCTTTGAGTCTTTAACTCCACCTACACTGGTGACGGGGCAGGAGTCTAAGCACAGATGCCCTGTTGTCCTGGGAGGTGTTCCCAAGCTTACAGAGACACAACTTTTCCAGTGTCCGGAATCTGCCCTGAGGCCTCCACCCACCAGGACAAGCCTGACACACCTCAGCTGGGACATGGACAGGCCTTTAACCACTCAGCTGCCTCCTTCTGTTTTTAATCCTGACTATCTTTTTATACTTCCTCGAGCATCTTATCCATCTTGTCACAGGTGTCAGTTTCCAGCAGTGAGTCTGTGAGAAGTGTGTGCCTGTCCCAGTTTATCAGCTTCAATCTGCCACTACTGTGTGTGTGTGTGTGTGTGTGTGTGTGTGTGTGTGTGTGTGTGTGTGTGTGTGGTGGACAGTAGGTCAGTGTCTGTGTCCTCAGGCTCTGGAGCACCACACAGCTGGTCCCTGTTTTCACGCTTCTACAGACAAAATGATACCAACTCACAAAACACTTCCCATGAGCGTGTCTGTGTGTGTGTCTGTGTGTGTGTCTGTGTGTGTGTCTGTGTGTGTATTTGTGTGTGTGTGTAACACAGGACCGCGGGATGTTGCTGTTTAAATGCCTCCCATCTGCTCTTTAGTTAGAAATGTGAACTCCGAGTGGATTATAATTCCAGAGGTGTGACATCTGTCTAACCATGTTCACGTTTCATCGCTTTGCTGCTTAAAAACATGCAGAGAAGTTCAATATTTTTCTGTTGTTGCTCTTTCAAAAGCTCAGCTTTTATATCTCAAATTTGCTCCGTTTGCTCGTTAAACTGAGCGCGAATAGCGATTTGGTGTCTCTGACTTGATGCTGTGAAGGCGGCGTCACACTCACATCGCTCTGTGTCTTGCTCAGCTCTTTGGCAAACACGGTCTCGATGGTTTGGGGCATCTGGGCATAGAGACTACAGCCGGCTTCTTTCTTGCTCTCCTCCCTGTAAGCTTTCTGCGACACAAACACGTGAACCACATCAACAGACGCCGACCACATCAGGACGTCTTTTAAAAAAGCAGTGCAGCATTTTGCTTTGCTGTCTCACCAGCATTTATTTTAAAGTTCTGCATAATTAGAGATTTCATAATGAAATATTTATTATTATGAGGCTGATGCATTATAAATCTGCTCAAAAAATATGATCACAACAGTTGTGCGTGCTGAGGTCTAACAGAATGTAATGACACCTGCCTGACTTACACAGTTAAGCTGATTTTAATGATTTTCATCTCTAAACTGGAAACACTGCACCGAGCTACAGACTGATTAAAAAACATCAGAAAGTGCAGCAGCACATGTGTACAGGTAAACAAATGGAAATGCCCTGTTGGTTTGCTGAACAGCAGTTGTTCCCATGTGCTGCTCCCTCGTGATCCCATGAGGCAAAAATAAAGCAAATCCTGCCTGAAAACTCAATGTTCAACCATAAAACTTTAAATAGATTTTTTCTGTTACTACACAAACATCCTTTTTATAAGAAACAACACTGTTATCATAGCAAAAAACCTTCATGCCAATGATACTGTAATGCACAGAAAATCTGAAAAGCAGGTAAATCTCACTGTTAACTTGTTCTGCATTTGTAATAAGAATCTGAAAGGTAGAGACAGTCTCCAACCAGAGCTGCACAAACATTCACAAAACGATTAAATGTGTGTTATAAATACAACATCAGCACTTCTGTATCAAGACACCGGTACTTCAAAGGAAGTGCGTCGTGATATTTGGCCCTGCCTTGTTCAAAAACAGCAAACGGGAACAATCCCGCCTGTAAAGCGAACCTGCTGCTGACTCACAACATGCTCATGAAGGTTCAGAGAGCAGTGGCTGCATGTTTAAATGTACCTCGCTGTGCAGCTGGCTCTGCTCCTTGGCATGCTGAGTTTCTTTGGTCTCGGGCAGCAGAGAGTACAGACACTTCACCATCTCCTTCTTACCCGCCTCTTTGTATTTATTCTGGGTGATGAAAACAAGACAGGAGATTAATAACTGCTCAGTGACACTGAGCACACGCCTGCACCTCACACTTCATCTGATTCTGTCTGTGTTTGAATAGATTTGGAGCTTGCACTGACAGCTTTATAACAGAAGTATGCAGCATGCAGGCCTGGAGCACGGGGAGCACAGAATATACAGCTGTTTGCAGATGACACTCAATTCTAAAACTGAAAAAGCTGACAGAAAGAAAATCCAAATTAAAGACCTCCATATTTATGATTTTTTTACAGTAAGTTCATGAAGCCAGACGTTAGTAAAATGTTACCAGCAAAAACAGCAAACACAGAAAGCTTTTTTATTCCCCACATTCACAGAGTTGTATTTGATTTATTTTTATACATGCTTAATTTTCAATGTGCAATCAAACTGTGAACACACACAGCTCCCACCTCGCTGTGTGTCTCAGCCATCTCTTTAACAAACTGAGTCTCCAGAGTTTCAGGCAGCAGCGAGTACAAAGTGTTGGGCAGATCCTCTTTGTCCTTCTTGTATTTTGACTAGAAGAGCCAGACGCACAGAGGAAAAAACACATTGAGAGATATATTTGCTATATTTCTGAGAGAAGCAGTAAATTTACATACCATGAACAGAACAGTACTTGACATAAACATACAGGGCTGTTAGTTTCTAAACACTCCACAGTTTTGAAGCATATTTTGTCAAATTTGACCTAAATAGGTGTAAATGAGTAAATCTGGTGCATGCTGCAGCTCACCTCACTCTGAAGTTCTGAGATGTGCTTAACAAACTCCATCTCTTTGGTCTCCGGCATCTGATGGAAAACACTGCTGCCGATGTCCTGTCTGCCTTTCTGCTTGTATTTATTCTGCAGCGCACAAACATGCAGAGTCAGATGATGAAAAAGAGTCCAGAAAAAAATGAGAACAGTAAATTAGGATGTTGTAACAACATCAACACGATGAATCATTGGGATTTTTTTTTTTTTTAGCAATTTTATGACACAGAACAAGCTGCAGTGAAACTATTGGACCAACATGTTGTTACACGTTGCGGACGTCCGCCCACCTCACTCTGAAGCTCCGTCACTGCTTTAGCAAACTTGATCTCCTCTGTCTCAGGCAGCAGTGAGTACAGGTTGGTGCTCAGCTCCTTCTTACCTTCCCTGTATTTCACCTGGAGAGCAGAGACATACTCGGTTAATCATACACCGTAACAGAAAAAAATCTACATAAAAAAGTCAGAATTTGTTCTATCTACAGACGTTTTATATGAGCGGGAGAACGATCAAAGTCAAGCTCAATTTAAAAAAAAAAAATCGATGCAGAAAAAATGGTAGACACAGACAGAAACTACTCAAACTCAGCCGAACAAAAACGAAATCAAAAATGGACCCCGAACTTGCTGAAAAACAAACAAACAAACAAACAAACAAACAAACAAACAAACAAACAAACAAACAAACAAACACACAAACACACAAACAAACACACAAACACCTGACAATTTAAACCCGATACCAAAACTTCAAACACTAAATCATCAATTAAAAGTGAAATTAATTAAATACAATTGTAAACAGATAAATACTGTATTAAATGTTTTAAAGAACATTATTCTACATTTAAGTCATTATTTAATATTTAATTAATTAATTCTGATTTGAAATAAAAATTGACACATTTATTTGCATTGATGTGTTTATTTAATTGCACTCGTGGAGTTTTGAGGTTTTATTTTAGTACCTGGTTTTTGTGTGTGTGTGTGTGTGTGTGTGTCTGTGTGTGTGTGTCCGTGTGTGTGTGTGTGGAGGGGGTTCAACCCTTGTGCCCTCCTGAAATTTTGCACCCTTTTGACACCCTCGTGTACAAAAAAGTACACAAACAAAATCTGCCATAAAATCCTGACACAACAACATTATTTTTTAATTTTATTTCTTTTTTTCAGAAATCATTTCTCCAACTTGAGGCCTTTTCAAAACGTTTAAACATGAAATCATTTTCAGGACTTTATCCTTTAAATGTCAGTTTAAACGTCTGAACTACTGCAAAAAAAACACAATAATTATTTTCATATAAGAAACAGAATGGTGACGGGAACAAAACTGATCTGACTGCATTAATATTTTAGGTGTACAGTGATGCCAAATTTGTGCTTGTACATGAACATGTAGAAAAATGTACGTATTGACTTTCTTACTTCAGTCTTTTCCTCCTTTTTTCTGTGGAAATGTTTGTTGCCTCCTGTGGATTTTATTCCAGTCTTTTTGTTTTTCAAACCAAGTTTTCTGTTGTTTTCTTTCTTTAATAACTCTGTTTTCCTGCTGTTGTAACGAACTTTCCTCACGTGTCATTGATTGTTTTAACCTGCGTTCTTCCTGCGTCTCTTTGTGTAAGCAGTAAACGCTCCGATTCTTATATAGTGCTTTTCTACACTCCCGAGTACTCAAAGTGCACATTCATCCAATCACACAAGCACTTTCTTCTTTGCTTTTCAGTGCTTACTAACTACATTCACACACATTCACACTCCGATGGATGCATCGAGAGCAACTTGGGGTTAATATGTTGCCCGAGGATATTTGACATGCAGACTACAGGGAGCCAAGGATCAAACGACCGACCTTCTGATCAGTAGATGACCTCGTCTACCTCCTGAGCTACAGCCACCCCTCAAAGAAGCGTGTCGGCAGCCGTGTACCAGACTATCAATATTCTTGTTGAGGCATCTTTATGTGCAGCCCTGTTTGTTGCTGTTATTCGCTCCATGTTTCTTCGTGTTTACTTCTTGGATATCTGTGTTACTTCACCTTCTGGACTTTGATAATTTTGGAACTTTTTTCTATAAACTGAAATAAAAGCTTGACTTCTGTTACTTCCATCTGCTTTGGTGTCTGTATTTGGCTCCTCACTCCAGTCCTCTCAAAACAGATGGATTATTATTTGGCAGAAACTGCAGTTTTTAAACATATAAAAACATCAAGCCCTGGGTGCCTGGAAAGGTGGATAAAATTCACAGATAAATGAGAATAACAGCACTGATATTGGTATGGAAAATATGTACTTTATAATACGTGTCAGCCTGTTGTATTCTTATGTATGTCAGGTATTTATCATGTGCCATGTGAGGGAGATTGCTATGATTTAATGATGCTTGCACAAAGTCAATAAAGAGTCGTAAATCTCTTGAATAGTTTTCTGACAGTCACGTCTCGTACCTGACTTTGTAGCTCAGTAGCCTCTTTAGCATGCTGAGTCTCCAGTGTTTCAGGCAGCTGATGGTACAGACAGCTGGTCGCCTCCTTTTTGCTCGCCTCCTTGTACTTGGCCTAAAGAAAACATCAGCCAGAATATTTGCTTGCAGGTTCAAAACAACATAACCGAACATTAAAAAGCCACATTGTTGCCATCAGTCTCATTGGCGGCTCACAGACCGTAAACATGGACACTTTTTGGACTGTGATTTACTTTTGAACCAGCGTCTGCAGGTGTAAAGATAATAACTACTGAGTCACTGATTCTTAGAAAGTTACATCCTCTGTGTTTATTGTGCAGGTAATAATAAAACACTTGGATGGATTTATGACTAAATCACTTTTAGTTTAACAGTCAAGAACAGACACAACAACTCTATGATCCTGTTAACTAAAAATGAAATGCTCTCGTTTTCCTCACCTCACTCTGCAGCTCAGACACAGTTCGTGCTAACTGAGTCTCGGCTGTTTCTGGTAGATGCGAGTAGAGACTCTGAGAGAGGCTCTTGATGCCGTTCTCCTTGTATTTACACTGCAGAGGGAAAAAGAAAGACCTAAGGCCCAGTGACCCCCAATCCTGAACTAATTCAGACACGAGGAGGAACCAGGAGCGAAGAAGAAACCGAGGGAACAGCAGCTGAAATCTTACTTCACTCTGCATGTCGGACATCTTGGCGGCGAGCTGCGTTTCGGCCGTCTGCGGCAGCTGAGAGTACAAACTGGACGACATCGCCTTCTTCCCGCTCTGCTTGTACTTGTTCTAGAAAGCAAGGAGAGCAAAACTAAATATCAAGTAAATATTTGAGATCGTGACTTTTACTCAAACAGAACAAGAACTCTGAAGAAATAAAGTTTACATAAAAAAAATCGTAATAAAGAAATATTTCCGTCTCAGCCCAGTTTGGTGGTTATTGTTGTTTTATCTTTTATTGTGAAACTGGAAACTCTGAACGAGCTGAAAGTGAGTGAATGAATGGACCGATGTCCATGAAGCCGTTTGTAACGAGTCCAAACCACTGATGGACTTCATTAAGTGTGCCTATGCCAAAAGGCACACTTATTACTATTCGTCAGATTTATTATTCTTATTATTCTCAATCTTCCGCCTAAAATTTGGCCACGTAACTCACCCTGCAGTTTTGAGACAAGCTTCATATATGTTACCGCATTTTGTGCGGCTGGATCTGGAATGATGTGGTAACTCACCCCGCAGTTTTGAGACAAGCTTCATATATGTTACCGCATTTTGTGCGGCTGGATCTGGAATGGTGTGCTATGACTTTTGGTGTTTATAACTTTTATAGTTTTTCAAATATTAATATTTTAGTGAAAATTTTCCCGCGCTTATGTGCCGCACAGTTTTGAGACAAGGGTTGCATATGTTATATCATTTTGTGCGGCTGGGTCTGGACTAGTATGCTATGACTTTTGGTGTTTATGACTTTTATAGTTTTTTAAATATTTAGATTTTAGTGCAAATCTTGGCCCTTTTCAAGGCCCATGAGAAAGATTCATCTTTTGGCCCCATAGAAACAGACTTCTTTTGTGGTGTGTTGGCTCTCTCTAGTGGTAAACCGGGAGTAGTACGGCCTGTCTACCCTTATTTGGATTAACGCAATGACGACACTATCAACGGCGCGCGTCTCCGCCCCTCCTCCGGTTTGAAATTGTCCTTAGAAGTGATTTTCTAAGACAGCGTACCGTATTCTTTGACCGGCACGCGTCTCTCCGCCCCTCCCCCGGTTTGAAATTGACTTTGAAAGTGATTTACTTTGACAAGGTTAGCGTATCTCTCTCTCTCTCTCTCTGGTTTGAAATTTAGCTTCGAAAGTGATTTTTTTTTTTTTTTTTTTAGTGTCTAGGTGATTTCTTTGTCTCGTGGTGTAGCTTGGCACGATGCTAAAGCTAGTTAGCGGCTATTGAGAATAGGTAAGCCCCTCCGCCCCTCCTCCGGTTTGAAATTGACTTTTGAACGTGATTTTCTGAATTGTTTGGTAAGACAGCGTAAGCTTTGACAAGGCAAGTGTATATATCTCTCTCTCTGCTTTGAAATTTAGCTTTGAAAGTGATGGGGTTTTTTTTAATCGATCGCGTTTCACGCCGCTTTTTGTCTGCCTAGTGGGTTGATCATGATGCTAAAGCTAGTTAGCGGCAATTCAGCGAAGGTAAGAGTCTCCGTCCCTCCTCCGGTTTGAAATTGACTGTTGAAAGTGATTTTCTGTGTCTTGACGCTGATATCTACAAAACGATTGTGGTTAGCACTTGGACGTCACTTTATTCCAGCGGTATCGTTTGTAATTAAAACTTTTAAGAGGCGACTGTCGCCGCGTCCCGCCCCTCCTCCGGTTTGAAATTGACTTTGAAAGTGATTTACTTTGACAAGGTTAGCGTATCTCTCTCTCTCTCTCTGGTTTGAAATTTAGCTTCGAAAGTGATTTTTTTTTTAATGTGTCTAGCAGAGGCGGAGCCAGACATTTGAAACACCCGGGGCTTAGCCCAAAAGGGTAGTATGCATGTGGGATTTTTTTTTTTTTTGGGGGGGGGGGGGGGGGGGGGGGGGTTTAGAAATGACTGAAAGATTAATTGGCTCTGTTTTGAGTTTTGTTCAAAAAGGAATGACTTCATATAGGGAAAAATATATATCACATGTGCAGGACACCTTAAACTAGTTTTTTAATTAAGCAGCAAGGCAGAAAAAAGTCAGGGCTGCATCAAGACACGAGGACTAAACCCCAATTCAACCAGACCCAGAACTGATCCAGAATTAAAACAGGACTACAACAGTTCAAAATCAGGACTATTTGGGACTTGACCAAAACAGAACCAGAATCAGAACTAGATGATAGTAGGACTAAAAATCATCATAGACCTGCACTACACTTATTTTTTAATTCTACCAAAGTCCACTATTTAGATTGAGAAAAGTTCATATAATTATTTAGCCTTGTTGTGCAAACAAGCTGCATAACTTAATAAATATAGAATTTGAAAAATAACAAACCTAAAAAGAAACACTAGGTACGAGATACATGAGGACCTATGATACGGTGATACTTTTGGTAAACAACCATTTGACTAACATGTGTGTCTCACCTGCTCTTGTTCTGTCTCTGTTCTGTCCTCATTCTCCTCTCTCTACCTCTCTCTCTCTTTGTGCTGACAATCATCAAATATACAGATATTTACAAACTCTTCAGATCAAAACACTTTTTTAATTGTAACATCAAATCAGACTAAATGTTTATTTTTTTTAGATTGATAAATATAAAAAACATAGTTTCTCTCTTTACTCTTAAAGTTAACAAATATCTGTATTTCTTAATTATAAATGGCACCAAATTGCATTCAAAATTAAGCCACACTTATGGAGCTCCACAATTCTTTTTCTGGTGTTTTGTTGACATCTCTTGATTTTCCCATGTCACAGAAACAGGCTCTGTGTTTTGCCTTATATGTATCCACAGCTGTGCCACCAATTTACTCACATGGACTCTACGAACCTATCAGAAGCTTCTTCAGCTCAGAATGGAATCGTCTGGAGTTTCTTATTAATTAACAATAAACTTAGTGTATATGTGCTCCTAAATTTGATCAAAGTGATAAAAAATAGACAGCTCTGTCTCTCTTTATTCTGACATTTAACTAATTCAAAATATATTTAAATATTTATCTAAAACAAAAGTTTACTCTAAATTGATGTTGTACAGTAAAAATGTTTTATGTTTTCTCCCTAAAGTGTATGTAAATATCTGGTTACAAATGTGAATATCCTGCTGTGTACTGAAATCCCTCTTGGGCTACGTCCACACGTACACGGGTATTTTTGAAAACTGATATTTTCCGTTTTCGTTTTAAAAAATAATCGCGTCCACACGTGAAGGCAGAAATGAAGGAAAACGCTGCTATGAACATGCCAAAGCAGCAGGTGTAGCGGTAGACTACTGTTCCCATAAGGCTGTGTGTGGGGGGAGCTTCCGGGGTTACGAGTAAAGTTGGAACACATCACCCGAACACGCTGCGTCCAGTGTCATCATTTATACGTGGTGTCAGAAGTGCGAACGGCGGTCTCCACAGTTTTTTTTTTTTTCTTCTTCTTCTTTTTCGAGTACAGTACGGTGCAGTTAACTGCGAGAGAAGTTTTCGCATCGATAACCCGAACAAGACCGGCAAGCAGGTGAAGCGTGGCCGAGGCTGTGACCGGCGCTAGCAACAGGGCGCGTGCGCGCGCGCGGTCGAGCACGAGCTTCACATGTCGGAAGGAGGAGACGAGGTCGGCGCACCGGAAAGCTTCGATTCTGAACGCGAGGAAGCCAGGGATCCACACGTCACGATGGCGACCACGGTACAAATAACACCCCCAGAAACATTTGACTTTTCTCATCCTGCCGAATGGCCAAAGTGGATCAGAAGGTTCGAAAGATTTCGCATTGCAACTGCTCTTGATAACAAATCAGACGAGTATCAAGTTAATGCACTCCTGTACGCTATGGGAGACGCTGCTGATGATGTTTTGGCAGTTTTACCACTGTGCGATGCAGATAAAAAGAAATATGCAACTGTCAAAGAGGCATTTGACAAACATTACGTAGGAAAACACAACGTAATTTTTGAAAGAGCACAGTTTAACTCCAGACGGCAACAGGAAGGGGAAAGTACAGAGTCGTTCATCACTGCTGTGCACAAACTTGCAGAAAATTGTGCATTTGGAGCACTCAAAGACGAACTCATAAGGGACAGAATTGTAGTTGGCATAAAAGACAAAAGACTGTCCGAGCTGCTGCAAATGGACTCAGAGTTGACTCTTGCTAAAGCCATTGAGAAAGTTAGGCAGAGCGAAACGGTAAAGAAACAACAATCAATACTTCACAGCAGCGCGGCAGTGGAGAAAACACTGAACATGGACACAATACGGACAAATACAACACGCGGGAAAACGCAGACGTGGCAGAAGAAGGAACAAAAGCCAATCAGACAAAGTGGAAAGGAATGTGGCCGCTGTGGTCGCAAGAACAAACACTCATGGAAAGAATGTCCAGCCAAAGAGGTACAGTGTCGAAAATGTCAGAAAAAAGGGCACTTTGCTGCGGTCTGTCGCAGTAGTGAAGCTACAGCACTACGCGAAGTGACAGAAAATCAGAAAGATGCAGACAGCGAGGATTGTGTGTTCTTGGGTGAAGTAGAGACTGGGAGGTCACAGCCCTGGGTGCAAAAGGTCAAGTTAAATGGGGAAAATGTATATTTTAAACTTGACACAGGGGCGGATGTTACATCTATTCCAGAGGGTTTGTACAGTCCAGACAGGGATGGTAAGCTGCAGAGACCCAGAAAGAAGTTACTAGGGCCGGGCAGTAACCCACTTAATGTTAAAGGCTGCTTCGAGGCACAGCTAGCAGTACAAGGGCGCAGTGTTTCTCAAGACGTCTACCTTGTGTCAGGTCTAGTACAGCCACTGCTAAGCAGGCCAGCGTGTGAGGCTCTGGGTCTTGTGTACAGAGTAAGCACAGTAGAGGAATCGGTGACAGACTTCAGGGCAGCATACCCAGACGTTTTTAAAGGTTTAGGCATGCTGAGGGAGCCTTATCACATTGAGATAGAGCAAGGAGCTGTACCAATAGCCCTATCTGCCCCAAGACGTGTTCCTCTTCCCCTCAGAGATGCAGTGAGAAATGAGCTGCACAGAATGGAAGAAATGGGTGTTATCTCCAAAGTCACTGAGCCTACAGAGTGGTGTTCTGGCATGGTAGTGGTCCCCAGACCAGCAGGAAAGCCCCCCAGAATATGTGTGGACCTCACACCCCTGAACACAGTAGTCAAAAGAGAAAGACACATCCTCCCAGCAGTAGATCAAACACTAGCAATGATGAAAGATGCTAAAGTGTTCACAAAGCTCGACGCCCGGTCTGGATTCTGGCAAATTCCGCTCACGCCAGAGTCAAGGCCACTCACTACCTTCATCACGCCTTTTGGAAGGTTTCAGTTCAACCGCCTTCCTTTTGGCATTGCATCGGCGCCGGAACATTTCCAAAGGCGAATGTCACAGATGCTGGAAGATTTTGAAGGGGTGATTTGTCACGCCGATGATGTGCTTGTATACGGCAGAGACAGGCAGGAGCACGACCAGAGGTTGCACTGTGTGCTCCAAATGTTTCAGAAGGAGGGTCTCACTCTGAATGAGAAGTGTGAGTTTGCTAAAAGTCAAATAATCTTTGTGGGACACAAAGTGTCAGCAAAAGGCATTGAGGCTGATCCCAACAAGATAACAGCAATCCAGCAGCTGCCGCAGCCTCAGAGTGTGGAAGATGTGCGCCGTCTCATGGGCATGGCCAACTATCTTGCCAAGTTTATGCCACAATTAGCCACAATCACCACACCATTAAAGGAACTGCTAAAAGACAGAAATGACTGGATATGGGCGGAGCCACAGGAAACAGCATTTAGGAGACTAAAAGGGATATTAAGCTCTCCAGAAGTGCTCGCTCAGTACTCCAACTCAGCAGATACACGAGTCGCTGCAGATGCATCGCCATACGGTGTCGGGGCTGTTCTCACTCAGAAACAGTCTGACAACTCCTGGCGACCGGTCACATATATCTCAAGAGGTCTCACAGACACAGAGAAACGCTACGCGCAGATAGAAAAGGAGGCACTAGCTGTAACGTGGGCGTGTGAACGACTGTCATCTTACCTCATGGGCTTACAGTTCACTCTAATCACAGATCACAAACCCCTGGTCCCTCTTCTGAGCACAAGAGGCCTGGATGACCTGCCTCCACGCATCCTGAGATTCCGCCTCAGGCTGCTGCGCTTTACTTTCACCATTGTCCATGTTCCAGGGAAAAACCTTGTCACTGCTGATGCTCTCTCACGAGCACCGCTGGCAGGGCCTCCTTCTGCTGGGGATCTTCAGCTGGAAAAAGAGGTGGAGGTTTTCGTGGACGGTGTAGTTTCCCATCTCCCAGCAACAGATAAAAGGCTGGAGGAGATTAAGTTGGCGCAGGAAATGGATGACCTGTGTAGAAAGGTGGTGTATCAATGTGGGACAGGCTGGCCAGAAAAAGGTAAACTAGATCCAGAGTTAAAGGGATACTGGCAATACAGAATGGACTTCAATCTAGTCCATGGTCTTCTCATGAAAGGGGAGAGACTTGTGATACCACCTCAAATGAGAGCGGAGGTTTTGTCACGTTTGCATGAAGGCCACCAGGGCGTTTCAAAATGCAGGGCCAGAGCAAAAGAGTCTGTGTGGTGGCCGGGCATCTCAACCCAAATACGTCAAATGGTAGACAGGTGCGAAACATGTCAAAAACATAGGTTACAGTGCCGTGAACCAATGCTGGCAACTCCTGTTCCCGACCGCCCATGGCAAAAAGTCGGCATGGATCTGTTCGAGTGGTCAAAGAAACACTTCCTGCTGATTATTGATTTTTTCTCAAGGTACATTGAGATAGCTGAACTGAGACACACAACTGCAGAGGTCACTATTAATGCTGTAAAAGAAGCCTTTGCAAGACATGGTGTTGCCGAGACTGTGGTATCGGATAACGGGCCACAATTTTCATCAGAACAGTTCAAGCACTTTGCCAAAGAGTACCAGTTCGCACATGAAACGAGCAGTCCTAGGTACCCCCAAGCCAACGGGGAGGCAGAACGCGCTGTTCGTACCATTAAAGACTTGTGGAAAAAGGACTGTGACTACACCAGAGCACTGCTAGCGTACAGGGCCACCCCACTGGAACATGGGCTCTCGCCGGCGCAGTTGCTTATGGGGAGACACCTGCGGACCACGCTGCCACAGGCTGTGGCAAAGCTGGTGCCAAGGTGGCCTGACCTACAGGCTTTTCGAAAAAAAGATGAGGAGGGGAGGCGTGAGCAGGCAAAACACTACAACCGCAGACATAGAGTCAGACCACTTCCGGAACTATCGTCAGGACAGAAAGTGTGGATTACCACGGAAGGAACTACTGGAGCAGTAGTTGGACCTGCCAGTGCTCCCAGATCCTATGTGGTAGAGACAGACAGGGGTTTTCTGAGGAGAAATAGGAGCCACCTCAGACCAACAGGGACTATTACCAGATCTGGTCGAGTGGTGAGACCTCCTGAAAGACTGGATGTGTAATTCTCTGAAGTTATCCATTCATGCCCTATTCAAAGCTGGGTTAAGCTGTCAGAGATGTTTACAATAATGTGTTTTGTTTAAATGTAAGTGAACAAATGAGGGATGTGTATAATTTTCATGTTTCATGATGTTCCCCATTTCTGTTCTAGTGAGCTGTTTGAGACGTTATGAAGTATGTCTTTAGCTAGAAGGAGGAGGTGTAGCGGTAGACTACTGTTCCCATAAGGCTGTGTGTGGGGGGAGCTTCCGGGGTTACGAGTAAAGTTGGAACACATCACCCGAACACGCTGCGTCCAGTGTCATCATTTATACGGCAGGTGACACCATATTCCTAACCGTGTAGAAATGTTGGCCAATCAGAAGTCTAGAAGCCTCGGCGGGAAAAAGTAAACAAAGCTGGGGCATAGAAGCAGAACCGAGTCGTATGTGTGGAGGGACAGTAACTGTGTGTGTATATGTAAGCATTTAAACACTGCAGAGAGTAGAATTAACAGTAACAGTATTGTAGAAATTCATTTCACCGAAACAATAACGTGGCGCACACTGTGACGTCAAAAAAGGCGCACATCTTTGACGCTGCGTTTTCTCCGTTTTTCTCGTCCACACGTAAATGCAAAAACGGAGTTTTAGAAAATATCCACCCTGCCCGGAGTTTTTAAAAATCTCCGTTTTCAGTGACCAAAAACGCCATTTATGTGTGGACGAAAGGTGCAAACGCATAGAAAAATCTGCGTTTTCAAAAATACCCGGGTAATCACTTTCCCAATTACAATATACAAACTAGAGATGGACCGATCCGATATTACGTATCGGTATCGGTCTGATACTGATCTAAATTACTGGATCGGATATCGGAGAAAAATAAAAAATGTAATCCGATCCATTGAATATCACGAAAGCACCTCACAAAACTTGCAACACGCCGTAACTCACCTCAGAACGTTAGCACGTCGGAGCAGTATGCATCACGTGATAGAGCGGCTGTGGCATGCGGGACCTGTCGGTGGTCTGGATAGCATGTGGAGCTTCGCTAGCAACCCGGCATTTCATCTCCGACAAAGTTATCCCCGAGAGAAGTACAGCAAGTGTGTAAGTCCATCTCTGAATGTTTGTAAAGCATTCCTGCGTTAAGCTTAACAAGCGACTGCCTCTTCTTGCTGCTACTTCAATCATGAAACTGCTTAACAATCAGCTGATCGGCTTTTCTGTCGCGACTCCGTCTCTCTGGTTTGTTTTTGGCCCACTTTGCACCAGAAAGAGGAAACCAGCGGCTGAACAACAGCAGCACGTTTAAGCTTGATAAGCTGTTGTTAGAATTTATTTAATATTACTTTCTACACCAGGATCTTTTTCTACGTAGCTGACGCTGGTAACTGTGCAGGGGCGGATCTAGCAAAGTTTAGCCAGGGGGGCTGACAGGGCATTAACAGGGAAAAGGGGGCACAAAGACATACTTTTCTTTCTTATTCTCATTTAAAATGTCAAGCTTTTAATAAATAATTATCTGACACCCAAAGTTTTAATTTGATGTAAAAGGAATAGAAGTCCATTACTGTATATAGTGACTATTAAGTCTAATATATATACCCTAGTAAGCTATAGTCCTTTTTCCTTTGGGAAGGTACCATCTGTGCAGTCTGCAATTTTGTTGAAGAAAGATGTTGAATCTATTTAATATTTCTTGAAAAATAATTGATTTCTGTGCATTTTTTTCACACTGCATCAAATTAAGGTTGATTACGTCGATTAAGCATCATGAGGTGGCGCGTGAGGGGTGGTTCCCTATTTTTTTATTTTTGTTGTTGCTGGGAGTTGGAACTCTATTAGTTAGGTTGCTTAATATTTCTGCTAAGTACTCTTTAAAATACCAGAATAGGGAGGATGGTGTAGGTTTAAGTTTATTAGATTGATCAGTATTGCTGAACTATGAAATATTTTTTTGCATACAGGTATAACAGAATAGCTTTAGTGTAGTTGTTGTTTTAAACTTGAGTATGAACTTCTACAAAATGCAGCAAGATATTTAAAAAAACAGTTTTGTTGATTAAAAAACACTGTATCGGATTCATATCGGTATCGGCAGATATCCAAATTTATGATATCGGTATCGGACATAAAAAAGTGGTATCGTGCCATCTCTAATACAAACTGTTATGGAACTTTACTTAACAAAGTCTTAAGACCGGGTAGTGACACTATCAATATGTCTATTTAAAGAAAAGAGAGATTTTTTTTTTTTTTTTTTGTTCTTGTAGTCATCTTGTCTATCAATGTATCAGAGGGTTAAAATAACAAATTGCTGGTAAACATCAGAATTATTGATTTGTTTACTGTTTGTCCATTTCCGTCAGTGTAAAATCTTTTGGCTACCAATGCAGCTACCTGGTTATTTTGCTTGACTTATAATGAAAGCTCGGTCTGTTCACATGCTTTAAATGCCAACAATTGATATTCTGTTTTTATGCTGACATTCTACCAGATGCCGAGAAAAAATAAAAGATCCCAGGCACAAAAGAAGCGCTGGAAACAACTTGACCTGGTCGATCCTGCTGTCCCAATGCTCACTGGCCACAACCAAGATGAGGCAGTCAGTAGTTTTCCATCTGACCAGGTAATGAAGATATGGTAGTGATCACAAACAGTTGAACAGTTTTCGAAACACGTTTGAGACAGTTAAGAACGCCTACCCATACAGTTTAGGATTTTTTGTTACAATATCACACAACTGGCATAATAGTGCATGGTATGCAGAGCATTTAAATGAAATGAATGTGTCAGGTCACTTAATGTCTTCTATACCCTTTTTCCTGGTTTAGATGGCACCAGCCAGGTTATCCTTGGAAACACAGGATAGACCCACCTCCTTATGTTCCCCAGGTATCAAGGTAAATATCAAAAAATATTCCTCTTATTAAGAATTTACAACAGACAATTACATGTTATAGACATATTAATGGTTACATCTCACCATTATGCAAACAGCAGGGATTTTTTTTTTTATTGCTTTGTAAGTTTAGTAACCACTACTGTTTCATGTTTTCTTTAAAGTATCCAGTGTTACACTCTGTTTCAACTCTGTTAGTAGGTTTTATAATTTTGATTAACTGTATGTAACCCATTATCAGATTTCAGACACTCGTCCACCAGCAAAACGAGTCTGGGCAACTGATGATTTCCACACAGCATCAAATTCTCCACCTAAAAAGGTATGCCCACAAATGTCTATAACCAATTGGTATGCATGTGATCTTTGCTGTATAATCACCAGGGTTGATATTTAGTCTTTCACCTTACGTATGCTTGCTAACTCTTACTAAATATACATCTCAACAGCTATTTCTGTCTGTTTAGCTATTTCTATATATATTGTTCAGAAAAAACTTTTATACCATTTTATACTTAAAGCTTCAGATAAATTGACATCCACAGTGAAAAGCAGTGCAAATAAATACAAACATGGCTTTGTGACATCTTTTATCAAGATGGATGTCAGTGTATTCTGTTTGAATCACATTTAACCTGTAACTGAATTTTGTGTCATTTCTTTACAAAACGTAACACGACTATGAATTGTTTTACCATAGTTAAAAATGTTGTTACTTTACAAGAAAATCGAAATTTATACAACCCTTGCAACTTAAAAATGTCTTACATCATTGTACCAAGAGTTGCATATGTTTTTGCTCAACCTTGAAATGCATATCATTAAATACTAAACAATAACATGTCACCTTTACCATTCCTTGATCAGCCTTTCCACAACATCAATGAAGAACTACTGACAGAGGAGCTACAGAGCAACGCAGTTCAGCACTTCTGGTGTGTCAGTGCAACTCATTGTCAAAGTGATGAAAGGTACACAGAATTCTCTCGAAATCATCAGTGCACATGTAATGCCCTCACATTCCTGGCCTACCTTAATGAGGAACACCAGTTCAACACAGCCCGACTTGATAAGGTGCTTGAACAGGGAGATGCACTCTACTGTTGGATTAAAACAAATCTTCAGCAGGAGAGGTGTTATACACAAGATCATCTGACCATGGAAGACCTGCCCAAAGAAGTTCATACCGACATAAATGTCTACAGTGTGAAAATGGACAACATAAGGTATGGATACCTGAAAACACCAGACAAAACTTATCAAAGAAAAGAGTGGTGGTTGCCTCTTGCTAGTCGCCTTGTATGTCTGTCAACAGATGTGAACTATGCTTTGCTCATGGTCTCACCTCAGTGCATTGCAGTTTTCCGTGACAAATCTGGGAGGTATGGATTATTTGATTCACATTCAAGAAGTGCAGCAGGTTTATCTGAGCCAAATGGAACAGCAGTCATGCTCACTTTCACTCATGTGGATGACCTGATCACCCACTTGCATAACCTTTTTCAAAATCAAGGCAAGTATGCAAAATATGAGTTTGTGCCTGTTTCTCTCAAAAGAGTCAGCACTCACAACAAACAGCCTGCACAGTCAACAGGAGCAACAGCTACATCATCACCACAAAATGATGAACCACAAATCACAAATCCCACTGTGCAAGAGCCTCAACCAGAATCAGCCCAAACCTATATGACAATGTTAGAAAATACTTCAAACTCATCACAAGACAAAATGGCTTCATGTGAATATCAGCTTGAAACATCTGTCGATCCAACAAGCAACATCAGGAAAGAACAAGAAGAGAATCTTGAACTTAATAATAAAAGAGAAACAACAAGGAATGTGTGCAAATTAAATAAACAACGACGTCGGAAAGCTATTCGTCGCTCAAAAAAAATCAGAGGCAGAATGTAGAACCTAAAGATAAATCTTCATCTGATCAAGTGGCAAAGAAGACTCACAAAAAAAGGCACGAAAGGGAACGATATGCAACTTGTCACAAATTTCGAATGAAAAAATTACAGACTTTGAAAACTCAATATGCTGTAAACTGTCATTACCACAAACAAAAACTGTTATGAAACAAATTATTATGCAAATCCTCAAATTCAAGGAGTAATAAAAGCCCACAAGGTGAAGAAGTACCAAAGTGATCCTCATTTTCAACAAAAGAAGAGGGACTACATTATCAGAAGATATTCTACGGATCCCAACTTTAAAATCAGACAGAAGCAATATCTGGTCCAAAGGTACAACACGGATGCTGACTTTCAAAGCAGACAGAAAAAATACATGGGCCAGAAATACAGAGAGGATCATGTCAGAGAAAGGAAGAGGGCATACATAAGAACAAAATATGCATCTGATCCAAACTACAGGCACAAACAAAAAAAATCAATTCATGCCAGGTATCACAATGACTCACAATTCAGACTGCACCATATACAGCGCTGTACCCAGTACCAGAGACACAAAATGGCTACCACTGCATCTTTCACCATTTATAAAAAGTTGTGTGCACAGAGAATAAAGAAGCCTCTATGGCTGCTGTTGCGATCCCAGTGTGCCCCCTGTAGCTCTGTGGACGGTTTTTGATTTGTTTACATCTCACCCCAACCGGTCGCGGCAGATGGCTGCCCCTCCCTGAGCCTGGTTCTGCCGGAAGTTTCTTTCTGTCAAAAGTTTTTCCTTCCCACTGTCGCCAAAGTGCTTGCTCATAGGGGGTCATGATTGTTGGGTTTATCTATATACATTAATGCTTGTATGCTTTTCATTTATTCTTTTGCCTTACTCTTCGGTTCATAATATAAAGTTACTTGAATGGTTTCCTTTTTCCTTATTTTATGTTGCTTTGCTGTTTACCACAATCTAAATATCATGTTTAAATGGAATACATTATTGTAAATGGTATTTGTACAAAATATAATTTGAATGAGATAAGATACCTTTATTAGTCCCACAAGGGAAAATTTCAAAATTTGCATGTGGTATTTTCCCTTTTCACATTAAAATACCTTTGAAATACAAATTGAATACCGCTTAATGGACTTTTTTTTTTTTCTACCAAGAAAACTTACTTTGGCTTACAATCTGTTAAACTGTTCACTTTAAACGACTCAAAACTGTAAAATCTAAATTGTAACTTCTCTTGAACACCTCAGACTTAAACATAATTTCTTTTATTTCTTTTATATCTATTAACTTCTTTTGTAATGGTGCAACTGGAGCATCTTTCTCTCATCTCTGTATGCTGCACTGCATATAGCAGAGATCACAATACAGCTTACTTTTCCTTAACTTGAAAATCAGCTGTATTCAATTTCCCTCCCCCTAGTTTTATAAATGGCAACCTGCACTAATTGCACCACATTAAAGGCAAACTACACTCATTGGCAGCGGCATAGGCACACTTAAAATTTGTTCTGAAATTTTCGCTTTCTAGTTTCTTTTTATTGTTCAATGTCAGTTTTCTGTGACATGCTCGCTGGTCTCAGATTGAACAGATGAGTAACAGCAGCAGCAGCTGGTGTCTCAGTTTTATGGAAATGCTTCATTTACACAGAACTGACCTCTGCGCTGTTTGTAAAAACTGTTTCACGTCAGGTCCTACAGAGCTGCTGATGTTGGATCCTGCCTGCATCACAAACACAGCTTTATGATCCAGAGATAATAAAACAAAGGCCCTTTAATTTAAGGATGACAGCTTTATTGCTGCACAGCTCTAAACGTTACAGCGTGACTCAGGAAACTGAACTCGACTAAAATAAAATGCAACCTGTTCATTTGTTGGAAACAAAAGAAGCAGCTGTGCATTATTCAGAATCTAAATAAAACAAATAAAGTGCAGCACCAGAGGGGGGCATACTGAGTGATTCATAATGATAATATTACAATGTGTGCAATAAGATAAAGATTAAAGTCCTTTATTGGTTATGCCCATGCAGCTCTATTCACTGCAGAAAGTACATGTAGGTAAGTATCCACCTGTTGCTCTTCTTTTCTCTTTCTCGTCACTCACAGGATCTTTCCCTTCAAAGGGACTTTTTCTCTCCCACAATCACAATGTGCCTGCTCACAAGGGGTCACTTGATTGCTGGGGTTCTCTCCACAATACTGTCGGATCTTTACCTTTCAGAATAAAGTGCCCCGAGGCCAACGTTGTTGTGACTTGTTGCTGATTAAAAAAACTTCAATTAAATTATAGAAACTACTATAAAGAACGTTTCAAACTAGTGACAAATAGACAGAAAACTCCAATAACAGAAAGACAACAACATAACATGAAGTCACCTTTGCCAAAAACCTGCAGTTCCTCTAGTGACCAGCTCATCTTGTAACCGGAAGGTTGCCGGTTTGATCCTCAGCTCTGTCTATCTTGTTCGTTGTGTCCTTGGGCAAGACACTTCACCTACGACCTACTGGTGATGGCCAGAGGGGCCGATGGCGCGGTATGGCAGCCTCGCTTCTGTCAGTCTGCCCCAGAGCAGCTGTGGCTACGACTGTAGCTGCCTCCACCAGTGTGTGAATGTGAGAGTGAATGAACAGTGGAATTGTAAAGTGCTTTGAGGGTCTCGAAAAGCGCTAAATAAATGCAATCTATTATTATTATTATTATTATTATTATTAATTGAAGCTGGCTCTATAAACGAGTCAGTCATAAGAAATGTTCATTTTACAGCAGAAACAGACGCAGCTGTTGAGGGTTTTTAACTCACTTGTTTAAACTTTATGAGTACTGAAAGTTATGTCGTGTTACAGGATGCTCTGGCTGACAGATGCGTAGCTGCAAGCTGTCTATGAGCCCTCACCTCGGCTGTGTGGAATCACTGAACTGGAGCCTTTTGGGGCTTTTTCATGCAATTATCTGATAAATAATATGGATGTGGTTCAGTTTATTTGGATGTTAGCAGTAACTAGCAGGTATCTCTATCTGTGCAATGCACCTGTACGGCTAGCTTGCTAACTTTGTAGTGTCAGTTAATTACTTAGCAGCCCATCCTGCTATTTAGATATAAGCACTTTTGTTAACCAAAAAATAACACTGTGGGAGCCAAAACACTAATGCTGAGGCTTCAGTCACTGGGTGACATCATAGTGGCTCGTCGTGTTTGGAGGACGAAGAATACTGAGTTGCATCCCAAGAACACCATAGCTACTGTGAAGCATGGGGGTGGAAACATCATGCTATGGGGCTGTTTTTCTGCCAAGGGGACAGGACGACTGATCCGTGTTAAGGACAGAATGAATGGGGCCATGTATCGTGAGATTTTGAGCCAAAACCTCCTTCCATCAGTGAGAACTTTGAAGATGAAACGAGGCTGGGTCTTCCAACATGACAATGATCCAAAACACACCGCCCGGGCAACAAAGGAGTGGCTCCGTAAGAAGCATTTGAAAGTCCTGGAGTGGCCTAGCCAGTCTCCAGACCTCAACCCCATAGAAAATCTGTGGCGGGAGTTGAAAGTCCGGCGACAGCCCCAAAACATCACTGCTCTCGAGAAGATCTGCATGGAGGAATGGGCCAAAATACCAGCTACTGTGTGTGCAAACCTGGTAAAGACCTATAGTAAACGTTTGACCTCTGTAACATAACCTTTGTTGGCAATAACAAAGTATTGAGTTGTATTTTTGTTATTGACCAAATACTTATTTTCCACCCTGATTTACGAATAAATTCTTTACAAATCCTACCATGTGGATTCATGGATTTATTTTTCACATTCTGTCTCTCACAGTTGAAGTGTACCTCTGGTGCAAATTACTGACCTCTGTCATCATTTTAAGTGGGGGAACTTGCACAATCGGTGGCTGACTAAATACTTTTTTGCCCCACTGTATGTCCATCTTTTATATACAGTCCATGATCTCATCCCAGTATGTTCTCCACTTCTATCTTAACAACCCCGGAAAAGGGGAATATCTTCTGGAAGAATCTCCTCCCTCTGTTTGACTTCCTGAGTACAAACTCTGCTCTGGCTGCAATGACACCTTCCTCTTGTTATTCCCCTTCATCAGTCACTGTCCTGCAGGACTGCACCACACCTGCACCACAGCAGTTCAAAGATTCACTCTAAAAGTTTGAAGATGGGCTTTGGCTGAGCGTCTGACTGAACTTACTTGCTATACTATGAAATGAAAACAAATTCAGCAGTGATTACAGAGATCTAACCTCCAAACCAGAGAATTAATCATAAACTCTGCTGTTTACAGACTCTCAGTTCTAACTTGTTGTTTTTCTGCTGAATATCTGAGTTTCTTTACAAAGACTTCTGTTCCTCAGTGACATCATGCAGACAAGGTCTCACTGTTACAAACAGCATTGGAAATATCCCAGACATTCAGCTGAGCGTCTTCAAAGTGCAAAATATGACTCATTTATTAAATATTTGAGGAGTAACGCTGCACTCAGTGTCTCGGCTTAAAAAATGCAAGACAGCAGCGAAGACACAACGTTCTCATAGACCTGACTTTACAGGAAAAAACGTTCACGCAGTCGTCCTTAAACACATCTTTACAGCTGCCAGCAAACAGAGACGATGGTCACACCGGCCAGCTCTGACAAACTCAAACTAAATATTAGATTTTACATGGAAAGAAGGGAATAGCTCTCTAATGTTTTGGTGCTCTAATATTCCACTTCATGAAAAGTGGATAAGTGAATGTGAATAATGGATGTGTGTACCTCGCTCTGCAGCTCAGTAACCTCTTTAACGTGCTGCGTCTCCAGAGTCTCAGGGAGCTGGTGATACAGAGAGCTGCTGGCCTCCTTCTTCCCTGCTTCTTTGTATTTAACCTGCAGGAAAATGTTACGTTCATTATCACAGTTTTTACATTCTGTCTCGGACAGCATTATGGGAGAAGATGTGCTGTTGCAAAAAGCTTTTAGTATCACCTTTTCAGACTAATATTGTGCTTATTTTGTCTGTATGCACTGGATCTGGACTAACACCAGGTAAACAGGAAGAACTGGATGTTTCTTGTGTTCTTCAAAGAGAATAAAATCAGTCTGAATATGTTGCAGCAAAGAAGGAGGAGGGCAGAAAGGCACCCAGGAGCTCTGAATGTGATAACACTGATAACAAGACCAGAATAGACAACAGCAGCCAGTTTATCTGCCCTGTGTTAGCCTGATGGAGTGTCTGAGACAGGCACACACATATTTTAGACTCTAAGGGCTTTGCATTGACAGTCGTACGCTCCCTGCAGGCTGATAATGTCTCAGATACGGCCACGCCTCTTTATCCTTCTGTGGGAGAATATTCAAACTCTGCAGGAACTCTCTGGGTGGTGCTAACCACTCCACCACCATGCTGCACCGCAGGAATTTTTAACCTGGAATTTATACCTGTACCACAATTTTCTTTACCTAATGTTACTTTGACTGTTTGTTTAAAACCCAAATATTGCCTGGAACAACACTAAAACAGTTCCCACCTCGCTGTGCGTCTCAGCCATCTCTTTAACAAACTGAGTCTGCAGAGTTTCAGGCAGCAGCGAGTACAAAGTGTTGGGCAGATCCTCTTTGTCCTTCTTGTAGTTTGCCTTCAAACAAAAGAATGAAAAATGTTTTTAATCCTACACGAAAAACTTAAAAACACTTATTTTTTACTATAATACCAATAATAGAATTAGTGCTGCAAACTGTAGATTTCTTACAGACACAGATCCTCTGAGATCTGATGAAACTATACACCTGTGGTGCGTTCAGGGTCCTCACCTCACTCTGTATTTCTGACATCTGTTTGGCGAACTGTGTCTCTGCCGTCTCTGGGAGCAGCGAGTACAAGTTCTTACTGATCTCCTTCTTACCCTCCTCTTTGTACTTCACCTGCACACACACACACACACACACACACACTGACTTTAAACAGCTGACACACAGCAGGGACACTTTCACATTCAGACTGTGTCTCTGTGTTTCTCACCTCACTGCAGATGTCTCTCAGCTCTTTGGCCAGCTGTGTCTCTGTGGTTGCAGGTAGCTGATGATACAGAGAGCTGCTCACCTCCTTCTTACCGTCCTGTTTATACTTCACCTACAAAGACACCAAACAACAGGCAGAATTCAAACTGCAGAGGAACATTTGCTTGTGTTTTCTCTCTTGTCTGTGATGTGAGTACCTGACTCTGCAGCTGTGCCACCTCTTTGGCGTGCTGAGTCTCCAGAGTCTCGGGCAGCTTCGAGTACAGAGAGCTGGACGCTTCCTTCTTCCCTGCTTCTTTATATTTGCTCTGCAAAACAAAGAGAGGAAAATAATAAATAAAGGCATCGAATGTAAACGCTGTGACTGAGGTTTGACCTTTAAACAGATCTTAAACACACGATGTTCCCGTACCTCACTCTGTATTTCAGATACAGCTTTGGCAAACTGGATTTCGTTGGTCTGTGGCAGCTGTGAATACACACTGACACTCTGGCTCTTCTTCCCACTTTCCTTATATTTGTTCTAGAAATGAAGACAAAGACGTGGCATCAGACGCTGGTCTCCTGTCTCTCAGCAGATATTACACCAACCAAGACAAAGCAAACGTGCAGATGAGCGGAATCAGAGGGATTTCCTACAGGATCCACTACAAAACTTATCTGAACTGTTTTCATCCTTCTGTGAGATGAGCTCAGTAATTGGAGGCAGCAGTTTCACAGAGATGGAAATGATATAAGGATCACTTTCTCTTCTCTTCCAGCTAACACTCACAGCTGGACTCAGACACAATCCTTCAGTCCTTTATTACATATTCTGTATATGACATGTTGCATACAGACAGTCTCAGAGATCTTACGGCTCTTCGGCCTTATAATGTTGGAGTTGCTCACAGGCCCTGCAAACTGCCAACGTCCCTGTAACTTTCTCCAAGCACCTTGGAAGTAGGTGCAGTTATGCCAGAGACCTCTACTCAAAACATCAAGCCCCCACAGGACACCCCCACAGGACACCCCCAGAGGTCCCCGGAGTCCTGAACACCTATCTGGGGATCTACACAATATCAGGCATGTGGTTTAATGCTGTTGCTCACTGGTACATGCTCTCTATTCTTTCTAATGGTTAATGGATTTTGTAGAAACAAAAAAGTCTAAACATCACATTAAGAAGTCTTGTATAGAAGATGAAAGATCTGCAGCAGAACTGTACCTCGCTCAGTATTTCACTCATCTCCTGGGCAAAGTGGGTCTCTGTGGTTTCAGGCAGCTGAGCGTACAGAGGCGACATCATCTCCTTCCTCCCTTCATCTTTGTACTTTTTCTGTTGGAAACAAAGAATTCAAGTAAAGAAAAAGAAACAAAAACTTTTCATCTCTGCGAACAAGAATAAACTCCACTGAGTCCCAGCAGATAACAGCTGTTTACAGCTGTTCCAGAAATGATTGGAAAGAAAAAAAAACACTATCTTGACCTGCATTTAAAAGAAGCTCGTCGGCTCACCTGCTGAGCTTCTTTAGCTCGCTGTACTAACATAAAGCCAACACTTCACAGTAATAACAGAAACACTTTGGACAGTGGTGATTCGCCTCCATGCGGGACTTGATTCACTAAACTGAAACTGCAACCAGCTTTGTGTGAAAGAAGTGCTGGATGAGGTGTCGCCTGTGTGGAGAGAAGCCACACAGACAGGTCCAGACGCCTGGTGGATTTAAACCGCTGTGCAGCTAATTGTTCTCTTCTTCATTCGCAGTTTTCATTTTAATTCTGTTTTTAACATCTGTGTAACTGTTCTACCTGCTGTGTGTTTACGTGACTCTGGTCCGTTGTGTTTAGATTCCTGTACTTGATGGTATCTAATCAACTGGAGGCACTGTAGGTCAGCTCCTGCTGCTTAGTGTTAAACACTGTACATGCACTGTTCTGTGTGTAATCACACAGTCTCACATCTCCAACCCTGAATAAATAAAAGCCAAATGAAGCGTGAGGAGCAGGAAACACACAGCAGGATTCACTCACTTCACTCTGCAGTTCAGTCACTTCTTTGACGCGTTTGGTCTCCAGAGTTTCGGGCAGTTTGGAGTAAAGAGACGACGCCGTGTGCTGCTTACCTGCCTGCTTGTACTTCACCTGTCAAACAAACACACACTTTAAATCCCCACAGAATCACACTCTCACAACTTCATCCTGCCTCAAACTGTTTCCCAGCTACTCATGACTGGAAATATCTCATCCTTCACTGAGCAGTGTTATCAGCTCTGCAGGCGACTGGGGGTTAATTTAGTAACCACTCTGTGACATCACCAGCTGCATCTATCCAATAGGATTTCAGCTTCGTGTCCTGTTTGACCCTGTGTAGCTAAGACATGACATGAATGTGGGGAATCGGACAGAGCTGATTGAATTCTGTTGGAGTTTATTTACTGTTGTAAGTTTATTTGCACCCGTGTGCTGCGGCTGGAGCTTATTAATGTAAAGCTGTTTAACAGGTTTAAGGTCAGAGTATCTGAGCCGTCCAACACGCTGCAGGACTGCGTCCACAGCAGCGCCCACTCTCGCTGCTGCCATTGAAGGACCGTATCAGTCTCTGATGTGTTTTCCAACACGCTAAAAATGTTTATTGGTCTTCTGTTGTTAATGTTTCGTGTCCTAAATTTCCAGTTTGACTTAATAAATCCAGAACAGGACGTGTTGATATGACCTTAGAAACACAGCAGAGTGCTGGAAGCATCTAAACGTAGATGTGACATCACTCCAAACTCTCGGACACGGACATATTTATCAAGACTTATGAGCTACTTTTTGGATAACACCTGTATATAGAAGTTCACTGACAACAACTGAGTGACATGTGAGCTGTGACAGACTGGAAATGCAGAACTGATCCAAAGTGCCAGGATGCACGGATGACAGAGCTGGAAAAACAGGAGCTCCGTGTTATAGAGCTGACAAAAGCAGCCTCATTTCATCAATGCTTAGATGGCCTAAAATAGAGAAAAGAGCAGCTTCACGTAGAAAACAATAAACGCAGTCCATTCAGTATTTATGCGTTTGGGAATTTTCATTGTTTTGGGAATTTTGAATTATTTGAGAATATCTGAATTTGGACTTTATTCTTACTCCAAGTGTTTGAAGTTTCAGAATTCTCTCAAGGCTGTTTATTCTGGGATCTTCGAGTGTTGTCTCCCTGCTTTATAAGGTCTCTGCACAATGCAGTGCTACTTCAGTACTTGATAGTCGGACACACCCTGCAGGCTTCAAACCCAAATATTGTCTGTAACAACGCTTTGTCCAAAAATGGCAGGACAGTGATGATCACTAAAACAGTTCCCACCTCGCTGTGCGTCTCAGCCATCTCTTTAACAAACTGAGTCTGCAGAGTTTCAGGCAGCAGCGAGTACAAAGTGTTGGGCAGATCCTCTTTGTCCTTCTTGTAGTTTGCCTTCAAACAAAAGAATGAAAAATGTTTTAATCCTACACGAAAAACTTAAAAACAGTTTTTTTTTACTATAATACCAATAATAGAATTAGTGCTGCAAACTGTAGATTTCTTACAGACACAGATCCTCTGAGATCTGATGAAACTATACACCTGTGTGGTGCGTTCAGGGTCCTCACCTCACTCTGTATTTCTGACATCTGTTTGGCGAACTGTGTCTCTGCCGTCTCTGGGAGCAGCGAGTACAAGTTCTTACTGATCTCCTTCTTACCCTCCTCTTTGTACTTCACCTGCACACACACACACACACTGACTTTAAACAGCTGACACACAGCAGGGACACTTTCACATTCAGACTGTGTCTCTGTGTTTCTCACCTCACTGCAGATGTCTCTCAGCTCTTTGGCCAGCTGTGTCTCTGTGGTTGCAGGTAGCTGATGATACAGAGAGCTGCTCACCTCCTTCTTACCGTCCTGTTTATACTTCACCTACAAAGACACCAAACAACAGGCAGAATTCAAACTGCAGAGGAACATTTGCTTGTGTTTTCTCTCTTGTCTGTGATGTGAGTACCTGACTCTGCAGCTGTGCCACCTCTTTGGCGTGCTGAGTCTCCAGAGTCTCGGGCAGCTTCGAGTACAGAGAGCTGGACGCTTCCTTCTTCCCTGCTTCTTTATATTTGCTCTGAAAAACAAAGAGAGGAAAATAATAAATAAAGGCATCGAATGTAAACGCTGTGACTGAGGTTTGACCTTTAAACAGATCTTAAACACACGATGTTCCCGTACCTCACTCTGTATTTCAGATACAGCTTTGGCAAACTGGATTTCGTTGGTCTGTGGCAGCTGTGAATACACACTGACACTCTGGCTCTTCTTCCCACTTTCCTTATATTTGTTCTAGAAATGAAGACAAAGACGTGGCATCAGACGCTGGTCTCCTGTCTCTCAGCAGATATTGCACCAACCAAGACAAAGCAAACGTGCAGATGAGCGGAATCAGAGGGATTTCCTACAGGATCCACTACAAAACTTATCTGAACTGTTTTCATCCTTCTGTGAGATGAGCTCAGTAATTGGAGGCAGCAGTTTCACAGAGATGGAAATGATATAAGGATCACTTTCTCTTCACTTCCAGCTAACGCTCACAGCTGGACTCAGACACAATCCTTCAGTCCTTTATTACATATTCTGTATATGACATGTTGCATACAGACAGTCTCAGAGATCTTACGGCTCTTCAGCCTTGAAATGTCGGAGTTGCTCAACCAGCAGTTGCGTTATTGCAAACAGAAATCACAGCAAACAGCTGGTATCAGTGTGACTTTCCTGGTCTTAAAAAGCAGGACTCCCTGGCATTCATGCAGATGTTACTTTGACGTGAATGTGACAAGCGCAAAGTGTAAACCTGGCCTCTAAATCCTGCAGATACAAATCCAATCCAACATCGGCGGGAACAGTAACGGGAAAATGTAATGCCACCTTCCCGTGTTTTCCTCCAAGCACCTTAAGAACAGGTGAAGTCAAAACACTGGAGGTCCCACATCCAAGCCCTGAACAGTGAAAGCTTTTGTGGGGCAAGATCAGGCAGCTGCTTTTAATGCTGTGGCCTTACTTACTACACTTTCTGTTCTTTGTAATCCTTAATGCATCATAGCAGCAGAACTGTACCTCGCTCAGTATTTCAGTCATCTCCCGGGCAAAGTGGGTCTCTGTGGTTTCAGGCAGCTGAGCGTACAGAGGCGACATCATCTCCTTCCTCCCTTCATCTTTGTACTTTTTCTGTTGGAGACAAAGAATTCAAGTAAACAAGAGACACGCTGAGGTGAGCAATCGCAGGCAGCTCAGTCTGCGCAGGATTTACTTTTAAGGGAGGAGTTTTGTACTTTTTATATATTCATACAAATATATTTTCTTTATTCTCTTTAAATGTAACTTGTAAAGCAGTAAAAATAAGATTAGGGCAACAAAACAAAAGTTTACTTTGATTACACAAACATTATGTAGGTGTGAGTGATGGCTAATATTGATAACAAGTATGGAGAACCCAGAGCACTTTATACAACATGCCTCATTCATATAAACACTTTGTTTCCTTTGCTTAACTGCTTTCTATCAAACATTCACACACATTCATAATCGGATGGATGCATCGGAGCAACTTGGGGTTAATATCTTGCCCAAGGATGCAGTCAAGGATCGACTCACCGACCTTCCTATCAGTAGACCACGTGCTCTACCTGCTGAGCTTCAGCCAAAGCAAAGGCAGCAAGAAATATAGTTTAAAATAGCATTAATATCAATTTGACCTTCAGATAAATCTATCGAGCTTGAGGGAGAGGTCAGAGGTCAAATGTGACATGATATTTTAAAACAGTGCTTTCTGTATGTTGGCACATACAGCACAGCCTTTTGCTCCTCAGTTTTCTACCAATAAATCCTTCAGCTGACCTTGAAGACGTTGGTGGATTTAAGGCAAATGTTAATGGATTGTTAACATGACCCAGACAAAGTTTCCAGGAGTTCAGAAGGTTTCGTGTTCACAGACAGAACGACGTCCTCAGCAGATGTAATATAAACAAACAACAAAACACTGCAAGAAATCTTCATCTCAGGCAACAGCTGAACTCCTCACTGGCTCCCAGCAGATAACAGCTGTTTACAGCTGTGCCAGAAATGATTGGAAAGAAAAAGCATCATCTTGATTTGCATTTAAAAAGGGGCTCGCTGGGTTACCTGCCAACTTTCCTGTTTTACAACTGGCACAAACAGATCACTTCACAGCTGTTTCTGTGCTGCTTTTAAAATTCCTCTGAAAAGTCTTTAAGCATCAGTTCAGCTGCATTTTACTCTGCTGCTTACTGGAAACAGATAACAGAGATGACATAAGAGATACATCTCGATCCATGATTTCTTTCACAAAGCTGGTTTTCAGTTTCAGTTCATCTCTCAGAGACTATTATAAATGTTTTAGGTTCTTTCTTCTATACACATCAACCAAAAACACCATGTTCACCATTATGCTGACGACACTCAGTTTTATCTACTTGTCACATGTGACCTTCTACATTTGGGTGAAAACCCAACGTATTTGTATTAAATTATAGTGGAAATGGCAGTTTTGGAGCCTGAGCTCAAACAACATTAGCTCTGCTAAGTGTGAATAATAATAATAATAATAATAATAATAATACATTTTATTTAAATAGCGCCTTTCAAAGCACCCAAGGACACTGTACAACAGATATCCAGTTTGAACGATAAATGAAAACCTTACAGTTCTTGCGTACGGAGGGCAGCTTTTACCAGACTGATAAATTAAAACAGCTTTTATATCTTAAGCAAACTGTAGTTGATGCTGCTGTGACTTCCAGCCTGGAGTACATTTGGTTTGTCCGACTCTTTGGTTCAAAAGGCAGCTACTTGGCTTTTAATCGGTCCAGAGAAAAGACGACACATCACTTCAGTTTTAGCTCAGCTGCACTGGTTAGCTGTGGAATCAGGATTTATTTACATTTTATTTTTTGGATCAGCTCAGCTGTATGTTGCAGATCGAGTAACTCCACATTTTGCTGCCAGTTCACTGGAGTCATCCTCAGCAGTTTCCCTCAGTGCCCCCCCTCTAACCTAAAAACTGAGGGTGACAGGTCTCCTCTGTTCTTGCCTCCTGGCTCTGGATTAATCTGTCATCCCACATAAAGTCAAACAGCTGACAACTTTAAATCAGTTCCTGCTTCCAGTCAAGCCTGAGGTGCCTCACGGTTTGTATCAAGTGTATGTTTTTTACTTGTAGATTTGTTTAACGTAATAATTTTCTTATTTACGATATTCCAACCATATTTATTCAGTGTTTTTTCCTTAGCTTCACTTCCACCCATCTATCCTGGAGTATCCCAGGTGTCACAGGATGGGATACACAGAGAGACAGAATCACCAACTAACCTCGACACGTCTTTGTCTATGTGAGGAACCTGGAGTACCTGATGAGATCGCACGCAGCTACACGAAGAGCATGTAAAGGCCTCAGTTGGTCTGTGGACATGAATCATGTGTATGTGGCTTTTTTATTTTGTGCTTATAATTTCCTATACTTGGACTGGTGATATATTCTCCCCTAACTGGAACACACTTTGGGTTGCTGCCTGTTGTTTTGTGCTATATATGGAACTGCACTTGATGTAATCTTACAGTGCAATAAAACGAGTAAGTGTTTTTCACCCAAACTACCTCTGCAACACTTAGAAGTAACGCTTTCTCCAACCTAAACTTGAAAAGTGTGAAATAATGGAAAAGCAGACTGAGGTAGAGCGATGGTACCACACACAGCAGGATTCACTCACTTCACTCTGCAGTTCAGTCACTTCTTTGATGCGTTTGGTCTCCAGAGTTTCGGGCAGTTTGGAGTAAAGAGACAACGCCGCGTGCTGCTTACCTGCCTGCTTGTACTTCACCTGTCAAACAAACACACACTTTAAATCCCCACAGAATCACACTCTCACAACTTCATCCTGCCTCAAACTGTTCCCAGCTACTCATGACTGGAAATATCTCATCCTTCACTGAGCAGTGTTATCAGCTCTGCAGGCGACTGGGAGGTGACGTAGCAACTACTGTGACATCACCAGCTGCATCCAATAGGATGAACTGTTTGACCTTGTGTAGCTAAGACATGACATGAATGTGGGAAAACGGAAAGAGGTGATTGAATTCTGTTGGACTTCATTTACTGTTTTCTAGTTTACTTCTACTGGATGCTGATGATCGTTATTACCTGATAAATACAAAAGTTTAATGGGTTTAAACTGAGACTTATGGCTGAGCTGTCCAACACGCTGCAGGCCTGCCTCAGCTCGGACTCTGATTGCACACATACTATACTAGTCTTTGATATGTTTTTCGTACATGCTTAAAAAACTTTTTTTGCCCTATTTTCAATCCGTTGTGCCATAAATTTCTACAATGACTTAATAAATACAGCCATTAGAAAAAGATCTGCTGTTGGTATTTCCTTTTTTAGTCTGATTGTAACCATCTGTGTCTCACTTGTCTCATTTTTTAACTTCCCTGATTACTCTTTGTGTATAAATAGTCCTGTCTTCTCTTCGGTCTTTGTCTCTTTGTACTCCTGCAGTTTGATGGCTTGAGCCCAAATAAAGATTTAGTTCAACTCGTCAGCTTTGGTCTCCTGCTTTTAGACTTCAGTCAGTCTCAGCAAGGTGTGCAAATCTCATCCTTATCTCACCCTGATATTTCAGACATTCAAGAGGATTCACTCCAAGGAGAAAAATCTTTAAAGTCATGATGAGTGCTGCAGGTCAGTAAGCTCGGAGCTCCCACCTCGCTGTGCGTCTCAGCCATCTCTTTAACAAACTGAGTCTCCAGAGTTTCGGGCAGCAGTGAGTACAAAGTGTTGGGCAGATCCTCTTTGTCCTGTTTGTACTTTGCCTTCAAAGAGGAATAAACACAAATCAATGAACAGAAATAAGAGAACATTGAAATGCACAGGAGAATGGAAGATATCAGTGTGTGATGAGAGAGAACAGAGCCGCACCACGCTCTGGATCTCCGACATCTGCTTGGCAAACTGCATCTCTGGTGTTTCAGGCATGAGGTGGAAGAGTGAGGAGGACATTTCCTTCTTACAGCCCTCCTTGTATTTCACCTGCACCACAAACCAAACAAACACATCTCTGTTAATGTGCAATAAAACACTTTGCTTTCTCGGGGCTCAGCGTTGCCCCCATCCTCAATTTCATAACTCCACTTTAAGTTCAGACATTTCTGTCTTCACTTATTTTCAGCACAGCGAAAGTTTTCTTAACTTCGAGCAGTGATTAGAAGAAGTCTAGCTGAGTCAGCCTGACTAATGTCGTATTTTTGGAAAACCTTCCTCCTCCTCAGATAATAGAAGCTGCAGCAGAAACACTTTGTGACAGCTCGACAGGCACAGCATGAACTCGTGCACAGGAGGAAACCTTAAAGGTCACCAGGAACAACTGGACGTGCACTTCTATTCAGTCACATCATCAACAAGCACTGCAGGAAAATATGGACTGTATCATCTTAACGTTCACTTAGACTTTGAACTCATCTGTTATCCAGTGAGAAAGATTTCATGTTAAGTAAAATATCATTGAAATAGTTTCCCAAACTTTTTGTGCTTTTGCAGCAGCTTCAAACACCACAGTGTTTGATTCAGAGGAACTTCAGAATGAGTGTTCACACAGATCAGATTGAAGAAAAGGCCGATTGGGAAAGTTTCAGACTCGGACTTGAAAAGTTTCCTGCTGAATAAAAGCCTCTGTGTTGAGGCACAGCAGTGGCTGGATGAGTGTTTGTCACCTGACTCTGCAGCTCCGTCACGTCTTTGGCCAGCTCAGTCTGCAGGGTTTGAGGAAGGCTGGAGAACAAAGTGGACGACAGCTCCTTCTGCCCGTCCTCTTTGTACTTCACCTGCAGGGTCAACAGAACTGTTTTTATGTTCTTTTATTTTCTTTTTACTTTTATTGAAAACGTAAACTGAGTAGTGAAAAGGCATTCAGGGTTTGAGTCAGGAGAGTTGTTAGACACACAGAAGAGAGCATGTTTATGAGGAGAAAGGACTGGATCTGGCAGCAGGAGAGCACCGAGCTGCCACCATTCACATCCAGAGATGAATGATGTGGTTTGCATTAAACTATTAAAGTATTTCTTTACACTGAATAACTGTGGCCTGACTGTTTTGTTCTAGTTTTAGCTGAAAAATTGTTTCAAAATGAAAGCGATGCCAAAGTTGGAGACTTCACTGCACCATCTGCCAGCTTTGCCTCTCTTTCCATGAGGTTTGACAACTCATGGAAGGAGAGGGAGACTAAAACTGGTGACCTTTAACTCCTGAAACCTCCCATATTTAAAATCCCACTAAGCTAACAGATCCAAACACTGACTGCGTAGCAGGGTATAATGGTAATGATAGCAGGAGGCGATGGATGTGACAGTTTAGAAAATAAAGTTCACAATGCAGCACACAGCGAGACAATGACAGTTTGTATGCAGATACGAGTAAATTACACAAAGATTTTTTTTGTATTTAAAAGAACAACTTGCCAGTAACTAGTCTGCACGGAAAGAAGACGTGTGGCAGCTCAAAACCACTTAGAAACCAAATAAACTGTCAGTCAAATGTTTGGTACTTCAAAAAATGAAAGACGTTTGATTTCTTAATTGCATTCAATAATTCTCACTTTGTAAGACACGGTCTGAGTGAACTTTTATTGTACATGGACACAACTACCACAAGCATAACATATAAGACACAGATGTCCCTCATTCTTCTGTCCCTTTTCTCTTTTTTATTATTTTTTAAAGCTATTTTAAGGGTTTAAAATTGCAAAGAGTCTTGTAGGATTATAAACCTGTTTTGTGGATTTCTCAAAGTTGATTGGTTAGATTAGTGGGATATAAAATGGACAAGGAGAGCAAAAGGTCCAGAGTTTGAGTCACCGTGGGTCACATTTTGCTTGTTTTACACATTTCATTGAAGAAAGAGCAGAAGGATTCCCAGCTGCTATTCTGCAAATGGTCTCCAACATCAGCACAGCTTTCATTTTTGAACTATTTTCAGCCATCACTATGTTGATATAAATTCAAAATGTTTACAGTTTAAGCCTTTTTATGCAAATACATGTGAAAACATGAACACCAGGCTTTTATGATACAACAGTTAACTTAAAGTGTGTTGATTAAAAACTTGACGGTCCTCCGTTAGGCTTGGCAAGCCGCTGGACTTTAATAAACTGAAGGAATCTCTGGTGTGTCTTACCTCCTGACAATATGTTTCTTATCTCATAAAAACAGAAAACAGTACCTGGCTCTGTATCTGTGAGGCCTGCTTGGCGTGTTGAGTTTGCAGAGTTTCAGGCATCACAGAGTACAAACTGCTGCCGGTCTCCTGCCTCCCTGACTTCTTATACTTTGTCTGAAGATCACATAAAGAATAAGATCAGTTTCTTTACTGCTTTATTGGTTTGAGCTGTCAAACATCTAAATCTGCAGCATAAACGTTCACATTCTCAGTCCCAACGTTACTAAATTAGCTTCATCATGTTTGTCCAAATTAATTTAGGTTTTCACTGAAGAGCAGCTTTATGTAACACTTACAGCTTCTTTCTATCTTTCATCAACACATTTAAGTGTTTTTGATCATCCTCTCAAGTTTCCTTCATCTCACCTCGCTCTGCAGCTCAGACACCGTTTTAACAAACTTTGTCTCAGCGGTTTCAGGCAGCTGAGAGTAGAAACTCTGAGACATGCTCTTCATCCCCTCCTTGTACTTTTTCTACAATCAAAACAGAAAACAGGATCTGTAACATGGGATTAAGAAAAATTGCTTTAGAAATGTATCTAAAGAAATTATTAGAAGACACATCAACTTCTGACCAATCAGAGCCTTCTTTCAGACTTCATTGCCATTTTATTCAAAATAATTTGCTTAACACTGTCAGTATTTAACTGTGCTGCTTCCGTTCTGTCCTCCTGATTACACCCTGAGGACTTGGCTGTAAAGTACGATGAGTGAAACAGCACCCCTCTAAATGCCACACAGTGAGTCCAATACTCCCACAGGTCTGCAGTGGGCCGAGTTGGCTTTCCTTGATTAAAAGAAATAAAGTAAGGTTGAAGTCATACCAGTACCACACTGGGATTAGTCAGAGTTATGCTGGGGAAGCCAATCATCACTCCACTCAAATCACAGTGTGAACGTCACTGAATAACTGTTAGTCATTTCATCCTGCAAAGCTACCAACTGAAGTGTGGATGGGGGAGTTTATTGTTTATTAAATAGTTAACTAAACTAACTAATGACTTATTTTACCTGAGCTCATCACATCAGCAGTGCTAAGCTGGATTTGTCTGCATATGTCTTCACTTAAGTAATAGTTTCATCATGATCACACACAGCGGGGACAGCAGTCACAGGGTTTGTACCTCATGTTTAATACATGCAGGTTATTGATACTTCATGACATGATGTCTGATCATGTTTTGAATTAATGCTTCTTTCAGTCGTTATTAGAGTACTATTGTGGTTAGTTAACAAGAGATGCACCAGACCTGCATGTGTAAGGCATAATTTTATGTATTATGACAGCTTTAAGAATTGAATCTGCAGGTTGGTCTAAAGCAGCCGTGTCTCTCTGCACCTACTTGGCTTTGCAGGTCGGTGACCTCTCGGGCAAACTGGGTCTCCAGAGTATCAGGGAGCAGGTGGTAAACTGGACATGACAAGTACTTCTTCACAGCGTCTTTATATGAGACCTACATGACACAGAGACAAAATATAGACATTCACAAATAAACTTTCGTGATTTTTTTGTGTACCATTTTTAAAGTAAGCTTTACCACCACATGCTTCTTCTCAGTTTGCTAGTTTGGATCTAGCTTCACGGTTGAAAGTTCATGTTAACAAAAGTTTTTAGACTTTTGTTAACAGTTTTTAGTCATATTCCTGCATACCTGACTCTGTAGCTGGGAAGCCTCTTTAGCGTGCTGTGTCTCCAGAGTTTCAGGTAGTCGGTGGTACAGAGATGTCGATGTGTCCTTCTTACTGGCCTTTTTGTATTTTGCCTGAAAGACACAATTTGCACTGGAGATTTAAGTGCAGTTAGCACTAAAAAAATCAGTCATGTGCAGTTAACTCTACACCGAGGTTCCTACCTACCACAGAAACATAAAGACTATGAAAATGTATACAAATTATGTTTTTCTCTTCCACTTTCTTGAAGGTAGTGTTAGCCTAAATTAGAGGGCAACTGGCTGATATGGGGAGAATTCATGTGGGCGTTTGAACCTAAAAAATCTTGTGACAGTTGGGGGCTTATCCGGGATATGTTTGTAGAATTAGTTGCGTCACTGTTAATAACCAACCTGGTTTGTTAACCTGGTTTGTTAAGCAAATAATAAATAGAGCTAAATATCTATATTTATTATTTGCTTAGCATTTGCTTAAAGCTACAAATATGGCTTTTATTTGGATACAGGCTGAGATGGTTGCCAGTTTTAGACTGATTATAATAAATTCCTGTAAATTACACTGACTATTTTAATTCTCCAGATGACGGTCATAAATACCTCCTCAGTGCCTTAATGAAATACATACAATTCTGGTTCCTTCCTATATTATTATCTATAAATGTAAGAAATGCTGAAATAGGTCCCTAACATTTTGAATTGTAGTATATAAAACCAGACACTCGTGGTCTGACGTGCATTTACCTTAAAGTTGATCTATGGCTTATTTGGCCTATTTTATAGGAGCCAGACGTCATGAGAGCTCATGCATCTTGACTGAACTCAGTATTTAATTCAGCTAGAAATTGCAAATATAAAAGAAATTGTAAATATCACCACAATCTTACATTTAATCATATTTGCATAAAATCAGCATCATCTCTGGGTTATTCTATGAGACCTGACTGCACTTTGAATATTCAGAGCACTCACCTCGCTCTGCATCTCCGTCAGCTCTTTAGCATGCTGGGTGTCGAGGGTGTCGGGGAGCAGAGAGTACAAGTTGAAACTCATCTCTTTCATATCTTCTTTGTACTTGACCTTGTAATGAAGCAAAGCAGAGCCAGCAGGATGAGAACAAAGAGTTCTTCATTCACACAGATATTTTTTATTATTACAGCAGGATCACATCATACAGACTTCTTGTCTATACAGGTCACGTTTTATTTGAAAGCTTACTGAACTGATCACATAATAAATCTGGAGACTGAATTCTCTGTTGAAGGGGAGACAAACGGACTCGCATACCAGAGCTGATCGAGGTACTTTGTTCATTGATGATGAAAAACATTTCTACCTAAGAGCAGGTAGAAATCGTACCTCACTCAGCATCTCTGTCTGCTGACGAACAAACTGTGTGTCGTTGGTTTCTGGCATCAGGTGGTAAAGGCTGGGCCCATCTTTCTTTAAAGGCTGCTTGTACTTCAGCTAGAACAGATGTAGAAGAACATTATTTACGATGTCTTTAATCACTTTAATAAGAACATCCATATCCTTTTCTGCACAGGAATCCAGTTACTACTTAATAGTAAAAGTCCTCAAAGTTTGCACCATGTGGGAAAAGCAATTCCTCTGTTTATATATACTGGTTTGGACCCTATGACTAAATGTATTGATACCTCTGAGACATTTGGCTGATGAGTGAATTGAGGTACCTGACTCTGCAGCTCAGAAGCCTCTTTAGCGTGCTGCGTCTCCAGAGTCTCAGGTAGAGTTGAATAGAGGGCGCTTGACACGCCCTTCTTTCCTGCTTCTTTGTACTTCATCTTAACAAAAAAGAAGAATGAATAAACAAAATATAGGGCAGATTTCTCCAAATAGACATATCTCAATTTCCAAAAAAGCTCCGTCTCCATCTCTGTCCTGTGCAACTACATTTATTTTGTCATTTTAACCACTGAACCAAATGTGAATCAAATAAAAGAGTGAGTGAAACATAGAGTTTTGTTCCATCTGCATAGATGCAATACGTTATTATCTTGTAAACCACACATTTAAACATTTGGACATAATTTGCAAGGACCCCTGGGAAGATAATGCAGATAACGTTTGTAGAGACATTTACCTCGCTCTGCAGCCCAGAAACTGTTTTTGCAAACTGCTGTGAGTAAAAACTTTGAGAGAGGTTTCTCTTCATAGCCTCCTTGTACTTGTTCTGGAAAAGATGGACAAGTAATGTAAAATATCCTGAAGGGTTTTAAAAGGACTGAATGCTGCACAACCAGCCTTGAGCTATGTTGGAGAAATATTCCGCTTCCAGGTCATAGTCATGTAAACACTACTGTGATATTCTGTCATAAATCTAAGACATGTAGAATATTCTGACACTGATAAAGTTTTGTGAGCACGTATGCAGCACATTTAGAATATGTGTTTTACATGGATTTGCAACACATACGTGAAAATCCACATACTGTATACAGCCTACAGCTGCTCACAAACCAACCAGTCTGTTGTTTGCAAGAAAAGGTATTAAAAACACGTCCCACAGTCCTTTGACACCCACATATACGGTCAAGATTTTTCAGAAGGTGGTTGAAGGAATAATAAACAGACTGTTTTTGCACAGTCGAACAAGTCTGCCAACAGTAAAAAGCAGAGAAAATGGCCCCAACACCAACACTTTTTCACATTTAAATGCGATCATGTACATGTTAGAGGATCGTTAATGGTGAAAAACTCAGTTTTATTAGCTGTGTAACTAACTTAGTGGAAATATTGACTTTTTTGAAACTGTAATAAGTGAGAGGCAAAAATGTCACTTTTATCTGAATCCTTAAAAACAAATGTTTCCCATCTTCCGTTGCTTACAGATCAGATATTGTTATTAACTCCTCTCCAGTACGTGCTGCGAACAGCCTGCGATGCTTTGATCCTGTTTCTGATGCTAATCTGCCCTCTGATGAGCGTCTAAGGTAGAAGCATCAGAGAGCGGTGAATAATCTGGGTAGTGATTATTTATAACTAATCAAAGGGCATTCTTACTGCAGCTCTCTCTGCATTTCCCTATTTTTGCTCTCAGTTCTCAGTTGAAGCACAGCCTGGATCCCTCCTGCATGTCGAAGCGCTGCTGTTTATTCGATCTCTCTCCAAAATGTCAGGCAAACAAATGACGAGACAGCATATTTGACCTAATCTCACACAAGACTTTAAGATCGGGACGTTGTTTCGGACGATGACTTTCATGTAATGATAACCTGGAAACCAGCGAACGGGCTAACCATGACGTTTAAATCTGCGCATCAAGTATATTAAAACCAGGTAACTATAGCAACAGTACTGATGTGTCACGTTTCCATCCATTATCCAAACCCATCATTGATTTTTTAGTAAAAAGTGCATTTTCAAGTGTGGAGAAATCAACATCTTGTGCTCTACAGTGAGTATTTGTGGCATGTTGGACTGAGTCACACTAAACGTTTGACATGTAACAGGAAACACGTCAGCCTGTGCAGCAGCACGCGTCACTCTCATGTTTTTAAAAGCGTTTGGTGGGGAAGCACAAAGAACATCTTCTACTCTAATTTAGTTTGTTCTCTTATTTTCAGGAAAACAGAGAAATCCTTTTTATACAAACTAACTGAGCAGTTTTGAAGTCTCACAGCTTCTTTTTAGCCAAAATGTGCAGCCGAACTCTGTTGTCGTCAGCTCTGGGCAGTAAAATGTTTGCTCTATTGCTGCAACACAAACGTTTTTATCTTGTTTCCTGTTTTGATGACTTTCCGTCATATTTCTCTTCTGAAGTGGTTTTAGATTCTGCTCTGGTCATCAACAGGTGACTGTGGGATACTTTGATGGTTTATTTACCTCGCTCAGCACGTCGCTCATCTCTCTGGCAAAGCTGGTTTCTGAAGTGTCGGGTAGAGTGGCGTACAGCGAGCTGGACATCTCCTTCTTCCCGCTCTCTTTGTATTTTACCTGTGGAGCCAAAAATGTTTATCATGCTACATACTTTTACTCTCTGACAGTTTAGCTTGAATTGCCGTGTGCTGGTCGCACTTCTTTGTACTTCTTTGTACTTCTTTGTTTCTGTCACGCTCATTCCTTCCTGCCAACTGTTCTCTTCCCTGTCTTCATGTTTGCTCATTGTCACATATGAATCTTTTATTTGCTCCTAATCATCCCTCTGTGGATGACTAGTCGTCAGGTAATACTACAAGAAAACAACACATTACCTCACTCAGCAGCTCTGCAGCTTCTTTCGCGTGCTGCGTGTCCATGGTGTGAGGCAGGAGGGAGTACAGGCAGGCGTTCGCCTCCTTTTTACCAGCCTCCTTGTACTTGGTCTGCAATTTCAAATGAACCGTTAGCATCAGTGGTGGCTTGTGCATCACTCTCTGTAGCCTGTAGTTACTGCTTTACCCCACATGGAGCTAATCTTTGCCATGCATATGCTACGCTGCTGCCCGGACAGGTTGAGTAGTTATCTTGGTGCACGTCACACACAAAGTTGAACATGGAAACAACAGAATTAGTTTTAATGCTGCCTGCTGTTTACCGGTGTTTTAAGACATTTGCACATTAGGAGTAGATTCTGAACAGATTATTATTTATGGATTTTGTTGGGTTTCCCCAAAGTTTGATTCTGTTCATCTGGACGTTTTCAGTGGGAGAAACGTTTCACTCATCTAAGTGACTTCTTCTGTCTCAGCTGACTGCAGGTTGCAAAAGAGTCAACACTGGCCTGAGGGAGGGGGGTTTAAAGCTACACTGAATAATAAAATAACAACTTATTCTTGATAACAAGCAGGCACAAATTTCAAGCCTTTCCTGTTTGAGTGCCGACCTCACTCTGCAGCTCAGACAGCTGTTTGGCCAGCTGTGTCTCTGTGGTCTCTGGGAGCCGATGGTACAAACTGCTCTGAATCTTCTGCTTCAGACCTTCTTTATATTTCACCTGCAGGAGATGAAGAAGAAACACATGTTTTCATTTTTTGTCCAGATTTCAATGGATTAGATTTTTTTGTATTATTTAACAAACTGAGGCCAGACGTCTGTTTCGTGGTTTACTCCACACTTCAACTCACTGGACTTCAGATCACACAAAGATCTGCAGTCTTCTATGTTCAAACATTCATTTTACTCATTTTTTTATTTGGTGTGAAACACTTTGTAATATTTATCCTGATAAATAAAATCGCACCTTTACTTTCTTATTCCTACTTTTCTCTTTCTCATAAATTATTATGTGTACTCTTTTTTTAATTCGGAGTACTGCATACACAGGTTGTTTATCTTGACTGACGATGGAAAGAAAAAGCCATTAAAATGGGATTAAAGTACCTCACTCTGCAGGTTCGACACCTCTTTGGCGTGCTGTGTGTCGATGGTCTCGGGCAGCAGAGAGTACAGGTTGATGTTCATCTCCTTCTTACCGTCTTCTTTATATTTCACCTAGAAAAAACATTTGATTTAATCGGCAGCTTCTGCCCTTTAAAGTAATTCTTGGTTTTTTTTCTCTTCTATTTACCTCACTGAGCAGCTCGGAGACTTCCTTAGCGTGAGCCGTCTCTAACGTCTCTGGCAGGAGGTGGAAGAGGCTGCAGGAAAGAGTTTTCTTCTGGTCGGCCTTGTAGTTCAGCTGAGCACAAACAGGATCACATGCAGAGTATCAAACTGTCAGTGATGGTGAGCAAACTTCTAACATTGAACATTGTTCCTCAGGGTTCCACATCTGTCTGCCCAATGATGTGAACTATTCAAACCAGCTAACTGAACTCCTGCAACCTTTAGGATCCAACAAACACAAAATTGAACGACTATTTTATTCATTTTTATTTCATTTGAACTCATAACTGTATTTGAATTAATCAGCTGTTTTATGTATTGTGTACGCCTGCTCTGCCTCAGTGCTATTTACAGTAAATCCAAATATCTGTATGTACTGATAGATGTGTATGTTTAGTCTACAATCACAGCAGTGAAGGGTTTTACCTCGCTCTGCACTTCAGAGGCTTCTTTGGCGTGCAGCGTCTCCAGAGTCTGCGGCAGGGTGGAGTACAGAGAGCTCGACACGTCTTTCTTCCCCTTTTTGTACTTCATCTGAAAATAATTTGACGAAATTACACTTTTGATTTTCTAACAGTTCAAGGAACAGACTTTGACAGTAATTCATTAAACACGACCTCAGTGGCCTTTCAGTTTGCATCTTCTATAGTTAAACTGACTTTTTGAATCTCTGTGATCTGCATCAGTGGGTTAAGTTCAGTTTAATGTTAAATTCACAAAAATATTAAAATTTCAACATCCACAATATCAAATAAACACTCTGTATATTTCCTATAGTGGTTTCTAGGCTCATGCTGTTTAAAGTCACTTCTAATGCAACAGTTCTTCCTGCTGTTGTTTCACATTAAAAGACTTCAAATGGAAAAATATAAGATGGCTTTTATTTTGAAAGATTCATGAGGTGGACAGACAAAAATAATATTGATATTGAGAGTTGAACTTTTCTTTACTGTGTTGTCTGTTAGTGTGATTAACACAGACTGATGAGGAATTACTATAAACACAAACATTGTTTTCTCTTCTTCTGTGTTTGTGACGCTGCTTTGGGAGGAAGAATAATTGTATTTTTAACTGTGACAAAACTGAAATGTTAAAAATGTTCATTTTGCTGCTTTAGAATCTGTCGTAAATGTTTCATTTCTGCTACTTCAAGAGGAAGAAGTTGTTTTCTGCCGTGAATCAGCTGAAAACATTTCCCATAAAGACACCCGTTCCTCACCTCGCTCTGCAGCGCAGCAACATTTTTGGCAAACTGCATCTCGGCGGTCTCTGGTAGCTGACTGTAGGCACTCTTAGACAGGCTCTTCATCCCGCTCTCTTTGTATTTAATCTGTTAAAAGACAGCACATCAAAAACAGGAAGAGTTACTTCCTTCTATTCAGTGATGAACTCTTCAGATCTATTAGATATAAAGGACTCGAGCATCTGTAAGGCATACGGATTAGCCACACTTCTCTCTGTATTTATTTCTCTTTGTTGTCGTTTGCTTTTTCATCACTTGTGTTAAATGAACGCATATTTGTGCTTTCACAGATCAATAGTGACAGCGAGCCGAGCCTCGGCAGTGCAGACTGTATCTGTAATGCTAATTAAATGCAGCAGTGCAGATAAACCAACTAACGATGAGCTGACACGAGTTTCTGTGCAGGAACTGGAGACCTGATGCTGCTCCTGTTTCAGCCTCTTTACATGCCGTCCTGTTTATTTTACGATTCACTGACTGCTGCTGAGATAAGTCTTTGATAAACCTTTGACCTGTGCCCGCCGTAACGTGATCAGCTACGTCGGCCCCTGTGCTTTGATCAGAGCTGATGTTACTGTGAGTATGCCTTTTTAGATGCTTCTTTAACTTTTCCTGCATTAAATCCTATAAGTCAGTTTTTCTCAGTCGTTTTTCAACCTGATGGTTTTTATAAGATTTGCTTTAATTTCCTGCCCAGTCAGGCTCATTGTCATTAATTACAGATGATAATAGCTGTGATTACTGAAGTTAAAAACACACCATGTTTGATTAAAAACCAATTAAACTTCTAGTCTGAGCCCCTGATTTGGTAAAAACACGAGTTTTAGCTTCTTAATTATTACTCAGACTTTATTTCCTTCAGTTTTATTTCTGTGAAATCTCGTTGTGTTCTTCACTTTTGTTCTCATTGTCGGGTGTTTTCTGCAGGAACCTCCGGCGAGCTTCCTGTGACGTCTTCATTTTCTGTGTTTCTAAACGATCGGCTTTCCTCTCTCTGCTGTTTTCTCAGCAGCCTCAGCTGCAGAGTTTTCCCTCCATCACTCTCACTCTAGTGCATAGAGTGATGGGCGTCTACACTAAATGCTTTAAAGGTGTGGCCTTATTATTTAAATTATGCTGACATGTGCACTTTTATAAATAAATCTGTATTGAACTGCAATTAACTGAATGCTTCATATTTCTATGATTCACAGTTCAAAATAATACTTTTTTCTCTGATACTGGGCTTTTTGTGGGAGGCCCTCCGGAGCAAACCTCCCTCTGATTGGCTGCCCTTTGTAAACACAGGGTTTGCACAGCAGGTGGGTGGGGCTTCTGTGCTCACAGCTGACGACACATGGGCCAAAAGATTAAAAAAAGAAAAAAACAGCCTGAAACTGGGTGTTTAGAGCTTTCTGAACTTTGACCTTTGACACACTGACCTCTCTCACCTAACTTGAACCTGTGAGCAGGCTAAGCATGAACATCCACCACTGTGCATGTGACAGAAATTCACATGAAAGCATGAAAAGTCCACGTGAACAAATCAAGCAGTTTCTGAGATTCTGCAGACAAACTGTTTGTTTTGCCACAGAGCAGAGATGTGCAGACAGCCTCCATTTGTCCGTGTGGCACATTCACACTGAGGTTTTTATTCAGAGAGAAGAACTGTCACATCACTGTTTTTGTTTTTAGGTTATTTTTCAGTGTGATGAGACTCAGGTTCATAATCAGAGTTTGTTAAAAAAGAAAAGAAGAAGAAGAAAAGCTCAACCTCCCCAAAACGACATGCTTTATCATAACTGATGGGAGACTGGAGCAGAGGTCATGACATCACATTTACCTCGCTCAGCATGTCGCTCATCTCTCTGGCGAAGCTGGTTTCTGAAGTGGCGGGCAGAGTGGAGTACAGCGAGCTGGACATCTCCTTCTTCCCACCCTCCTTATATTTAATCTGGTTAAATCCACAACAGGAAACACGAATAATCTTCACTCGTTGGATCTATTTTCTCATGTCAGAGCAACACAAACTGAAAGGCTGCTCTCACCTCACTGAGCAGCTCTGCGGCCTCTTTAGCGTGTTGTGTCTCCAGAGTTTCAGGCAGCAGAGAATACAGGCATCCGCTCGCCTTCTTCCTTCCATCTTCTTTATATTTCACCTGCAGACGTCAACAAAAACGAACAAATATCACTTCTCAGTAAACGACGGCCATCACTGTGACACTGCTCAGGATCGATGCGAATCAATCAAAGTGTCTCTGTGAAAAAGGCGACGGAGAAGAAAAAGTGGGATCAAATTAGATGTAGCTTTTTTTAATGAAACGAGAATGAGACAGTCACATAGTCACATAACCAAACCCATATGCATCATATTATTAGACAATGCCTCTCTTCTTTGCACCTCCGACAGCACTGATGGATAACTGCAGCTGATCCCGTCAGCACCGTGCGTCCTGCCGTACCACAAAACTTGCGGGAAAAGCTCCAAAGATATAAACGAGTCCACGGCGCTGGCCTCGCCTCTGGTGCCTCTGCTGGATGCATCAGAAAGCACGGGACCCAAAGGATCCAGTGCCAGTGTCCTGTGCCAGACACCACACGACACCCCAGAGATCCCGTCATCACGCTCCGGTGGGTCAGAGCTGCTTGAGCAGCACTAAACACAGAAAGCAATAACTGTCTGGTCCAGATGTCCCGTATTTACAGTCTCCTTTGGGCTTTGACCAACACATTTGATCCAGCATCTGCCTCACACGTGGCCCACAAAGTCCAGCCAAGTCGGAGACTTTGAGCCGACACGTCACTCAGACTAAACCCAGACGTGTCCTCAGTCTGGGACAGGAGCTGTTAGTGAGAGTCCTCTGAATGACTTCAACAAACAAGAGATGACATGAACTATGACTTGAATCATCAGGCCGTCAGTGATCATGTTAATAGAAACTACAGTTCGCACTCTGCTGTTGGAGCGCAAGCTTCAAACGATTGAGGAGTGAAGCAGCTCACTCTCACAATGCAGTGGTATATTTAGCACAAGCCTCTTCATTTTTTAATGAAAATTCGACTTCACGCTGCTGCGCGGCTGATGCTCACTCGCTGTTACTGCGACATCTAAAAAACGAGTGGAAAACAGATTCTTTTCAGCTCTAATTCACATTTTTACACATCAGTATCACGTCTAAGTTGCTTTTCCATTTTTCAGCTTTGATTCTCTGTCACTGAGTAAATATTGATTTAACTGAGAAATGAGATTTGAAATGATTTATTCAGTCTGTCAGGGATGTGAAAAGGTTTTTTCCTGCCACAGTTCAAGGAAAGACCCAAAGACTGAGAGCACAAGATGAAAGGATGGTTTTCATATCAAGAAAACAGGAAGTGCTGCACTGAAGTAGCAGGAAAACCAGAGTCGTCCGAATGTAAGGAGCCAGAACCGAACACAGAGGAGCGTGTCACCGAAAGTGCAGCAGCCGTGTCATGTTCTGGTGGACGTGGACGCTCATTTGGAAGTCAAGCTCAAATATCTGACAGCCTCACTGATTAAAGGCTCCGTTTTTATTATTTTTCTTTCACTTTGAAACACTCCTCGCCCTTATTTTTGCTTCAAATCTTCTTTCTTACCTCAAACATCTTTCTTAGTCATACTTTAACAACAGTAAACATGTCATCGTGTGCCGTGTACCTCACTCTGCAGCTCAGACAGCTGTTTGGCCAGCTGTGTCTCTGTGGTCTCTGGGAGCCGATGGTACAAACTGCTCTGAATCTTCTGCTTCAGACCTTCTTTATATTTCACCTGCAGGAGACAAGACGAGGCTGAGTTCAACATTAAAGCTAACACAGTTTAAAGATGGCTGAAGAACAACACAATGATCCTTGAAAATCGTATGATGATCATATAAATGTCTTTTTTACTAATAGTCTTACTCAGGTTTAAAGTTTTTTTTAAAAAACCTGGTTGTTGGGTACCTCACTCTGCAGGTCTGACACCTGCTTGGCGTGCTGGGTGTCGATGGTCTCGGGCAGCAGAGAGTACAGGCTGATGTTCATCTCCTTTTTACCGTCTTCTTTATACTTCACCTGTGATCACAGCAAAGTTCATCCACACAGAAAATACTTCTACAAAAATCTGCACGTTTCTCCTGAAATGATCCCAAATGTTACTGAAATAACTCGAACTACAAAATATCATTTAATTAAATAAGTCCAAAAAATCTCCACCTACAGATGTAATTTATTCCAACATTTCTCTGGCTTTGTACAGTTCCTGTACCTCACTGCACAGCTCCGACACCTCCCTGGCGCGAGCCGTCTCCAGCGTTTCTGGGAGCAGAGCGTACAGAGACGAGTTCACGCCCTTCTTCCCCGACTCCTTGTAGCGCCTCTGAAAACAAAGACAAATGTTAATCCAGCGTCAGCTCATAAAAGCCTTCAAACACGAACAAACATGAAATATAAATGTGCAGTAAAAGTCCACGTCTGTGCTCACAGGTACAACCTACAAAACTGTCGGGAAGCTAACTCCAGGTATCTATGTGCAACTTTCAGAGGTCAAAAAAGACAAATACGTGTTTCTGAGTAATTAAAAAGAGAAATCCAAGAGCAACACAGGACTGTTTATTTTTTAGAAAGGTCCAAAATCAGGTGCAGAGGTCCAGCGCTTAACAAATAAATGATCCCCCCTCCTCACAGCTGACCTGAATTAACACTGTTGGTAATTTTTAATGTTTCTGTAATTGTTAATCCATCAGCATTCACAAACAATTTAATTAAAATCATATTTTTTATGTCAAAATAGAATTATTGTTGTTATCCAGGAAGTAAAGCAAGTTAGTTTAACCTCCTAGGACCTGGCGTCCACATCACATTTTGGGTTATTTAGACCAAAATACTCAATTTTGCTCTACAAGGGCCTGATATCCACTTACGAGAACATTATACTGCTACTGTTCTATCAAAGTTTTAAACGAATATCATCATATGTGGCTCTGATTTTCATAAAAACAAAAATAAGGTAAATTCTTTGTTTTTACATTCATCGGGCCCCAATCAGCCCAAATATCAAAGAGAAATTAAAAATGCTGCCGTGGAAGAGTTCAGGTCTTAAGATGAAGTGACAGTAACTCTGTATTTACTGAACAGTTTGTTTCAGTGGTTGATTGTTATGCTTGATTCATGTGTCTGACACACAGAGGTCCAGTGTGAAGACTCAGATCTGGGTCCAAAATTGAGAATTCAGTTTATTACATGTCTCATAAATAACAATATCATTTTCAGTTTTAAACAACTTTGTGACTGATTCCTAAAATATTTGTGTTTCCTCATTTTAATGACAGGTGGGCTAATAAATTGTTATCTCTGCACCAACTGATTTATGTGAAATGTTCAAATAATCTGCACCAAGAAAAAACAGGAAAACTGAAAGAGGAAAGTGTGCGACAGTGTGGACGTTCCCACTGGTGTTTATTCCACCCATATAGACACAGAATGAGACTTTTCATATTTCAGTAAATGCCTTCTGCTTAATTTAAAGGGTGCATTGAGCAGCGTTACAGGAATAAAACTTTGCCCACAGCTTTAATGCTGGTTTCTGTAAAACCACAGCGGCACCACCTCAGGGGACAAACTGCACTCATAAACATACAATGAGGCACTTTATTTTCCCACAGTGTGCACGTGAAACAACTAATTTTCCCTTTTTATAACTAATCACGCACGAGTTGTGATTATATCTGCACACGTAGCTGTGAGGCTGGCTCACCTCGCTCTGCAGCTCAGCAACTGTTTTAGCAAACTGGGTCTCGGCGGTTTCTGGGAGCTGAGAGTAGAAACTCTGGGAGAGGCTCCTCCTGCCGCCCTCTTTGTACTTACTCTGAGGGGAGACAACACAAAATAATGCATCAGATGTTCATGGTGGACCTGTGGGGATCCTGTGAGTCACTAATGTAAAAACACAGAACAGAGTCTTGTTGTTTTTAATGTCTTATATGAATCTATCAAAGGAAACTTCTTCTTCTGCTCCTCATTCAACACTGTGAGAACAAATGGGAACTTTCAGGTCTCGAGAATATTTCTGACATTTTGCTGCCGAGTCCGACAGCACGAGAGCTTGTGGAGAGTTTCAGCCTGTTTGCACACAGTATGTTGTAAAGGTGCGCCTGTGTCGTACCTCGCTGTGCATCTCAGTCATCTCTCTGGCAAACTGGATCTCTGTGGTGTCGGGCAGCTGCGAGTAGAGAGAGGCGGGAGCTCCTCTAACCATCGTCTTAGGGCGATAATTCACCTGGGACAGAGAGCGAGTGATGAGAGGCTGAGCTCAGGGATAAAACAGAGAAGACGACAACAGCAAAAAACAGAACGATTTCAGAAAAAGAGCCATCTGTTCAAACTCTGAGCCTCTGATGCTCGTTCAGTAACGCCCGGGATGGCTGCGAGGCCTTCCTTCTTTCCATCCTTCCTTCCTTCCTCTCTCCTTTCCTTACTGTTCCTTCTTTTGTTGCTCTGCTTTCTTTCCTCGTCTTTCCCATTCTCCTTTCCTTTCCATCTTCTCCTCGCCGTTTCCTTTCTTATGCCCTTCCTTCCTTCTTTCTTTCTCGTTCATCCTTCCTTCCTCATCTATCTTTTTCTTCCTCTCTTAATTTAGTTCTCTTTATTTTACTTTCTCACTTTCTTTCTTCTTCTCTTCCTTTCTTTCTTCTTTCCTCTCACCTGTTTCCTTCCTGTCTTTATTTCTTTTCCTTTTCTCTCTCTTTTTTCCTTTCTTCATCTCACCCTTCCTCTTTCATCCTTCCTTCCTTCTATCTCTTTCTTCCTCTTTAGTTTCAGTCCTGTCTTTATTATTTTCTTCCACTTCCTTTCTTCTTCTCTCACCTTTCTCTTTTTTTCTCTCTCTTGTCCTTTCCATTCTTCCTTCTTTCCTTCCCTCTATCTTTCCTTCATGTCTCACTGTCAACTTTGGTGTAATTTTGCTTTTTCTTTGCTGTTTCTAAAAATGTATGTTACATATTTTGTTACATTTGCATTCACTCAAATCTGAAAGACCGAAGGTAGAAATGAGTCTCAAGCAGGCGCATTTAATCTTGCACTGACAGATATTTGTAAAAGAGGATCATGGATACAGTTTGTGTGTGTGTGTGTGTGTGTGTGTGTGTGTGTGTGTGTGTGTGTGTGTGTGTGTGTGTGTGTGTGTACCTCACTCTGCAGCTGTGACACCTCCAGAGCGTGCTGTATTTCTGGAGTATCAGCGAGCTGGGAGTAGATGGAGATGGAGGCCTTCCTCTTCCCGTCTTCTTTGTACTTTTTCTGAAACAGAACGACATCAGAACCAATCAGAATAGACCAGGAAGTAACAAGACACAAACTAGTAGCTCTTTACAGATTAACTTTAAAGTCAGTGTGGCGGACGTCTTCCGAGCTCTACAGCTGCATGAATCTGCCACAGTCAGCGTGAGCAGCTGTGATACGGGCTCAGCTGAAACATGTTGACACAGAGCTGCTGTACAACAGCCGAGTACCTCGCTCTGGAACTCGTGGACGGTCTTGGCGAGCTGCATCTCGGTGGTTTCGGGAAGCTGAGAGTACAAACTGCTGCTCATCTCCTTCTTTCCCTCCTCCTTGTACTTGTTCTGAGGAGCAGAGAGAGTTTCAGAGGGACGAGTGGTGCTGACATAACACTTCATTCACTCATCTTCATTTATTTTCCATTTTAACATTTAGTCTCAACAATCCATCCGTCGGGTCTGACCTCGCTCAGTATCTCAGACAGCTCTTTGACAAACTGGGTCTCTGTGGTTTCTGGCAGCAGAGAATAAAGGGACGAGGAAATCTTTGTCTTCACGTTTCCTTTGTATTTAATCTGAAAAACAAACACACGCGACTGTCAGTGCTAAAGCCAATGAAACATTTTTAATGGGAAATTTAACGGTCTTGTCTTCAGAGTTTCAGTCATACTTTCTATGAGAACGCTGTAAACGTGGCTCGTGTGGAGAAACTGACTAAAATCTGGCCGTGCTGAAGTTGAACTACCTCGCTCTGCAGCTCTGAAGCCTCTCTGGCGTGTTGCGTCTCGGGAGTCTCCGGCAGGATGGAGTACAGCGAAACAGCCGCCTCCTTCTTCCCCTCCTCCTTATACTTAGACTGAAACAGTCACATTTCAGCACAATGAGCAGACAACTCGATCAATGTTTAAAAGAGAGAGAACGAGTCATCGTAGGGCCAATTTTAGACCGTAAAGATGAGGAAATGTTAGACAAAGACAGCAGATCTGGCCTGGTCCTCACTTAACATTGAAGCACAAGTACGATGTGTGTCAGACCTCAGAGATCACAGCGCTGATGTTCTTGGCGTGGATGAGTTCGGCTCCGGGAACAAACAGACTCTGTCCCTTCATCTTCTCGAAGTCTTCTTTATATCTGACCTGGAGGATGAAACACGAGTGTTAACGTGTTTCTGAGCCGAACTTCTCGTGAACTTGAGCTGCGTCCCCACGAGGACCGTGTGATGTGTTTTTCAGCCGTGCAGACGTTTCATCCCTTCAGGTTGTGAGTTTCAGAATCTCTCTCTGCTGCCTACCTTTTAATTAGCATCAGAGGATTGAAATACATTAACTGCATTATGTAACTTACACTGGGGATCACTGACAGCACAAGCCGACCCCGTTACATGAACTCCAGGTGAAGTATCACTGCTACACCTTCTCCTGATTGGCTCCTGCCTGACTGAGCTCTCCTCTCTTCTGTTTGGTATTAGGTTTTATCGGGTGGGCGGGGCTTGTGTGTCTCCAGAGCTGCGTGGGCTCTCCAGAAAGCTGATTAATTGGTTGTACGTTTGGGGAATTTTGTGGGCTTTCACCATTGTTGTATACATATACGTATAAGTTTCATTATTTAATGGTTAAACAATGAAACTTATATCTACAGTTACTCTGGATGTCTCTGAATTTCTGGATTATTCTCAGTTTTATTCTCTGTTCAACAAAACAAGCTGCTTTTATTAACTTCATGATCCCAGACTGATTAAAACTATGCAAACTCTCTGTATTCTGGTGCTTTGCTAATGAAGTGACCTGCAAATAGTTCACCATATATTTTCACAATGTGCAGTTTGGTGTTTGTCTGAATCTGATTGGATGTTCGGTCCAATAACAGCCTGGCAGATTTTCTGTAGAGACTCTGGAGAAAAATGGAATTAATCCACAGACGACAATCTGTCACAGCCAATCTGTGACAGGAAGTCAGTGTGGGCAAAAAGCGACAGGTGCTTAAAGTACTAAATACAGCTTCGATGGCTTCTAACCAGGAACACGCGAGGCCGACTTCAGACTCAACACAAATAAGCAGAACAACACGTTCTCAACACCTCGACACAAACCAACGCTTGGTCAGACACCTATTCTCACCATATTTTTAATAAAGCGGCTCTCAAACAAGACAAACATAGTTCAGCCTCCAACAATTTTCTTCATTATTTATTATTAAAAATAGAAAAGGATGAAAGTTGAGTTTAAAGGAAATAAAGGTGAGCACAGTGCAGTCAGCAGACTCCTGTTTGTACACTGTTCTTACAAAACTCCCACAGCCGCTGTCCCGAGGGAAGGGGGACCATTAATCCTGTTTCAGTTTATTTACACCTCATTTTATGGTTTTTAAAACTCGTCCTTTTGCTGTTGTTCGATCAGGTTTAGCCATTACTTAGTTAGAGTTGGGGTTACAATACACGCCTACACCATGTTAAGCTTCTCAGACACGTCCTTGGTTACCGAGGTTAACCAAAGCCCCATTGGCTACCTGAGGCTTGCTATAAAAGTGAGCCAGTCTCCATATGGGATGGCTGTGGCTCAGGGGGTACAGCAGGCTATCCACCAACTGGAAGGTTAATGGTTTGAGCCCCGCCTCCTCTAGTTTTGCCCCTGATGTGTTCACTGAAGTACAAAAGTGTGATTGTTAGTTTAAAAGTGTTTAGATGTAGAAGTTGAAGAGTAGAAAAGCATTATTAGTTCTAGTCCATTAGCCATAAACGTCAGTATTAAACTGTAAAGCAGAACATTTTGTGCTTTCTTCGGCACATTTAACCTTTCATAACATCTGCAGAGAAACTTCTTCTATTCTTAGGGCTCAGTGCGAGTGGTTGGACCTAGCAGCGGTAGCTACATCTATATTTTAGATATGGTCTGATAAATGTAGCTGTCTTCCTTCAAGTTATAGAATCAACCAAAGAAAAAAAATCTGATTTTTTCCACCATCTGTTGTGCAAATTCATTAAGATTCTGCCGAAGGATGGCAAAGTCATTAGTGTGTGTTACACCTCTTAAAAGGATGTTTGAGGGCAGGTTTTCTCCCATGTAGAGAGCGGCTGGAGGAATAAAAGTGAAAATGATTTCATCAGGTGGGTTGAGTTGCTTCCACTGTAGCTGATGACTCATTCTGCTGTTGCTAACAGTCAAGCTGCCAAGTTTGTCTCACACCAGGGAATCAATATCTCGCCCTCCCACATCCAACAGCAACATTCAGCCTCATTCAGCGTTTTACTCCAAAAGGCTGTTTTAGAAGTCAGAAAGCATTTTTTCTCCTTTGAGTATATTTTCTCTGCGTGTTGAATAAAGGGCAGCGCTGCACTTTGGTTACCAATGGCAACGCTCTTCGTGCTGGAAGAGAGGATGACACATTTCTGTCTTACGCCTCGAGAAGTTCACATTTTATTCATGAGTTACAAATCAGGCGACGCAAACAGCAGCAGGTGTTACGCACCATGTCGGACTTCACCGTGATGACATTTCAGCCCGAGAATTTAGCCGAGCTAGCAGCATGACATCAGCAGAGCCAACTGGGACCCCAACGGCTATTCTGCTGGTGTAGCCTCTCAGGCCTCTGCTGTGGGTGGTGCATATACGAGCAGAAGTTTCCACTTTTGCTTTTCTGTGACGGGAACATTTACAATTGCAGAGGCATTTAATCTTAAATCACATGATAATCATTGTCTGCATTTCTAAGCAGTCTGCTTAGAGAGATGGGAACATGATGACAACACTTTGTGTCATTATGTTCCCAACTGTCACATTGACAGCCATGAAACATTTCACAGATATTCACATGATCCTCTCTCAGAACTGAATCAATGATTTCAGAGGGCTGAAAACTGGAACATTCAGGAGCTCCCTCACTGCAGTGAACCTCATTAGTTCTGTTGAAATTAGCAGAATGATGTTGAATTAGATTTGAATATTTTGGCAACTAGTGCATGATTCTTTCTGCAAAAAGCAAAAACAGAGCAATAGCAATGGCCTCCATTTCCCCCAAAGATATTTAAAAAAAACGAATAAACAGGGTTTTTCTTTTTTAAAGATGAGGCTCAGTTGTGCTGTTGGTAATACAAAGAGTTCATGTGGGCAACAAAGTATTTCAAGGAAAGATCCTGTTGATTCGTACACTTCTCAATGTCACTGGACAGGAGCATCGATCGGATCAACGGTGGAACCTGGTACATTTACTCAAGTACAGTTTTATTGTTCGTGTAATGTATTTGAGCATCTTTATGTTCTGCTGATTTTATTTCTAAAGCAAGTATTTGAAACTTGAAAAAAAACCTGACCCTTGAACTATATTTTAATGCAAACATTGTGCTTTCTATTCCAAAACATTAGTTTGAAAGGTTTACTTACTTCTGATTTGTACATTTTAAAATATAGATCTACTATTGTAATTATGAATTACAGATCAAACCACCAGGCAGTTTATAAGTTCATAAAATCCTCTCCAGCTGCCTAAGAAGGAGAAAATGACGACATTATAGCTGCTGCACGCCGTTAGCGTGTTAGCGCACACGTGTGTTTGTGCATACTGCTCAAACTAACTTACAGTGCTTACACTAAGTGCAGCATCACAGAGCTGTAGACACAACTGTAGACAATAAGCATGAACGGTGACATTAAAATAATGAGGTGACACTGAATGTTATATGTTATATGTAAAATTGTATTTATTTAAATTTTTACTTTTTAATTATTTTACTTGCATTTTTAATCACTTTTATATTTAAATATATTTAAATGTTCATTTGCTATTTATCTAGGGATTGAGAGTAACGCAATTTCTATTCTCTGTATGTCCTGTACATGTGGCAGAATCGACAAATAAAGTTGACTTTGACTTTGACTTTGACGAACTCACGTCACTGGCGAGCAGGCTGCACCTCCTGTTAAACGCCGGGTCTGGCAGCGGAGGCTTCCCGTCAGACGAGGCCTGAAAAACACGAGACGATATATAAGAATAATTCTGACATTATATAGACAGAAACCAGGAAAAAACATTATTATCCTTGGATGTAGGAAAATTCCAGCATTTACATGAGTGGCCATTAAGCCTTTAAGACGTACCATAGAACCAAGTCCGCCAGAGCTTATATTATATTTTTACATGCTGTAGTGCCATTTTTGGGAGCATTTCAAGTTGCTATACATCAATACAACTGTTATAGCCCATATTTTAATAATATGTCTGCATTAAGTCCATAGTATCTACATAAATGCAAAAAAGTGCAACAAACTACAAAAAAAAATTGGAAATCGTTTTTGTGGGTTTTTTTTACATACATTTCTACTTAGAGAAATTTAAGAGGCTTATCCCTCAAAACCTTAAATACAAAAAAAGTTGCAAAAAATAGTTTCCAACAACAGGAAATTTATTTTGAGTGTCTTCATAGTTTTATTTTTGACATACACCAATTTTTATATACTGCAGAATAAATGAAAAATAAATCCTATAATGCAAATTTGCAAAGAAACCAGCAGGTGCATCAAAATAAACTATTTAAAGCAGTGCAATCTGAGTTCTAAGCATCCCAGAAACTATTCAGAAAAGCATGAAGTCAAACATGACTTATAAAAACACCAGTATAGGCTTTTAAGGCCTATAAGTAAAAAAAACGTCATTTTCCGCGAAAATGATGTCACTTCCGGTTTCGGACAGGTAATGGCGGACATGCGGTAGTTCGCACTGACGTCTATTTCAATGTAGGAAGTGTTACAAACAGCTGATCGGATCGGCAAAGCGTGTTTCTGGAATATTATGTTTTTGTTCCTGCAAGTGCTTTTTATGCAATGTTTGCAAAGCTATATGTGGAAGGAAACCGTGACTGAGGACAAGCTGGAGGCATAAGATGTAAGTACAACTCCTCTGGTTTCATATGCAAAAAAACATTATTGCGCTAGTTTACGTGGTTCTGGTTCTACAGGGGTTTCAAAAATAGTCGGAGCGTGCCCGCCCGGCTTTAAAGGGTTAATGCTAAAACTAACAGGAAAAATGCAGGTTTGATGATTTTATTTTTAGATGAAATCAGTTTTGCATCCATTGTTTGGGAAAGATTTTAAAAGCAGACAAGCCTGAGTGAAGACCATTAAACACAGTATCCAACATTTCATTTGCTTCTCACACACCTACATGATAACATGGAAACGCTTATAAACAACATGTGGTTTCAGGACATTCGGCTGTCATGCCTTTGCTTTATTTCACTTTTTCAGATGTGACTTTATGATGTCACATGGCACGGAAAATGGTCAGAGTCAGACACACGGGTCAGCTGTCCTCATGCAAAACCTCACAGCACAAATGAGAGCAACATTAGGTAGAAGTCTAGTGTCCTTCATGACACCTCTGCATGTTACCAGGCTGCAGACAACATGTTGAGCATAGAGTTTATTCATGCAGGTCAAAGAGTCAAGATCAGCCACAATCATGCCAAATTAGCTGATCTCTACAATTCTAATTGCTAATGTTTTACTGCAAGCCTCTTTGCAACCCCACCATCCACTCCATGGGTATAAAACAGCAATGGAAGTCCAATGAAAAGAGCAATAAAGTCTTCCTGGCTGAAGTAGAAACTGATGGACTGACTTCACTAATGATCCAGAGCAACAGAAAGCTTTGAGTCAACCAGTGGAAACTTCCCTAATTCATGCACTGTTAATCCTTTGACTTTCTTAACAGGCTGTATTCAGCCCCCCAAAATCCCACTATCCAAGGCTAATAATGGCACATTTTCATTTGTAGTTTCACTAATCCTCTCTAAGCCTTTATAAAAACCTGCAGTGCCAGACAAAGGCCCGCGCCAAGGTCAACTGAAAGACTCCCACTCAGAGCTTAGAGGTGTGGGGGTGTGACTCCTCTTAACAAAATTTGCTGCTCTACAGACTTCATCAAAGAACGGGAAGATTCTCAAAGTGTTTGGTAGTTTGGGAACATGCTGCTGTAGTTAACAGGGAAATCAGTCAAAGAATAACCAAATAAGCACAACTTTTATGGAGATCTCCTGCTGCCTCCAGAAGCTGTTTCTCTCTGCAGAACAATTATGTTTGTTCTAATTAGACCGATGTTAAGACCATTAAGATTTGTAAAGAGATCAGATTTATCATGGAGGCTTTCTAACAATAGAAAATGGTGGGAAACTTTATTTATTTTCTCTCTTTTATGTTTGATGAGATGAGAGCTGCACAAATGTAACTCAGGGAAGCAGAATTTAGCCCTTTTTCCTGAAAAGCCTTGAAACTATTTTAAGATCCTCTTTGGTGTGAGCAGCAGGCTTCGTGTTCTCCCAAACGTTTCTGTGCTGTGATGAATTTCCTTCTGTTTTGAGTATAATTAAAGCACAAATCCAGGTTTGTAAAAGTTTCATCTCCTCATTTTGTGTTTGATGAGTTTGTTGTTTCTGATAGAGTTTATAAATCAGTCAAATTTCGAGGTTCTCACCTCTGACTCCCACGACACCAGCAACCTCTTTGCTTTTGTATCCTCATCTTCATCCTTTTCCTTTCCACCTGCCTCCACCTTTGCATCATCATCTTCCTCCTCCACTTCCTCTGCTGTATTATGACTTTCAGCCTCTTCATGCAGACCTTCAGCAGTTGTATAAGCAACCGTGCCCACAGTGGTCGCTGATGTTACCGTGGACTCCTCTTCATTTTCCTCCACTGTCACCACCTTTTTTGTCTCTGCAGCTGAAGCCTCCTCATTCTCCACCTCGGCCAGCTCTGAGGGAAAAAAGAGTTCATGTTGAACTCCAGAAGAAATAAACTTGAAATTATATTTATTTGTAAACACACAACAGGGACAAAAGGTAAAAAATGACAAAAGAAACACAAACATGATACCAAAGGTGGGGAACGACACTAAGTGACACACAAGGCAGACAGAAATAATAAACTCAATTTGTAACTCACACTGAATAAAAACCAAGTATTCAGAAAGTGAAAGTGTAAAACATCAGAGTAAGTCAAACATCTCAACAACTCCATCGTCTTCTTCTTTTGGCTGCTCCCTTTAGGAGCCACCACAGTGATCTGTCCACCACCCTGCACGCCTTCCAACAGTACATCCATCAGTCTCCTCCGTCTGAGCTCCTCCTCTTTCACTCCTGCCTGGAAGCTCCATCCAAACATCCTTCCTCTACACATGTCCAAACAGCTCAGCTTTGTCCTTGGACGTTGTCTCCAAACCGTTCGACCCGAGATGTCCGTCTGACATTTCTACTCGTCTCTGATCTTTTCCATTCTGGTCACTTAACATCTTCAGCTCAGCCTCCTGCCTGTTTATCAATGCTACTGTCTCCAAACCACACATCACCTTGTAAACCTTCCCTTTTACTCATCTCCACCCACTCAGCCCTGCCTGCACTCTGTTCTTCAATACCTCAGCTCCAGCCTCCCTTTCATTCACACACATATTCTGTCTCGCTTCTACTGACTTTCATTCCCCTTATTTCCAGTGTATACCTCCACTTCTCTCTCATCCACCTGCTCCCTGAGGAACCAAGACTTAAATAATAAGTCCAAAAATAAACCTTGACATCACTAAAATCACCCTCAAAACAAAAGGAATCCAAAACTAATAATAATCCAAAAACTTCAAGCACTGCGACGACGATCACAACCAAACTCAAACACAACAGAAAAGCCTGAAACCACGACAACTTCTGTGTAACATAAAACTGTAATAACAGTAATAGTTACCACTGGGACAGAAATAAATAATAACACTAGATATAACTCAGCAGTCAATGTAGCCTGTACCCCACGATTAGAAAGTAAGTAAAGCAAAAGTATTTGATTGGACTTTATTCATCATGAACTGGCTCAAAGTAGATGACAGGCAGAGAGTTCACACAAGATGTTCATTTAAATAAAAGATAATTTAATAAACACAAACTAGCCAAAATACAACCATCACAACTGGTCTGATTCCAGGTGGAGTGGAAGAAAAACACGAGCAGCTGATCTGGGTTTGCTTTTATAGCCAGGAAGACACATCCGAGCTGCGTTGGGTCAGTCTTCCCATGTCAGCTGATAACAGGCGGCCAGCAAAGACGAGCCTCCTGTCACAGTCCTCCATGTTACAGTCGCCCTTGATCTGGTGCTAACAGCTTCCTCAAAGTCATCCTCACCCTGTGATCAAGGTCGTCTTTTGTGCTCACTGGACAACAGGTTGAACTTTGGCTTTTCAGAATAAGATTACAGTCACATTACATTATAAGTCATCTCCTAATTCTGCAGGTTACTGTGTGCTGTTACTTTCATTTTGACACCAAAGATCTCCAACTTTACGTCCTCAGACCTTCACCTCACTCGCTCGTTTTTCTCTCACCTTCAACCTGTGGCTGATTTTCCATGCTGTGCTCTTGGCTTCCTCTGCGTATGTCGGTCTTTCAGGTTTTACTCACTGCCTCTTATTAACCTTCTCCGATGTAGTGATCACTCAGTTTTGTCACTTTGTTCCAGCACTTCACTCCTCCACTCCAGGTCCTTTAAACCTTCTTTGCTGTCAAACTTTGAGCTTCTTCGACACTCAGTTTCTGTAATGTCGTGTTCGCCTCTCGTTTCTCTATATATTCAGTAAAACCTGTGAGCGTCTGCACTGCCTCGTCTAGCCTCCTGCGATGGCTGAATGTCTTCTCTGACTCATGTTGATCGAGTGCCTCTTATCATTTTTAGCTTCTACATTTAGCCCGCTACTCAGAATCTTATCACCGCCATGCCCCTCATCCCAGCCACGGTGCCAGCTCTGGTACAGTGTGTGCAGCCCAGAAACAAAGACAGAGGCACCGGAGCTGTGTGACTGTGTGACTGTGTGACTGTGGTGTGTGTGTGTTCAGGGATGAAGGTGTCGTATGCTGGAAGGCATTCACCACTTACAAACAGACAAATATTAATCAGGTGCCTTGGTCCCTGCAGTAACTGATAAACTACAAGCACAGCGTTGACATATTCATTTTAAAATTTCTATATATGTTAAAGTTATTATTATTATTACCGTTTATGTTTAATGTTTTTTGAAGAGTGTAAGTCCAAGTTCATTGCTTCATTTAGCTTTGCCTTTGGTGCCCTGAGATAAAGATCCAACAGTGTTGCTGCTGAAAAGATCAAACAACCTCAACATCTCATCTCCAGCTGAGTTTTTTATTTTTCTGCTGAGCAGATGTGCAGCTTTCTGTCTGCAAACCAAAAGTAAACCCACGCAGGGTCAGGAAAGACCAAAAGATCTGAGAGTAGCTACACCACCAGTTTGTAAATCGCTTGATTAATTATGACATTCAAGTCATACATGAAAAAAATCAATATAAATCCACGATAGCAAAAATATCCATCCATCCATTCGCTTCCGCTTATCCTTTTCAGGGGTGCTGGAGCCTATCCCAGCTGTCATAGGGCGAGAGGCGGGGTACACCCTGGACAGGTCGCCAGGCTGTCGCAGGGCCAACACACAGGGACAGACAACCATTCGCACCTAGTGGCAATTTGGATTATCCAATTAACCTATCCCCACAAGCTGCATGTCTTTGGACGGTGGGAGGAAGCCGGAGTACCCGGAGGGAAGCCGGAGTACCCGGAGGGAACCCACGCAAACACGGGGAGAACATGCAAAGACCCCGGCCTGATGGTGGAATTGAACATATGGTTGAATTGGAAATATAATAATGTTATATATCACTGATTCCCAAAGCGTGGACTGCGGCTAACACCAAACTCTGCTGGAACATTTAAATAAGGCCCGCGTGGCTGCAGAAGTGAACAGCTGGACAACAAGAAGTCATTTCTGATAAATCAACACCAGAAGTGAGAGCCCACGTGTTCCTGCCTCACCTGGTGTTTAATGTCAAACAACTTAATGTCTTTAAATATTCAGATCTGGTGCTTCAATAGACCTTTGACCTGTCAGGGTGTATCCGTCTACACCTGTTAAACAGGCTTTGGCTCACTGCAATGCTAAACTGGAAAGTAATTAAGAAATTAAGCTCATAGATTAATATATCTGGAAACAAAGAAAATTAATTAAAGGTATGAAATTTAAAAAAAAAAAGCATATTATTCTTAGTTTTCTGCTCTATTTTTGATCAACTCCATCAAGCAGCTGTTCAGAATGAATCAGTGAAAACATAAACAAATAGTTTATTTGTGGTGTTTAGGTGATGTTCAGAGTTGGGAATGGGATCTGAAGGTCACAGGATTAAGTTTGGTGTTGACTGTTATATATTATATTTACATTTGAAGTTTTAATGCTGGAACTATTTTCAAAATAAAACAATCACTTACTCCCTAAAACGTATTACTGAACTATCATCTGATATTATGCACTGATGAATTGAAATACTTTATCTGTTTATGTTTTCTTTTGTACTCACAGTGTACACAGGTGCAGAATTAAAACACCCATTTCCTTTAAATATTCCAGCATCGTTTGGTATGAATGATTTTCCGATATGAAGCCAGAGACTGCAGGTGATCTGGCTCTGGGATGTGTCAGATGGCTGTCCATGTAAACAGGACGTCGACCTTATAAAGACCGACCGCGTAGGCGCCGAGTGACCATCTGCTCCCAGACTGCACAAAGACTAATCACAGCTCAACACAACAGCAAAGGGTTCATTTATCACCATTGACACCGAATCATCCACATATAACAGCAAACTGACTCTGAATTAAGAAAATACGCATATCAAGCAAAAAATAATAAAATGTGGATAAATGATTCTGATCGTGGATAATGCTGTTGTTGTTGATTATATGAAAAAATAAGCTTCAATAATCAACTGAAAGCTCATTTTTCTCGGTTTGGGCACTTTGGAAATGCACATTGTCCTGGTTACACAACAAATCTTACAAACTGTGACATATTAAAAAAAGTTAATTAATTAAAAAGATTTTTCCAGTACCTGTTACATCCCAAACTAGTAAAAACATCTGTGGACTGGAATGTGCACGGCTCAAACCTGGAAGGCTCCACAACCAGCAAAACCCAGCTCAGCCTGTAAACTATATGACAGGCGACTGTAGCCACACACACCACCCACGGCTTGTGCTCTGCTTTCTGAGGCTTTTACAGCGGTGAGCGTAAACTGGCTGCTGCATGTTAGGATTTAAGGACCGTGACTCGACACACTTCCCATTGTGCTTTATTGTTTTAATGACTTTGCACATAAACACTGTTTCCCAGGTTCGGCACAAGCGTCCACCAGCTTTCCAGCTGCCTCTGGTCTCTGACCTCACTATAAACAGGGGGAACCCTCATTACTTAGATCATGTCCACCTGTCCCTCTAACCTCGCTGGCGCTGGCCCTTGAGCTCACCGCACCACCCCTCCCCTGCAGCTGTGCCACACCTCCACCACGATTTTAAAGACAAAAGTGACCAAATTTACACGAGAAGGTGAGGAAATAAGCTTTCTGCTAACATGAGCAAGCCTGGTTTGTCGTGGTCTGGGTGGTTTTCCACAGCATCAGCTCCTCCCCAGTGGGTGGAGTCTTTGTTGTTCCTCACCTGATGGCAATCGTACCAGCAGTATTTATGACCGGCGCACTCAACTGGTCTTCGCCAGATTATCTGCCAACTTTAGTCAGTTCTCGGCCTCACGTCCGTTCCTTGGTGACTAATCGTGTGTATTAACCGTATCTCTGTTTTTCTCGTCAGCCTCTGAAACCCACCTACCAAGCTCTCCTGGATACCAGTTTGCTGCCGCCGGTAATCCCTCTCCGTTTTGGAGCTGCCATTCTCTCCTGCCTGCCTCCTGATTGCATGCCTGCCTGATTGCATGCAGCACCCACCTGGACCTCTCCTGCCTCCCCCCTCCACGCAACCCCCACCTGCAAGCTTGTAAGACAGCTCAGTGTACTATCCTTAGATTCACTCGCAACCCTCTGTGGGATTCCCCTGACTGCTCTGTCCTCTGTTTCAGTGCCCTGGCCCGCCACAGTTTCCCCTGCCCAGTACCTGCACCCAGTTATCCCTGCCATCTAGTTATCATCACAGTATTTTTCTCTCGCCTCAGACATCTAGTTTATGTTCATTGATTCTAGTCTGCACTTTCTGTTAGCCTCTGAGCATTGTAAAATAAAATCTCTTTTCGTTACACCTCACCCCTGGCCTCCGGTTTTGAATCTGCACTTGAGTCCATCCCATGTCCACGGGCCACTGCGCCTGACATGGTTAGGAAGCCAAAGACACACATATCTGCTAATTGATGCCACCATTGATTATCTTCCACTTATTAAGAGATTTGCTCTAAGTCATACAATTGATTTCCATGTATAAATGCATTAAAACAGTAAGACAAAGACAGCTGAGAAGGTGAGGTGAGGGTGAAAACACACTGCAGTGCAGTCACATCCCTAATTTTAAACTCATAACAGTCTCCAAATCATTGAGCTGTAACATTCACGCAGCTTACTGTAGTTATGATGTTGGAAAGCATCAATAGAAACCAAAATCTTTTTTGAAGCAGGCAAACAAGTTTATTTCTGCTGCAAAGATTTTAACATTAAATGTCTATGAGGACTCGCTGATGGAGCCAGCCTCTTGTGGCCACTAGAGGAACTGCAGCCTTTGGTACTTCAGCTTCTTTTTCAGCTTTGGAGGTGTCCATTTATTTATTTTGACCAATCACATTAAAAACTTAGATTTTAAGTTTTTATTGTGATCACTGTGAAGAAAATACAACTGCAAGAATTTACTATCGGATTTCGTTAGAAATCAGGATCAGTTCCACGGACGGATTTGTTCCAAGAACAGCATTTTCCTCCCACAGTTAATTGTAAATGTAAAAAAAAAAGAAATATATATAAATACATCAGTTACCATGACAACTGAATAATGTTGGCAAGAAAATGCACTGCTGACTTCTGTTACAGACCAGCATGCTTTCATAACTGGTGATACCATCGTCTTGGGGCACTTTCTCATTAATACTCATAATATTTATCCTTCTACTTGATATTTCTGTGCTCACCAGCACTCACAGAGATCCAAACCCATCAGGGGTCAAACAGTAAATCAGTGGTTCAGTGGCCTGAGAAACAGCTGAGTCCTGGCTGACTTTGGGCCTGCAGCCATCACAGCCTCACCCAGAATCACAGCAAACACGACTCTCTGGGAACGAGCTGCTTTGGTCTCTTCTTGAAGCTGAATTTGGAGTTTTTATAGGTGGTAAAAGAAAGAAAAGAAAGCCTCCTCACTGACCAGCTCTCTCTCTCTCTTTGTGTCTTTCCTCAGATCTTGTTAATGAATTCTGAAACACAAAGCTTTTCCTGGGAGAGGCCCTGTGATCTCGTCCTGATGTGAACCAGTGCTGCTGCCAGCCACAGCTCAGCAGAAACAACACATTTCTCTTCAGGTTTTCAACAGTTTATTTTTTAATGGAATACTGTACTGCACTACAGATAAACTCAGATCCTGCTGCTGTTACTGACAGTGGAAACTATGCCATACCAGCGCTTTAAAGCTGAAGCGCGTCTCATCTGCAGCTTTTTGCAGATGATGTTTTTCTTTCTAATGAGCCTGCACTGTGATGTGTGGATGACATCGCTCTTTCTCAATTAAGCAAACAGAAAACCAGCTGTGTTATTTCCGGATGCTCTGACCTCGACTCTTTAAGGATCTGTTGCTTGCAAAGAACCTGCGAGTGATCGCTGACAACACAGTGTTTAAAAAATGACTTTCGTGGACGTTAAAGCACTGATGGAGGGGAAGCTCTCATTCAGCATGCCTTGAATTCATCCCAGCTCTCCCAGTACTATTGTAATGGTCTTCATCCAGGTGCCAGTCTGCTGTCGCTCAGTTTTTTTGAAGCTGCACCGAACTCTGCTGGGACACACAAGCAAGGCCAGATGTCACCCTGGTGGCGTCTGACAGTTTCCAATGATTTCAGACTTTATAGGTGTTTCTTTTGTTCCCTCTACACTACAGAGCTGAGCTGATGCACCACAGAGGTGAAACTGCACAGCAGTTTCTCCTAAATGTTGGGATGGACGTCCCCTTTATGAACATTTTTAAATCCTTTAAAAAATATTTTCATTCTTTGGCTTTTAAACCAAACTGAGTTCTGATTTTGACATTTAGAGTTTTTAACACACTTGTAAAATAAACGGACTCATCTTAACACCACTGGACTTGCTTTACAGCACGATGTTGAAGATTAAACTGAGCAATAATCAGGCTTTTTCTATCCTTCTGTATAAATAGCTGCAGATTATTAATATCACCTGTTATGTTGAACATAATAACGGCACGGAGGACAGCAGGGTCGAGGTTAATCTCTGTTCGTTACATCACTTCCACTCTCCCACGTATGTCAGTGCTGTCTCACTACTTTAGTCTAATCATCTTCTTTTACCCAGTCAGCCTCCACTCTGCACTAAATCTCACTTCCTTCATTTCAAATGAAATGCGACCCCCCCCCCCCCCCCCTCCTCCCCGTCTCCGCCTCTCTCAGCGCTCCATCCAAGCCTCCATCTTTAGGGAAAGGGTTAGGAAAGCAAGTCATCAAGTCAAAGCTGATGGTTTCTTACATGTAAAAGTCACTTATTAATTTAACACAGGTCTCAGACTGAATATGAGGTGAAACCTGAAGCCGAGGGGTGGCAGTCGGGGCTGAGACGTGAACCCTGAGTGGAACATGCTGGATGTGGGAGGTGTGACAACCTGTGTGACAAACTTATGGAGCTTCTCTAAAAATGGCCAGGTGGTGATTAAAGGCTGTCAGCTGGTGGCAGGGTGCTGGAGGGGTGTGATGAAGCAGGTGATATGCAGCAGGTCCAACTCACCACTTTTAGATGTGATGATTTCCTGCTAACGCGCTGGTGCCCGATCCCACAGGGGGGAGCTGTATTTAAGCTACAGGGTGGACCAAAGGCAGGGTCATAAAGTTTCAGCTCGTCAGAACTCCAGGAGTGACAGGATCTCCATCAGGGAATGAATGAATTCCAAAACAGACGCTCGCGCCGCCTTCGATGACAATTACTCTTCGTTAGGTGACAGCAGCATCAGAGCGGGTAATAAAAACCGAGGGAAGCTGAGGAAGAATTTCAAACCTCAGCCATACGACAGACACACTTCTAAGAGCAGATTGAAGCCTGACGTGAGGAACATAAAAAGTTCTCATTTTGATCACCGCAGCTACATCGTTAACATCATCTGGATTCCCACAGCATAGCAATGAGACTCAAGGACAGACGACGAACTACGACACCCGTCAGCGTGTCCGAGCGGTTAGCATGAAACATTTTTCCTAATAAAACACGAGCTGCTGATCATATTCAACTCAAACTGCTTCTCTCCGTCTTCGTCCACCTCCTCTTCCTCACACTTATCCCCCTCATCTTTCTTTCGCCAAGTCAACCTCGAAAAGAGCTGAGTAATAAAATAAAAAGTGTGGGCTGTTAAAGGTCACAGCAATTGAGCGAGAGAGCCAATGTGTGCGTCCTAATTAAAGCAGAGCGAGAGAGGAGGGAGAGTTTGTGCTAACGGAGCGGAATAACGCGATCACTCGGTCAGGTAAACAGAGGCGGAGCCCAAGATCGACAGGCTGGAAATGAAGAACCCAGAAGAGACGAGGGAAAAGAAACGGCTAAATATGTCAGCGTACGATTAACTCAGTCCAACATTGTTCAATCTCATTTTTATACGACTGAACTGTTTCCCAAGTTTCTCACGTGTGCTGGATAACGTGAGGGTCACGCTGCTCACACGTGTGTTAGTCCTGTGATGGGCCGAGGGCGGGCATACCTCACCTTTACACTTCCAACACACAAACAAATTAACTATGTTTTTCTTTTCTAATAAAGTCAAATTGTTTATAACCAGTGTTGGACCTAAACCACATGCCAGGATTCATACATGGTTAAACTGGCCTGAGCCCGGGCAGATTCTACATCAGGGAATCTGCGGGGTTTTCCTCTGCACAGTGAGCAGGTTTCCCAACAGACGACACGTCTCAACCATCTACTGTCAGTCAGACAGTTGGAAACAGGTCAGAAAATGACACTGAATATAAATCAATCTGATAAGTTTTTGCACACATGTCAGTTTTTACTGAATGCTGTTTAACCTCTCAACACCTAGCAGCTCACTGGCAGCCTGCAAAGAGTAAAGTTGGGTTTTGTTACATGCAAATGTTTCTATATGTTACATTTCAAATGATTGTTTTGGGTTTTTAGTGAGAGTTTTTGCATTCACTTGTTTCAAACTGAGCAAATCTGCACAAAACGATGGACCCAAAAGACTCAGACTCCACAGATTCAGTAATTCGGTAATCCCACAACCCCCGATTTCCAGGATAAAACATGGAATAAATACAATGGAGTTCCAATAAATCGACCATACAAACCATCCAAGATCTAATAATATACAAACCAAAATCACAAAGGTCAGCTCTGCAAATAGAAAGTAGAGAGGAATCCCTTTTCCACATTTTCCCAATTCCTAGTTTGCTCCACTTACATGAAACCAAACAAACTCCACACTGACTTTTCCCAGTGATCCACAAAAGCACAAAAAGTTCACTTCACTACCCCACTAACGACAAAACTCAAGAAAATGTCTAGAACAACACAAAGGCAAAGAGTCCACCAGTCTTCAAAGACTATATATAATTTATATGCTAACATATATTTGAGATAAAGAGAGATGTCAAGTCAGAGTACATGTTTTATACTTTATTAAGTATAAACACATGTACTGTTTAAGCTCATATTTGAATGGTTTGAATGGTTTTGAATATTTTGAATCGGTGGAGGAGATGCAGCGTGATAAACTGTAGATGCAGCAGTGCACGATGATCTTTGCTTTTTAGGGGCAGAAGTGCATGATCCTAACTTCATGACCAATTTCTAAAATTTCTCCAAGACTGCTGGTTTTACATGTTTTATAAAAGCAGGAATACAAACGTAAAACAATCAGACTGACGTAAAAAAAGAGACAGAAAACGACTACAGGAAGGAAACAAACAGACCTCAGCATCATCCACTGAGCGTCGTCTGGTCATCAGGACACATCTGTAGAACATCTGTGCGCACAAACACACACTCTCTCTCACACACCACAAAAAGAAAACAATCACAAAAAATAAAGTTCATTAAATGTTGATTTTAAATGATTCAACATCACAACAGTTGTAACTTCTGCATTTCTGACAAACTACTTTCTGGACTGAAATAATTCGTTTAGTGTAAAAACACTCAATAGTTTTTAATCTTTACTGGTAATAAATTCAAACTTCATTCAATTGATTCTACAACATTCAAACATCCACAAACTTCTAGCAGTAACTCTGTCCTCCCTGTTTACTAGCTTGTCTTGTTACTCGTGTATTATCGTTCTCCTCCTCTGGCCCTTCACGCTCCCCTTTGCGTCTGTTCTCTCCCAGAAACCTTTCTTCTTCTTCTTCTGTTGCCTTTCAGAAACATTCATAATGTAACCTACTTTGCCTACATTCAGTAAATAGAAGTCGTGATCACTTACACTAATGGTTGTAGAAGATGCTCCTCTTCAAACAGCTGACGTCAAAACGCTGCAGGGCTTGATGATGTAGACATTTTGTGTTTGTGTGTGTGCGTGTAAGAGACTGTGCTCACCGACCAGAGTGCATCCTCACACATACACACACACACTCTCATATACAGAGCGACAAACAGTAGCTTGGTGTGTATCGTGTGTGTGTTCATACGTTGCTGATCTGCTCCTGAGTCCTTCTGAGTCTTTGCATCTCCGGAGTGTCGGACACGATGCTGAACCCTCGACCTTTGCTCTCCTCAAAGTCCTTCTTATACTTCACCTGCAGGAGAAGCAGAGGGAACGAAACACTTCATGTCAAAGGGACAGTCACACTATGAAAGCGTCTCTGTGGCAGTGTGAGGGACACAACTCGATCTATATTTGATGTGCTGCAATATTTAGCTCGTCCACGTCTGTCACACTGTTGCACAAAGACAAACACCAGCTCGGCGTCTCCAGTCGAGTACTTCCACGCTTACACTCGCTATTTTCAGTGCACAAGCGTGTTCACACTGATAAGTGCGGCTACATGACGAGCACAGCAAGGATGAACATGAAACGCTGGAGCTACACTTCTCAGCCTCAATCGCTGACACACCGAAGAATCGTGGAAACCACTCAACTATTTTCAGCCAGCAGGAGGATTACATTAGTTTCGACTTCAGTTTTATGTGGTCAGACACCCGACAGGTAGCAAATGTCTGCAAAAACCAGCAGCTGACTCAACAATTAAACAGTTAAAAGGTGCAACACTCTGTTTTTAACTTATTTTATTCTGTGGGACAAGTTATCCCCACTTAGCTTTAAAATGTAACTTCTGTGTTTCACATTGCAAAGAACAAAACATGAAAAATATCTTAAGTTTGTGCTTTAAGGCTTTATTTAGTTAGACAAGACAGGAGAGGTGGGAGAAAGACTGGCAGTAAAGCGCCTCGGGGCAGATTCAAGCTCAGGCCTCTGCAGCCGTACAGCGTGAGACTCACCTGCTGAGCCTCATGAGCTTTACCAGCACCCTGAAAGAAAGTTTCAACAACAGACCTTATTTTACGCATCCAAGCAAAAGTCTATTCAGAAAACTGACACAAGGGAGTCACAACTCAGAACGTATTCCAACAGTCCTTTCCAATACCTGCACACTGCGTGGAAGTGCACTAACAGAAGTATCCAAACTCAGAGACAGTGTATAACATTATGCAGTAAGGCTTTGAGAAGAGCAGTGGTTCGGTTTCCTCTGGGTGAAAAGACGGATGAGGATCCGCAGACAGCTGCGATCACGATGTGGTTCAGGAACTAATTAACGACATAATTCAGCTACGGTCTCATGAAAGCAACAAAACCGTGATGACGTGTAATGATATCTGAAGGTGGATTTCACCTTTAAGTGAGCCCACACAGCAGCAAGAAATAATTACACCACTCAGTGCTCAGATACGCCGCGGCAACAATCAACCTCACACGGTGTGAAAAGGACTTTAAATATGCTGTAATTGCCCCGCGTACGTTTGGAACTCGATCTGCAGGATATGAAAAGTAAAGAAGTTTTTATTTCTGGCTTTAGAAGCTGATTTTCACTGCTCGACTGTTCTCGCTCCTCACAGAGTCCAACAGAGGCAGTTTGGTTAATGATCTGGAAAAGTTATTTCAGGCCCACACCTATAATAATGTTTATGTGACTGACTGATGGTTATTTATTGACTGAAAGCGGAGCTGCTACTTAGTAAACTTCTTTTAAAATTGCCTTGTGCTGAGACAAAGCTGCGGATGACACAATAGTGAAGATTAGGACATTATGGCTCCAAACAAGTGGAGATGACAAGATTATTATCCAGAGTGACTTCGTCACTTCATGGATCTCTTCTAAAGCCACAGCTTCCACTGAGAGGTTGATAAACAACTCATGAATGAAAGTCAGACTAACAGAGCCCAGTCTGCAAAGTGAGAGCGAGACGCTGTGAGAGCTGTAAATAAAAACAGAATGCAATGATTTTTGGGAAGAGGCAACAAGAGACTGGAAAAGTTGTGCAGAGCTAAAAAATAAAAAATCGTGCCGACACTGATGGTGTTGATTAGTAAAATGACAAAAAAGAGACTGAGACTATCAGAAGGGACGATGGGGAGGAGTTCACCTCTCTGTGACAGACGGCATGTTCAAATCGTTCAGCGATTTAACAATCAAGCTTCTGATGTAAGATTTCATCATCTGTTATCATCAAAGATCCAGAGAAGTGATGTTCAGGCCCTCAGGCAGAACTCAAACACACCTGACTCTGTGCTGGAAATCACTGCATGGGCTCAGAAACACTCCTAAAAACCACTGTCAGTGAACTCATCGCTGCATCTACACAAAGTTTGAACTCGACTGTGCAAAGATCCAAATCCAGCAACACTGTTGCCTTTTGACTCCAGTCTGACCAATCACATCAAGCCGTGGAATAAAGAGAGGTGGGACAGAGCCTGTATGACAGAATGAGGGGGCGTCGGCACACATGCACAGGGGTAGCTTGTGCATCTGTGGAGGCCTCATTAATGCTGAGCGTTTGGAGAAACATGTGCTGCCATCCAGACAACATCTTTTTCAGGAAAGGACTTGCTTATTCCACACTGACACTTTTTCCACATTTTCCAACAGCACAGCTGTTAAACCGGTCCGCCTGTCGTCCGGACCTGTCACCCAGCAGCTGAAATCGAGCAACAGGAATAAAAAATCTGGGAACTCGGGAGACCAATGCTGTAGTTTTAAAAGGCAAACACTTGCAGGGTCTTGTTAAAAGAAGAGGTGATGCAACTCAGCGGTAAACATGCTCTTAACTCAGCGTTTTTGAAGTGCGCTGCTGTCATTTCAATGAGCGGACATGTTTCAAAAGAACGATTTCTTGTGGTGTTTCTGTTTTATCCTTAGATACAGACTCTAAACGGCTCTTTTACATTTTAGTTTTGAATCATGTCGTGGGCATGTTCAGGATTCTCCACACGTTTAACACATTCACTTTGCAGGACACTATTTCTCTATGAGGGCAGACTGATCACAGATCTGTAAATGAGTCAGGGTCAGCCAAACCAGTACTGTGTCCCTGCCAAGCAGCAGGCCGAGTGGATGATTTAGAGCCCACAGACAACAACGATAACAAGCATGCGGTCATTTTTACTCCGGTCCCGCCCGCACTTCAGCTCGACCTTCAGAGGAAACACTCTGCAGCTCGTTTGGACCTAATGTCATCCTGCTGGTGCCTATCAGTCATCAGTAACAGTCCATTAGCCCTCAGAACAGCGTTGCATAAGGCTATAAAACGCAGGAGTATGACTCATAGCGTTGTGTGTTCTGTTATTCTGCTCTCACAGTGATTGCCCCCATTCTCATTACAAAGCAGATTAAATCCCCATTCATCAGTCCGAGGCTCCCTGCAGAGCTAATATGACAAGCTAATGAGCTAAACTACACACACCCTCTCTCTCACACACACTCGAGAAACTGGACAAAAGTGGACCGTGGGGGTGGGGCTTGCATGGCTGACCATTTCTGATTGGTTGAGTGCATTGGCTCATTTTCTTTTTACATTCAATTAATTTAAATTATTTGTTGATGAATTTGGTAAGACTGCCTACGTCTTCTCCACAGTTATGACTGTAGACTGTATATAATAAAACTAATGTGGCTTCTACACTGAAGTCACCGTGAAACTAACGATGAACAAAGGACGATTCGTTTGGTTTCAAAGCAAAGTGTGACTGAATAGAAATCTAAGAACAACCATCAGTTGTCATCATCAATCTGTGGACTCGGAATACTTTCCTGATGAGTTTACAGTCTCGATCGCTGGTTTCACTTTGGATAAAAAAGTCTCTGTGAGTCTCTCACCTGCGCTCTGACGTCTGACGTGAAAACACTGAGACGGCGGAAAAGCATCAATCTTTTACAGAGTTTGTGGATACGACTCAGTGATCTCATCTGCAAAGCACTAAATCACAACTGACAGCAGCACAGCTTCATGCACTGTTGATTGTCCTTTGCTGTATGTGGAGACTCTTTTTTTGTAGTCTTCAACATTACCTCCTCCTCCTAGACTGGAGTGGAACAGTTTTATAGTTTTATATGGTCGTGGTTGCTTCATCTGCTTCACTGGTTTCAGGAAGTTGCGTGGTTGAACACAGATCTCTGCGTCCTGTATGAGTCCGGTTTGAGGGGACAGGGTTTCAACTATTACTTAACTATTATAAGGAGAACTTCACTGATTGAACAATCCTCTACTTGGCAGTGAAATGAAGGAAAAAAACTTTTTTTAACAGGAAGAGAAGTCCAGGCTCAGGGAGGGGCAGTCATCTGCTTCAGCTTTCAGGGCGATGAAAGAAAGACGAGAGAGAAATGGAGCATGGAGAGACCACGAACAACAAACTGGACAAAACAAACTCCAACAGAGAGAAGACAAAAGCTGAAAACAGGGAGTGAAGATGCATCAGGGTTTGTCCCATAGCAGCCTGAACCAAAGCAGCATAACTAAAGGATGATCCAGCCCTCAAAATAAGCTTTAATCAATATTGGATGTTTTAAGGCTAATCCTTGAAGTACACAGGCTACACAAACTGGGAGCTGGTTCCACTCATCCCAGTCTACTTTTAGAAAGTCTAAGAACCACATGGAGGTGGCTGCAGCTCTGGAAGCAGAACAGCTCATGATAGGAAGCACTTACACAGAAAAAATGTAGACAAAAGTGCTTGTGTCAATGGGTGAATGAGGCATGTTGTACAAAGCACTTTGAGTGGTCGAGTAGAAAAATGCTATATAAGAACCATTTACAAGTCAGCCCGTCTGAGAGCAAAGTGCTCTATTAGGTTGAAAAGAAACTATGAGGTGTTTAAAATGTGCTGATCATTCAGGACTGTGTGAGATGGTCTGTGAGGCTGTTTAGGTTTTGATGAACGATCAGCTGGTCTGAAGGATGAAAAACTGCAGTTTCAGAGCAAATAAAATAAGAGCTGTTTATTTGATCTCACAATGACTTTTAAATAAAACCGAATGATTTTAGTTTGCAATGAAAAATCGTTGTTTTTTATTTTGTGACTTCTCTATATGTAATCCACATGCTTGAGACAGACAGCGCCAACCATAACCAGGTCACACGATCATGTCTCATCCTTTCCTCTGTGCCTTACACAACGAGGTCAGTGCTGAACATATGCGGGGTTTCCCAGTGTGTGTAATGTAAGCACACTAATGCTACACAGTGTCACTGTCTGTTACAATCAGCTTCCTGAAGGAGAACCTGTGAGTTTCAGAGCAAATATAAACAGACTTATACATGACCTACAGAGAGAGCAGGCGAGTGGGCAGGAAGTAACTAAAGAAGAGGAAGAAGAGGGTTTGTTTCCACCTTCTGCACGGCACAAGGGAAGAAAGCCTCTTTTACAAAGACAATGCTAAAAATGACACATTAGTCATTTTACATCTTTATTGATGCTGATTTAAGTTTATTCCAGTTCTATTTCAGCTAACCTCCACACCCAAAGAGGAGAAGATGCAAACGCACCACTGTTGAAATTTTAGGGATGCACCTTCTTTATTTGAGTGGTTCCCACTCCACATCTGCCTGCCGTGTAGATGTATGATATGTTAGTGGATCTTTAACCCATTTCTGCTGATATGAATCCAGTGTACAAACCATGAAGACTATAGCACAGCTACACAGACCTGCGGGGTCTGTAAAGCTGTACAAAATAAAACATTTATTTTCCCCTCAGTCGATGTGGATCTATGTCTTTGGTCTGTTGTGGTTTTATGATATTGACAATGTTTTTGTATGTAAAAGGCCAACCAGTGCCAAGAGATGGAAAAGTGTTGATTTTGGTTTGGATGGTTTGGTTTCACATATTCTGCAGCATGCTGTTCATGTGAAAGTGTTTAGACCTAAATAATAATAATGATAAATAATAATAATAATCTAGTCTTCTTATGGAAAGTGCTCACAGGATGTGCTTTATTTTGAAATAGAAGGAAGTGCCCTACTCTGTCTCTAGCTTTAGTGATGCCTGCTGCATGCAGCTGTGTGGTGTTATCCTGGATGAACAGCTATACTTCCTGTGCAGCAGCTTCATGCTCTGGACTGAACCCAAACAGCATCTATTATAATTTTGACATAATAATTACTTTTTAAAAATGTTGTTATTATTATTAAAATCGGAAGAAATAAATTAATCTTTCATTTTCATAACTTTAGGAAACAAAGACATTTTTTTATTTGAATCATAGTTTCCTAATCCTGTGGTATTACTGAGTGTTTTGTTTTTATTTATGTTTTTTTTAAGTGCTGAATTTGATTTTTTCCGTCCTGTGTTTGGTTTCATGTCCTTGTTCTGTTTGTAGTGGTCTTACTTCCCTCCGTGCTTCCCTGTTGTTCCTCCCTCTGCCTCATCTCTGAGCTTGTCTCTGCTGTCGTGTCTGTGAGTCTTGTCTCTGTTTTACTTTGAAGTTTAGCGTCATGTTTTTTATTTCGAGGTTGTTGGTTTACTTTCTGTCTTCTTCCCCCTACATGTCTGTCAGCCCACCCCTAACTGTTTCTACCTGTGTCAGTTACACTCAGCTGTACCTCCTTCCTCACCCTCTTCGTGTACATCCAGCAGCCACTGTATTAGGGCTGAACGATATATCGCATTTGCGATAATATCGCGACATGATCAAGTGCAATTTTCTAACCGCAAAGGCTGCGATTATACTCTGGACATGTCCAAATTCATGGGCTGCATCCTCCTGAGGCCGCATTTGTAGACCGATTACGTCACAGCGACGCGCCGAAGGCTGTCCAAATTACTACCATATCCCAGAATTCATAGCGCGGCCCAGCCAAACTCCAGTTTCCAGCAATGGCGGCCGCTACTAAGTTTTAAAATTACTCATACTAATCTTTCTGGGTCACAAAATAAACTTTTAAAATATTTTCAGGCGAGAAAGTAGTTGTGTAAACATCAAATATCTGCTCGGTTTATCAAGATATCCCATATTTGCAAAAGTGCTTCGACGTTTTCAGAGGCGTCTGCTACCCACCAGCTCGACAGCTAGCCGGGAGCTCGAGGGTTACTGATGCGGCCGAGAACGGCACAACTCCCGGCACATCATTTTCAGATCACCGCGGAGTTTCGCTGCTCGGGTTAAACGTAATATATAAGTCACTTAGACAACCTAAAAATGTTATTGTTGGGCTTTTTTCAGTGTTTTGTTTGTTCGTGAGTAAATCGGTTTGGCTGAGATTAAAGTTATTAGATTAGATAAAATAAAACTTTATTAATCCCCCGGGTGGGTTCCTCCTTGGTTTTCACACAGCTGACTAAACGTCAAACAGAAAACTTATTAAACAGAAGTATGAGACAGTCGAGAATTTACACCAGTGTCTGGTTATGTCATGGTCCTGGGCCATGTGGGCCCAGTATTCTTAGTTTTCATGTATTTTTGTATTTTGTTCTTTATTTAGGCCATGCTTCCTGGGTTGCTCTGTTACGTTGTTCCTTATGTGTTTTCCCTTCGTGACTCTTACCCCCTGTGTGCCCCTCTGTGTATTTATGAGCCCTCGTCTCTCTTTGTGCTTTATTCTATGTTTTCCCCAGCCCGTTATGTCTGCGTTCTCCCCGTGCTCTCTCTCCTCCTGTTTGAACCTCTGTGTACTTCCTGCTTTACTTTGCCCATCTCCCATCAGTGTTACGTTCACTCCTGCCGTGTCTTGTTATGATTATCAGTGTCACCTGTGTTCCCCATGTGCATCCACTTCCCCTGATCTTCCCTCATGTGTATTTAGTCTCTGTGTTTCGTACAGTCTGTGTCGCGTCGTCTGTGTTCCCACCCTCCATGTTTCCATGCCCGGTCGGTTGTATTCATAGTCTTACCTTAGTTCATTCCCAGTTTAGGTTTCTGTTTAGTTATTGCTTTTGAGCTGCCCTTATTCTTGTTTGTTTCTCTTGCGTTACCAGCCACAATAAAAGGCTCGCTTTTGTTTAAAGTTTACTCCCGTGTCACTCGTGTCTGCACCTGAGTCCTCCACGCACTCTCCACACGGTCTGTCACAGCGGACCGTGACAGGTTATATTTTAGATAGCAAGAAGCAGACGGCCGAGTTTATTAAACTCCACCGAGACAGCGGTGACGCTAATCAGAAGGCTAGACCGTCCAATTTCACTCCTTTAAATTTTAAAGGCGTGTTTGTGTGTGTGTTTATACAATTGCTATTATGTTTGCACTTTATGTGTAATGTTACTGACTGCAGAGATCAGTAAGATGTGTGTATTTTTTATTTATTAGTTTTATTTATTTAATATTATTTTTTAATTGAATGACTGTCTAGTAGTTCACAGATGTCGAAAAACTGAGTGTGGTAAAGCCACTGATTTTTTTTATGTATATTTCTGCAATCTGCACATTGTACTGACTTTCATTTTAATGTTTACACCAGGGTTCCTTGTCAGCACTTTATGCTCAGATGTTTGTAAGCTAAAAATAAACTATTGTGTATGTTCAAATATACTGTTGTGATTGAAGAAGTTAAATAAAAATGTCAGTCATCAATTCATGCATCACCTCATGTCATCATAACAGAGGTCTGTCTTCCAGGAAAGAACAGTTTAAAATTAATGTAATATAGTATTGGCCATACTATATGATGTATTGCTTGTCTTTGTTTAATAATACAGAAGACAAAGACCTTAAAAAATAATCGCATCGCAATCGCAATATTGGGGCAAAAAAATCGCAATTAGATTATTTTCCATAATCGTTCAGCCCTACACTGTATTAGGTAGACCGTGCTGATACTGGCTTGGACACTCTTCTGCTTTCAGAACTTCTTTAACTGGCACAGATTAAACAAACTTTCTTTGTGTTGTGTGTTCAGAGATGCTCTGTTGCATACCACGCTTGTAACGAGTGATCATTTGAGTAGCTGCCTGGTCTCTCCTCTCACCTCTGCCATCAACAAGCCATTTTTGCCCAGATCATGTCTACATGCCTCAACACGCCGAGATGCTGCCATGTGATTGGCTGATTAGATATTTGGGTGAACAATTGAGCAGGTATTCCTAATAAAGTGTCTTTTGTCAGTTTCCATTATGCTTCTCCCTGTGCTACCCTGTGTGTTCACCTGTGTTTCTGGATTAGCTTAACATTTTCCACTTTGCTTACTGCCTAAATAAACATTCATCTTTGACTGGATGTCAGCCTGCTGAGTCCTGCATTCAGCTCTGACGACACCAGTGTATACTTCAAAGACTCTTATTGTGAAAGGCAGAGTAGGAAGAAGCCTTTCTCACATGTGTAGGAGAGTTTGGATCTCCTCATCAAAACAACATTGCAACAGTGATGATGTCAGTAGTCTGCACTAACAGGGCATTAAAATCCAAAAGATCACCGATGTAAAATATTTGGTTTTTACAGTTTCCTGAAATCACAGCAGAGGAAAATGAGTGAAAAGAAGAAACGGAGACGGGACAGAATACACGAATGTGTGAAACTGGTCTGTAAATGACAAATATTTGATGGAGGGGTCGTTACTGGCACAGAGCAGGACACAGACACACATAAGCATGCCAAACAGCATGCCCCCTCCAGCAGACTGCAGTACAAAAGGACAGATGTCCACTCAGCAGTCTGCTGGGCTGAAACACACACACACACACACACACACACACACACACACACACACACACACACACACACACACACACACTGGATGAGGACATATGGCACAGATAGCTGGCTGATTCTCTCACATGTCCATTGCATCAGTTAGTGTCAGTAAATCGGCACAGTGACTCATCTCGCCTTCGGGAAGCAGAGCTGCCAGCACAGCTTCTACCGGCTCACCTGAGCGTTGGTTTTCATCTCTGTGCCATGCCACAGGGGAGGAGACATGAAGCTAAGAAGGTTTCAAATACATCAGGGCATCAAACAGTGTGACCTAATCTACGAGGATCTGTCATTTTAAAAACAAAAGAAGTACTTTTATTCAAGACCAAGCTACACAGCAGCCATTTGTAGAGTACAAGCTGTCCCGGCCTCTGCTGAAAGAATAACTATGTTTCTTGACTTGATGACTGAAGTGGATCTGGGCAAGCAGGCAGATTTTTTGCGGGGTTTCAGCTGCCAAGTTTCCATCCAAATGTAGCATAAATTTTAACCCATTTCCAGAAAATAGGTAAAGAAAATGTGGACCATAGGGTTTGGCACACTGAGAAAAGAAAAACTGAAGAAGTTAAAGGGGAAAAAGCTCCAGTGAAAACCTAAACTGACTGAAAGGTCACAGTATGAAGCCCTGATGTTGGTGAAACCTTCTTAGCTTCATGTCTCCTCCCCTTTGGCACGGCACAGAGATGAAAACGCTCAGGTGCACAGCTCTGCTTCCTGGAGGCGAAATGAGGAGAATGTGATGGAAGTTTGTCTATTTATACACTGCATCTGGCTTTTACATACATTTTTTTTTATCGCAGTCAAAGTACACCAGTGCGAATCAGAGCTGTGGGGAAAACAAGGAGGCTGCCTGGCATCATTCAAAAGGAAAAACCAACCAGACGAACACTACATGGCATCATCATCATCAAAGCAGGTCAGAGATGATGGCAGCGCTCCTGCATCGTACACACATCTGAGGCCTGGTGTGTGTGTGTGTGTGTGTGTGTGTTTACCTGGCTTTGCAGCTCGCTCTGCTGTCTCAGTCTCAGGTTCTCTGGAGTGTCGGCCACGATGGTGAATGACGTCTTGGGGTAATGTCTGAAATGAGACAGAGAGCGTGGTCATGCATGAAAGGTGAAAGTTCATGACAGTACAACTATGGTTTGTTTGAAATGGTTCCCAGGAGAAAGCCTCTTCTCTCTAAAAAGGATACTGAAGCACATCGTAGGTTTGCAAAGTTGCATGTGAACAAAACAGAACACTTCTGGAACTGTATCATTTGGACAAAAGAGACCAAACACACAATATCAGCAAACACCAGCTGTCTGTGAGGTGATGGTGGGGTGAGGATTTGAGCACCTTGCAGTCACTGGGTTGACCGAGAACTCCTCTGTATAACAAAGTTTTCTAGAGTCTAGTGTGAGGCTGTCTGTCTGACAGATAAAGCTGAAACTGAGTCATGCAACAGGACAATGATCCTAAGCACAGAAGGAAATCTACAACAGAATGTCTGAAAAAGGAAAGAATCGGATAAGTGACGCATGCACGTTTTAGAAATCCTTAAAAAGTTTTGAGATTGACTATAATATCTGAAGTACTCTGACAAAAGCCAGAACTACATGGCATTTAAAGGTCTTGTTAAAGGTTGTTGCCTCAACAAACAGCCATGATGCTAATACAGAAAATTCACAATAATAAATATTTGAGTGCTTAGAAGCAGCAGAAATGCTGTAAACTCCCCACTGACACATTTGCACCTGTTAATGATACATTTCTACTGAATGTGCTCGAAGCTGTTTGTTTATCACCTGTAGCTGTAACCACTCACATCTTTGTTTCTCTCACTGCGAAGAACATTTTAATACAAATGTTGAGCCCACTTTAATAATAAAGGCAATGGGCTGAAAAATGTCAGAGCCCTTTGTGTCCTGTGAGTCACCTCAATGAGTTAATGACCCACCAGGACGGTGACATTAGCAGAAACAATGACCCATTAAGAGGACGTAAAATTAAAAAGCAGCACTGTGCTATTACTCTAGTTATCTCACTTGACCTTTCCATCTCTTACTAATAGCCTTTGGTGCATTCATTTCTCCGCATCTAAGAACAGAGTTTGAATTTTAGCTTTTGTCTGCAGGAACCCACGGTGTGTAGGACAATGGATTTCAGTAACTACCGTATGAGGAGAGTGGATGGGAGACGGAGGTGGAAAACACTCCCACACACCACCTCCAACAACCTTTGAGGATATATTTTTAGTATAACTGGCGTTTAGCCCACAAAGAGAAACCCTCTGTGAGCTTTTAAGGATAGTTTTGCAAAGGAAGGACCAGTGAGCATAAATGTAGTGCTTTAAAATCTCAAATCGCCCTCAAAACCTTGAGCCTTCTCTCATCTATGGACGGAATATGTAATTTTTATTGGAAAAACTCACCAAATCCCCCCACAAAACAGAGATTTCACCCTCCTACACTTGATATCAAAAGTTTCGTGTAACAGCTTTTTCCTCAAACAAATCCTTGGACATTTTCAACCAGCAAGTTTCTCTGTAAAGGTCATCGATCATCGACCTCGTTCCTCTTATTTGAAGCAATTCATGCTTTGGCTTGAATTGATTTTTAACATTTTCTTTGCTACTGTTTCCTCATTTTGCATCTTTCATGATGAATGCACTTCTAAAAACAGGATGTTATTTTTCTATGAAACACTGAATGTTTGTTGCTTCTGGATTCAAAGTGTGATCCAATGTCCCGGGAAGAAAAACGGTAGATGCTAAAGTCACAAACACTGGTATAACAGTCTGAGAAGGAAAACTAACAAATCCAAAAGCAACAAAATGGGAGAGACTGGTGCCCAGAGCCAGCTGGGATAGGCTCTGGGTCCCCAAAACCTAGTTGGACAAGTTGTTGCCCTCACTTCTGTAACATTGGTGCTCTTTGGTGTCTGTGTTGTTCTACTTTTGGTGACATGTACAGTTCAATTTAAGAGGCTGGAGGGGAGATGGTGTCAGAATCTTTACAATGTCCTGGTTCATGTCCTGTTTCGTCCTTTAAGTTCTTGCTGATTCGCTTAGTTTGCTGGTGTAGGCACTAAAATCTGCTCGATTTTGTCATGGACCTTGAAATGTTAGTTTTTTGTTCTCATTTGTATTTCTAGTTCTCATCTCTCTATGCCTCATTGTATTTGTACTTCCTGCCTTTACTTCCTTTCCACATTATCAGCTCCACTTTGACTGCTAAAACCTGTGACTCATTTTTCAATCCGCGTGTACCTATGTGTATAAATAACCTGGTCTGATAGTTTTTCCCCTACAGCTTCCATCATATGTAAGGTTTTTGTTGTTGTTTGTGTTTGTGGCTTTGTCCTATCATGGTTTCAGTTAAAATATGCCCCTTCCCCTCCATGTTTTGGATCACTGATGAAACTGAGAGGAAATGCTCTGATATTAAAAGGAAGATAACTTTTGGGCAACTAATTATCAAATATATCAACCATTTTCCAGTTCAAGTTTTGTTTGATTACTACGGTACTGTTTCCAGAAAAATGGATCAAGTTTGTGGCTTGTTTGAACTTCACTGAGTGACCTCGTGCCACCTAAACGAAACTCCATCAAAACTGTTGACTGTCAGCAAACTGTCACAGCTGTCTCGTGCTGATAGCTGCTGCTCAGCTCGAAGGCTCAGTGGTGGAGCTGCTTTTGTAACGCTGAGGCGCAGTGGGTGGAAGAAACCAAAACACGGCATGAAAAACGACACTCAGCACACAGAGAACTGAATCACGGACACGAAGGCCACTAGGCAAACATGATTTTAAGATGTCTAAGGACATTTCTGAAAGCTTTAACAACATTTTTTAGACTTAAACACTGCGGAGGAACAACACGCCAACACAAACTAAACAATAACACAAACTCCAACTTAATCAGCACCTCTGACAGTTTTACAAAATATATTAAACTGTTAAACTGAGCGTTTGATACAAAGCCTGAGTGTCCTGAACCTGATCACACACTCGACCCGCTGTAAGAATCACAGACTGAACACTGAATAAACAAACTACGTAACAATTAGTCCTTCATAGATAACTTTGTAATTGTTGGTTGAATAAATCATTCAAGCTAACTTTTAAAACACCAGTTGAATCCTGGCATCTATTGAATATTTTGTTTTGTCTGACCAATGATCCAAATTAAAATACAATAAAAAGATTAAATAAATGTGGTCAGTGCCAGCTCACATCAGGTTTCTACAAATCCAACTTGAAAAAAATGGGTTAGCCATTTAAACTGCTTTAACCTGACTATACAAACCACTTTGCAACCCACCTTCACCACCTCATCATTTTCATTTTGTGTCTAACTTAAACTCATATTTGTGGTCATCGATGTCTTGATCTCACAATCAGCCACCAAACAGATGTTAACCGCTGCTCATGGTAATAGCAATCCTCCGCTGACAGTGGTGGTGCTGACAAACTCTTGTAGCTTTACTTGATATTTCATCATTCTGTTATTATTATTATTATTAGTTGGGGCGATCGTGGCTCAAGAGTTGGGAGTTCGCCTTGTAATCGGAAGGTTGCCAGTTCGAGCCCTAGCTTGGACAGTCTTGGTCGTTGTGTCCTTGGGCAAGACACTTCACCCGTTGCCTACCGGTGGTGGTCAGAAAGCCCGGTGGCGCCAGTGTCCGGCAGCCTCACCTCTGTCATTGTAGCCACAGCCACCCCAGGGTGGCTGTGGCTACAATGTAGCTGCCATCACGAATGTGTGGATGACTGGATGTGTAAAGTGCTTTGGGGTCCTTAGGGACTAGTACAGGCCATTTACATTTATTATTATGTATCCTTAAAGTTATTAAAATACTCTATGAAGGGAACATCATTTTATTATGATTGTATATTATTATAAAAATGAGAAATCAAATTAAACAATCTGTAAGTGCAAAGATGAGTCGAATCTATGAAATCCAATTTAGATCATAGCTACTACGAGATCAACTTCAGCCAAGATGAATCAGATTAAAGTGTGGAACACAGATGCCTACATGTGACATGCTAACATGTTAAACCTGCTGGTTCCAGGAAGAAACAATATTTCTATTAGAGTGGTGCGGTTTTGTTAACAGGTTACGGTTATACAGACATTATATACACTGACTATGTTTTTAGAGTGTATACAAAAAATGAACATATTTCCGGGTGAAGTGCCACGGCCTGCATTCTTTATATCAGTCAACAGAGGGCGACTCCTCAATCGAAGTCAGACTGTAGAGAAATCAAGTGGAACAGTTGAGGGGGTGCTTTAAGGTGTGGCTGCTCCTCAGTGACCAGTTTTCTCAGTCAGACCATATACAACTGGTGTCCATGCTTTATATGCAGTCTGTGGTAGAGCAATAACAACATAACGGTTGTCTCTACGTTCAGTCCAGGTTCAGGTAATGTATCTGCCGTTGACTACAGCACCCTGCGAGCAGGCTGGAAACCCCGGAGGAGCCCAGCGACCAGTCGATCTGCTGATTCAGAGAGAAGCCTCGTAACTCTCTTTGAGCGTGAGTGAATCATCGTTGCCACCAGCGTATTCAGCAGCAGAGTTTGACCACTTCAGCGAACTGTCCTTCACTCCTCTCTTCCTCCTACTTCACCTCTTTCTTCCTCCCACTCTCATTTTCTCACTCCTCTCCCACGCACTCTCTCTCATATCCAGATAGAGCGAGCCTGCTCGTGTTTTACACTCCTCACAGTTATAACAAATGTCATTTTTAATGAGTCCATCAGTAATTGAAGCACAGATAAAGTCTTGTGAATCCTTTAATGCATGTTTGCTGTTTGTTTGATATAAATTTAGTAGTTATACTAAACTGTTCAGTGATATACACATGATACGCTTATTTCCCCCTCTGTGTTTCTGCGCTGTAGTTGAACAACATGAGAAGCATGTTGTTGAGTACTGAACAGCATCACTCTGTTTCTGTGTCTCAGTTTAACCTTGTAATTACAGCATAACTGTGCTGTGGTCTGAACAGGGACATAAACAGTCATCATCTTCTTTACTTAGAGGGCTTTCTCACTGTGTTTTCTTCACACTCAGAAGTGTAGCACCTCTATGAATCTAAAAGCATTATTTCGAACCTGTCACTGCTTCTGATTCTTTCCTGTCATTTCATTTTCTTTGTCTTACTTTCTGTTTTGTCTCTTTCCTCTTAAACTTCTGTGACATTTGAAGTCTTTGGCTCCATGACGGTACTGCACAGGATTGTTGTTCATTTTCTTTTTGTTCGATTGTGTGTGTGCTTCAGAGCAACACCTCAACTGTTTCAAGAATGCATTTAGTCCTCACATTGGTCCTCACATTGATCTACCAGATCCTTGGACTGGTGATTGTTTCTTTTTAAACATTTTCTCCCAATTTGTTTAAAAAGTCCCAGTCTCTGAAGCTATTGGCTACTCTGCTGACTTATGGGGGGCCACACAGGAAGCAATTTACTCATTATGCATCACTTTGTTGCTTACAGTCCGTCGCTAGTAGACATTCCAGGTTCTGGTTGCCTAGGTAACCCTATGATTTATTTACCACCGCCTCACAAATGAATCAGTGGTATTCTTCATTGTAACTGGCAGTTACAAAATTTAGTTTGGGAACCGCCCACTCCGTGTTGCAAAGAGGCTAACTACATTTGACCGTACGGCTTCCATGGTTTCTGTTCACTAGACAGGAAGTAAGAGGTTTTAAGTAACGGCTTGATTACCTCCACGTTAAAAGCCTGTGGTATACAACCCAAAATTAAAACTGAAGAATTACTTAACTGTGAGGTGTCTTTGAGTGGTTTTGTAGGAATGGGGTCTAAAAGGTATGTTGATGGTTTAGAAGAAGACATTATTGAAGTTAAATTGAGCTCAGAAAGATGTATAAGAGAGAAAAGAGTTAATAAAGTTAATGTACTTAATGATATATCTACAGAACTGCTTGATTTTTTTCTCTAATGACTTCAGAAATTCATAAAGTCATTGTTATTTAAGATTAAATGAATACTTGGCTCAACAGAGTTTTGACCTTTTCTTTTCTTTTTGAGGAATATTGAGATGTCCTAGCTTAAAGAAGGGCAGTTAAAAAAAAGTATCAAAGTATTTTTTCAGGTCAGTGCATGTTTTTCTTATATAGATCTATTTGGATGGATATATTTCTTATATAGAGAGAAAAATGCTTTTTTTAGGGCTTAGTTTGCGAAATATACAATAAAAACTTTGGTTTTAGGATTAAGCTCTGTGTGAAGGTCAAGAACAGGATTGGAAAAGTAGCTGTAAAGATGTCTGGTAAGGCTCCAGGACATCACTGTAAGGCAAACGAATGATGCCTGAACATGGTTGTGTGTTTCACTTCTGCTTCTTTATTAATAACACACACACACACACACATTTCGGCATTAAGTTTCACTTCACCTGCTCCCGTATCTACTGGCAACCATGAATGCTTTGTTCATTTGGCGCAACCCAATCCTTTGAGACAAAGACTGGCTCTGTGGGATATCTTACACACACACACACACACACACACACACACACACACACACACACACACACACACACACACACACACACACACACACACACACAGCTTCTGGCTGGACAAGCAGCTCAGGACAAAAACTCTGTTTGTGTGAAGTCATTAACAGCCAGCGGACATCCAGACGCCTGCAGCAGACAAGCAGTCTGCTCTGTTCTACACATAAGCTCTGCTTTTTAGTAAAAAGTAAAAAAACAAAACAACTAAAGATACTAATAAATAAACTTCCAATTCAGTGTAAATGTTTAGAATACTAACCAGTTACGACACTCTACACCAGGGGTGTCAAACATAAGGCCCGGGGGCCAGATTCAGCCTGACAAAGAGTCCTATCCTGCCAACTGGACCTTTAATTATATATTTAAATGTTTTACAGCTTCTCCTACTCTTAAAGACCGTTCATACACAACATAACTATGTATGACCCACTATCTGAAATGACTTTGACATTACTGCTTTAATCATCCCTCACTGCACAGCTTCAAGAACACCTGTTAGATTTTGGGACCTACATCAGCTGCAGATGATTTGCGATATATACGAAGTCCAGATAAGAGAATTAGAAGATAAATAAATGTGGATGCAAAACTCCAGATTTTTATTTGATTGCACTACTCACTGTTTAAAATCCTTCTTTATCTGATACTGGGGCATGATGCAGCCCCTCAGCTCATCTTCCATCTAACTCCGCCCCTTTAAACTAACTTCCTGATTGGCTGTTCCTCATAAACTGCATTTATTAGCAAGCAGGTGGGTGGAGCTTCTGAGGCTGTATCAGGGATATCCCCTGTTTTTCTCTGCAGAACTCAGTGGCAGTGATTTAGTGAAGTTTGGCAAGAACGGCCATGAGACAAAGGTGGAAATGCTGAATGAGTGGATGTGTTTCTCTCTTATTCACAGATACACAATTTTCAGGATAACAACAAACTACACGCAGTGCTAAACAAACAGTGAGGTGTTTGTGCCGCTCTCGTCTACGTGAGGACTAAAAATAATCTCTGCCACATAAGGAAACACACACACACACACACACACACAGTGTCCTTTAAACTGTTTCCAATAATACCCTCAGACACATCCTGCCTTTCTGTTACTGCTCTGTTAAGATACCACATTTACAGTACACCGGAGTGTGTGTGTGTGTGTGTGTGTGTGTGTGTGTGTGTGTGTGTGTGTGTGTGTGTGTGTGTGTGAGATGCAGTGGGTGTGTTGTGGATACAGATTTAGATTTACCATTGTCTATGATGTTGCAGTGGCATTTGCCAAACGACAGTCTCCTCACTCTCCCAGCAGCAGTGACGCACACGACTCTAACTCAGCATTCAGACACAGTGTGTTTGTGTGCGTCTGCGTGTGTTTGAGCCCCATAAAGAAACACTACATCATGTTCTCACATTTAAACACAAGGACTGGGGGTTTATTTATTGCACACACCTTTTTTTGAAGTGTGATAGTTTCACAAGAATCGTTATTTGACGTCATCACACGGACATCGACACAAAAAGGTTTATCTTCATTTACATATAAATCTCGGTCCTTGCACCATTACATAAAACTAAACGAGTATAGTCTGTGCTCTCAGAATGATGCCCCACTTTTCCTTGAATAATCTACAGACTGAGCTGAAGTGTCAGCGATCGTTATCACAGATTAGGTTGATTTCTTTTTTAACATACTCTTGATAAGTGTGATTACTCTTGAAATATGATATCTACTATTCTTTCCTTGGACTTTCATCTGTGCAACATTGCTAAAATGAGGAACATCCTGTGAAAGAGTGAGTCTGCTGTAATTCTTTTAAATCAGGTGGTTGAGTGGTACCACACCCAGGACACGAGTAACACAGCAACGTTCTCTCTCTGGACAAAACTGCTCCCCGTAGCTACTCTCGTCTGGTTCTCTGTTTAATCCAGAATTTAAAATCCTTCTCTTCACATGCAAAGTCCTGAATAATCAGGAATTATTCTTAAATAATATCTTAAAGACTTCATAGCATCATCTTATCCCAACAGAACAGAACTGCAGGCTTAGTTGACGCCTCGACCTCTGAGATTAGGGATCTCAGGATGCACTGAGCACTTCTGCTCCTCTCATCTTTTTCAGTCCTGATATTTTATTTTATTACACGATTACGTTTCGCCGTCCGTCTCCTGTAGTTTGTGTTTTTGTCCTGTTTCTCTTCTCCTAATCCCCTCCACCATCCAAATGGTTGGAGCAGATGGCTGCCTCTCCATGAACCTGGTTCTGCAGGAGATCTCTTCCTGTTGAAAGAGCGTTCTGCCTCCCTACCGTCACCAAGTGCCTGCTTACAGTTTATCATCTAATTATTGAAGTTTTCTCTCTAATATTGTCGGGTCTTTACAAACAGTGAAAAGAGAGCAGAGGACATAGCTGTTATCAAGCCTGCTGTCACTGTAGCTCATCCAGGCTTTCTGCGTGATGAGGGTGAGCCAGGGCTCCACAGTCCTCAGCTGCCCCCATCAACATCAACAACACAAACAACAAATGGACAGGTGGGCGGAGCCACGTGATCACATACTGACAGGTTAGAAAAGAGAAACTGAAGTTTCTGTCAGAACACTCTTTTTTCAGTGGAAGCGAGACAGATGAAGAGGAAGAAGACGGGGCAGGGTTGACGGCTGAATATGTGTGCACGCTCGCCGCTCAGCCTGGCCTCGGTCCACCTTCCTGCTTAGGTGTTGATGAAACTCTCAGTGTGGGCTCAGGACAGACTTGGCTGCTGCAAACCTCGCTCAGTGTCCAGCAGCATAAAATATGCACTGCAGGGAAAATACTGTGCCTGCTGTACGGTGAGTTACTGACTGCACAAAGTGGCACAGACGGGAAATGGAGAAAGTTTGGGTTCAAAGTCAACGTTGCAGCCAACTCGTTTCCAAGGATGCAACGTTTACTTTGAAGGCAAACTGCCTCCCTTTCCAGTTTGTGCCACACTCAAGGTTTACAAGTGATCAGCTCCTTCTTTGCAAACGACTTAACCCAGCGAGAGCCACCAACCTCCACAAACCACTGCCAACCAGTAGGTGACTACTCACGTTTCCCTAGCAACCAGCAGTTGTATCACATCCAACACCGTGGACAACTCTGAGTAATGTGCGTATGATGTCACATGAGAAACCTCAAGACACAAAATATGATGGCCAGAGTACAGAGCTTCAAACGCTTCAGCTTGACAAACATTAAAGCAAGATAAAGATGTTATAAATGTATTTTCAATAATTAAAAACATTAAATCAGTAAAACAAAACCCATCAATATGAACACACGGTATATCTTACTGTCTTTCTTGTAGATTCCTGGAAAATCTTAAGTCAACATCAAACTAAATTAATGAAAATACTCTGAAAAATGCAAAACTTGGAGAGGAGGAAGCTCTCTCTCTCTCTCACTCACACACACACACACACACACACACACACACACGCTCCTCTTCATTACATCCAGGTCACAGACAGGTCACAGTCTGAGGTGCTGCAGTGTCATCCTCCATAAACAGCTCCTCTCTGAGCTGGCTCGGCTCGGCTCGGCTCGGCTCAGGTCTGAACGCCACAGCTCGTCTCATGTTGGGAAAACCAGCAACAGATCTACTGAAGGACTAGTCCACCGATTTCAAACTCAGATATCCACATCCATGAAGCTATGGGGGAGCTTCACCTGACTGATATTTAAATGAATACTGAATATAAATTAATCAATGTTTAACTTTAATCAATGTTAAGTTGGTATTAGACTTTTAAAAGACACCCTGCACTACAAACCTGCAGTGAGGCACTAGGACATCTTATCACTTCAACATGAAAGTTTTTATAAAATTTCACCCTTTTCAATTAAAACCTCTGAATAAACTTGGAAATATCCATCAGACATGTTTCTGCCACATTATGTGCTTTGTACATATATGATGCCACCAACCAGTAATGGCGGTCTCTGGTGGTCTCTGGGGTCAAGTACATGAGAAAGTGGGCTAAAATCAACTTGAACTATTAAATGATCACAAGCAAAAGGCAGTTTTCCAAAGCTTCCCAGTTTCAGGCTGAAACAGACATGCTTTTTACTAAAGTGATGAAAAACGATGCAACATTGTTCTGCTGTTAGAGCATGTTTGAAAGCATCAGTGTCACTGACTCACTGCTGTAAGGCAGTAATTCACCGCTAATGTAGAAAGTGGAAGTAAGAATAAAGACGGGCATGGAGAGTTGCTGTATTTCAAACATCTCCCATGAGACGAGGCTGTTTTTATTTATCTGGTTTTTTTTTTGGCCTCAAAATTGTGAAACTCAAAAGTGTCAATATCAGGATGCATGAACAAAATAAAATTCATAGGAGCATGGGGGTACAGCAGTTAGCACTGTTGCCTCACAGCAAGAAGGAACTCAGGACCTTCTTGCTGTGAGGCAACCCCACCAACAGGCCGGGGTCTTTCTGTGTGGATCCCACAATCGTTTATATCTTTGTAGATCTAACAGTTAAACTGAGCACCGAACTGAATGTCAGATTATGATCGTGTGTCACAACAAGATGTATCACCTACTTCAGACATTTGAGGAGTATAGGCTGAAACTGATGCCTGGATGAAATAAGATCACAACATGCAATTTAAGACTTTTGTTCTGTGTTGAGTGTTGATTAAATGAGACAATATTCATTTAGTTAAGTATGGAGACTAAACAGCCGATATAACAGCCGTTTTTGGCTCTGAGTTGGACTTTTGGGGTGTTATGTATGATCACTAGAATAATAAAAATATCCTTTATGGTTGTGTAAATGAACCACAAAGTAAAAATCTTTAAATGGCTTTTTTTGGCATCCTGGGCAGAAATGTCTTTGGCTCTGAATAAAATCACTTTGGAAGGTTCCACAATTCTTTTATTCAGTAAAAATCTGCATAAATAAGATAATAAATTGCATAAATATGAAATTCAACTTCAAGAATATTTGGAGGATGTTTAAATGTCAGCGATGTTGGTTGGCTTTTGGGAACCAAAGGAGCATTAGGACCCAGAAACAGATAATGTTGTCACTCAAAAAACTGCCACGACCCGATGGACACATCATGTGGAAAGGTGATGGGCCAGCAGCTTTGACAAACTACCATTACTTCAACAGGCTGGCTTCATAAAGTTCCCCCATTGTGTCACTATTTAAGTAGAGTTAACCTGAATCCTCTCCTACAGCGGAGTGATAAAGCTGCTGAACCGTAGCTTCTGCCGACTTCAGTTTAATTAGTTCACCTTCATTGCCACCATTTAACCACCCCTCATGGCTTTGTGTTGGTGGCAGGCCCAGATAAAAGGCCATGAGAAATGAGGGGAATTTATTCAGGCTGCGCTTATTTAAGTAAGAGATACTATCAGTCAGAAGATTTAATAGCAGCCTGCCGGGAAGATCCACAGCTGAGATGAGCAGAAGTCTGAGTTTAACACTGAGGGCTACAGAGGAAGATGTAAAAAAGAACTAATGATGGATGATTTTAGCCTTTTCTTTCTAGGAGAAATCACATATCAACACACACCAACACCACACACACTCCCACCACCAACAAAATCACCACCAACAACATCACACACACTCCCACCACCAACACCACACACACTCCCACCACCAACAAAATCACCACCAACAACATCACACACACTCCCACCACCAACACCACACACACTCCCACCACCAACAAAATCACCACCAACAACATCACACACACTCCCACCACCAACAAAATCACCACCAACAACATCACACACACTCCCACCACCAACACCACACACACTCCCACCACCAACAAAATCACCACCACCAACACCACACACACTCCCACCACCAACACCACACACACTCCCACCACCAACACCACACACACTCCCACCACCAACAAAATCACCACCACCAACACCACACACACTCCCACCACCAACACCACACACACTCCCACCACCAACACCACACACACTCCCACCACCAACAAAATCCCCAACAACATCATCACATACACTCTCATCACCAATAACATCAATGCTACCACCATCAACAAGACACACACTGCCACCACTAATAGCATTATTACCAACATCATCAATACTAACAGCACCACTACCATCACATCAATACTACCGCCATTAGAAGCAACAGCAACACCACATACACTACCTCCACCACTAACATCACCAGCAACATCATCATACTAGCACTATCAATAATAATATCATCACCAACACAAACACCAGCAGCATCAACACCAAGATCAGGAACCACTGCGCTCCACAACACTCTAAATGTCTCCTTTATTGTGTGACAGTAACCTTTAATGTTTAACGTTTTACCCTTTTGAAAGCTGATGAGGAATAACTTGTGAGCTCTCTTCTAAAACGAGTGGTTTCTGTCACATTTCAGAACAAAATGACTGGGTTTGCAACAGAAGTCAGTGAGGGTGATCTCTTTTGACTGTATGCAGCTACCCTTGGAAAAACCTGGAAACTATCTGAATGGTCTTCACACCACGTCTCTATTGATGCATACTGAAATACCAAAACTCGCCATTAAAGGGGAAAAGAGTTAAATCCTTCCAGTTCAAAGTTTCAGAGTTCATGACAGAAATAACTTTATTTTACTGTTTTATATGCAGTGTTACGTTTTTGGGCGACCGTGGCTCAGGGGGTTGGGAAGAGCATCTGTAACCGGAAGGTTGCTGGTTTGATCCCCGGGCTCTCTGTCCTGGTCGTTGTGTCCTTGGGCAAGACACTTTACCCTACCGCCTACTGGTGTTGGCCAGAGGGGCCGATGGCGCGATATGGTAGCCTGGCTTCTGTCAGTCTAGTAGCATTGTAAAGTGCTATATAAATCTAATCCATTATTATTCTGTAAGTTAAAAATTGTTTTTTTTATCATCAGCATTTAATAGAGTCTCTGATTGGAAAAGGTTGCAGTCACCAGGTGTCCTGCCATGTGTGAAACATCCGTTTTTATGTGCATGAACGTTCAGCCTGTTGTGTTACCTGCTGTCTCCAGCTAACACAAAGAAGTCTTGCTGTGTTGAACGTTCTTTGTAGTGCATCCCTCTGGTTGTTGTAGTTCACTAAAAACAAGTTGAAGCCTTTTTGCAACTAAAAGAAGTCTCAACTTTCTTTATGGTCGACCTAATGACACCTTGGAAAATCTTTTTTTAATTCACAACAAAACTCTGTCTGACTCGGGTACAACAAGGATTAAGAATAAATGCATTGGTGAGAACCTGTACCAGCTTCCTGATCGTTGATCTCTCCACCAATAAATATCATAATCTTCCAGATTAAAGTACCCACTCTAGTTTCCAGGAACATAACTCCTGCTTCTGCCTTCACCCACAGAGGAGCGATCTGTGCCACAAATTTCGGTTTAAAAGTTGCAGACGATGGCAGAAACTTAAAAAAACCCGTCGCCGTCATTAAGCGATACTGCTGTGTAGACAGGACCTTTGTCTCTGGTTCATGGAGATGAGTCTCAGTCAGCAAATGGTGGCGTTTTATATCTTTATTAAGAAGCTGACAAAAGACCACGCTGTCCTCAGTGGCTTTAACACTACATCTTTATTATGCTGAAGGAAAAGAGGAGAGGAGCAAGGGAATAAAAGAAACAGGAAGAGTAAAAAGAATGAAATGTAAAGAAGCTGGACAGCAAATGAAAAACAAAAGAACAAATCTGGGAAGATGAAGATAAATCAAAAGGAGATGGGATAAAAGGAAGAGGGAAAACACAAAGCAAAGAGTGAAGACAAAACATGTAGGTGAGGGAGGACAGGAAAAACAAACGTAATATAATAAAAACGTAAAAAAATAAGAGGGAAGATATTTACGATTTTAAAAGAACGTACAGCGAGTCTAACTCAGCCTCCTGAGAGCTTTTTACTCTCTTTGTATCGTGACACAGCTTCTGATGAAAGCACAACAACAACATAAACTGCAATGCATTCAGAGCTCCATCTCATCACAAGGCTGTTTATAGAGCCGGAGCACTTCTAGCACCCGGACACTGTCTCTACTCATCTCTCTTCACTGTCCCTCGTCTTTCTGTTCACTCGTTCATGCGTGACGTTCTCAGCCAGCCTTCAATAGAGCCGTTGCTCATCCCTCTGTCTTCTCTTCCTCTGATTTTATTTCATGGCGATCACTGAGCCTCCCAGTCGCCCCCAGTAATCCTTCACATTTCTATTGATTTATTTTCTTAAAACTGTCTCTAACTCGGTCTTTGTCTCGGTATCTGCCTCTCTTCTCCTGTGCCGTTCCCCTCCTCGTCCCGTCTCGGCAGACTCTCGGGTCGAACCATGAAAGATCAGACGGAGGGTTACATAAGTTTTGTTATATCTTTTCAACAGCTTCGTCTCTCAATGAACTGCACTGACGTCTCTGTTTCTCACAGTCGGATTTATTCTCCCCGCTCTCTTCTGCTTCTCTCTCCGAGCGACAGACTCGTTAGTTTGTGTCACAACACTGAGCTCTCTGCCCTGTTTTCATGTGTATTGTGAATTTGTGCAGAAACCCCAAGAGAAGCACAGAAATTGAGAAAAATATTCTAAAAATACTGTAAAAAGAAAAAAAGTATGTCCATCCTGTGTTTCGTTAGGCTGGAAAGTTTGTGTAATGATGGAGCAAACAGGAAACAGATGAACTTTCTTCCAACATCAGTGACTCCAAAGGTTCTTTGTCCAAGCTTTTATTGTGAATATAGTTCCACTAAAACCCCATTAAAGGACTTTAATATGTTAACATAACCAAATACCAAGTGAGAAAGAAACTTATAAAGTGGTTCAGTAGGTTTGAAGCCACATGCTTTCATGACCTCACCACCTCCACCTGGATTGTAAAGTGGGCCTCATCACTGTGGGAGCTGGAAGCACTTCAGGAACACTTACATGGATCATTTTAAAACGCGCCTACAACCTGCTCACGTTTGTGACTGCAAACCATGTGAGAGTGAGGCATGCATCTTCACTGTATGATCTCAAATCCGTGGTCGTCTAGAGATCTACAAAACTACAAACAACTGTCATTGTCCAAATACCAAAGGACCAGACTGCACATGTCGTATCGTGGATGACATTAGCTCGTAAAGCAATTTGTATGAAAACGTAACCAGCCAGGTGTAAGTTACGGAGCCCCGCAGGGGACATGAGAGAAAAAAAAAATTAAGACGGACTTTTGCCAGATCTCGCAAAACAAACTCGGATCTCGCAAAAGTTTTAGCAGCATTCTTCGGACGCCAGCTCGAAGCCGACCGGGAGGTCGAGGCACGATGTGCCGGGAAAGCGGTGTTCCTCCCGGCTGTAGTAGGTCTCGACCTCCCGTTAACAGAGGTCGAAGGCCGAAGAATGCGGCTAAAACTTTTGCGAGATCTCGCAAAAGTTTTGCGAGATCCCGAGTTAGTTTTGCGAGATCTCGCAAAAGTCCGCCTTAATTTTTTTTTCTCCCATGTCCCCTGCGGGGCTCCGTAGTAAGTTGACTACACTGCATGAATCGGAAAATGATTTGTTCATACAGGGAGCTGCTAAAGTAACTGTGCTTAACTTTATCCACTGAGTACAAACTGCATGACACAGCTTGCAGTTTGTCCACATTAGAAGGAATTAACCAGACAATAGCCAACTTTTCATTATGTTCCAAAAAATGACACGATGCCTCCATGAGATGAATGTCCTGCTGATTTGTTTTCACGTACTGATGCAGACAAATTACTCGATACTCAACTAAACTGCTACAGCTTTTTTAACCTTATGTATAATTTTATTTTGCTTTGTTTTATTATATTGCTACTGTTATTGTACTATTGTAAGGTGACCTTGAGGGTTTTAAAGGCGCCCATGTATTATCATTATTTTTATTAGTAGCAGTATTATTATGAGTAAAATCAGCTTGCTTGTTCACAACAATCTGTTCAGGCAGTCAGTTAAAAATCTTAAATATATGATTAAAAAACATATAATCTTCAGCCTGTGTTCAGTGAGTCAGTGCGAAGCTTTTGCACAAATAACATTATTAGATGTCAGTCGTTATTTGCCCCATTCATGTGTTTACGCCGTTCACTCTTTTGAAAACTCCCCACTTCCAACAGTTATTTAACTCTTGTAATCTGTGGTGCACGTCTCTGCTCCTGCACTCAAATTCAAAATTAATAATGCACAAACATCTAAAAACAGAGCAGTGAAGCTTTTAATAGATCTTAAAGGAAGCATTTCCTTCTGTGACTGATTTCTGCACAAACACCTGGAGGAGATGCTCATCATCTACCTGCTTACTCTGTAAACTCGGCTGTGCTGAATAAGATGCATGAATTAAACAGAAGTTGTCTCCGTTTTACTTTCATTTCCATCGCCTCGGTGAAGCAGAGACAGAAACGAACAGTGTTTTCTCTCTGCGCTGTGAGGAGCACAAAAAGACTGGAGTATGTGGGTTATGTGGGCAGTTGCATTACATAACCACACAGTCTTAACCACAATTATCTGAGCTGATAAAAGACTGTTAAGATGCACACACGGAGAATAATTTGACTAATGTTTACATTAAATACATGCACAGATCAGAAACACTGATGAGAGGACGAGAGTGGATGAGAGTCGTTGGGACTTCAGTGTGATCTGTTCCATGTGTCTTCTTGTTCAAAGGAGCAGCTGGTGTGCAGTGTTACATAACCAGCTTTGATTAATACTAATTTGCATAAAGGATCATTTAATTAAACAGAAATATCTCATGCAGGAAGATTCCTCCCACAAACACAGTCAGCGGACTGTTTCTGCTGCGATGTGCAGGAAATCCTGGAAGCGCGTCACTAATTTGGTCTTTAATCAACTGCGATATAATCTGAGATTGACTCAAAACATTGAGGGTGTAAAATATATCTTCACCTGAGACAACACACACACTGCCCGACCAGAAAGGTAAATACTGAATATAACTCAGCAAACAGGTGAGAGCCTGCTGGTTGTTCTAAGTTCATTTTTTTCTGAGCCGGAAATGAATATTTGAGGCAAAGTAAAATTCAACAGTTTAACATAGAGTCTGCAGTTTTGTTCAAGCCCTATTTTTAAAATGTTCATGTTTATGGCTGCTACAGAAATGGTTTTGGTCTCTGTGGAAAGTTTCCCCTTCACAACAATAGTTCTGAACTACAGCCATTTATACTGACAGCTGGACACCAACACAGGAAGCTACAGCCAATCAAGCTGAGACCTTATAACTTCCCTGAACTCGACCACTACATCTTAAAAGGAATATTTGGACAAATAACACAAATAAACCTTCCAAAAAGTTTGTGCTCCAATTTTAGTAAAAAGAAATTCTGATATTTTACATAGTAAGTAGTACATGTATGTGGCACTTTTCAAGAACAAAACATGCAAAATGCTATACCATATTAATGAAATGAAATTATGTGATTAAAACAGTGATGATTAGAAAGATGCACCGTGAAACTTACACCTCTATTCAGAAAAATAAGATTCATTGAGATTAAAAATAGCAGAGAGGCTTTATAAAAAATGCAAGTGGTAATTACACGATGTCCAGTAAGACGATTCAAATCAGAAGATTCATTAAAAGAATACATTTATGGTCAGAAATAAAATGTCCTAAGAGGAGAGACGGTCAATACTGAGTCTGAAAATAAGACTGTAAAAGCAATCAGGTCTCATAACAGACTTTTACTTAAACATAACAAATTACTTTGTGTTGAATTTGTTAAAAAAAAAGAAGAAAGAAAGTGTTGTGTAGTGCTAATTAGCAGGTACCTGAATTTGTGCGTTATGCTGCTACAATTTATGAATGCAACTTGTTACAGTGAGCATCAGCCTATAACTCGACACTCCATGTTCTCCATGTTTACATTGTCTCATTTAACATGATCCCAGGTCTGGTTCATGGTGGCTACGTGGGTACAGTCTCACTGACTGACTCACTCTTGCAGTCTGCCTCTAGTGGCCATTAGAGGAACTGCAGTATTTTTCCTGAAGGTTATTGCCGATACTAATAAACAAAAGAGCAAAAAATCTCCACATTTGAACAGAAATAAGAGAATGTGTTGTGTTTTAATTGTGCAAAAACCAAACTTTCCTCTTGTGTAATTGCTTGCTGATGTTTTTTTTAAATATCTAAAGCAAAGACGGCTATTTGAGCCAGAGCAGCAGTCATGCAAATTTAATTACCTTGCATATAAAGCTAATGATCTGTCATGTAGCGCATGTGAGAATTAAAGAGACAATTTAATCTGACAACGCTGACAAACGATGACTCTCAGGCCCTGCAGACAGTGGTCAAAGTTCGGCGTGTCAGAGCCTCGTTAATGAAACAGCTCAGAGGTCGTACGCTGTCCTGGTTCAGACACAACAGATTAAAACTCAACCCATGACCTGCCACAGGAATCCATGCGTGTGTGCCTTTGCCTGAAGAAAACACTGAGCCCTGTGTGTGAGAGGCGACAGCTTGAGGTTTCTCTGCAGCATTACTGCTTGTGAAAGCTAGTTTCTGGTTGCATTAGTCCATTAGTGACGTCAGTAGGCATTGCCTGTTAGAGTTTTGGCTCTCATGTGCCTCTGTAATCCTTGTCCCTACTTGCCCCCCTGTTCTTTTTTTTGTTGCCCCCCTCGCCTTTTGAAGTGTAGATAGGATTTTGGAAAGCACGGGACTATGGTCGTTAGATCTGCAGACCTTTAGTTTCCCTCTGAAGTGAAAAAGAGGTCAGTTGCGTCTGTCCTCACGTCTAACATAAAGAATCTTTATTTATACTCCAATAATAATTAAATATAAACGTTGTCCATGTTAAAAAGGACATATGTCATGGTCCCGAGATTTTTGTTGAAATTTGGTATTCTTAATTAATATATTTGAGTTTTTGGATTCTGCATTTATATTTTTGTCTTTGTAGACATTCTTTAGATTTGAACTTTATTTATTTTATCATCAGATGCAAAAAAAGGCTGACTTATTATTGAATGTTGTGTCCTGCACTTTGGCTCCCAGATAAGTGAACAATCAATGCCAAACAATCCACACCTGACAGTATCCCATGTGTCTGAATTAGACAGGTGAAGCAAGGATGTCAATAAAGCACATAAAAGGACTCTTTTCAATAGTGCATCAATTCAAGGTTGAAGGTTAAAGAATTTTCAGCGGTGGCCTCTTTATCCCTGTGTAATACAGATTAAATGTGCATACTGTCTCACATCAGCAGCACACACATTCACATTATTATCCATTTTTCTACAAATATTTTCACATTAGCCAAACTGTCAATTCAATGTATGATGTGCGTTTTTCATGTTTGTCATGTGTATCATCATATTTGAATATCTGTAGATTTGGAAATCATGCAAAATATTCAACTCATAAAACGCTTCAACAGAATTCCACTAGATGTACATCTAATGTAAGAAACCTATTAAACCTTTACACCAAGCATCATGACATTAAAGTTAACTCAGTTCACCCACGAACTGGTGAGTTTTTGCTTGTGTTGGTGCCACTGCCAAAACCTTCGGCCACAACTGTTGTGGATTGCAGCAGTGACGATTCTGAGGAGGTGGTGACCAAAATTGGTATCAATACAGTGATTAAAATCTCAGGATCCTTGGCATTAAAGCCTTATTAGCTCACTGAAGAGTGACCATAGCACTGCTGACACACATTTCAAGTTAACAGCCTATCTGGGATTGGGTTAGTCTTGCAAAAAAGCTGCAAAACTGCATGTGGATGGAAGCTTCAGTGAGGGTGGGAAGAAAATACTTAACCTTTAAGGCTATGGTACTGTTGTAGTGTTTTATAGCAATGAAGCTGATATTTAATGGAAGAAACTGTAAAATAAGTGCAAACTCAAAGAGCAGACGGGTGCTTAAAAGAAACTGTCAGGACCAAGGTTATTATCGTTAACGAAAACTAACGAAATAACGAAAACTAGAAGTGAAAAAACATTTTCGTTAACGGGAATAAAAATAAAAACAAAAAAAGGAAAACTAAAACTGTAATGAGTGTTCACAAAACGAACTAAAATTAACTGAATTTATAGCAAAAATGTGTTAGTTTTCATTGATGTGTGCGTGTCATACAATAGTCAAAATGAAGTTTAGTTTCCAGATTTTTTTCTTGCTGTCTCATTATGCCAGCAGGTGGCAGTACGTTAGTCGAGTCGTCTGTGTCGCTGCTCCGTCCACGCGCAGAATCGTGTCAGGAAAAGTCGGGAGAAAGCGCCAGAGTCCAATTTGGGATTACTTTGAATATGACTGTGTTTTGGATAAAACAAGTGTCTTGTAGTGGGAAGAGACAAATTATGAGGGACATTTCTAAAGGGAAAAAAATCCCACAAACCTTAAAGTGCACTTGAAAAGCTCACACAAGAAGGCTAACCTAGCTTACCTTGAGAAGGTAAGGGAGCACACTCAACCCTCATCCCCAGAAACAGAAGCTAACCCCAGGCAAGGCAGCGTGATGCATCCTGGGACAACAGGACGGGGACATCTACATAACTGTGTGAGTCAATTGCCTTCAAAAAGTTTATCAATTCACTTGAACCAAAATTATGAACACCCGGTGCTGCAAGAGTTAATAGTCTCATTGGGGCCAAGATATACATTTTATAGTTGCCTGGTATCAATGGTTGTTCATCTGCCTTTATTTATTTATGTATTTATTTATTTATTTAAAGAACCCATGGGTGGGAATGTGAGTTGTCTGTCTCTGCGTGTTAGCCCTGCGACAGACAGGCGACCTGTGCAGGGTGCAGGGTATGGTAGCTGGAATAGCAACATACCCAAGGATAAGCAGAAGAGAATGACTGATATGATGAAACTGGGATTTTGTTGCACTTAATTATTGCAAACAACTAAAACTATAACTGAAACTAATCAAAACTAAACTGAAACTAAGGATTTTCAAAAAAATAAAAACTAAACTAAACTAGCAAACAATTGGTAAAAACTAATCAAAACTGATATAAAATTTAAAATCTGAAGTCAAAACTAAATAAAAATAAAAACTAATGAAAATTGCAAAACTATTAAAACCCTGGTCAGGACTCAGCATTGCCACTGACTATAAATACTCTCTGTACCCACTTTAAAGTCTAAAGTTAAAAACTAGCATTTATTCCATTTCCTCCATTTAAATACTTCGATAAGGAAGTCTAGATTTAACTCATTTTAATGATCAAACCTGCTACTTTGCAAAGAACATCAAGAATTAAATGAGTGATAGAAAAAAGCTAAAAATAAGAAATGAGGCCATCAATTCAGATGTTATTGTTGTCACCATAGTGTTGACTTCAGCCACAGCTCAACAATGGTGAGGGATGACACAAGCAGCCAAGAAAAACATGGCTGCCGGGCTTTTGCACAATAGACAGCAGTTATATACGGCAGCACTAAAAACAAGGCGCGTCAGAGTCGCAGCCTCACAGAGACGCTGTAATTACAGGATGCTGGTTTGTACACTGAGCGCTACATGTAACAGTGAGGTACAAAAGCAAAACTCTCACTGATGAGTAAGAACTCCCTGCAGGAAGTCTGCAGCCACTTTCTGCACAGTAAACAAACCTGACAGAGTAACAAACAGACAGAGACAGCCGGCCAGGCAGCAGTGGAAGGAACTAATCACACACAGCGACTCAAAAAACTGGCAAGAAAGGGAAATATGGCTCCTTCATCTTTTTCCACCATTAACCTCCTAGGACCTGTGCCCACATATGTGGACATCACATTTTGGCTTATTTAGACCAAAATACTAAATTTTGCTCTACAAGGGCCTGATATCCACTTACGAGGATATTATACTGCTACTGTTCTATCAAAATTTTAAACGAATATCCTCATATGTGGCTCTTATTGTTCTTAAAAACAAAAATAAGGTAAAAATTCTTTGTTTTTACAGTCATCAGGCCCCAATCAGCCCAAATATCAAAGAGAAATGAAAGATGCATGCAGTGGAAGAGTTCAGGTCTTAGGAGGTTAAGACTTTTGCAGGAACTCTGTATATTTTTAGGCTGCAGTTATAAATGTTTGATTTTTCCTGCATTTAAAGACAAAATTAATACAAAAGTTGAAGTTACCATGTTTTGAGACTTTGTGCTGAGAGACGGAGCTTTTTTTTGTGCCCCATACACCGCACGGTTACAGAAGCAATGGTTTTATTTACTTTGTAACAACAACCCTGGACATTACATGCTGACTGGGACTCATTGATCACTACACGAGTCTCTGTCACATGACCTGTTAATACTTAAACCTTTACACAAACAGACGCCTGGCTTTTTCTTGTGAGTTCTCTTTGACTTTTTGCTTTTTCCCTCCCATCAGGAGACAGTTGATAATAAGTTTATTAGATCTGATCACATTAAATGAAACATTAACAACAATCGTACCATATGTTAATGACAAGCCTCAAAATGAGCAATGATTTAATGCATTTAAAGCAGCTTCTTTAGTGGAACTATCTGTTGGTATCCAACATTGTTAATTTTTATGCATTTTGATTAAAACCTTGGAAACAAATGATGTACATCATTACATATGACATCAACAGAGTAAGACATTTTGCAAAAAATGAACTTAATTGAATATATCCTATAAAAAAAAAAATCATAAATTGCTTTGCTTTGGAAAACAAAAAATGCAAATCATCTCCAAAATGAAAATACTGTTCATGGTTGTAAATGAAAACAAAATGTTCCTTTTATTGGAGGGAGGACCGTTGCTTGGAGTGCTGTGGGCATCATTTTCAAACTCTTCTAGTCATTAATCGTTTATGAAATAACAGCCGTGTGATGGACTGGCAGCGTGTCCTGACTGTCCCAACCTGATGGATGGAGATAACTATGCCACAGCAATGATTTACATCCTGTCCTTTGGACCTTCAAGTACAAATAAGGGAAAAACAGAATGTATACAGACAGATCCAACACTTGTCAGGTAATCAGTCTGCAGGCTGAAACCATTATCCAAGTAGAAGCTTAGTGATATTTGATGGTAGAATCTAAGCACATGGATGTGAGGTAGATAAAGCCGATAGAGTTTGATGTATGGTTGCATGTTGCTTGTAGTCTAAAGTTTCTATTACTAACTGTACATATATGGTAGATCTAAAGGTAAACATTTTACAGGTATTATGGTCTGGGTTTCTATGTCATATCAAATGTTTTAACTTGGTAAAATTACTAAAAAAAAAATCAACTTTTCTTTCCACTTAGGCCAGAAATCATTCTCATGTGTTTGTTCCCATAGTCTGAAAGGTCCTCCCAGGCCAGGAGAGGTGAAATGTATGATTGTGAGTTAAGTTCTTTCTAATTAAAATACCAAAAGCACCGAATGTGGAACGATAACATGAAACCTCAGATATATGTACGACTTTAAAGCTGCCGTGGTAAGTGGACCAATTTAATGACTGACCTGCTGTGACTTTCTTCAGCAGAGAGCAAACACACTCTAATGTGTTTTATGGGAAAAACACACACTAAAGCCATTAGGGTGTGTGAAAGTGGTGTGAGGGCTGACCTAAATTAACACACAATGTTACAGGCAGTGGTTAAACTCTATGCATACAAGTTATATGACACAAAACATAGACTTGGCTTTTTGTGCAGCAGAAACTTAAGAGGCAAAAACAGCTTAAAGGTGCTTGTAGAAAACAAGTGTGAGTCATTCTCATTTAGCAAGTGACACAGCATTTGTAAATCTCATTTCAGTTGATGGTGAGTAGACATGGGGGCTATCATGAGATAATGGTATACCAGGGTATTTAGAAATCCCAAGGCCATCATTTTCAGTACTGTAATAAAATAAAGACAAGGACCCTGAACTGACATTATTTACTGCGTTTGACTACAGAGCAGCCTCAGCTGTGAAAGCAACAACCACTTAACTAACAAGATAAAAAACAAAAGGTGAACCAGCGAACATTTTTCTTTTGATTGGCAGATTTAGTGCCCCACTATGGGACACTATTGCTACGTCCTTGATCCCCGAGCCCAAAGGCATCAAACTCCAGGCCTCGAGGGCCGGTGTCCTGCAGGTTTTAGATGTGTGCTTCATCCAACACAGCTGATTTAAATGGCTAAATGACCCCCTCAACATGTCTTGAGGTTCTCCAGAGACCTGGTAATGAACTAAACATTTGATTCAGGTGCAGGGCTCGCAAAATCGCTAGCCCGACGTCACAGCAAGTCATGTTGTTAGTGAGTCCATTAAAATTCTCCAAAAGACACCAGCAGCACACCCACACATAACTGAGAAAGCCCTGTTTAAAGACCAGAAGCTGCCTGGGCAGGGACGCCTGTTAATCAATGCAGCCGTGTCCCTAATCCAGTTATCCAGGGGCCCAGCTGTAAAACATCCACCTGACACAGTGGTTTTGAGGGGAAACAACCCACAGAGGGCAAAACCAGAGTGTCTCTTTGACATTGTAACATGTGAGTCTACAGGAACTGATTCGTTTTAAGAGTGCACCTCAAGTGGTGCCTGCAGGAACTGCAGTTTTTGACACTTGAATTTTTAGCTCTGGGTGTTTCTCTGTACTCATGAAGTGTTTAGAAGATATTTGCATGCACAGCTTGCACACAAATGACTTTTCATGGAAGAAAATACTGCCAAACCATGCTGGTTTTACCAGATGTTGTCTGTCACACTCGTTTACAACATGGAGACGTTAGCATGGACAGAGCCTGGAGCTCCTTAACCATGCTGTTACTCAGTGTTGTACATTACTCATACAACAATAATTGGATCAGCCACCTGATATTTCTGTTTATGTGGTTATCTGATTGCACTACAACGACTTAAGTCACGAGTATCTAAGCTTTAACGTATTTTTAACACAAATGCTGTGACAGAATTGTACCACAGAGTGTCAGGAAGGGATGAGGCCATGAAAAACAGAAGGATACCACCCACCCCAAAGATGAAACACTTTCATAGAGTAAGACGTCTGAGTGAAAAAGCCACCAGTGTTATCGCTCTGAGTCCCTTTTAAGCTTAAAGTGCTGTTTGTTTACAGGAGGAAACACTGACCAGGTCAACACCAGGAAACATATTTTTAACCACAGTCAAAGGTCGATTTAATGCCTCTGACTTTAAGCCCTGTTGTGTGTTTGTGTGTGAGGCCAGTAAGTCGATGCGGTGGACAAAGTGTACTTGTTCTCTTCACAGCTGGCTGCCATTCAAAAGATAACTTTCTGATAAAGCTCCTACAAATATTCAGCTCATTTCAGAGACTTTGCTACAAACACACTGATACCTGCTTCCACTATATAAATGCATCAACCAGGTTCTTGTTGTTTTCTGCTAAAAGCTTTTCTTACTAGTTTAGTAAAGTCTGCAAGGACAGTAACTAATGGTTACACTGTAATACAACAAATGAATGAGTTGGCAACATCACTCAAAATCTTCTGGACATCGTCCAAATATTTACCTGCTCTTGTACATTAATACATCTGAGGGGTTTTCTTGTTTATTCTCCTACTTGGAAACTTTTAACTTGACTGTTATTAAATTATCACGATTACAGAAAGTATTAAAATTGACAAACCTGTGGAGAGTTTTCTAGTTTTCTGCTTTAATAGATGTTAATTGTTGCAATGTGTAGTTAAAAAGACTGTATGCCAACAGCAGTGGTACCAGCGCACATCTGGCTTATTGGAAGAAAGAGAGACGCCGTGTCATCAGGTCACCACCATGACCTGTTCAAATGCATCAAAGGTCTACGGTGTAGTCTCAGGCGTGATTACACCGTAAACAATGCTCTCTGCAACAACAAACATAAAACACTTATAACAGCTGATGAGTGTGTTGAGTTTAACAGCCTGGAAGTCGAATTCAAAAAAACCAGCAGCTAACTTCAGCATTTCTGCTGGCAACATATAAGAAGCCGCACAACGTCTCTGAACCCTCGGTATGTAACCAGTAATAGTCCACTACTACTCTTTAATTCAGAAATGTGACATCCTCAGCATTTTCACTGAAAAGTTGAGCTCAGAGCTTCAAGCATTAGTCCGTCCTGATTGAGGAAAGTCTCGTCTCCTTAATCTACTTTGGAATCTGTTTAACTGTCAACAGTTTAAATAAAAAAACACCAAACAGCTGCACATTTAGCAGGAAGGAGTAGACAACAGCTGAGCGAATAAATGGAGTGTTGCATTCTTATTTTACTGGTCGATGCTGTTTGTTAGAGCAATCTGCAACAAGGACAGACACTCAGATCATTGAACAACTAACAATAACAGGGTCAAAGGTCAAAGGCACAACCTCCCAATAAGATACTACAACAAGGTCTGCAGCACAAGCTGTAATTTACTCCCATCATCCATCAAATGCAGATCCAAGTCTTGAATCCTTGGAGAGTTTGTAATCTCGTCTGTGAAGGTCTGGCAGCGCACAGTAAGTATCCTCTACTGGCAACAAACAGCAGTGTTGTGTCTCAATCTGCACAGATCATAACAAGCAGAACATGCTAACAGAAAAGTGAAATGCTCTGTGGGAGAAGCAACAGTGATGGAGTGAAGTTGGGCTGGGCTCGCAACCAAAACCACTGAAACCAACCAAAAACTGAAACCACCGCTGCTATAAAAACCTGGAAGCATCACCACACAGATATGAGCCGCCTGCAGATAATAACACAGCAGCTACAGCCAGGCGATGCTGTTTATACTCACACAACGTTCGTGGACGTATAATCGTCACACTTGAGTCAAGGCAAGGTTAGATAAGCACTCTGCAAACCTGTCATTATGCAGTACAACATGCAAAACGTTGGAGAGTATTTGAAGTTATTTATAATGTACAGAGAGAGAGAGACTCGGGACTCACGCGTTGCAGTAGGGTTTCTTATCATAGCCTTTGTAGTTCTTCATGTTCAGCGTCATCTTGCAAACTTCGCAGTGGAAACATCCTTTGTGCCAGTTCTGAAAACACACAGATTCACACTCGAATCAATAGATTCAAATGCTTCCATAGTTCAGTGATACCCTCGTGGAACCATTAAAGCCCAGTAAGCATGCTAAGATGTCATCTACAGAGATGTACAGGAAATTGGTGAACTGGAAGTATATAAATGGTAAATGGCCTGTATTTATATAGCGCTTTACTAGTCCCTAAAGACCCCAAAGCGCTTTACACAACCAGTCATCCACCCATTCACACACACATTCACACACTGGTGATGGTAAGCTACATTGTAGCCACAGCCACCCTGGGGCACATTGACAGAGGCGAGGCTGCCGGACACTGGCACCACCAGTAGGCAACGGGTGAAGTGTCTCGCCCAAGGACACAACGACCGAGACTGTCCAAGCCGGGGCTCGAACCAGCAACCTTCCGATTACAAGGCGAACTCCCAACTCTTGAGCCACGATCACCGAAGTATATCAGAATAATTACTTTATGATGATGTGGTCTGTTTGTCATTTAGTGTGTTTTCATCCCCTCAGAAGAAAAACTGAGGTTTGAACTGATCTGTGTTTGTGCAGAATTAGTTTGGAGTTTGTGTCTGAAATCTCTGCGTCCTTTTCATGGAGACTTTTTCAAGCTTCATTCTGTGGTTTTCCTCATTGAACTTCCTGGTTAGTACAGTAATGGCTATGATGCATTAATGGTACAAACGATGGCTACAGCCATCACCCATTGTTTTATGAAGTCACATGAAACCTCAAACACCACATTTTGCCTGTCTTGGTATTTTGAAACTGGACGTGAAGACGCAGTTGTGGATCATGTTTCTGTCTGAAACTTGAAAATGACTAAATCAACTACATTTTTCATTCACTGTGACATGACACGAACCACCGAACCTGTAAACTCACCTGTAAAGTTGTTACAGAGGTCAGGGCATTGATTTCAGAACCACAGTTTTCACCCTCCCTGTGGGCATTAAGAGTGCAGGTCTAAGGCTCTTCCACATTGCCTTCCCTTTGTGTTAAATCCTTAAATTAGAGCACGACTGATGTTGAATTTATAGGACCAGTGCAGATATTTGGGCATTTAAAAATAAGATCTATCTACGTCTTTCAGACACACCAAACATAAAGAGATTTACATAATATTTGTTATGTGAGGTTATTTATGAGTCTTTCTGTCACAGCAAGTCATGGACGCTACTTTCCTGCCCAACTCTGTAAGGATCAGCTGGCTGTTGTGTTGGTAGCAGCCCACTCATGCATGTTTCCAGCTGGGATGTTGCACAAGCATATGCAGACAACTTCTGGTTCTCCCATCTCTTGCTTACTTTTCAATTTTAATGTATGACGTATTATAAATGTAGATACCAATATAATCGTCAGATAGCTAACATCGGCCCCACCAGTATATCGCTCAGGCTCTACTAATATCTGTGGTTAGTTGCTTGTAGGAAGTTCTGCTCATGTAATAAGACGTGGTTAAAGGCAGATGTTAGGCATGGGTAGGGATGCATTTGCCTATTTATTTGCTTATTTAAATGTGGAAATGCATATCAGCTCAGCTTGAGTGCCTGAAGTCCTTCTCGCTCACAGGTGAGCATCAAACTTGAGTCACTTTGTTTCTAGATTCAGTCTGTTTTTGTAGCTCTTTACCAAATTTCTTTAAAAAAAGTTGCTAATCAACAGGCTTGATCTCGGCTGCTAGCACTGCTCTGTTTTATCACACAGTGAGAGAGCAGCTAGTGACCACAGCTATATATAAAAGACACATGCAGCTATGATAATGTCACCCAAACATTTGCAGTGTCCAGTTTTTAAAGTCTTAAGTTGAGCATTTTGGTCATCATCAGCTTAGCTTTTTGAAACCAGTCAGTGACAGGACAGATCCACCCTAAAGCTCTCCACCCTTCTTTCTTCTGCTTTTGGATTCTGATGAAGTTTAATATACAAACTAAGCATCATAATGTATTAAATAACACTGAAAACTGAGTCCTCTGGGAAGTGTTTACTGTGGTCACGCTGGTCTTTATCATAGACTTCTATAGCCACACTTCCTTGTTGCAGCCACAGTACTGACCCCATGCTGCTCAGAACAGGTATTTGTTTTTATTTCCTATATGGTCATTTTGTCAAGTTTTGAAAAAAATCAAGCACCTCCAACCTGCTCGGTCTCTCACTTTTGGCTGTTTAATTACTGATGAAGAACCGGAGCCTTCAAATGGTATTCGGTGCCGCCCCGTTCTCAGGCACTCAGGCGAGAAATGCCTCGGGTATGTGAGTGACTCCAGGTCACTGACTCTTGACCCCTGAAAGGTCGCTGGTTTTAGTTTGATGTTTGCATTCAGCTAATTTTGCCTTTGTTTCACCTGTGAAGGTCTCCTCACACTACAAGTCACATCTAAGATCACACCTCGTCTGCACAGAGTCCTTTTGCATGTGCCAAAATCTGAGAGTCCCAGTGGGAAGCTCCTGCTTCTTATGCCACCTGTTATCACAACACTATCAATGATTGATCACATGATAACAACCACCAGTCTACAAACACTCTGAGCAGCTCCACCTTATGTTGCTACAAAAATCAGAAACTTTTCTACATGACGTATGAAGCTGAAAGCAAACTGATATTTGTTCAGAAGAAAATGTGACAGATATGATTCTGTTTTACTCGTTTTAATATCCAGCACAGATCGTCCTCCATCTGTCCCGCTCTGGGATTAGTCAAAGTCAAAGTCAAATTAGTTAGAAAGCGACTGCATTTTGTGTTCGAGATGTCAACATGGTCATATGACTTCCATATTAATCCTCTACTTAAGTGCAGTCAAAGAGCAGGATGTGTTGAAATGCAAATCCTCAGTGAACCTGTAACAAGTCAAACTTTTATTTTCCACTGCACAGAGCACACACTCAGTTTCAGTAAAGGAAGAACTAGAAATGGACTAATGCACACTTAGGCTGATATTTGACTCTGTGTCAAGCAATCAAATATTGTATCTGTTATCTTTACTACAATTTTTGTACTTCAAGAAGATTGGCTAAACAACAGCTGGAGCCATTTTCAAGAGGCTTTAAGGTTTTCCGTCTTTATGTTGCAGATTAGCATCCGCATGGACAGTCACACTTTCAATTCACTTCCTGTTTTATTTTGAAAGTCAGTTGCCTTCCCTTCTTAAATGGTTTTCTTTTTAAGTTCACCTGTTCCTTAGTTTCCTCCTCCTGGTGTGTATTTATGTTACAACATCATCTCTCTTCTGTTCTGTTCTTTTGTTAACTGTCCGCGTAGATTTTTTTAAATCTTTCTGTACAAAGTATTTTGTTAAAAATCAGATTAAAGTTTTTTTGTTTGTTTTTCCTGCCAAGACTGTGAGCTGGGACATGCGTGATGCAACCATTTGCAGTATGTTCCCTGGGATACAATAGAAAAAAAATGTGTAGTAAACAGAGAACTCGAAGAACCAGAGAAGCAAAGCTGCTACAGAGGTGCCTTAAACCTGCTTTCTTTGTAACAGCCACTAGGGGGCGACTCCTTTGATTTGACTGTGAATGACATTAAAGTACAGAAAAGACTTCCACACTGAGCTTAAATCTTAAATTTACCTTTTTTATTTTGATTTTAGTCCTGTTAATATGCTAATAACAAAACCCAGTTCTGTAAATTTAAATTGTTGGTCACATTTATTTAATTTTTTTTTTTAATAATGTAAGTAAATCAGTGTTTAACTCAGCCCTGATGTTGCCTCACACTTCATGACTGGTTCCCAGTCTCTTCCTTAGTGAGTAATACAGCTTATATATGTATATTTAACACTGGTACTGGATCAGGATTTGATATTAACAAATGACCAAAGACGAGGTCTCAGAATCACATTGGATCTAGAAAAAGCTGCTAACTCTGAAATACTCTTCATGGCAAGAACAGGAACTGTGCGCTAAAACATTTCTGCTGTTATTTTTAATGCTGATCCTGCAGGAACTTTTAATTAAAACACAAATGATAAACAGAATCCTGGATTTCTTTTTTTATTTCTTTAGTTTTATTTTCAGACTTTGAGTCAAAAATGTAAAATGAGTGTCACCTGTGAAAACGTCTGATTAAAGGTTATTTTGTAAGGGACAGCAGGGACGTGCTTGAATAGCAAACATCTTTATGTCCCTCGACCTTCTTTTTCTCACATTCTCCTTAAACTTCTTTCTTTGCCTGCGTCCCTCTCTAAATGACTGCCTCCAACACTGCCTTTAGTTCTATTATAACCCAGACTTTCAGGTAGCATTTGGTCCAGCCTGCTCTCTCTTTATAAACCACACTCTCCTCATTGCTGAGCTCTTATAATAAAGTTGGATCCACATATTTTCTTCTTACTTCTACAATCAAAAACTGTTGATCTGCTGCTGATTCCTAAAACAAGAGTCTTTTGTGATGAAGACGAGGAGCTAATATTATGTGCGCTGCTGCCTACATGCTGTTGTGTCATCTGATTCCACACAGGACTGACAGTGAATGCATGAGGCTGCTGAAGATATTTTAATAATTTATCACCATTATGCAAGCGACTATTACAGAGGTGTTACCAGCAAATGCATAAATTAACAATGTGGTTTTACGCCAGAATTTAAGAGCAAAGATGGTCCAAAACATTCCTGTTACAGCCATTATTCATCATATCATTGGGCCATTCGAGCACTTATTTAAAAGAAGTCTGCGCTATGTTAACAGCTGGTTGTTACAATATTTCTTGATCTGTAATTGTGACACTTTAACAATTTTACTTACAAAAATATAGAGAAAAACAACTGAAGTGAGCTGACCGATGACATTAAAAAACTGTAAACTGTGTTTATAGCAAGCTGGGTTTAATCTAAATTAACAGAAATATATTAATTTGTTTGTTTGTTTTAGATAAATTTAAATAACAGAGGAAATAAATTTGGTAAATTAAACGGCACACCCACACATTTGGTCTCTACAACGGTGTATCACAGCTTTTGTCACTAGACCATCTTAAATAACCCACACTAGCGTTGCACTCATAAGGTAGTTATATATAATGATCCAGTGTTTTTACAAGCATGAAGCTTAAAAAGGGTTTGAAAGGTGAGTTTTCCTCACTTCACCGTTCACGTGACCCACCTCCAGTTTACACGCATTTCTGTGTGTTAAACTGTTTTCATCATTTTGTTTAACACACAGAAACGTCTGATTTGTCCCCAAAGAAAAGTTCCCACCTTGTCCAGGCAGCTGACTTTCTCCGTCGGGTACACGATCTTGCCACAGCGGGCACACGGGGGGTTCATCTCCAGACCTCCGCTGCGCTCTCCTCCAAAGCTTAAATTCCGCTTGTTTACGCCGGGATGAAATGTTGTAAAACGAAGCTCCGAAGCTCCAAAAAGGCCAAAGTTCTGTCAGCGAGGCTGTAAACTCTGTGAAGAAGCTGAACGACAGAGAGCGGCTCTGCTCTTCCTCTCACAGGCGTGAAGGCTGGATGCTGAGCTGGGACCGATCACTCAATCTGAGAGCGCAAGCCAGCGGCAGTCAGAGCGCACACAGGAAGCGGGTTTACGATCCTTTCAAAGTCAAAGACACCGTTATAAAAGTGAAGCCAGGGCGGAAGTGCCTAAATTTATATTCAGTTTTTTATATATTGCACTAAATTGCAAAAACAGTCGGATCGAGGCGCTTTATACTGTAAGATGTAGATTTTATGAATTTGAGAAACTGTTTTCTTCCACCACATGAATATTAATTTAAACACAACAAACATCAGGACAATGCACAGTATAATGTAAGGTAAGACTGAAATATGTTTAATAAGTCAACAAAGTAGAAGCAGAGCCGAAAATGTCTTTGTAAATGCAGCAAAAATAATAAATAAATCAAGCAAAATAAAGATGACATGACACTGAGCGGTTCACTACAACAGTGCCATCCATCCATCTTCTTCCGATTATCCGGGGCCAGGTCGCAGGGGCAGCAGCCCAAGCTGAGCCCCACCCAGACGGCTGAACTTCTCACCCCATCTCTAAGGGAGAGGCCAGCCACCCTTTAGAGAAAGCCCATTTCTGCTGTTTGTATCCGCGATCTCGTTCTTTCGGTCACTACCCACAGCTCGTGGCCATAGGTGTGGGTAGGGACGTAGATCAACCGGTAAATTGAGAGTTTCGCTTTTACACTCAGCTCTCTTTTCACCACCACGGACCAGTGCAGCGTTCGCATCACTGTGGCCGCTGCACCAATCCGTCTGTCGATCGCCCGCTCCCTTCTTCCGTCACTGATGAACAAGACCCTGAGATACTTGAACTCCTCCACTTGGGGCAGGAACTCATCCCCAACCTGGAGCGGGCAATCCACCCTTTTCTGGCTGAGGACCATGGCCCCAGATTTGGAGGTGCCGATTCTCATTCCCACCGCTTTGAACTCGGCTGCGAACCGTTCCAAGGAAAGCTGGAGGCCATCACCCAATGAAGCCAACAGAACCACATTATCTGCAAAAACAGAGATGAGATCCTGAGACCACCCAAGTGAAAGCCCTCCGCCACTTGGCTATGCCTAGAAATTCTGTCCATAAAAACTATGACCAGAATCAGTGACAAAGGGCAGCCCTGGCGGAGTCCATCACCTACCAGGAACGAGTCCGACTTACTGCCGGCTATGTGGACCAAACTCTTGCAAAGGTTGTAAATGGCCCTTAGCAATGGGCTAGACACCCCATACTCCAGCAGCACCTCCCACAGGACACAGTCATATGCCTTCTCCAAGTCCACACAACACAGGGGGAACAATGCGGCTTTCGTCCTGGTCGTGGAACACTGGACCAGCTCTTTATCATCTTGAGAATTAAGACAACCAGACTGGTTGGGAAAAACTCCCATTGTTAAATGGTAAATGGCCTGCATTTGTACAGCGCTTTACTCAGTCCCTAAGGACCCCAAAGTGCTTTACACTACATTCAGTCATTCACACACTGGTGATGGCAGCTACATTGTAGCCACAGCCACCCTGGGGCGCATTGACAGAGGCGAGGCTGCCGGACACAGGCGCCACCGGGCCCTCTGACCACCACCAGTAGGCCAACATGGGGTTAGTATCTTGCCCAAGGATATTTGGCATGCATCCAGGAGGCAGCCTGGGATCGAACCACCGACCTTCTGATTAGTGGCTGACTTGCTCTGCCACCTGAGCTACAGCCACCCTCTCCTGTATCCGAGGTTCGACTAAGGGACGGACTCTCCTTTCCAGCACCCTGGCATAGACTTTCCCAGGGAGGCTGAGGAGTCTGATTTCCCCTATGGTAGGAACACACCCTTCAACTCCCTTCTTAAAAATGAGGACCACCACCCCGGTCTGCCAGTACAACAATCTGATGATTATTAAAGCGAATGTTGAGTGTTGTGAGCGCAAGTTGAATAAACAGTGTGATGCATCAAACTGAGTGTTTCGAAAGACGTCCTGTAGGCTGTCTGTCCTTGTGGAGATGAAACTGAATCAGTCTGTTACATTCTCAGACATCCTGGATTTAACTTATTCAGATTTATGTAATATAAGCCATTCTATAGTGGGCTAACCAGTCAAATGATATACTGACAGAGAGTGCTTGCACTTTAGGTTACTGTCGAAGTTTCATGTTAAATATTGCTTACCTTATCATGTCTCAATAAAATGAGCTAAAACAATACAAACTGCTCACCTGGAAACAATCAGAAGCTTATTTTTAAACCTTTCCTTCTGCATTTGATGCCAGCCTGTAAATACTGAGATCAAATGTTAGTTTGGTTTACTCACAATACAGCATTAATGTGGACACCAGAGTGCAGCTGTAGAATAATGTAGTATTATATTTCACACATACAGACACTAACTTAGGGTGAAATTTAGCTGTCTAAAGATGTGAGCACAGATTCTGTGATTGTCCTGCTTTTGGTTTCCTTTGTGCAGGATATCAAACCGTGGCTTCATCAGGTTTCACCTGCAGTGAGTTTAAGAGCACTCTTATTAAGCAAATGCCTCCCCCTGCTGGCTGATGAAGGTACAAACAGTTTAAAGGAAATTATCTTGTAACACACTTTCAAGTAAATTTAATTAATTTGATACCTCGTTAAAGGCCGTCTTAAAGCTAAAAATTGTTTCACTTTACTTTAAACAAGTTAAATAACCATGGGGACAAGTTATTATAGTTAATAAAGCAAACTAGAAACTGAAAATCTAAAAATAAAAGTGAGAATAAATAATGCTGAAAAACACCCTAAAGAGCAGACTAAAATCGAACTCACATTATTGCATAATTTCAAAACAAAGCAGGAATTTAAAGGTAAATGTGTTTAGCTGTTTGGTTTCTGTCAGATTTGTTGAAACAGATTCAAACACACACTAAAGACACTTTAATGTTTGTTTCCCTTTATTTAAACTCAGACTAAGATGTTGAAATCACTGTCATCATTCAGCTGTCTTTACAAAAAGTGCGTATGTGGATTTTTAAATCAGAAACCTACAGAGAAATGTGTGCTTCCTGCCATAAATAACATGTGAGATCTGCAGTAAAAAACAATTTATAAACATTTTTAATTTTATAGAACTTCTTTGAAACAAATCAAAATTGATTTTAATGCAACTTTTTTTTAAAGAATTATCTTCACCTGTCAGATTTGGTTCACACAGTCACAACAACTGAACAGAAGAACTCTAACGTCTGTGACAAAGTGCAAAAGTGCAGAATAAAAATAAATGCAGCCGCAATATTTGATGAAAAGTTTAAATTATATGGTTTCAGAATAAAAAAAAAAAAATGTCTTTCTTCACTCACTTCAGTTGTCAAAGAAAGATAAAAATGACTTTGGCGTCATTAAAGAAACACATTATGATCCATAAAATATCCATTCAGTTTAACCTGAGGTGCTGACAGAGGATGTGATCATTCTCATGGAGAAAGTGAACTCACTCCTCACAGTGTCGATAACAAAACGAGCCTTTTCCCTTTTGTCTTGCTTCGCATCTGCTGCCTCCCTCTCTGCATCAGTTATCACCTTTTTCTCCAGCAGTTTGTCGATCAGGCTGTTGAGAACAGGTCCTGATATCCCTTCAATGAAGCAGCTTCGTGTGTTTAACAGCCTCTCAGAAGGAGGACGACTCAAAGTTCCCACTGTAGGGGAGAAAAGACACAATTTTCTTTCCCAAACACAGGTGGAGCTGCTCTCATCTTTCAGACTGAGGTCAACATCTGTGAGGATTCTTAAAATCACCTGGAATGTCGTGAAGTAGCTGTCGTGGTACTCATCATCAAAATCAGCTTCTTTTGGTTGAACTTTAATCAGATCATCCTCAGGAACAGTGGACAGAGTGTAAACCTGCCTTGGATGCAGTTTGCAGTGAGGAGGTGTATCTATGTACCTCTCATCTCCATTTAGTTTCCTCCTGGTGCGCTGTACATCACGGATCACGATGTTCCTTGGAAGCAACAACACACTGAGGATGGATCTGGGATCAGGATCAACTGGGAGTTTGTAGAAGAGCAGAACCAAAGCTTGGACTGGGTCAGGAGGAGAGTCTTCATCCTGAGGTGAGGATTAATAAACTCGATGCCTTCGTCATTCACATGAGCGACCTGCAAGAACTGACCTCCACCTGTGGAGATGAGCTCACAGTGTGGGAGATGAAGCTGACACACAGACTGCTGCTGACATTTGATGTCAAACAGGGGTCCTGCAGGCTTCTTGTGGTGTTGGGCCAGCAGCCTCCTGTTCCAAGGGACAGTCCTGTAAAGCACGTCTCCTTCTGCCTTCATTAAAAACACCAGGCCGGTCACACTGCACTGGTACAGGCAGGTTTCATCATTAAAAATCATCATTAATAACAGGTGTGAAGACCTTTAACAGCATATCAGGTGAGCTGTTTACTTGTGCGACGTTGTTTGCACAGGGTATTTTGCTCAGTGAGACCATGCTGTGAGAACAAGGCAAGAGGCAGGATGTCCTCCAGGGCCCACTGAAATTACTGGAGAAGTGAAAGAGAGGATAAGCTGAGAGTGGAGCAGATTTTCATTAAAGTTTATTTAATCATCATCCAACACAGTTTCCGACTCCATATTAATGCGCTTCATGACTTCTTCATAGTCAGAACTGCTACCTGCTGCTGATTCGTCAACAAAAGGTGAACAAGTGTCATTAAGACCATCTCGTGTTGCCTGAAGAGGCTGACGGATATCTGGTCTTGACCCAAGGGCATCTTGTGTCGCCTGAAGGGCATGTTCTGTTGCCCGAAGGGCATCTTGCGCTGCCTGAAGGGCATGTTGTGTTGCCCGAAGAGAATCTTGTTTCGCCTGAAGGGCATCTTGTGTTGCCTGAAGAGAATCTTGTTTCGCCTGAAGGGCCTCTTGTGTTGCCCGAAGAGAGTCTTGTTTTGCCTGAAGGGCATCTTGTGTTGCCCGAATGGCTTCTTGTTTTGCCTGAAGGACCTGAGAGGCATGTTGTTTTGCCTCGAGGGCCCGAAGTGCATCTTGCTTTGCATGAATGGCATTTTGTTTTGCCTGAAGGGCATCTTGTTTTGCCTGAAGGGCATCTTGCTTTACCTGAAGGGCCCGAAGGGCGTCTTGTTTTGCCCGAAGGTCATCTTGTGTTACCTGAAGGAGCCGAAGGTTATCTTGTGTTGCCTGAAGGACCCGAAGGTCATCTCGTTTTGCCCGAAAGGTATCTTGTGTTGCCCGAAGGGCATCTTGTGTTGCCCGAAGTGCATCTTGTGTTGCCCGAAGGGCGTCTTGTTTTACCTGAAGGGCATCTTGTGTTGGTCGAAGGAACCGAACGGTATCTTGTCTTGGCTGAAAAGCCCTAACGGCATCTTGTGTTGGTCGATGGGCCCTAACGGCATCTTGTGTTGGCCGAAAGAACTGTACAGCATCTTGTGTTGGTTGAAGGGCCCAAACGGCATCTTGTGTTGGTCGAAGGGGCTGAACAGCATCTTGTGTTGGCCGAAAGAACTGTACGGCATCTTGTGTTGGTCGAAGGGGCTGAACAGCATCTTGTGTTGGCCGAAAGAACTGTACGGCATCTTGTGCTGGTCGAAGGGCATCTTGTGCTGCCTGAACTGAAGTTAGTTCAGCTCTTGCTGTTCTATTCCGTGTTGGACTGTACATCTTGTTCTAATGGCTGTTATGCACCCAGGTATGAACATCCAATGATATACAAGAGTTGAAAAACAAGCTTACTGAGAATTTAGGGATGAACTTCTAAAACACTGGTTTAGAAGCTGAGACACGGGTTTATTCTGGATCATTAGGTTACGATCTAACTTCGGAGTCTTCTTTTTCTCCTGTGCTTTCGCTTCCACTCGAAGTTTCACTTCTTGATTTTTTTTGTTAAGCGGTATATCCAAATTCCTCCATCAAGGGAAATTGAGCTTGCCTTTGTTTTCAATGACCACTGAAAATGTTATGAACTATTCAAAACATTTTACAGCGACTTTGGCTGTTGGAGTTTTCCCCTGGTGGAAAACACAGAATAAAATTCATTAACTAATTAAAACTCTTATAAACACAGTGCCTCACAGTGTTTATTTTAATGCGACAATGGTAAATGATTTATTAACTGTGTAACCTTAAAAAAAAAAAAAAAAAAAAAAAAAACCCAAAACTTTCAATCAACAGTACAGACCAGGGGTGTCGAACTCCAGACCTCGAGGGCCGGTGTCCTGCAGGTTTTAGATAACACCAGTCAGCACACTTGAATCAAATGATTAGGTCATTACCAGGCCTCTGGAGAACTTCAAGACATGTCAAGGAGGTAATTTAGCCATTTAAATCAGCTGTGCAAGGATACATCTAAAACCCGCAGGACACTGGCCCTCGAGGCCTGGAGTTCGACACCTGTGGTATTGACCAGCGGTCCCCAACCTTTTTTGCGCCACGGACCGGTTTGTGCCCGACAGTATTTTCACGGACCGACCTTTAAGGTGTCGTGGATAAATACAACAAAATAAAACTAGTACTAGTACCGAAAAAAAAAGATTTATTCATAACACACGTGAAAAGACCCAGGAAAACAGAGTTAACGATAAAGACAATAACAAAATAACGCTGAAAACCGATAAAAACCCTGAAAACCATACATTTCACACCTGAGCCTCAACTCTCGCGGCCTGGTACCAAACGACTCACGGACCGGTACCGGTCCAAGGCACAGGGGTTGGGGACCGCTGGTATAGACAATATAAATATAACACAGCCCATAGAAAATACTACAAATACTTGAAAGTTACAGGTGAAAATGTAAATGGCATGTGCCATCTTAATACTGTTTAAACTCTGCAAGCCATGTATGCATTTTTCAAAGAAAAATATGTAGCTTTAGCTGGTTCTTGCATTTCCATGGCACAAGTCAGATGTCCGTTTTTATGCAGATTTTCTCTTTCCCCGTTTATGTGAATGAGCAACAGTTTTACTTTGATTTGCTTTTTGTATTTGTATATTAGTTTCAGGCTTTTTTATTTAGCATAAAAATATATATTGTTGAATAAAGTAACATCATGTCATTTGTAGGTGCATGTTTTGTCTAACAAATATGTCCCATAGCCAATGAAATGCATTTTATTTCTTATATTTAACTGCTGTGCTCCAGTGCAATTCCTTTCCAGCCCCCTGTTTGGAAAATCCCAGACCGCAGTAAAACTCGCTCCATCCATCACTTATCCCAGCTGAAGTCATTTGAAGGAAATAATAATACAAATTGATTATACAGAATGTTAAACACACTTTGATAAGTTATTAGAACTCCTTGTATTTTTACTCAGTTGTATAAAGCATTTGTATTCCATTTTTACCCTATTGTATATTTTATTCTATTTATTCTACTGTATATAGTATTTTATTTTATTCTATTCTGTACAGTTGTGTACAGTGTTTTATTCTTATTGTATTCTAATTTTTGCTATATAACTTTTGCACTGTTCACTTCCTGCTGTGACAAAACAAATTTCCCACGTGTGGGACTAATAAAAGGTTATCTTATCTTATATTGATGTTATTCATGCAAGGCAAGGCAAGTTTATTTGTATAGCACAATTCAACAACAAGGTGATTCAAAGTGCTTTACAGAGACATTAAAAAACCAAAACAATAAAAAAAAAAGCACGATTTAAAATTGATTAAAAAAATAATAGTCGATAAAATCAGTAGTTAAAATGTAAGTTTTGAAATTTAAGCTTAAAAGTGTGGATTTGGTGCTTTATTCAAATGCAGCTGAGAACAGGTGAGTCTTCAACCTGGATTTAAATAAACTGAGTGTTTCAGCTGATCTGAGGCTTTCTGGGAGTTTGTTCCAGATATAAGGAGCATAAAAGCTGAATGCAGCTTCTCCGTGTCTGGTTCTGACTCTGGGAACTGATAAAAGACCGGATCCAGATGACCTGAGGGATCTGGAAGGTTCATACTGGGTCAGGAGGTCACTGATGTATTTTGGTCCTAAACCATTCAGAGCTTTATAGGCCAGCATCAGAACTTTAAAGTCTATCCTCTGACGGACAGGCAGCCAGTGTAAGGACCTCAGAGCTGGACTGATGTGGTCCACTTTTTTGGTCTTAGTGAGGACTCGAGCAGCAGAGTTCTGAATGAGCTGTAGTTGTCTGACTGATTTTTTAGGTAGACCTGTAAAGATGCTGTTACAGTAATCAAGCCTACTAAAGATGAATGCATGGACTAGTTTTTCCAGGTCCTGTTGAGACATCAGATCTTTTATCCTTGAAATATTCTTGAGGTGATAGTAAGCTGACTTTGTTATTGTCTTAATGTGTTTTTCTAAGTTTAGGTCTGCATCCATCACTACACCCAAATTTCTCGCCTGGTTTGTGGTTTTTAGATGTATAGATTGAAGTTCTCTGGTGACCTGTAATCGTTTTTCTTTGGCACCAAAGACTATTACCTCAGTTTTGTTTTTGTTTAGCTGGAGAAAATTGTGGCACAACCAGTCATTGATTTTCTCAATGCATTTACCAAGAGCCTGTACAGGGCATGCAAGGCAACAACTGAACAAGAAGCAGAAACTAAAGACTACTGCGCATGAAACATGCTGTAAATAAAAGAATCAGACGATTTTAAACCGAAACTGAATGACTTACGGGGACGTTATACTACTACTGTTCAATCGAAATTTTAAACGAATATCCTCATGTGTGGCTCTCGTTTTTCTTAGAAAAGAAAATTAGGTAAAAAAATAAAATAAACTGCTAATTCTTTGTTTTTACATTTATCGGGTCCCAATATGCCCGAATATCAAAGAGAAATAAAAAAAAATGCATGCCATGGAAGAGTTCGGGTCTTAGGAGGTTACATTTCCTCGCTTTCTGTCTGTCACACCAGGTCTGCTCATATTAATCAAGGCCTATGTTTCAAATAATCAGGTCTACAGGTAATCCGTGTAAACAAACCCCATCGAGACCCTTCCTTCAAAACTTTGATACATTTTAAAAGTGTAACGTTTATAGATAAATTTGCTAGAGATGCTCTCGTGTTTCCTTACCTGCTGCTGGAGCTCCCATGTTTAATCCAATCTCGCATTTCCTCCTTCGACTCGAATAATTAAATAAATAAATTAAAAACTGCGAGTTACTCTGTCGATGTTACTCAGGTGAAGATGTACACATTTCTAATCTTTTCCAGTTATTCAAAAACTCCGCTAACGAATAGTCCCGCCCACCTTTTTTTCAGGTGCGTCTTCTTTTTCTTCTTCTTCTTGATATTATTTATTGATGGTTTGCAAACAGCAAAATAGTGCTTTACCGCCACCAACTGGTTGGAGTCTTGACTGAAATGTGAAAATCAATCAAATCCTCTCAAACAAATGCGTCAGCCTTAACGTTTGCTGGATCTCTATCAGGATGTCAGGTCTGCAGTCTGAGTGACTGTCTTATAAACTGGCCAATGATGAACTCGAGTCTGAGCATAACACAGATCTCAGCGGGTTTGCATCTTCAATCCACTGGACAGCTAGCGGTGTTGAAACCACTTCTCCTGTTTACACTGAATCATCACTGATCCTTTTCCTTACTTTGATATTAAACTCATATGCCCTTGCTGTATGTGAGTTTATTTTATTCCAGATTCGATTTTTTTAAAGTAGACCAAACACTTTATTTAAACATTATCCATTTCCTAATTTAGAAAGGAACTCCTGGCTTTAAAGGGTGTGTTAATACTTTTCTTTGTTGTTTTTTCAGGTTGTTTATTAAACAAAGGATAAATTAGATTGTTGAATGAAGTAGTACCATAACACATCTTACGTATTAACGTTTGCGGCCATGTGACCTAGAGAATATGAAACAAAGAAAAAATATGTCTGTTAAGTAATACACAATATATAGAGATATACAGTAATATAAAACAAATGTTATTTATATTCTGTTTTAAAGAGATTTTATTCATTTTCCCAAAACCACGTAGAACTATCACAGCAGTTGGGAGATCTTTGTGATGTTTGCCTGATGGGAATTACACCTACATGAAGAGAAATACTGCATCCGAAGTCTGTTTCCCAATCATAATAATTTGACTTCACTGAAATCATTTTGAATTTGTGCTGCTGACCCAGGGTGAGATCTGAAACCTGCAGGACACCGGCCCTCGAGGCCTGCAGTTAGACACCCCTGGTGTGATACATCACACTGCATGTGGTTTGAAAGACTTCCTGTAGGCTGTTTGTCCTTGTGGAGATGAAGCTGAATCGGTCTGTTACATTCTCAGACATCCTGGGTTTAACATATTCAGATTTATGTAATATAAGCTACTCTATAGTGTGCTAATCAGTCAAATGATATACTGACAGAGAGTGCTTGCACTTTAGGTTGCTGTCCAACTGTCATGACAAATATTTCTTATATTATCATGTCTCAATAAAACAAGCTCAAAAGATACAAATTGCTCATCTGGAAATAATTATGACCTTATTTTTTAAACTTTTCCTTCTGCATTTGTTGCGAACTTGTAAATGCTGAGATCAAATGTTAGTTCGGTTTACTCACATCACAGAATTAATGCGGACACCAGAGTGCAGCTGTAGAATCATCTATTATTATATTTCACGCATACAGACACTATCTTAGGGTGAAATTTAGCTGTCCTGTGTGACAGGTAAATGCAAAGATGTCAGCACAGATTCTGTGATTGTCCTGCTTTTGGTTTCCTTTGTGCAGGATATCAAACCGTGGCTTCTTCAGGTTTCACCTGCAGTGAGTTTAAGAGCACTCTTATTAAGCAAATGCCTCCCCCTGCTGGCTGATGAAGGTACAAACAGTTTAAATTATTTTGTAGGACGTTTCAAAGCAAATTAATGTACTTTAAGGTACAAAAGAGTACCTTAAATTAAATTAAATTAAATTAAATTAAATTAAATTAAATTAAATTAAATTAAATTAAATTAAATTAAATTAAATTGATGCCTTATTAAAGGCTGTCTCAAAACTGAAAAACATTGTTTCACCTTACCATAAACAAGTTAAATAACCATGGGGACAAGTAATTATATTTAATAAATCAAAGTAGAAACTGAAATCCAAAAATTAAAGTGAGAATAAATAATGCTGAAAAAATAGCCTAAAGAGTAGAGTAAACGGTAAGTCACAATACTGTATAGTTTAAAAACAATGCAGGAATTTAAAGATAAATGTGTTTAGCTTGAGCCTTCAACACGTCCATCCATCCATCCATCTTCATCCGCTTTGTCCGGGGCCGGGTCGCGGGGGCAGCAGCCTAAGCAAAGAGGCCCAGACCTCCCTCTCCCCAGCCACCTCCTCCAGCTTGTCCGGGGGAATACCAAGGCGTTCCCAGGCCAGCCGAGAGATATAATCTCTCCAGCGTGTCCTGGGTCTGCCCCGGGGCCTCCTCCCGGTGGGACATGCCTGGAACACCTCACCCAGGAGGCGCCCAGGGGGCATCCTTGTCAGATGCCCGAACCACCTCAGCTGGCTCCTTTCGATGTGGAGCAGCAGCTGCTCTACTCTGAGCCCCTCCCGGATGGCCGAACTTCTCACCCTATCTCTAAGGGAGAGGCCAGCCACCCTTCGGAGGAAGCTCATTTCTGCCGCTTGTATCCGCGATCTCGTTCTTTCGGTCACTACCCACAGCTCGTGGCCATAGGTGAGGGTAGGGACGTAGATCGACCGGTAAATTGAGAGCTTCGCTTTTACACTCAGCTCCCTCTTCACCACGACGGACCGGTGCAGCGTCCGCATTACTGCAGCTGCAGCCCCAATCCGTCTGTCGATCGCCCGCTCCCTTCTCCCATCACTCGCGAACAAGACCCCGAGATACTTGAACTCCTCCACTTGTGGCAGGAACTCATCCCCGACCCGGAGTGGGCACTCCACCCTTTTCCGGCTGAGAACCATGGCCTCAGATTTGGAGGTGCTGATCCTCATTCCCGCTGCTTCACACTCGGCTGCGAACCGTTCCAGTGCGAGCTGGAGGCCCTCACCCGATGAAGCCAACAGAACCACATCATCTGCAAAAATCAGAGATGAGATTCTGAGGCCACCAAAGCGAAAGCCCTCTGCCACTTGGCTGCGCCTAGAAATCCTGTCCATAAAAATTATGAACAGAACCGGAGACAAAGGGCAGCCCTGGCGAAGCCCATCACCCACCGGGAACGAGTCCGACTTATTGCTGGCAATGCGAACCAAGCTCTTGCAACGGTTGTATAGGGATCGAATGGCCCGTAGCAATGGGCCAGACACCTCATATTCCCGCAACACCTCCCACAGGACACCCCGAGGGACACGGTCGAATGCCTTCTCCAAGTCCACAAAACACATGTAGACTGGTTGGGCAAACTCCCATGCACCCTCAAGTATCCTGGAGAGGATAAAGAGCTGGTCCAGTGTTCCGCGACCAGGACGAAAACCGCATTGTTCCTCCTGTATCCGAGGTTCGACTAACGGACGAACTCTCCTTTCCAGCACCCTGGCATAGACTTTCCCAGGGAGGCTGAGGAGTGTGATCCCCCTGTAGTTGGAACACACCCTCCGGTCCCCTTTCTTAAAGATGGGGACCACCACCCCGGTCTGCCAGTCCACAGGTACTGCCCCTGATCTCCACGCAACATTGCAGAGGCGTGTCAACCAGGACAGCCCTACAATGTCCAGAGCCTTCAGGAACTCGGGGCGGACCTCATCAACACCAGGGGCTCTGCCACCAAGGAGTTGTTTAACTGCCTCAGTGACCTCGCCCCCGGAAATTGGCGGGTCATTCCCCTCATCCCCAGACTCTGCTTCCTCCTCGGAAGACGTGTCAGTGGGATTAAGGAGGTCCTCGAAGTATTCCTTCCACCGCCTGACAATTTTCTCAGTCGACGTCAGCAGCGCTCCGCCAGCACTATACACAGTGCAGGTAGAGCACCGCTTTCCCCTCCTGAGACGTCTGACGGTTTGCCAGAATCTCTTCGAGGCAGTCCGAAAGTCTTTTCCCATGGCCTCTCCGAACTCCTCCCACACCCGAGTTTTTGCTTCAGCCACTGCCCGAGCCGCATTCCGCTTGGCCTGTCGATACCTGTCGGCTGCCTCCGGAGTCCCACAGGCTAACCAAGCCCGATAGGACTCCTTCTTCAGCCTGGTGGCTCCCTTCACCTCTGGTGTCCACCATTTGGTTCAGGGATTACCACCACGGCAGGCACCCACCACCTTGCGGCCGCAGCTCAATGCAGCAGCTTCGGCAATGGAGACTCTGAACATGGTCCATTCGGACTCAATGTCCCCAGTCTCCCTCGGAATGCTGTCGAAGCTCTGCCGGAGGTGTGCGTTGAAGATCTCGCGGACTGGGGCCTCTGCTAGATGTTCCCAGCACACCCTCACTACGCGTTTAGGTGCACCAGGTCTGTCCAGCGTCCTCCCCCGCCACCTGATCCAACTCACCACCAGGTGGTGATCAGTTGACAGCTCAGCCCCTCTCTTTACCCGAGTGTCCAGAACATATGGTCGCAGGTCTGCTGATACGATTACATAGACTGGCCTTCAACACGTGTACATTCAAATTTTGGAACAGGCTCAACTTTGCTGTTGTTTAATGGTTTTTAGCTGCTCCCAAAAGTCATTTTATGGCTTAAACATTTCCATATTGTCCAAAGGCTTTAGACATCAACTTTGTCTGATGACAGTATCAAACTACAGAGCACTGTTTTTACTAAAATTCAACATTTTCAGATGAAAATTTGGCTGCAGTTTTTTTTCTTTATTTCACTGCAACATCCCCCAGAAATGCCAGTTTTTAGGATGCTATCCTTGCAGATTCCATTTTTTATATTTATGCTTTTGTAGGGAGTGTATCTAATACACACGTTGCCACTGTGTTTTGTACAATCAGCTTTTCAAAGAGCACATAGAGTGCACAGAAAGCTCTGCTTTTACTTTGAGCAGTCTGTTTTATTTTGTCTCATGTGTGTAAATTTTTCAAAGAAGATTTGCATCAGTTTGATTTTGTTACCACAAGCTTTGTGTGAAGTTCACAACAGAGGTAAAGAGATTTAAATACACCAGTTTAAAGAGGCAGGGGTTGGACCAGCTGCACGGGACAGGTGAAGAAGAGAGTGTCAGGGGAGCATTTTAAAAGATGGTTAATGTCAGATTTAGATGATTAAGGATTTGTCCTTAGCCACCTTTGTCCCCAAAGCCACTCTGCTTTTTAACTCCAGCCGATATTTCCATTTCCCACACCCATAAACATAAACGACACTCTTCTTATACTACCGACACTTTATTCACTTTTAGTCACAGTTATTTATTCACCTTTCAGTCACTTTCATTTTAAAACTGTGTAATTTTAAAACTGTATATACTGTATATTCTGTGCATTTATTATTTCACTCTTATTGTCCTTATCTTTAACGTTATGCTGCTATGTTGTTTCTTAATTGTCCCTTGGGGATAAATAAAGTCTTCTGATTCAGATTTTGTTGACAAGATTAAATAACACATCCATCAGAGTTCAGCAACATTTCAGTTTGATTAAATTAAAGTTTTAAACTATACAGGGTTTAATTTCTCATCTGATATAGTGATTATATTGAACATGCCAGTGATTGAAGCAAGAATACAAGCAAAGTGTTACAAACTTGAAGAAACACAGAAAAGATCATCAGACATTAATTTAATCAGTTTCCAGCATTCATTCATTTTGAAATGTTGAAATCTTTCCTGCTGGACCTTAGAGCAGCGTTCGATACCGTTGACCATATTTTATTACAGCTGTTATTAAATGGAGAGTCCTCTTCACACACTGAGGTTAATTATGAAGCTCTACAGGGTTTCATGCTGAGACCATTTCTATTTCTATTATCCATGCTTCAGAAGGCATATCATACATGTTCACAAACTTTTAATGCTCATCATTATGTGCTTCTAAATTCAGATAAAACTGAGGACATCGTACTGGATGTAAAATTCTTAGTAACACTGTGACTAACAAGATCCTTACTCTGGATGGCATTGCCTTGAGCCATCAGTTGTAGTTATTTGGCGCATTATAAATAAAACTGAAGCACACAATCCCATCACACAACATCAACATTTATTTATATACAAAAAGAAAAAATGCTTTTTTAACATACAAAAATTGTTACTTAACAATTCATCACCATACGGGACCAAAAACCAATTACGTGGGTACATAGGGAAACCCATGATTCAAGTGATTTCTCAGGGCCTTGGATGGGAGGCCATGCCCAGTCTATGCCATCAATGTTGGGAGAGTCGCCGAAATATTAAAAAAAAATCTTCAAAGTAAATTAATGTAATTTAAGGTACAGTAAATAAATCTTAAATTAAATAAAAAAAACATTTCACTTTACTGTAAACAAGTTAAATAACCATGGATACAAGTTATTATATTTAAGAAAGCAAGCTAGAAACTGAAAATCTAAAAATAAAAGTGAGAATAAATAAACAATACTAAAAAGTAGCCTAAAGAGCAAACTAAAACCCAATTCACAATATTGCAATACAGCTTCAAAACAAAGCAGGAATTTAAAGGTAAATGTGTTTAGCTGCTTCTTTTGGTCAGATTTGTTGAAACAGATTCACTTTATTTAAACTCAGACTGATGTTGATATCACTGTCATCATGTCAGTATTCAGCTGTCTTTACAAAAGGTGCGTTTGTGGATTTTTAATCAGAAACTTCCTGCCGTAAATAACATGTGAGATCTGCAGTAAAACACAATTTATAAACATTTTTAATTTTATAGAACTTGTTTGAATCAAATCAAGTTTAATTTAATGCAAATTTTTTCAAAGAATTATATTCACTTGTCAGATTTGGTTCATTCCACACAGTCACAACAACTTAACAGAAGAAGTCTAACGTCTGTGACAAAGTGCAAAGTTTCAAAGCAAAAAGTCACTGAAATGACCAGTTTTACTGTGTGAAGCCTAAAATATTGGTCATGCCATTGTTAGTTATATCGTGTTACTGTAAGGTAAAATAACACAAGGAAGCGTACAAAAGCATCGGGCAATTTTAAAACAAAAAACAACACAACTGATGGTCCCAACCCCATAAAGAAGGCAAAACATTTCACCAATGAACCCTGACAGGCACACCTGTGATGTGAAAACCATTTTAGGTGACTACATCATGAAGCTCTCTGACAGAAGGCCAAGGGTTTACAGCGCTGTCAACAAAGCAAAGGGCTACTTTGAGGAATCTATAGTATAAGACATATTCAGATAATTTTTTCTTTTCTTTGCTACATGACTCCATATATTTTGCTTAATATATTTGATGTCTTCAGTATGCATCTACAATGTAGAAAGTAGTAAAACTAAAGAAAAACCATTAAATGAGAATGTGTGTCTAAATTTTGACTGGTTGTGTATATTTAAAGTGTGTTATCAAATTATTTTCAGACCAACAAACTGTTTTTTGTTTTTACCTCTTAAAATATTTGCCACCATATGCTGACCCTACACATATGGTCTTGTAATCGGAAGGTTGCCGGTTCGAGCCCCGGCTTGGACAGTCTCGGTCGTTGTGTCCTTGGGCAAGACACTTCACCCGTTGCCTACTGGTGGTGGTCAGAGGGCCCGGTGGCGCCAGTGTCCGGCAGCCTCGCCTCTGTCAGTGCGCCCCAGGGTGGCTGTGGCTACAATGTAGCTGCCATCACCAGTGCGTGAATGTGTGGATGACTGAATGTAGTGTGAAGTGCTTTGGGGTCCTTAGGGACTAGTAAAGCGCTATACAAATACAGACCATTTACCATTTACACACAGGCAGGTAATTGCTTCACTTTCTCCCCACAAATGTTACAAAAAAATCTGTTCAGTTTAACCTGAGGTGCTCAAAGAGGGTTTTGTCAAGCTCACGGAGAATGTTTATCAAATCTGAACTGGCAGCATCACCTTTACTCCTCACAGTGTTGATAACAAAACGAGCCTTTTTCCCTCTGTTTTCCATCGCGTCTGCTGCCTCCCTCTCTGCATCAGTTATCACCTTTTTCTCCAGCAGTTTGTCGATCAGGCTGTTGAGATTAGGTTCTGATATCCCTTCAATGAAGCAGCTTTGTGTGTTTAACAGCCTCTCCGAAGGAGGAAGATTTATAGTTCCCACTGTAGGTAGTTCAGCTCTTGATATTCTATTCTGTGCTGGATTGTACATGTTATACTGCTCGCTGTCATGCATCAAGGCATTGGAAGTCTCACCAATTCTGTAATATCTGCCTTGTGGCAATTTTAACTCTCTATAACATCCAGAGATCTCTGAATGATGCATACTAACATCTGTCTCTTCTTTTTCTTCAGTGCTTTCACTCCCACTCCTACTTTCGCTCCTTGATGTTGTGTTAAATAGCATATCCATTTCTCCAGTAACACTGCGTTTTGTCTCGTCTTGGTTTTCACTGCTTCCTGTCAGATGTTTTGAATTATTCCCTCATGACCTTTTTTTCGCTCTTGTAGTTTTCCCCTGCTGAAAAACAGAATAAAAAACACAAACAAACAATTAAAACCCTTATAAAATAATCAGTGCTTCATGGTTTCAAACACAGTTCCTTTGTGTTTATTTTAATGTTACAATGGTAAATGTTTGATTAACTGTAATCCTAAAAGAAATAAACATCAATATCAATCTGACACAATACTGCAACAATGTGACAGTTACAGCTGAGAGTCTGAATGGCATGTGCCGTCCTGCTTAAACTGCAAGAAGTTTAGCTGGTTCTTGTATTTCCACAGCACCGGTCAGTAATCAGTTTTAAATGCAGATTTCCTGACCTGTTTATGTAAGAAGAGGAACAGTTTTACTGTTAAATTTTCCTTTTGTTTTTGTATTTTAAGGTGCATTTTGGCTTATATTTGTGAGAAACACCATAAAAGTCAGTGTTAGGGCTCTAGCAGGGCCTCCTGAAACTACTGTTGTGTGGGTGTGGTGGTCTCTCTCCGCCTCCTCCTCTCTTGCTCCACCCCTCTGTCTCTCCCTCTTCTCTCTCCCCAGGACACAGCTGCTGTTCATTGGCCTCATTTACCACCTGGGCCCAGTCAGCAATCACCTCTGAGGTCATATAGCTGGGGATGAACTGGATGAGGATTTCTCTGGTCTTTCTTTATTGTGTTTTAGGTGTTAAAAGAGGTCCTGCCTGTGTGATTGTCCTGCCTGTGGTATCAAGCTGTAGGAGCAGTGGGGAGAGTAGCTGCGTCATGTGAGTAGTGTGGACCTCAACAGCAGCAGCAGCAGTGGAACTTCCTGCTGTTAGTGACAGGGTGGGCTTGTGGGCCCCCGGAAGTTCCTCCTCGTGGTGTGGAGTTTTTTGTTTGGTTGTGTTCTTTGTTGTTGCGACCTTTTTCTAGTGTTATTGGTAAAACAGTGTTGCCGGCTGTTTATGTTAAGATTATCTATAATAAAAACTGCTTTATTTACTAAACACCTGTCTGTTTTCCTTTCACTCCGTTCTGGACCCATTTGTTACCGGTCCCCACACTCACACTTCTTCGTGGGGACTGTGGGGATGAACAAAAAGTATTTGACCAGCATAATATAATCTGCAGTATGATCATTGCTTTAACAATGTAACAGATAGCTTTAAGAAGGCCTTAAGATGCTTATGCACACAGTTATTATGTTTAGTAGAGGTTCTTGATTAAAACATTTATTTAGTATAAGTCATATCCATAGTTTCAGTTCGATTATTACATATACGAGAGTGGTTTCTGTCTCTCTGTCTGGTTAGAGGTTAGGAGCTAGTCGCGAGGTGAAACAGGGTGCAATTGTGGTTAGCACACAGACACACACTTAGTTAGAGAATCATTTATAGGTGAAAGTTTAATCATGTTTTGCTGATGTTGCAAAGAGCAGTTTGTCGCAGAACTGCTGCTGAGGTGTCAAGATGACAAGCGAGCATCCGGCAGCGACAGGATGCACCTGTTATGAAGATGGAAGACGATGTTCTTTTAAACTGTGTTAAAAGGTCATTGTGGTTTTGATTTGACGTATGTATATATCCTGTCTGTGACGTATGAAGGGGCATCAGTAATTCAAACCCTGATGCTATAAAATATCTGTTCATGCTTTGATTAAGTCGAGGACTACTGGCTGTCTGCGTACAGAGTGTCTTCCCACGCGTGTATTCATTAAAATCATTGTTTGACCAAAGACCTACTGGACCATGGGTGGTGTGTACTCTCCTTCCTCAACTTTGAATCTTAACAGGACGTAACAGTCAGAAAAACCTTCAAAGCTCTAGCAAAACATCTGTATGAAAAGAAGCTATAGCCTGAGGTTTCAGTGTCATTTGTAGTGAAGTTAGGTTAAAGACAAGTCTCAATCTTTAGCAGTGTCAGCACATAGTTTCTTTACAGCCTGTCTGACAATAAAAACAAACAAAAAAACCCAACACCTTTGTCAAGGAAAGGTGTTTAGGATGATTCATAAAGAATTTTAAAAAAGGAAAAAAAAAAGGAGTGAGGCGCTGAGAAACTAAACAACCTTGCTTTAGTCTCCTGAACAATGTGTCACAGTGGATCTTGCGGTGTTCCATTATGTCAAAGGTGGACCACAAAATGTGCATCTTAAGTCACCAGAAAGTGTTCCACCCCTACTGTTTAAGGTTGTTTAAATGAGAACAGTCCTGTGGAAAAAAAAAAAAATCTCTTCAGTACAAAGCTCTATTTTAAATAAGAAACATTAGGGTCAGATTTACCAACAGTGCAGGGCCTTTTCTTGTAGCTAAAGCTGCTGGATTTACTGATGAGACTTAGGCTACGTTCACACTGCAGGTGAAAGTGCATAAATCGATTATAAAAACCCACCCCTATATAGCACATTTTAAAACGGAACGTTTGCCCAAAGTGCTGTACAGAAACAAAGGGGTAAAACACAAGACAAAACCACTGACACTCACAAAAACACATAATACACACATAAATATATCAACTCACACCAGTCTAAAAACTATTGAAAAAATGTGTGTTCTCAAAAGTGACTTAAAAACAGGAAGCGAAGACGCCTGTCTAATAGCGGCATATTCCAAAGTTTGGGAGCCATAATTGAAAAACCATTCTCCTGAGTTTCAGCCTAGTTTTCAGAACAACCAAAAGCAGCCCAACAGCTGACCTAGGGCCTGCGAAGGAATACAAGGCTGAAGTACCTCTGAAAGCTATGGTGGAGAAAGCCCATTCATGGCATTTATAAACCAGCGTTAGGACTTTGAAATTAATTCTATCATAAACAGGAAGCCAATGAAGAGCGGACAGGCATGTTTGTGCCTGTGGGTACCAGTCAAGAGGCGGGCAGCAGCATTTTGAACAAGCTGAAGATGTGCAAGAGATCCTTGACTGACTCCAACATAAAGTAGCCTACATTACCACAGTCAAAGCGAGTTGAAATAAAGGCATGTATTACTTTCTCCATGTCATGTCTTGACAAAATTGCCTTCACTGGAAAAAGCTTTTTTTTTGACACAGAACTAACATGTTTATTCAATTTAAAGTCCGAGTCCATAATGACTCCCAGATTTGTGACATCATGTTTGATAAATGACCCAAGCGGCAGAGGCGGATCTAGAAGGGTGGCATGGGGTGGCAAGTGCCACCCTAAAATGATCCCTTGCCACCCAAGTGCCACCCCAGTTTTGCATATGACAGTGTTTATTAAAATAAGATAGCATTAACAGTTTGAGCGTAATTACAGTCAACAGTGAATATAAATGCTAAAACTGAATATATTGGATCGTGTTCCCCCCCTGCACCAGTAACAAATGGTTCAGCCCACAGCAGGACCGGCTTTTTTCTTGTTTTCACTAGCAAGCGATGCTTATGATTGTGCCAGAGCACATTTTGAATAACACCATGGGAATTTCGGATTTCACACAGGTGGTCGGTTGTTACACTCTGGAAATGGAAGCAAGGTGAGTGTTATTAACCCTCTGTGGTCCACGGACACGCTGCACCTCCAAATCACATGACTGATGTAAGCTGACACAGCAACAAGCTGCAGCCACGCTGAGTCTCTATTTCAGCCCATATTGAAAGTTCGGACTTCAAAGTTTTTTAATTTTAATTACAGGTCAGTAAATCCAGAGTTATGATAATATATATCAGCCACGCTTTGTTCTAAATACTGTCGTCACGTTTTTGTGTGTGTGTGAGTTTTAAGCATTTTCTAAGGACAGCGCAAAAACAGTAAAGAAAGGGAAAAAAGCTTTCCTATCGGGGGAAAAACGTACCATGTCGACCAATTTTTAAAAAAAAGGCAACACGTAGGATTTGGTTGTTTAGGAAGAGGGAGAGTTTTGGGAGCAACGGCAGCGAGACAGAGCGAGAGAGAGAGAGAGAGAGAGAGAGAGTTTTTAGATGTGGGAGATTTGTGACGTTTAGCGTGGAGTGTTTACTTAGTGTGTTGTGCTGTCTTGTGTAGTCGTTTTGTTTTGTGTGTCAGTGAGGGCACTAATGAATGTCACAAAGGCACATTTGCAATGTAAACACTGTCACTAAGTAGAAAACCAGCGGAGTGATACACCTCCTGTTGTCAGGCCTGCAGGTTTGTCCCTGTGCTCTTCTGTCTTTTGGTGGACAAACTTTTTTTTTTAATGCCACACATCATTTGTGGAGCATCTTATTGAGACACCTGATTGTTCTCTCATTTTAGTTTTAGTAATACTTTTAAATGGTTGTACAAAATGGAAAAAAAAAAAACAGCAGGTGTATTGGCTGCATTTTTAGATAAATAGTTGTATATGTTTACAAAATGTACAATTTATATTTGCATTTCAAGTTATAAAAATTTACTCAACGTGTCTGTGTGGTTTTTTTACAGTAAAAAAAATACTACTAGGATTTTAAGTTCTTTGTGTGATTTCAGATCAGTAATACTAATGCAGTATGTCAGTGAAAAAAACAACTAAATTCAGTTGAGCTGAAAAGATACCAAACAAGGTAAGAGGAAAAAAATTAAATGAAACAATTTGAGGGTGAAACACAAATGTAAACTGAAAAGGAGTCAAACATGGCCGGTTGTACTTCAAATCTCAGAGGGTTAATCCAACAAATCATGAAAAATTAGTTTTAAATTTTTGTTCATGACAGTGCAGATTTCTGTAATTTTGTGTAATTTAAGCTGTAACAATGTGACTGTTTTCTAACAAAAACTGTGAAACTTAAGTTAGACTTGTGTTTGTAAATGAAGCGTCCCATGTTGTGTAGCTTTCTGGATTTTATACTTATTGGGCTACATATGTATTTATTATACAGGCTGTACAGTACATAATATCAAAACGCACATGTTTTATGTAACTAAAGTGTGTAATTATGTGGGCTACAGACAATAATTAAGTTACAGACTATATTTATATGAAAAACGTGTATACTTACTGCGTTTGAAACATTTTAACCATATGTAACCACCTGCATATGTGTTGGGGGGGGGGGGGGGGGGGCACCCCATTTGATTTCTTTGCCACCCTCATGCCACCCTAAGAAAATTTCTCTAGATCCGCCCCTGCCAAGCGGGTTGCATGAGATATTTTTTTTTTTTAGAAGACGCCTAGGGATGCGATGGAACCGACCATAATCAACTGCAGCAGGCGCTGAAGCTTTAAGCTTCACCAGCTGACCGGTGTTGTGCCAAAAAGTGATTGTCTGCCAAAAACTGATTTCCAGTGTTTCTGTGTATTTTTTATGTGTAATATCTTTACGTATGTTCGTAAATAGACTTCAGTGAACAGGGGATACAAAGGGGTTACATAAAGAATTAAAAAATTATCTGTTTTTTAAGTATCTTTACAACTTGTACTTACATTATAACCAATCCGGTCCTTTATCCCCACTTAAAATATTTTTACAGAACTATTGTAATATTTGCTGCCGTTTCTGCTGTCCTGTTGGGCAACTTACTCTTACAAAATACATTTTTAATGTTAATGAGATTTTTTTTACTGCATAAATAAAGGTTATATAAAAGTCGCTGCCAAAAACTGATTGCGGCTTGTATCTTGTTACACGAATGTTGTTTGTGGCTCAAGATGACTTTATGTCATCCATAAGGGATGCATTTGACATATGTTTAACATATTATAGCCCAACAAGTTACTTATAGCACTTTAAATATGAGCAATCGCTTTTTGGCAAATACCGGAAATCAGTTTTTGGCAGACAATCACTTTTTGGCACAACACCCGGCACGTTTACCCCGGCGTCTATGCTTAGGGGCAGGAGCGCACCACGTAGTAAGCAGGAAAGTCTTTCTGATTAGTGGCAAAATATTGAAGATCCAAACGTTTTGGGCGTTCATACACCAGAGTGAGTTGATTTTGGTGGCACAAATTGTAAGAAACAAAACAAACAATAACGCAATTTACAGAGGCAAACGGCAAGCAACACGCACCGGAGCCATCTTGGACCAAAGTCAGCCTTTAGAAGCAGAAACTACAGACCACTGCGAACCGATTTTAAACCGAAACTCTAAACATAACGACCATATTTCCTAGCCGGGAACTCTGACGTTCAGCTCGACAAGCCGTTAATGGTACTTCATAGTACAGACATCTGCTTTACACTTCCTTGTTTTCCGTTTCTCACTCCAGATCTTAATGTTAGGATTAATCAAGGTCGAAGTTTGAAATAATTAGGTCTACATGTAATCCGTGTAAACAAACCCCAGTTAGACCCTTCCTTCAAGACTTTGATACAATTTCTCTTGTTTCCGTACCTGCTGTTGAAGGTCCCATTTTAAATCCAATCTGGCATTTCCTTATTCGATTCAGATAATTAAATAAATAAATTTAAAAAGTCCTAGTGACTCTATCGACGCTACTCAGGTAAAGACATACACGTTTGTAATCTTTTCCAGTTCTTCAAAAACTCCGGAAATGAATAGTCCCGCCTAGTGATGGCCAAATGAAGCTTTCTGAAGCTTGTATTGAAAAACGGTTCATTACTCGAAGCTTTTCAACACAGTCCTCTCTGGTGACATCTGGTGGCCAAAATATGAAGAGCCGCTTGAATCCACAAAATAAAACCAACTGCTTCATTATGATTGCCCACTCACTCTACAGAGTGGAGTTTTGTCTGATATTGGGCCGCTGTTGTGTTGCTTTGAACGTGTATTTTTGGGGTTAAAAATGTGGTTTATTTGTGTAATAAATAATTTTGACCAGTAAACTCTCCTTGTTTAAACATGCACCATTGTGTGGTCTTTCTTTGCTTTTCACTTCTTGATGTTGGTAAATACAATAACTGGAAAACACCACGTTACATATAATATGCATATAATACTGTACAACACATTATGGAATATGCTTCTGCTGTGAGGTCATGCTTCCATTACTTATGCAATTAATCGCTAGACGGGTGTATTTATAAATAATATTATATTGGGGAAATTTTCCTATACATATTTTTGAACTGGGGGTAGAATTGATTGAGAACTGGAAAGCGATGGCTGAAACTGTTCCTTTTCGTGGAGATAATTTCTCCTGCATTAAGGAAAATCCCTTCACGTGGAACAGAAGAGGCTGGAGTGCAGAGAAACTGGTAGAGATGCAGTTATACAGTCTACCTTATACAAAATGTAGCAAGATATAAAAAAGTTTTATTGATTAAAAAACACACTATATATCAGATTCATATCGGTATCGGCAGATATCCAAATTTATGATATCGTATTTGACATTAAAAAAATGGTATCGTGCCATCTCAACACAGTCATTCAAACCTGTGATTATAAGATGCAAACATAAAACCCAAAAGTTACCTGAATAAATGTCCTATTCAGGGATGAACGGTGCACAACTCTCATACGTGTCAAATAATCCTAAGGTATTATTTGACACTATTACTGATATTATTACTCCTGCTCCACCTGCTGCCATTATTTCTTCTAATGAAGACTGCGAAACATTTCTTTCTTTCTTTCTAGAAAAAATTAGTAATGTAAGGAAAAAATTGTCCCCATCAGCATCTGCATTGTCAGTTCCTATGCCAGCTCGGCCTGTTGTTTCAGAATGCTTTTTACCCGTCTCACTATCAGAGCTGGAAAAAATAGTTAATGCAACAAAAGCATCCTCCTGTTCACTCGACATTTTACCCGCATCGTTATTCAAAAATGTCTTCCACTCTATTGGTCCCTGTGTGCTCACCATAATTAACACCTCACTGGGATCTGGTAAAGTCCCTGCTTATTTTAAAACTGCTGTTATACACCCCCTGTTAAAAAAGCCTATGCTGGACCCATCTCTCACTAGCAATTACAGACCAATCTCAAAAATACCGTTAATTGCTAAGATTTTAGAGAAGGTTGTGGCGAAGCAGCTTACAGCAGTTTTAGACAAACATGATATCTTTGACAAATTTCAGTCTGGCTTTCGTAGAGCTCATTCTACTGAAACAGCCCTTCTTAGAGTTTCCAATGACATTCTGATGCAAAACAATGCAGGAAAGTGTTCTGTTCTTTTAATGTTGGATCTCACGTCAGCCTTTGACACCGTTGACCATTACATTTTGCTTGAAAGGCTGAAATACTGGGTTGGTGTATCTGGGTCTGCCTTAGAGTGGTTCTCCTCGTATCTCTATGAACGATACTTTTCTGTGGCGGTCTCTAAGTACAGGTCATCTTCCACGTCCCTGTCCTATGGTGTGCCACAAGGTTCTGTGCTGGGGCCCTTATTGTTTTTAATATATCTACTTCCTCTCCAGCATATTTTGAGCCCCTTTGAGGACATTTGCTACCACTGCTACGCAGACGACATCCAGCTATATATATCTTTTAAACCTGAAGATGTTTCTAAGCTGCAGATTCTAAATGTGTGCTTAGAAACCATCAAAGGTTGGATGGCTGACAACTTCCTCCAACTTAATGAAAAAAAGACTGAAGTCCTTGTATGTGCTCCAGACAGACATGTACCTGACATAATGAATGCTCTTGGTCCTCTTTCAACATTTGTGAAATCGTCTATCAGGAACCTCGGGGTAACCTTTGATTCTGCTCTTACCCCGGATGTCCACGTTAAATCTCTGGTTTGGTCCTGCGTCTATCATTTAAGAAACATTTCTAAATTGAGCCCCATAGTATCTCATACTGAACTGGAGATTGTTATTCATGCATTCATTTCATCACGATTGAACTACTGTAATTCACTGTTTACATGTCTAAACAAAAACTCCCTGGAGCGTCTGCAGATTGTCCAAAATGCTGCAGCAAGGCTTCTGACAAAAACATCGAAATACTCTCATGTAACACCGTTGCTTATACAGCTGCACTGGCTCTCCGTTGAATTCAGAGTCCATTTTAAGATTCTGGTTCTGACATTTAAGGCTCTTCAAGAACAAGCACCAGCGTACATCATTGAACTTTTACAGCCCTATGCCCCTAGTAGGTCCCTGAGGTCTTGTGATCAGGGCCTACTTTGTTATTCAGTATACAAGACTGAAAACCAAGGGTGATAGAGCTTTTGCTACTGTGGCTGCCAGACTGTGGAATTCTCTTCCTCAGAACTTAAGATCTGCAGACTCAGTGATTACTTTTAAAAAACAGCTAAAAACACATCTTTTTAAAATTGCATTTTGTTAACTTTTGACTGTTTTTGTTTTATACCTTGTGAAGCACTTTGTGATCTTTTATCTATAAATGTGCTATATAAATAAAATTTTACTTACTTACTTACTTACACAAGTTTCCAGAAACCTCCTGATGAACTCAAATTTCAAGTGTATTTCATCACAACTGTAAGAAGAGCAAAGCACAATGCTTACAGATTTAATATGTGTAGAGCTTAAAACTTCAACTTACACCCCACTGTGTAACTTTGTGTGGGATGCAGCTGAATTTCAGACAGCTGTTTAGTACCACATAGTGATTCACAAGTGTTTCTAAAGGCAGACATTCGAGTTAGCTGCTTGATTTTATACAGGTGCGAAGCAAAATCAAGTAAAATCACAAAAACAAAATCAGATTATGTAAACTACACTTATCTAACTAACCTACTCTGAGTTAATGCAGATTCTGTTCTTATCTTTGGTGAGGAGAGGATGGAGAAAGGATGAGCACTACTTGACTCAAAGATGAGCTCATCATATGTTGATGATAATCACCCAACAGGAAAGCAGCTGCCATTCAGTGGAAATCAATTCACATGTTGGCCTATGGGGGGAGCCATAGGCCAACATGTGGACAAACAGTTGAAAGTTCTGCTTGAACTTTCAACTGTGAACCTCTTAGATCCAATCTTCTGAACTGCTCATCTCACAGAAGACAAAAGTGAAGAACCCAGAATCTCTTCTTTACCTCAATTTTATACCTGCTTACACTTTCGCTTCCATCACTGAAGATCACATCTAATCATTCACTGTCCACACACAACTTATCTATTTGTCTCTGTCCAACTTACAAAATTTAACACAAACTTTTAATTAAGTTCAGTACATTTTCTTTGTGATCATTTTTATTAATAGATTTGTTTATTTTTGTTTATTTTCTATATACTCAGCAGGAATGTTGAGTTGAAATCAGCAGCTGTGCACGATTCTTCAGCTAGATGTGGGCTAATTGTGTCAAGATGGCCGAGCGGTCGAAGGAGCTGCTTTCAGGTCGCAGTCTCCCCTGGAGGCGTGGGTTCATATCTCACTCCTGACATTGAGTCTTCACCTTTGCTGTCAAATTCCTGGCCTGGAGTAAGTCCACCCTTGCCGATACCAGTGAAACTGTTCCAGTACATGAAATACTCCACTTCAAGGTAAACTGGACAAGATGAAGAGTTGTTTCTGTTTGTCACATGATGTACAAAGATCAGTCTGTCTGCACAGAAAATCTGCTGGAGCTCAAAATGTACAAATGTACACGACTTAGTTTAAAGTGAGTGATTCCCTCAGGTAGACTGGAACTTAGAGTTCCCCCACGAGTCTGAGCTCAGAGATTAAATAATGTCACTGTAATGGAGGAGAAAGGCAGCAATGTTACATCACACATTTCTGATAGTGAATCTGATACTAAAATATCAGAACATAAGTCTACTCAAAGAGCTGTGTGCCACGTAAACTGTTTGATAACTCAGGGGTTTTATGTAAGACATATAATATTTTGTGTAAACAGAGACATGATGCAGCTTTGTGTTTACGTGAAACTTTCTGAAATCTTTACATTTTTTATATGAGAATTTAAATGAATTAAGTGAAATGTCAGAAAAGTGGAGAACATGAAAGCTTTTCACCAACAATATGATTATACGTAACAGCAGATGACATAGTCTTTCCTTCAGTTTCATTCATAAGTCACATGATTGTTTTTTTCACTGTGAAAATAAAAACGAAAATATATGTCAATATTGCGCTTCTTTATTTTTCTGTTATTTCCTCAAACGAAATGATAAAAGTGTCTGTAAAACTTTTATCATTTTTTAATTCATTAAGCAAAATTGTCAAACTTCAAAAACGCATCATGTTGGGCGATGATGGTGGTGGTTGTTGTTATTTTGTACACCTTTGTAGACTTATTACTGAAGACTCTCACAACCTCTCCACCCTTGTTCATCAGACTTGATGTTTTTGAATAATCGCATAATTTTCTCCTAAAATATGAGAGAGAGACTGCCATGTCCCACCGTGAGGAGGCCCCGGGGCAGACCCAGGACACGCTGGAGAGATTATATCTCTCGGCTGGCCTGGGAACGCTTTGGTGTTCCCCCGGATAAGCTGGAGGAGGTGGCTGGGGAGAGGGAGGTCTGGGCTTCTCTGCCTGGGCTGCTGCCCCTGCGACCCCGGATAAGGGGAAGAAAATGGATGGATGGATTTCATTCAGGTTTCGTGAAGGGATTATGTTCTTGTTCTATATTGGTTTTCTTCATTTCTGTATTATGTTATTTTGGCAGTTTGGAGTGTCTGTTATTTGAGCGTTCATCTGACAACCAGTAGAAGGCAGCAGGTGGGAGAAGTTCATAGTTTTATTTAGGAGTTGAAGCTGAATCAAAACTGCTTTCAGGATCTTAATGGGACACTTTGAAGTCTTCTTGGCAAAGTTGAGATCACATCTAACGAGGCAGAGAAATCATTTCAGAGATGACCTGGAGCAGCGTTTAGCTGTGTGTCTTTAACTGTTTCTTCTCGTTGTAAGTTCAGTGTTGATGCACATTTTGATTCACTTGTGCAGTGATCTGATTGATGAGATCTGTTAAGCTGGGAAAATTGAGCTTGGTTGGTGTTGGTGGCAGGCAGTTGGTGTGAACGGCTGCATGAAGAACAGACAAATAATTTTGTAAAGTTTGGAAGTAAATTTATATGTCATTTAATACACAATGGAGTGTTTATGAGGATTACAGAGCTAGTTATGTAACCATTTTATTTTTACATTTGATGGTTACATGTTTTGATATTTACATATTTACATATTTGAATGTTTACACATGCACTTTCAAAGCAGTAATAAGTACGTACTGAATGCTGCAGTTACCTGAGTCTAGGATTTCCTGGCTTCTGATTGGCTAGCGAAGTCTCATGGGGGCTGCACACAGGAAGTGTTGTTTTTGTTGTGTGGAGATTAAAGGTGCTGCTAAGAAAGTTATCCATCTTCATCTTGCTGTTTCTAATAGTTCAGAGAGATTCAGAGCCACATAACGAACCGTCATGTTACATTTTTAACACCTGAAATGTTCACATTGGTCGAGCGTGTGAAGGCCTTCAGTGTCATTGTGAGGAAACTCAGCCAAACTTCATTACATGCACAAGTAATTTATTTTCATTCTTTCTTTTTAATTACAGGGCGATCGATTCAGATAGACAATACATAGCATTTAGTACTCAAAAAAAGTTGGATTCAAGTCAAATTTACGGTGAACACTGAATCATAAAGTGAACAAATCTTTAGCAAATATAAAATATTTTAAGACTTGACAACAATAAGCAATCACATCAGATCATTTTGGGCCAACAAGATCAAATTCCTGCCATTTGTTTTAGCCTCATTAAAAAAAAATCCACAAATACACAACAGAGATGGATCAAATATATACAGATACATCAGGAAATTACTGCACAATAACAATTTTAGTTTATTTTTTTAGCTAAAACACATTAAAGTTGCAAATATGTGTTTAATATGAGGTTAAAGTGCAGACATTTACTTTTAATTTTGGGAGTTAAAAAAACTAAAATAATGGATTAACTGTTGGAAATCTTTTTTATGCAATCTTGTATTTCACATTAACAATTCTGTTAAAAGCTGTTTCAAATTATGAAGATAAAATGTGGTTTGTGTTTGCACTTTTTTTACTCACTACATCCAGTCAAAGGAAATCTCAGATTAAACTAAAGATATTATTATTATATTTTAATTGTTACTGTCAGAATTAATAATTTAAGGTTGTCATTTATGCTTAGAAATATTTAATCATTTGTATGCTGATAAAAATCTTATCCTTATTAGGTCTGATGAGGTTCTGTGTGCACTTGTGTACCATGAGATGAGAGGAAGCAGCCTCGACGTTATAATTTCCATTATAGCTGCAGAGACCCGACTGTCTTGTTCGTTATCTCAAAGTGCACACACTTTTTCACACCTTTAAATGTTCTTTGAGACATGACCTACTGCAAGTTCTTGTTTGTTTTGTATAGTTTAGCAAGATGCTTACTTCTGCTTTTCTGCATACAGTTTAAGTTTATTGAAAGGTCGTATGTCTATGTATAGTATGGCTGGAAACACACACACACACAATACAGACACTGATGTTGTTCAAGAATGTCACGTGTATGTGTAATTGCATATTCATGAATGATTGCTTGCTGACAATAAAAAGGGCTCTAGCGAAGGAATCAGTTGAAGTTGGTCGAGTTCAGGTGAAGGAATCTTTTCCTCGACTTTGGCTGACAAAGAGCTCTGTCTAGTCTTGTTTTGTCGTGCAGTTAGTGGTCTCGTGTTCCAGCGGGCTTTGTGCCATGTAACATTAATATTAATAGCCAGTTTCAGTCTAGAGAAAAAAGCTGGATTCAACTTTGCTTAAAGATCAAAAAGAGCTGGAGCAGTCCTATTTCGATCAAACTAAGATGTTGAGGTTTGTAAGTGAAGCCTGAAGACAAATTCAGCAAAATTTACCAGATGCCTCAAATCAGCCCAACGTACTCACAGAAGAAGGAGTCAAGTTCCCACAGAGACTCAATCATCTGTGAAGTAGCACGTTCACCTTTGTTTCTCACAGTGTCGATAACAAAACGAGCTCTGTCTCTTCTGTTTTGTATTACAATTGCTTCCTCCCTCTCAGCATCAGTTATCACTCTTTCCTCCAGCAGTTTGTCCATCAGACTGCTGAGAACAGGTCCTGATATCCCTTTAATAATGGAGCTCCGTACATTTAACAGCTTCTCATTTGGAGGGAGACTCAATGTTCTCACTCTGTTGGGCAAAAGACAAACCTCACTTTTCCAGACACAGCTGGAGCTGCTCTGGTGTGTCACACTCAGGTTAACATCTGTAATGACTCTGTTGAAAATCACCTGGAATGATGCAACTGAGCTGTTAAAATACTCTCCATGAAACTCTGCTTCATTTGGTTGAACTACAATCAGGTCATCATCAGGAGCAGTGGACAGAGTGTAAACCTGGTTTGGAAATAGACTACATCTCGAAGGTATGTCTATATACATCTCTTCACCATTTAATACCCTCCTGGTACGCTTAACATGACGAATCACTACATTCCTCGGCACCAACAACACACTGAGGACAGACCTGGGATGAGGATCAACTGGGGGTTTGTAGAAGAGGAGAATCAAAGCTTGGATTGGGTCAGGGGGAGAGTTGTCATCTCTGACAATACCATAACCAGAAAACCCTGTGATGTTTATAACAACATGAGTTTCTGTTATCTGCAGAGGGGTGATAAACTCGATATCTTCAAGGTTATCCACATGAGCGACCTGCAAGAACTGACCTCCACCTGTGGAGATGAGCTCACAGTGTGGGAGACAAAGCTGACACACAGACTGCTGCTGACTTTTGATGTCAAACAGGGGTCCTGCAGGCTTCTTGTGGTGTTGGGCCAGCAGCCTCCTGTTCCAAGGGACAGTCCTGTAAACCACGTCTCCTTCTGCCTTCATGACAAACACCAGGCCGGTCACACTGCACTGGTACAGGCCTGCACTGGAGCACTGGAACCGGTAGGTTTCATGATCAGACTCATCAGCAGTGATGATAGGTGTAAACTCTTCAAAGCAGCTTTGTGGCTTCATGTCACGTGAACTTGCTGCTTGTGTTAAATCCTTCTTTAATGTTGTTCTCAGTGACGGCAAGTCCTTAGAGCGATTCACAGAGTTGGATATTTCACTCGGCTCATGGAAATCTGCAGAGAAATAAAATAGAGGATTCAATGGCAGTGGGACAGTTTGTAGATGGGAAGCAAGAGGGCAAATCAGCCATCTGGAACAATTCCCTCAGAAATCTGCTTTTGGGTCCAGATTTTCCTCATCATCACACAAAGTAATCTCTATACTCTCTTACTTAGACTTGGATCCTCCCGTGCCGATTGGCACATCGGGTGACAAGGGAACGCCATCGAACTCGGTCCGTCGCGGCACTCTCTACCACACAGCAATTTAACAAAATATATGATCAACAACAACAACAACAACAACAACAACAACAACAACAACAACAACAACAATAACAACAACAATAATAAACAGAAGAGTTAAACTCTGTTAAGTTCAATTAAGAGTTAAGAAGTTCATTTCTGGTCTCTGCTGGATTTTCTTATTGGAAACAGGAAACTTGTATTGTTTTTATGTGTTTTGTTCATTTATTTATTTTTGCCTAAACCTACATGCAGGACAGACAAAAAAACAAGAAAAACAAAGATCTGACTTACCCAGTGAGTTGTCTATTGGGTTCTCATAACCCAAATCTTTCAAACAGATCGTCAGATGTCTTTTTATTGGATGGATGGGTTGGCTGGATCATGTGAGTCCTTTCTCCTTCCCACCTGAATGTCGTGTCATTTGAGAGTTTTTCAGTTTGCTCTAGCAAAACAACTTCCCACAAGTGCCCACAAGATCCGCTGTAAAATCAGAATTTCAGCTGGCTGTGTTTGACCACTGACCAATGGTTTGAAGCAGAAGAATATAGAAGTCTAAATCCACAGAAAACTTTCGAATCATCAGCAGCAGCAAGTAATCTGATCACAGTCTGCACCGAAAATCTGCTGGAGATCACAGTACAAAATGTACACCATGTAGTCTAAAGTGAGTGATTTCTCCAGGCAGACTAGAACCGAGGGTTCCCCTACGAGTCCAAGGTCGTAAATGACCTTAAATAATGTCGCTGGACCGAGGAAGCCAGTGATGTTACATTATTTCTAAAGGCTTCTGAAGGGAATCTGATATTGAAATATCACAACATCACTTCTCAAAGAGCTATTTACCATTCAGTCATTTAAGTGTTTGATAATTAAGGAGTTTAATTTAAGTGATGTAATATTTTGTGCAAATAGAGACGTGATGCAGCTCTCTGTGTATGTAAATGTTTCTGAAAAGCTTTTTATTGCTTAAATTAGAATTTAAGCGTATTAAGTGAAAAACCAGAGTTTTTTTTAAACTCAGTTTTTATTATAATTTACAACATTGCAACTTGTACTTGTCAATGTTCGCAAGTAGGACAGTTACAGGAATAGCAATGCAGAAGTACAGATTAAAATAAAAACTGCAATAGGGAAACACAAACAATACTAGGAAGCCAAACAAAACAAAACACAAACAAACAAACAAACAAGAAGAAGGAAAAAAAAAACCAAAACTTAATGTAATACTAAATAACATGTGACAATCTTAATAGCCATAAATAAACAAAAAGAAACAGACCTATGCTAAATTATTGAAACAGTAAAGCATGTATGGGTCGCCAACGCTCAGTAAACAATTCTCTCTGAATCCGCAGAGCAGATGTTATTTCCTCCATCTGGTAAATCTTTCTTACTTTATCAAGCCACATATTATATGAAGGTGGGTCAAGATTCAGCCATTTAATGGTGATACACTTTAGTGCTGCTGTAAACAAGATTCTTAAGAGTTACTTTTTATCATTTCCCGCAAAACCATTTGGTAAGACTCCTAAAATGGCTCACTGTTGGTCCTTTATTAATGGTTGTTAGAAAACTGTATTGAGAGCTTTATATATGTCATTCCAAAATTATTTTTATTGATGTGTGGATTAAGCATCCACACAATTGAGTTCCTGTTTCTCTTTATACTTTATTCTTATTCTTCCAGTTGCTTCCATACGTTTTTTGGACTTTAACTACTTTCACAATTTTTGTGCTATTTTCACCATTCAAATTTCACAATATTCTGCTATTTCCGGAGATGGGTGCTTTGACTTTAAGTATGACTATTATACTTTTTAAAATATTAAGCTCTTTATGCAATTTTCTGTCCCATTGAAATCAATGGGAAATTTCCAAAATTCTGCTAAAACTTGCTTGTTTTTGAAACTTAACTACTTTGTCATACTTTCATGTAGAACAACCAGTCAAACTTTAAAATGTTCTCAAATTTTTGGGCTATTCATGTATGATTCAGCTTTTTCATATCTGTTACTGTTTTAATCTTATCCCTATTTAAGTTTTCAGCTTCATCTTTATGATTTTTCAGAAAATACATGTGTTGATATGGTTGCTACGCAGGTGGCTTTGAGTGGCCACTGTACCTTTGTGAATCTCCTCTTCATGTCTGAACAACTTCTTGCTACTCGATCAATTTTCACTCAACCCTGACAAATTATACATCAAAACGTAGGTATTTTTGCTGGCTTTCAGAAAATGTCCTCAGACCAACACAAAGTCTGAAAACTCTCCATAGAAAGTCAATGGAGAGTTTGTTCAAAATCACCGCTGCATTTCTGTAATGAGAGGCATTTTCGAATCGTCATATCTCCTTAACGAAGCGAAGTTAAGACATAAGGCTTGTGCCAATATATCTTCAGACACTCCTGACACTCACAATTGAAGAATTCTTTTATCACCTATTACCGTTTTGAGATGAGTTACTTTTGTTTGAGGGTAGGAAATTCGTCCTTCGCTCAGATTTCTTCAGATTTCAGACTCTGGAAATGAGGCACTTTTTTCTCTTGTCATATCTTTTTGATGGATTTCCACAGAGACCTGAAAATTTTCATGACTGTTCACCAAAGCCTGCTGTCTCTTACGGTGAAAGAATGATATCGATGCTCCATATAGATTTAGACTTACAATAGGTTGTTTGAGGGCAAGTCAAGGCGGTTTTCGCTTCGCCTCTACTCAGTTATGGTGCATTACAAGTCATATATCTTTAATAATTCATATTTAAATTATCAATGGTCAACACTTGAAGATTTCCCCATCTCTTCTGAACAAAACGGTCTAAGAATGACCATTCTAGCCCCTACGGTTAGGAAATTATGGCCATTTGTTTGAGGGGAATCCTCAATATGAGAAATAGACAGCAAAAAGCCGGTCTCTCTCTGTGCCTGTGTGTGTAAAAGGGCTGCACTGGTTGACTGGCATAGATCCTGTGTGTGTATGTATGTCCATATTTGTAATTGTGTGTATCTGTTGGCCGGTCTTTCTTGGTGTTGTTTTTTTTAAATTCATTTTTATTTCTTTATTTTCTTTTCACAGGCAGACAACAATTAGTTTTCAGGGAACTTAACCATGTTCTGTTTTTTTTTTTTCAGCTGGTCATTTTACTTTTCTAATCTTTGAACTTAAGTTATTACTATTCTGCTTAATCATAGTATGTAATCTAAATCATATTAATTAAGCTATATCATAGTATTTCTGCTAAATTATAGTATTTTTACTAAATTACATGTTTTTTTTCTAAATATAGCATTTCTGCTATATAATGGTATTTCTGCTATGTTATAATATTTGTGCTAAACCAGAGTATTTGTGCAAAATTATAGTATTCATGGTACATCACAGTGTCTCTGCTAAATCACAGTATTTTTGCTATGTTGTAGTATTTTTCTAAATCATAGTATTTCTGTAATGTTTAAGTATTTTTGGCTAAATATATTATTTCTGTTATCTTATACTATTTCTCCTAAATTCTTGTACTTCTTATAGTTATCATGTTTCTGCTAAGTTACAATATTTCTGCTAAGTTCTGCTACGTTATTGTATTTCTGCCAAGTATCATGTTTCCTCTAAGATATTGCAGTTCTTCTAAGTAATTAAACCTTCGCAAAGTTCTTCGGTTATGTTTCGGCAAAGTTTTTACAATTTCTGCAACTTTTCAGCTTTTTCAGCTAGTTTTTGCAGACAGCTTCAGCTTTACAGCATCCACACAGCATTTTCACAGGAAATGCAAATTTTTCTAGCTGTTTTTTGTGTTTCTTCAACTACACCTGCTGGTGCAGGCTAATTGTAGTGGCTTTTTACTGGTTCATGAACAGCAGTGATACACTCGTCAATAACAACATCATGGGTATATATTTTTCTTGTTTTATTTTGTTTTTTACTTTTGTGCTACATTTATAAAAAAATAATAATAATGGAGTAATTGTTGTTATTTTGTACACCTTTGTAGACTTATTACTGAAGACTCTCACAATGTCATATGCCGTGGGAGTGTCTGGTCGGGTGTGGTCCAGTTTCCTGTTGCCCGTCCCCTGGGGTAGAGTTGGCCAGGTCATCACCTGCTTCCAATTTCCGGTCCTCCATCTGGAGGGTTTTTAAGCTAGCGCTGCCTGCCACTCCTCACCAGTTTGTCCTGCTACCACTAGTGTTAAACTTGGCCTGCGCTGTGTTTGGACTCCGTTTGCCTGGATTGTGGGTTAATGTGTTCTCCAGATACATCACCCGTCGTGCTCATCAGCAGCGCTGGTTCCGTTTTCACTCCATTCTCCAGTCTGCCTAGAACCCTAGGACTACACACTCACCATCTCCTCGGCCTGCCCTCCTGCCCATACTTCAACGGTGGATCCCTGCCTCCTGGACACCCTGGAACCTGGACCAGCTTCCCCGTATTCCCAGCCATCCCTGGGACGCTCCCACAGCAACCCCTCCTCTGCCTCATAGCCGGTGTTTTCAAGTAAGCACAAGACTCTCCACTAGTACCACTCACCTCAGCCCTTTAATTGTTTTCCAGATCAGTAAAACCTGTCTCCTGTGTTTGCAGAAGCTCCCACCCATGTTCTCCTTGTGTTTCACGTCCGTTTTTCCGTCCTCTGGTCTCCCTCAGTTCCTGCGTATAGTTTCTGTTAGACCCAGCCTTGTTTAAGTATTTTTTTTTCCTTCAAATAAATTGTACATAGTTCGAGCAATTGAGTCTGCTCTTGAGTCCACAGCATTCTTGATTGTGACACACAACCTTTCCACACTTGTTCATCAGACTTGATGTTTTTGAATAATTGCATAATTTTCTCCTAAAATATCTTTATAGAGAAAGACAGCAATAATGTGTCCCGTGTGTACTCCTGGAAGCACTCAAATTCCTGGTCTGGAATAACTGGCCTGTGCTGTACAATTCCTCCAACACTGCGTCCTGTAATCCATAACTCAGCTTGCTGACACCAATAAAAACTCAGTGAAAGTGTTCCAGTAGATGCAATACTTCAGTTAAAGGTAAACTGGATAAGATAAGCAGTTGTCTTTTCTTTGCTATCCCTATGCCTTGTTTGCTAATGTTTGCTTTGCTACTGCAGTTTACAGTTGTGCTGTATATGTCTGTACCTACCCCCCCCCCCCCCCCCCCCCCAACCCCGTTTTAAATCAATAAAATGTTGATCACAAAAAAGATAAGCAGTTGTCTTTGTTTGTCACGTGAGTTACCCGCTGATACCTGCGGTCAGTTAGATCTTTTTCAGGTGACTTTAAATAGTTTTAGTGATGAAACTATGAAAATCAGCTGTGTGGGGTCCAAGCTTCTGATGTTAGTCTCCATTTCAGTGTGTAAAATCTCTGCAGTTAACACGACTGTCGTCACAGAGCAGAAACACTGCGGTGAATCAAACACTCTCCCTCTACAGTCTGACCTCACACAGCTTTATCACCTTTAGTTTTTCTAGGTCCATTCAAGTAATGACATGATCTAAATTTTTGTTATGAGATGCTCAACGCTGACACTGGTTGAGCTTCTGTGTAGATCTTTTGAACGACTGCTCCGAGGTGTGGTTCAAAACTCCCAAGTCACGTGACAATGGCTAATAGCGGTTTTGCATGTTTTATCCCAGCTTCAACACCTGGCTTACCTGCTGCTCCAGGCAGCAAATCAGTTATTTGGGTTGGAACTTGTTATTACTGAAATGCTATACTTACTTTTATCACAAGCAGGCTCACTTGCAAGTATAAAACTATGCAATACCCCTTGTTGTTAATACTTTTGCTATGGATTGTGAAGACCAGTATAGGCTAATTTTACACATTTTGCTGCATCTGTTTTTAGTTTCTTTTTACGGTTGTCTCTCAGTTTTTCAGCTGTATCTTTCCTTCACTTCTTCCACCCTATATTTTTTTACAAGCTGCGTGAGCGCACAGCTAAGGTAGGGGAGGGGCTGGTCGCATTAAGAGGTTTGATTGGGCAATCCAGTGTCAATACTGAAAATGAGGTGTGTCAATGCTTGTACGGCTGGTGCGCAGCGGCCTTTTAGGCTGCACTGTCGGATCAAAAGAGTGACGGTCCATCCTGTAATTTATGACAGATTCCAGTCCAGTCCTATCCATGTAAATTCTCTTCCAGTTAATTCAGTCCTGGTCTGTTTTACTTGACAAATCGCTAAATTCATCTGCAGCAACAACTTGGGGTTTGTTTGTGACCTCCACCTGTGGAGATGAGCTCACAGTGTGGGAGACGAAGCTGACACACTGACTGCTGCTGACATTTGATGTCAAACATGGGTCCTGCAGGCTTCTTGTGGTGTTGGGCCAGCAGCCTCCTGTTCCAGGGGACAGTCCTGTAAACCACGTCTCCTTCTGCCTTCATGACAAACACCAGGCCGGTCACACTGCACTGGTGCAGCCCTGCACTGGAGCACTGGAACAGGTAGTTTTCATCATCAGAGTCATCAGCAGTGATGTCAAGGATAACTTCATATTTTTATTTTCAAACATGTGTTTTCAGTTTGTAAATGTTAATATTTATTGAACCATGGTCATGGTGAACGTTTAAAAACATTAACAGTGAAGTCAGGTCAGGTCCGTGAAATGTTTAACCATGCACTGCATTTGAAATGTGCCCCATAATAAATTAATTCCTTTTGTCGTGCAAAACTGTGAAACTGTCACGTCATTAACAGAAACCTCGTTTGTAGTGAAATGAAACTGACTGTTAAAATCAAAACTGGGCACTAAAGTGAAAGAACCTCATAGATGGACATTCGTGGTGGAAACTAGACAATGGCCAGTCTGCATATGAGAGCAGTGATGACTTGAGTGTTGTGTGGTTAAAGTTGCAAGTTTTTTTATGCAATCTTGTATTTCACATTAACAATTCTGATAAAAGCTGTTTCAAATTATGCAGATAAAATGTGGTTTGTGTTTGCATTTTTTTACTCACTACATCCAGTCAAAGAAAATCTCAGATTAAACTAAAGATATTATTATTATATTTTAATTGTTACTGTCAGAATTAATAATTTAAGGTTGTCATTTATGCTTAGAAATATTTAATCATTTGTATGCTGATAAAAATCCTATCCTTATTAGGTCTGATGAGGTTCTGTGTGCACTTCTGTACCATGAGATGAGAGGAAGCAGCCTCGACGTTATAATTTCCATTATAGCTGCAGAGACCCGACTGTCTTGTTCGTTATCTCAAAGTGCACACACTTTTTCACACCTTTAAATGTTCTTTGAGACATGACCTACTGCAAGTTCTTGTTTGTTTTGTATAGTTTAGCAAGATGCTTACTTCTGCTTTTCTGCATACAGTTTAAGTTTATTGAAAGGTCGTATGTCTATGTATAGTATGACTGGAAACACACACACGCACACAATACAGACACTGATGTTGTTCAAGAATGTCACGTGTATGTGTAATTGCATATTCATGAATGATTGCTTGCTGACAATAAAAAGGGCTCTAGCGAAGGAATCAGTTGAAGTTGGTCGAGTTCAGGTGAAGGAATCTTTTCCTCGACTTTGGCTGACAAAGAGCTCTGTCTAGTCTTGTTTTGTTGTGCAGTTAGTGGTCTCGTGTTCCAGCGGGCTTTGTGCCATGTAACATTAATATTAATAGCCAGTTTCAGTCTAGAGAAAAAAGCTGGATTCAACTTTGCTTAAAGATCAAAAAGAGCTGGAGCAGTCCTATTTCGATCAAAGTAAGATGTTGATGTTTGTAACTGAAGCCTGAAGACAAATTCAGCAAAATTTACCAGATGCCTCAAATCAGCCCAGTGTACTCACAGAAGAAGGAGTCAAGTTCCCACAGAGACTCAATCATCTGTGAAGTAGCACGTTCACCTTTGTTTCTCACAGTGTCGATAACAAAATGAGCTCTGTCTCTTCTGTTTTGTATTACGATTGCTTCCTCCCTCTCAGCATCAGTTATCACTCTTTCCTCCAGCAGTTTGTCCATCAGACTGCTGAGAACAGGTCCTGATATCCCTTTAATAATGGAGCTCCGTACATTTAACAGCTTCTCATTTGGAGGGAGACTCAATGTTCTCACTCTGTTGGGCAAAAGACAAACCTCACTTTTCCAGACACAGCTGGAGCTGCTCTGGTGTGTCACACTCAGGTTAACATCTGTAATGACTCTGTTGAAAATCACCTGGAATGATGCAACTGAGCTGTTAAAACACTCTCCATGAAACTCTGCTTCATTTGGTTGAACTACAATCAGGTCATCATCAGGAGCAGTGGACAGAGTGTAAACCTGCTTTGGAAACAGACTACATCTTAAGGGTATGTCTATATACATCTCTTCACCAATTAATTTACTCCTGGTGTGCTTAACATGACGAATCACTACAGTCCTCGGCACCAACAGCACACTGAGGACAGACCTGGGATGAGGATCAACTGGAGGTTTGTAGAAGAGCAGAATCAACGCTCGGACTGGGTCAGAGAGTCTTCCTCACTAACATTACCGAAAGCAGTAAACCCTGTGATGTTTACAACAACGTGACTTTGTAACAACGTGACGCAGCTTCCTCTGTATGTAAATGTTTCTGAAAACCTTTTTATTTTTTAAATGAGAATGTAAGTGTATTAAGCAAAAAATCAGAAAAGTGGAAAACAAGAAAGCTTTTGATCAATAACATGATTTTACTCAACAGCACAACATTTTGACTTTTTATTTGTTTCGTTCATCATGAGTCACCTAAAAAATGTAGCTTTTATCTTCAGTCTTCCATTTTAAAATCTGATGTTTCTGTTCTGCTTCTTTGTTAATCTATAATCTAATCTATAATTCTTGAAATGTTGAAATAAAATGAGGAAAAATAATTTGAAATGTTGATGAATGTTTTTGGTCTTTTATTATTATTTTTCCTCTTTAAACGAAAACGAGAAACTACAAAAAGTTTGTGATGTAGATGATGTAGCAGGACCGTGTCCATCAACTGGGCTTCAAATGAACAGAAGAAAATCCTAATGATTGAATTTGGACATGTGTAGCTGAGAAATCAAATCAAGGTTTATTCAGAGAAGACCAGAGGATATCTGATTTTAAGTATGGAGAATTTAAAAATATTTGTGGAGAGCAAGAATCACAAGTATAGGTTTTTTGGTTTTTAAAATACAGGTGTACACACGGGTGGTCACACACACAAACTACACCCTTTTTGGCTCCTACCTCAAAGCACACTGTGCGCTGTTGATATTACGTGCTGCACAATAATGTTTAATATTTAGTATTTACTGTCACATTCCCATAGATCATCATGATGTTGTTTATTCTATTACTCTTGTTCTCTTCTGCTTGTTTTCTTTTTTCTTTCTCAACAGGTGATCCAGGTGATCGATATATGTATTTTTGTCTGCTTATTTAGTTGGTTTTTGTTTTTTGCCCTTTATCCCCATCCCTCTTGTCCGCTGTTTTTCCCCCCTCTTCCTTTCTCCCTTTTCTTTTCCTCATTCAAGTCTGTCCCGTATCTAGCAAGTGAAAATAAATAAATAAATAAAATAAACAATAAAAGGTGAATCAAATAGACCATTACGCCAATATATATATATATATATGAAGTCATTCTTTTTTGAACAAAACTCAAAACAGACCATAATAATCTTTCAGTCATTTCTACCCTCACTTAATTTCCTTTCGCTGCTCAGCTCTCACAAAGTGGCTCAGTTATGCTCCAATCGCTCCATATTGTGGCCAATCACATGCGAGGATATAGGATAATATCATTATGTGAAAAACAGAGAGGGTAAGAGACGCGACAGTCAAGTGGAGCATCCGTCTGTCCTCTCAGTAAGTGAGTGAGACAGTAGACAGTTTAGTACCACATAGTGATTCACAAGTGTTTCTAAAGGCAGACATTAGAGTCAGCTGCTTGATTTTATACAACTCTAACTGAAAACACAATTTCAATGTGTCAGAGAAGACATGCACTATAGTGCATGTCTTATGGTTTCACCTCCCAAAACTCAGTTTCTACCGAGATTGGAAGTCAGATGGCTCTATCTCTATCCAGCTTACAAAACACACAAAAAAGTTCATTACATTTTCTTTGTAATCATTTTTATTACAGATAGATAGAGATAGTGCGATCTTTAGGTTTGTGTCCATCATCAGGTGTAATGCTGAAATGTGAAAATAAATTGCAGATCATATAAAAAAAAAGGAATAATCGTTTTATTTATTTATTTTTTATATACTTAATGTGGTTGAGTGGACATCAGTAGCTGTGCACGATTATTCAGCAGAAGTGTGTCAGGATGGCCAAGCGGCTTATTGTGCTGCGTTCAGGTTGCAGTTTTCCCTGGGGGTGCGGGTTCAAATCCCACTAACAACATTGAATATTTGCTCTTATTGTCAAATTCCTGGCCTGGAATAAGTCCACCCTTACCGAGAGTGAAACTGTTCCAGTACATGAAATACTTCACTTAAAGGAAAACTGGACAAGATGAACACTTGTTTCCATTTGCCACGTGATGTACAAAGATGGCAAAAAGCAGAAAAAAATTAGAAATCCTCATCAAGTAATCTGATTACTATCTGTCTGCACAGAAAATCTGCTGGAGCTCAAAATGTACACGACTTAGTTTAAAGTGAGTGATTCCCTCAGGTAGACTGGAACTTAGAGTTCCCCCACGAGTCTAAGCTCAGAGCTTAAATAATGTCACTGCAATGGAGCGAGAAAGGCAGCAATGTTACATCACACATTTCTGATAGTGAATCTAATACTAAAATATCAGAACATAAGTCTTCTCAAAGAGCTGTTTACCACGCAAACTGTTTGATAACTCAGGGGTTTTATGTAAGACATATAATATTTTGTGTAAACAGAAACATGATGCAGCTTCCTGTGTACGTAAAAGTTTCTGAAATATTTATATTGTTTATATGAGAATTTAAATGAATTGAGTGAAATATCCGAAAAGTGGAGAACACGAAAGCGTTTCACCAGCAATATGATTATACGTAACAGCAGACGTCATGGTTTTTCTTTCAGTTTCATTCATACGTCACATGATTACAATATTGTTTTTATTTTCACTGTGAAAAAAGAGGAAAATATATGTTAATATTGTGCTTCTTTATTTTCTGTTATTTTCTCAAACGAAATGATAAAAGTGTTTGTAGAACTTTTATTATTTTTTGTTTGTTCTTATTCATGGAACAAAAAAACCTGTCAAACTCCAAAAACGCATCATGTTGGCGATGATGGCGGTGGTAGGAACATAGGTTTAAGTTTACCGTAAACAGAAACTTTTCACAATAACTGACTTGTACATGGGATAAAGATGGATGATTAAAAATAACTTTTTTCCTGAAGGCCTTTATTATTATTCTTTACTATTTTCAACAAACCTTAAAGAGCAAAGTTGGAGTCATAACTTGGACAAGTGCAGCTGGGAAATCAAGTCAAATTAAAGCTTTACCCAAAGCATAATTATGGAGAATTTAAAAGTATTAGCGGAGAGCAATAATTACAAATATAGTCTAAATGTTTTTAAAATAGCTTCTCAAATGTACAGTTCAAATCCTTACTTTTACATTTATTGTTTTTTTCTTTTCTCTGGTTAAAATCGGGGTTTGGGTGGTTGTCTGTGAAATGTGCTTTTCTTTACCACATCCTCTTTTTTTTGGAATTGATGGCATTAACTAGTTTTGAACAGACCGCACATGCATACATTGTGGCGCAGATGTACAGACTACCACAACTGTCAGCAAAACTTTAAGTAACGTGACAATAACCGTCTCGTGTTGTTCACCAGTGGATTTGCATGAACCATCAACAACATTATGAATTAAATGAGAGGAACAACCCCACGCAGTTCTCAGGATTCCTCCATGCTCTTCTTTAAGCACCTATTAATTGTTTGCAGGGTCTTATAGGAGGTCTCCCTGCTTCTCCGATGACAACTTAAGTTGGCTGATGAAATAGGGTAACGGAAGAAGGTTAAAGGTGGAGGAGAGATGGAGAGACTTGAAAGAAAAAGTCAGAAAAATGCAGCATAATTCTATGTCCGAGTTTGTCTTTGCATAAGCAGTCCAGAGATGGCTCCGATACGCCCCAGATCGTTTGGGTGGCGCAGGACCACACCATCCATCCCCATCCCAGAGTAAAAATTACAAACTTCTGTGAAACATATAAATGTAAATAGGAAACTGTCTTTTAATAAAGTATTTAGCAAACGAAACATGTCTATTGACCTTTTATTGTTTAGTTTTTTTTCTCTGTTACATCACATGCAATGCTTTCTTATTTTAGGATATTAATATTGACATGATACATTGTGAGACATTTTTTTATAAAGGGTGTCCAATTTGAGGAATAAGTACAATTATGTGTTTAGGTGGTTGAAGTATTGATGGAAACATGCAGTAGTTTAGTATTGGTTAAAATACCTATAAAGAAAGGTAGATTTCCAGTCATGATTTAACTGTTGTTTTAATAAAAAGCAACTGTGCGAAAGAGGTGGAAAATCAACACCATAGCTCAACAGTGTTTCAATATCAGAATCTGACATTGTTTTAATGTCAACAGTATTAGAAAATATAACGTTGAATCAATGTCAGGTTTCAACATTGATTCAACATCAAAACCTGACGTTGTTTCAACGTTAAAAAAGGGTGCAAGAGTGACGTTAGGTCAACGTCACACTTCAACATTGATTCAATGACATCGCCTGATATTGACTCAACATTGTTTCAATGTTTCCTTGCTATCTGGGTGGTCTATGTGTACGTATCATAAACAGGAGCCTTCACAAAACAAACAAAACAAAGAAACAAAAAACCCCAAGAGGATTCACCACAAGGTACAAACCAGATTTCAGTCTGAAGATAAAGGTCAGGATTAAACTTTGCTTAAAGATCAAAAAAAGCTGCATTAGTCCTATTTGGACAAATTAAACTAAAATCAACCTCCAACACAATGATGCATGGGCGACACTGGATCACTCGTGGTTATTGATTTTGTAGCTGAAGCCTGAAAGACTCAATCAGATCTAGGCAAACATAACAAAATTTGCCAGATACATCAAATCAAAAAAAGATTTCTGTGGAGGAAGGCGTCAAGCTCACGCAGAAACGCAATCATCTGTGAACTGGCAGCTTCACCTTTCCTTCTCACAGTGTCGATAACAAAACGAGCTCTATCGCTCCTGGTTTGCATTGTGTCTGCTTCCTCCCTGTCACCATCAACCATCAACCCTTTCTCCAGGAGTTTGTCCATCAGACTGCTGAGAACAGGTCCTGATATCCTATCAATGAATGAGCTCCTTACATTTAAAAGCCTCTTTTTTGGAGAAGCAGTCATGTCTCTAACTCTGTTGGGCAAAAGACAAACCTCTCTTTCCCAGATACAGCTGGAGCTACCCTGGTGTATCACACTCAGGTTAATATCTGTAATGATTGTTTTTAAAATCACCTGGAAGGTTGTGATGGAGTAGTTAAGATGCTCCTCATCAAACTCTGCCTCATTTGGTTGAACTACAATCAGGTCATCGTCAGGAACAGTGGACAGAGTGTAAACTTGTTTTGGATACAGAATACATTTTGAGGGTACATCTATGTACATCTCTTCACCAACTAATTCCCTCCTCTTGTTTTTAACATCATGGATCATGATGTTCCTTGGCAACAACAATACATTGAGGAAGGATCTGAGATTAAGTTCTTCTGGGGGTTTGTAGAAGAGCAGAACCAAAGCTTGGACTGGGTCAGCGGGAGAGTCTTCATCCTTCACAATACCAAAACCAGAAAACCCTGTGATGTTTATAACAACATGAGTTTCTGTTATCTGATGAGGGCGGATGAACTCAATGCCTTCATCCTTCACATGTGCGACCTGCAAGAACTGACCTCCACCTGTGGAGATGAGCTCACAGTGTGGGAGATGAAGCTGACACACAGACTGCTGCTGACATTTGATGTCAAACAGGGGTCCTGCAGGCTTCTTGTGGTGTTGGGCCAGCAGCCTCCTGTTCCAAGGGACAGTCCTGTAAACCACGTCTCCTTCTGCCTTCATGTCAAACACCAGGCCGGTCACACTGCACTGGTACAGGCCTGCACTGGAGCACTGGAACGTGTAGGTTTCATCTTCAGACTCATCAGCAGTGATGATAGGTGTAAACTCTTCAAAGCAGCTTTGTGGCTTCATGTCAGGTGAACAGGTTGCTTGTGTTAAATCCGTCCTTCGTTGTGTTGTGATCAGTGACTGACGCCGACCTTTGTTCTGGATCATTGCATTATATGTAATAGCACCAGTATGTTTGATTTCTTCTAGGCTTTCCTGCCCATTAACACTCTGACTGTTAGATTGTGTGTTCATTGGTACAGAAGTCTGTCCATTAAGCTTTTTCTTTTTCTTCAGTGGTGCGTCTCCTGCATCAAAGCAGTGCGGATGTTTCTGTCTGAGTTTCATCCTGTCTTGTTTGCATCTGTGAAACATTAAAAATAAACTCTTCATTGCAACACTTTTCACTCTCAACTCTTATAAAACATTTTGAAATAGTGTGATCTCAGATTTGTTTTAAAAGAGATCATGACAGAAATTATTAAAAACTCTGTGTGCTGCTAGTTTGTTCTCAGCATATGTAACTTTTTTAAATAAAGGAATTTGGCAAATAATAATAATAATCACAAGATTATTACAAGTTAAACGCTTTCAGCAAAAATTAAATGCATAGTATTCACACAAGTGCAATTAATAGGTCTGTTTTCTATCTAGGCTGGGGACTAGCAGTGCTGTATTGCATTTCTAATTTGACCTTTTCTTATGAAAACTGACATCAGAATAAACTGGATAAACTATGTAAACTTATCTAGTTTTACATAAACCTACATGCATTAAAGACAGAAAAAAAGAGATCTCACCTACCCAGTAACTTGTCCGTCGTTTTCTTATAACTGAATCTTTTAGACAGGTTGTCATGTCTTTTTATTCCAATCTGTCGTGTGACTCCTTCCTCTTTCCCAGCCGACTGTGATGTCATTTAGGGGTTTCATAAGTGGCAGCCTACCACAGTGATTAAGTGTGCAAAACTAAATAATTGCCAATAAGTGCAGAGATTTTAAAATGTGATTTTCAGCTGATGGTGTTTAGACAATGACCAGGGGTTTGAAAGCATCTCTAACGTGACAGGTGCTTATACAATATGATGGCTAAATCCACAAAAAGCAGTAAACCTTAGAACCATCCACAGCAGGTCATCTGATCACAGTCTGTGTGCTCAGAAAACCTACTACAGCCGAGTGATTCCTGCAGCTGGAATCGAACTTGGGGTTCTCCCACGAGTCCAAGCACTCAAATAATCTACAATAATGTCCCTGTAATGGACCGATGACGGCAGCAATGTTATATTACTCATTTCTCTCATAAGGGAATCTGATATAGCTTCTCTATAATTGCTCATTAAAAACTGAAACTTTTTTTAAAGGACTTTATTATTAAGACTTTGTTAAAGATCTTACAGAGAAAGGTGTCATAGGTCATAGATAAGACAGGTGTAGCTGGTAAACTTTAAGTAGAGAATGAGTGTCTCGTGTTGTTTGCATGAAACTCACTACGATCAGCATCTTTCAGCATCTGTTGATTGTTTCTGGGGCTCAAAGCTACGCGCATTGCACACGCAGGGTCCTGCAGGACGTCGTTCTGCTTCTCTGATATTTATTTAGTTGGATGATCGAATGGAGAACACAAGAAGATTAAAGGTGGAGGAAAGAGGGAGAGACTTCAAAGAAAAACGGTGCTGCACCCTGGAAAACAATAATTTCAAATGTACAGTTCAAAAACAAAAACTTTTATTTGTATTTAGATTTTTCTTCTTTTTGATTAACATCTGAGTTTTAAACAAACAAGTGTTTATGTTGTGGTTATTTGTGGCCTGAACATTTCTTTACTTATTTAAACCACGTCCTCTTTTCTTGAAGAGTTGCCATTTACCCGTTGTGTTGTGGACAGTGTCAGCGTTTGGGAATCCCTGATGAACAGACCACACATGTATACATTGTCACGCAGAAGTACAGACTGTCACCCGCAAAACTTTAAGTAACTCGAGAATGAGCGTCTTGTGATGTTTGCGTGCAGGATGAACCAGAATAAACAGGACAATCGACTGTTGAGGGAGTAGCAGCAGCTGCTGTTTGCTTAGTTGGCACATAACATTGAATAAATGATAGCCTTAAACTTTGCTACGGTACTTTTAGAATGACATGCATTCACCGTTGCTCTTCCTAAAACGCTGACTGTGGAAATCTCAGTGTTAAAGCTACATTGTTCTAACCTGCGATTCCATCAGACGAATGCTTATCTGTACGACACAAAACACAAGTCACACACAGACTTGGTCTACTACCAAACCTAATAAAAGGTCACCTATATTGATATGTATAAACAATAAATTTGTGAGTATTATGTTGCTTCTAAGAACTGATATTTTTTCCTGATGTTTTTTGGGTGAATACAGAAACTTCTGATGCTCTTAAAAACATTAGACACCATCCACCCACTGAGGTCTGAGGGATCTTTCCTCTCACTAATCCAGGTGATGCTATTTTTTTTACAAATTCGATTGGTCCCTGGGCATTTATACGGATCTCTTATTTTGACCATAGGTTACCATGGCAATGTATCCCAGAAAAAACTGAACCACCCACATAAACATAAAACTCAGGACTGGAGCTCAAGTTAAATCAATAAGGCCTCAATACTGCTTTGTTGGACAGGGATTTAGTGAAGGTGATCAGGACTGACTGCCAGCTACCAAAACCCTGACATGTAATTCTGACCTCCAGCTCTCCTTCACAGCTTCCTGCTTCCTGATTCATTCTCACAGCCTGCCTTCACTGAGCAAAACACCAAAGAGCAACGTAACAGGAGTCTGACAGAAAATAAAACACAGAGTTTGTGAGTAAACTGAACGGAAAGAAACAAACTGGTTATCATATACGGGACATGTGGTCGGTCTGACCCATGATAAATGTGAGCTCTTGCTTCTATATTGCTGCCCTGTAGAGGACATTATGGTGGGTCTGAGAAGTGGATGGAAATGGAGTACAACTTAAGAAAAAAACAGCAATGAGAAAAATTATGCCAAAACACACAAAAGACAAACTGAATAAATGCTGCTTACTTTAAAAAAACTGCAGTGTTTGTGGCAACACAAGTATCTGAAGGAACAGCTGCAGAGGTGACAGAAACCAATTTACTGGTGTTTTTCCTAAGTTGAAATCCGTTTGACCTTTCAGGGCCACCATAGCACTGCATGCTTTGAAAAATGGAAAAGCAAACTGAACTCATGGCTCTAAAGAGATTAGTGCTGGGTCCAATCATTTGGACCAGAAAATGTCTGAAATATTCAGTTAATAACAGTTTAGAATAAAACTCAGAAAGACTGTGTGTGCATCAGTTTATTTGAGCTTTCCAAGACATTTTGGATTCATTTAGGTTAATTTAATCAAAATCCTGGAAAAAGGAAAAACAAGAAAGCAGGACCTGCATTTGTTGTTACATAATTACTGGAGCGGTCAGACAGCTCAGCGTTTGTTTTTATACATTACTTTTTGTTTCACTTTCTTTAACTATAAATCTCTGCCCACTTCTAATCTATGCTTGTTGAAAGCAGCATGTTCCTTTGTTAGAAGCAAAATAGTTTGCAAAGGATTTAAATGAGATTTGAAAGTTTATTAAACAAAAAAGCAAAAAACAATAAATCGAAATAAACTAAAAGGGTGAGATACTGGTGACGTGTACAGGTCGGCCCCGCCGAACATTTTTCAAACATTCAGAGAGGTTTCGGGCGCTGATTGTCACGCACGCGTGTAAAAATGAAAGTAGACACTGTGGCTCTGTCCAGGTCAGGAGCGAAGCTGAAAAGCAGGTCGGACATCGCCTGCTTCGTGTGTCTTGATCGTGGATTTGTAAAACCTGATGTTTCCATACTGAGGTTTTTACTGATGCGCAGAAACATACCTTCGAAAATGTAGTCACAGGTTTGTCAGCTGTAGTCCTAAACCAGAACTAACAATAACAATATTAGATTAAATGTGTGAAAACACAGGTGAGAGTGAATCATTTACCGGAAATTAAAAAAAATAAATGAGAGGGAGAGAGAGAAAGAGAGAGAGAGAGAGGCAAGGCAAGTTTATTTGTATAGCACAATTCAACAACAAGGTGATTCAAAGTGCTTTACAGAGACATTAGAAACAAAAACAAATAAAAAGCATGATTTAAAATTGATTAAAACAAGCAAACAAACAAAAAAGCAGGAACTGCATTTGTTGTTACATAATTACTGGAGCAGTCAGACAGCTCAGCGTTTGTTTTTATACATTACTTTTTGTTTCACTTTCTTTAACTATAAATCTCTGCCCACTTCTAATCTATGCTTTTTGAAAGCAGCATGTTCCTTTCTTACAAGCAAAATAGTTTAGATTGGATTTAAATTAGATTTGAAAGTTTATTAAACACAAAGCAAAAAACAATAAATCAAAATAAACTAAAAGGGTGAGATACTGGTGACGTGTACAGGTCGCCCCGCCCTGCTGGACTTTGAAATGAACAAAAAACATTTCTAATAGCTGAGGTGTACATGGGATCAAGGTCGATAGGTGGTAAAGTGATTTTAAGCCGTTTTCGTTTATATATTCTTAAAACTTACTGGTCGAAGGTAAAGTCAGATCTTGGCAGGTGCAGTCGGTGGATCACACCGAAAAAGGAAATCAAGGCTGAAACGTTAAGGAAGCTTCAGGTAATGTAGAATGTGAACATTTGGGTTATCTGCAGAGAAACATTTTAAAACATTTGTAGAGAACATTTTAAAAATATGAAAGTTAAGAAAAGAAGAGCTTACAGAAACAAATTCTTTCTTACAAACTTTTTAGAACTCCCGTTTGCACCCCGGCGTCAGCGGGCCGTGTTTGTCTGTAACGATTAACATTTCTCTGTTAATTAAAGTAGGGTTTATTTTTATTTTTATTTTTATTTTTATTTTTATTTTTCGTTGTGGCATGAACATTTTTGTACAGAGGGCACATCCAGAGAGATTTCGGGCCCTGATTGTCACGTACGAGTGTAAAAACGTGGCTCTGTCCAGATCAGGAGCGAAGCTGAAATGCAGGTTGGACATCCTCGGTTTGTTAAACACACCCAGGCTGTTTACAGCGTTGCGTCCTGTTCCAGTTTCACTGAATATGCGCATATTTCTTTTTGCATACTTTTGGATCAAGCTGGAATATAATCATCCAAACAACCGAGATAACTTTGTATCGCTCGCTTAAAAAACAAAAACAAAGAAAAATAATTAATTGCTTCGTGTTTCTTGATTATGGATTTGTAAAAACTGATGTCAACAGTAGTTCTCTACAGGAGTAAAATAACAACATCAGTTTAAATGTGTGAAAACACATGAGCCGGAAAAGAAAAATAAATAAGAGAGAGACAAATAAGCTACTTGGCTCAAATAGGACAATATATTCATTGCACTTATTCAATAAAATTCAATGATTAAATAATAAAACTATTAACGAAAAATGAAAATATAGTTTAAGCTGAAATGTCCGAGTGAAACACATCTTGTTCATTGGTTTATGTTATGTTAAATTCTTTCTTGCCTTTTTCTTTTAGCGTCACTTAATCAGGCTCTGATGCGTTCTGACACTTTTGTGTTCTTTTTACTTCCTGTATAAACACCAGCTGGTGTGTGGGGAAAACGTGTGCTCATATTTTTTGTCTGGTCACAAGTGTTGGTGACAAAGTGGAGTGACTTCAGTGTACTGCTGTGTAGCCTTTGTAAGTAACTTCTCTCTCACTGAACATTTTTTTCCAGCCAGGTACTTTCATGTGATGCAGCCTCCATGCTGTGCAGAGCCCTACAGATGTTATATGATATTATAATATTTGTATACATTTGTTTAATTAACGAACTCGAATGAACTCTGCTGGAGTAAAAGATGATTATTTAAGACCTTGTATGTGAGGAGCAGGATTTTGAATTCAATTTTGGATTGTTTTATTTATTCAATTCTGTGTTATTTATTTGCAATTCCAAATCTTAACCACACAGGTCCACTACAAACCATCTCAAATCAGCATTTTCAATCCGGGATTGCATCTTGTCTACATTAGACAAGATGCCCCTCCCTGAGCCTGGTTCTGCCGGAGGTTTCTTCCTGTTAAAAGGGAGTTTTTCGTCCCCACTGTCACCAAAGTGCTTGCTCATAGGGGGTCTTATGATTGTTGAGTTTTTCTCTGTATGTATTATTGTAGGGTCTACTTTACAATATAAAGTGCGTTGAGGCGACTGTTGTTGTGATTTTGCACTCTATAAATAAAATTGAATGTGTAGGCGTAAATAATGATTTGTATTTATTCTGTATACACACCAGCTACTGAATGATTCTTACAGAATAAAACAAAGTCTACAATTGGTTTTCCAGGTTCAAGAAAGTGACGGATACCATCAGAGCCAAAAAGAAGACTGAAGCAGCTTCTTTAAACAAGAGACATTTAAAGAAGAAAAGATGAAGTGTTTATTTAAGAACAGACACTTAAAGGAGAAAAAGAGAGAAATCACTAAAGTTAGAGATGATCCAATAAGTGAAGGAAAAACAGAAGAAGACACAAATTATGCATTTAAGTCACATGATGAAGAAGGTGAGGAGGATGTAAGAGCAGGTTGGTGCTTCTTTCTCAGAAGGCTCTCCTGTAGGACATACTGCATCAGTGATGAAAACATCAGAACACAGCTGAACACAGACGACGACAATGATGATGATGGTGTCTGCTACAGGAGTACTTCACTACCTAAAGAAAAAAAGATTTCAGCTTATAAACATCGATTCAAGAGTTTACGTTTTAAGTTGACGAAGTCAGACAGAAAGGAGAACCGTAAACCTTTAAGCCACAATCCTTCCCCATCACGGGAGCCGGCAATTGTTTGTAAGGAGCTCAAAGTGGAAGACAGTGATTTTAGACAGTTTAATTTGTCTGGCTCTTTTACTGTTGTTTTTCATGAGATGGAAGATTCACAAGAGGAACAAAACACATCTCACCAGTATACTGAAGGTAAATGTGGTGAAATTAAGTTTGGCTCCACAGACCTGATGGGCAAGACTTCATCACCCTGTAAATCCACTGGGTTGCCTAAATATTTAAGTGAAGGAACAATTAAAGAAGATGGTTGCAGAGTTTCTTCTCCATGGATAAAAAACAAGTCAAGAGAAGCAGATCCTCCTGTCATGACTAAGAACATGTCATCAACCAATACCCTTTCACAGAGTTCTCATGTACAGTTCTCCTCCACAGATTCCTGCTACTTGACTCGTTCTCACAGCCTGTCTTCACTGACCAAAACACCAATCAAGAACTTGATGCAAGCAGCAAGCTTACCTGACATGAGGTTAAAGGGGTTTACACCTGGCATTACTGCTGATGAGTTTGATGATGAAACCTACCTGTTCCAGTGCTCCTGTGCAGGCCTGTACCAGTGCAGTGTGACCGGCCTGGTGTTTGTCATGCAGGCAGAAGGAGACGTGGTTTACAGGACTGTCCCTTGGAACAGGAGGCTGCTGGCCCAACACCACAAGAAGCCTGCAGGACCCCTGTTTGACATCAAATGTCAGCAGCAGTCTGTGTGTCAGCTTCATCTCCCACACTGTGAGCTCATCTCCACAGGTGGAGGTCAGTTCTTGCAGGTCGCTCATGTGAAGGAGGAGGGTATCGAGTTTATTACCCCCCACAAGATAACAGAAAGTCATGCTTTTATAAACATCACAGGGTTTTCTGGTTATGGTAATGTGAAGGATGAAGACTCTCCCCCTGACCCAGTCCAAGCTTTGGTTCTGCTCTTCTACAAACCCCCAGTTGATCCTGATCTCAGATCTGTCCTCACTGTGTTCATGCTGCCACGAAATATTGTGTTCAGCAAAATTCTGCGTAACAGGAAGACGTCAGACAAAACTGAGAGATACATAGAGACATCATCTCACTGTAAACTGCACCCAAAGCAGGTTTACACTCTGGTCACTGATCCTGAGCATGACCTGATTAAAGTTCAACCCAAAGAAGCTGATTTTGATGAGGAGCACCATGAAAGCTACTTCCCATCATTTCAGGTAGTCTTAAAAAAAATCCTCACAGATATTAACCTGAGTCTGGGAGACAAGAGCAGCTCCAGCTGTGTTTGGGAAAGAGAGGTTTGTCTGTTGCCCAGCGGAGGGAAAACTGATACTTTGGACACTGATCCAATAAAGAGACTATCAGCTCTACGGAGCTGCTTCATCAAAAGTATATCAGGACCTGTTCTCAGCAGTCTGATGGACAAACTGCTGGATGAAAGGGTGATAACTGATGCTGAGATGGATGCAGCAGACGTCATACAAAACAGAAGTGACAGAGCTCGCTTTGTTATCGACACTGTGAGGAAGAAAGGTGAAGCTGCCAGTTCACAGATGATTGAGTTTCTGTGTGAGCTTGACCCCTTCCTCTGTGAATATCTTGGGTTGGTCTGACGCATCCATGTGAACAGACAGTAAGAATAATTACATTTATGACGCATTTCTCTAGTGTGTGTCATGCAACCTTTTTTTAAATTATTTTTATTACCATTGTCTGAATGGATTTTAATGTAACTTAAAGTATGAAACTCTAACAGCTTGTGAACTGATTTCAGTACTTTTTCATGAATAGTTATTATTAATTATTATTACATGCATACAGATGAATCCATACAGAAGTATCTGTATGGATATGTCTCATGTATATGTGTTTCTGAATTTTTCATGAAGACAAACAGCAGCATGTTGCTTTGTCTTTAATTATTTGCTTTTATTTTTTTGTATATACAGAGCTGTTTAAAACATAAGGATTTTTTTCATGATTGAATGTGAATCAGTTTTTTCTGTCAGGTATTTATTTAACCATGAGTTTTCTTGTACTTTTCATTGTGGACTAATTTCTACGGTTTTTTTCTTTGTTTGAAAAATCTAAAAGATGCAATGTCTCATCTTATTTTTTCTCCCGAGTTCCTCGGTGCATTTCTGCAGCTCTGATAAAACAGTGATGCCAAATGTGACTTATGAATATATAAACAGCTCTATGAAAATTATGCACCCACTACTGCCGTGTTCAATTTGTCATTCATTTTTATTTATTCAACCTTAAAACCTTGCACAAACCCCTTTTTAAATCTTATATAATCAACTTGTAATTCAATTTTTTGTGCTTTATATCATATCATATAGATGCTCTATCAGCTTGACTGCGAAAACTTTGAGCGCTCACTGCTCACATTTAAATTTCGGTAATGACACAGGCTCTGCTTACCTTCATTTTGAAGGCCTTCTGTGAGCGTGAGTTGTCTGCAGTTCTGGTATCTGACAGCAAATCTGTGAGGAGCCTTTCCAATTCTCCTTTCTCCCTCTTGCAGCCAAAAAACTCACACAGGGAGACCAATTTGTCAAGCCCCGGGACGTCGGGCTAGCGATTTTTTCAGTCGGGCTACCAAAATCTATCTCTGCCCTGCCCGTCGGGCTGTCATAGGAAGGAAAAATATATGTCAATGCTTTTGCATTCTTTCAGAAATGTAGCTGGGTAATTATGTCATTGGCATCGGTGAGCCACTGTCAATATGTGACATATTGAAATGCGTTTGAATTTGCGCTTGTTTTTTTGCTTTCACTTTGCAATCGTGCGAACTGTGTATAGAGAGCGACAGCACTGATCTGTGAGTGATGATAATTTGTGCACCAATTCCTCTGACATCGTCTTATTAATCGTTAGCTTACTATGCAAACATGACAAGTGAAATCTCCCGCAGCTTAAACATGTGAGAGGTTGATCGCGCAGAGAATCGCTGAGCTTATGTGAGTGAGTGTGTAAAAGCATTTCAGTTCTGCTGAGCCAAATAAGACAGGTCAGGGTGAAGAAGTGACAGCCAAAGAAAAGCTTACCACAAAACGGAGAAGTTATGACAAATCAGACTATAAGGCAAAAAGAAAGTGCAGCTTTATGGTTTCATGGACAAAAGAATTTCTGTGGCTGCAATATGACGAGCTAAATAACCAGGGCTGCACATAAGTGGTCCGCAGGTGCGCATTCGCTGTCAAAATAAAAAACACGCACAAGATAAGAAGTTGCAACAACGTGTTTGCGTACATAAGATTTTCAGGAGGACAGACATTTGTTTAGAACTCTTAAAGATGTCGAAGAAGCTCCTTTAAGCAATTACTGTGATGTTCCTCCACCTCCAAAGAAATGTCAGAAGGCCGAACCACAAAAGAAGCGCGTATTCTCAGAAAAGTGGTTGCAGGAGGTGAGCTGGCTTCAAACAAATGATGAACGCACAGAGATGTGGTGCAGAATGTGCCGTGAAAATTTAATAAATGACAAAAAGGCATGAACATTTTTTTTGTATCGAAAAAATATCGAACCGTGAATTTTGTGTATCGTTGCACCCCTATATATATATATATATATATATATATATATATATATATATAGGTTTTTTTTGTTTTTTTTTAAATAGCTTCCTGAATTTAGAGTTCAAATTTTTACTTTTAATCGTATTCCTATTCCTCTTTGATTAAAATCTGAGTTTTAAATAAGTGTGTACATAGTTTGTGGTTGTGTACTCAATTTATCACCTTTTTCTTAAGTGATAGATTAACCCATTTTGATGTGACCAGTGTGACTTTTGGAAATCCCTGATGAATAGACCACACGTGTATACATTGTCACGCAGAAACAAGAGTGTTACATGCGAAACTTTAAGAGGAGAATGAGTGTCTATGGTTGTTTGCATGAAACTCAATACGATCAGCATCTGTTGATTGTTTCTGGGGCTCAAAGCTACACGCAGGGTCTTTCTGCATCTCTGATGATAATATTTCAAATATTTCAAAGAAGATTAAAGGTGGAGGAAAGAGGGAGAGACTTCAAAGGAAAACGGTGCTGCACCCGGAACAAAACAATTTTCTAATTTACAGATCAAAAACTAACTTTTAAATGTATTCATATTTTTCTTCTTTTTGATTAACATCTGAGTTTTAAACAAACAAGTGTTTATGTTGTGGTTATTTGTGGCCTGAACATTTCTTTACTTATTTAAACCACGTCCTCTTTTTTGAGGCGATGCCATTTACCCATTTGTGGTGCAGACAGTGTCAGCGTTTGGGAATCCCTGATGAACAGACCACACATGTATACATTGTCACGCAGAAGTACAGACTGTCACCCGCAAAACTTTAAGTAACTCGAGAATGAGCGTCGTGTGATGTTTGCGTGGAGGATGAACCAGAATAAACAGGACAATCGACTGTTGAGGGAGTAGCAGCAGCTGCTGTTTGCTTAGTTGGCACATAACATTGAATAAATGATAGCCTTAAACTTTGCTACGGTACTTTTAGAATGACATGCATTCACCGTTGCTCTTCAAAAACGCTGACTGTGGAAATCTCAGTATTAAAGCTACATTGTTCTAACCTGCGATTCCATCAGACGAAAGCTTATCTGTACAACACAAAACACAAGTCACACACAGACTTGGTCTACTACCAAACCTAATAAAAGGTCACCTATATTGATATGTATAAACAATAACTTAATTTAAATTTGTGAGTATTATGTTGCTTCTAAGAACTGATATTTTTCCTGATGTTTTTTGGGTGAATACAGAAACTTCTGATGCTCTTAAAAACATTAGACACCATCCACCCACTGAGGTCTGAGGGATCTTTCCTCTCACTAATCCAGGTGATGCTATTTTTTTTACAAATTCGATTGGTCCCTGGGCATTTATACGGATCTCTTATTTTGACCATAGGTTACCATGGCAATGTATCCCAGAAAAACCTGAACCACCCACATAAACATAAAACTCAGGACTGGAGCTCAAGTTAAATCAATAAGGCCTCAATACTGCTTTGTTGGACAGGGATTTAGTGAAGGTGATCAGGACTGACTGCCAGCTACCAAAACCCTGACATGTAATTCTGAGCTTTCCAAGACATTTTGGATTCATTTAGGTTAATTTAATCAAAAACCCGGAAAAAGTGAAAAACAAGAAAGCAGGAACTGCATTTGTTGTTACATAATTACCGGAGCAGTCAGACAGCTCAGCGTTTGTTTTTATACATTACTTTTTGTTTCACTTTCTTTAACTATAAATCTCTGCCCACTTCTAATCTATGCTTTTTGAAAGCAGCATGTTCCTTTCTTACAAGCAAAATAGTTTAGATTGGATTTAAATGAGATCTGAAAGTTTATTAAACACAAAGCAAAAAACAATAAATCAAAATAAACTAAAAGGGTGAGATACTGGTGACGTGTACAGGTCGGCCGCGCCCTGCTGGACTTTGAAATGAACAAAAACATTTCTAATAGCTGAGGTGTACATGGGATCAAGGTCGATAGGTGGTAAAGTGATTTTAAGCCGTTTTCGTTTATATATTCTTAAAACTTACTGGTCGAAGGCAAAGTCAGATCTTGGCAGGTGCAGTCGGTGGATCACACCGAAAAAGGAAATCAAGGCTGAAACGTTAAGGAAGCTTCAGGTAATGTAGAATGTGAACATTTGGGTTATCTGCAGAGAAACATTTTAAAACATTTGTAGAGAACATTTTAAAAATATGAAAGTTAAGAAAAGAAGAGCTTACAGAAACAAATTCTTTCTTACAAACTTTTTAGAACTCCCGTTTGCACCCCGGCGTCAGCGGGCCGTGTTTGTCTGTAACGATTAACATTTCTCTGTTAATTAAAGTGGCGTTTATTTTTATTTTTATTTTTAGTTGTGGCATGAACATTTTTGTACAGAGCGCACATCCAGAGAGATTTCGGGCCCTGATTGTCACGTACGAGTGTAAAAACGTGGCTCTGTCCAGATCAGGAGCGAAGCTGAAATGCAGGTTGGACATCCTCGGTTTGTTAAACACACCCAGGCTGTTTACAGCGTTGCGTCCTGTTCCAGTTTCACTGAATATGCGCATATTTCTTTTTGCATACTTTTGGATCAAGCTGGAATATAATCATCCAAACAACCGAGATAACTTTGTATCGCTCGCTTAAAAAACAAAAACAAAGAAAAATAATTAATTGCTTCGTGTTTCTTGATTATGGATTTGTAAAAACTGATGTCAACAGTAGTTCTCTACAGGAGTAAAATAACAACATCAGTTTAAATGTGTGAAAACACACATGAGTTCGTTTGCCGGAAAAGAAAAATAAATAAGAGAGAGACAAATAAGCTACTTGGCTCAAATAGGACAATATATTCATTGCACTTATTCAATGAAATTCAATGATTAAATAATAAAACTATTAACGAAAAATGAAAATATAGTTTAAGCTGAAATGTCCGAGTGAAACACATCTTGTTCATTGGTTTATGTTATGTTAAATTCTTTCTTGCCTTTTTCTTTTAGCGTCACTTAATCAGGCTCTGATGCGTTCGGACACTTTTGTGTTCTTTTTACTTCCTGTATAAACACCAGCTGGTGTGTGGGGAAAACGTGTGCTCATATTTTTTGTCTGGTCACAAGTGTTGGTGACAAAGTGGAGGTTGCTTCAGTGTACTGCTGTGTAGCCTTTGTAAGTAACTTCTCTCTCACTGAACATTTTTTTCCAGCCAGGTACTTTCATGTGATGCAGCCTCCATGCTGTGCAGAGCCCTACAGATGTTATATGATATTATAATATTTGTATACATTTGTTTAATTAACGAACTCGAATGAACTCTGCTGGAGTAAAAGATGATTATTTAAGACCTTGTATGTGAGGAGCAGGATTTTGAATTCAATTTTGGATTGTTTTATTTATTCAATTCTGTGTTATTTATTTGCAATTCCAAATCTTAACCACACAGGTCCACTACAAACCATCTCAAATCAGCATTTTCAATCCGGGATTGCATCTTGTCTACATTAGACAAGATGCCCCTCCCTGAGCCTGGTTCTGCCGGAGGTTTCTTCCTGTCAAAAGGGAGTTTTTCGTCCCCACTGTCACCAAAGTGCTTGCTCATAGGGGGTCTTATGATTGTTGAGTTTTTCTCTGTATGTATTATTGTAGGGTCTACTTTACAATATAAAGTGCGTTGAGGCGACTGTTGTTGTGATTTTGCACTCTATAAATAAAATTGAATTGAATGTGTAGGCGTAAATAATGATTTGTATTTATTCTGTATACACACCAGCTACTGAATGATTCTTACAGAATAAAACAAAGTCTACAATTGGTTTTCCAGGTTCAAGAAAGTGACGGATACCATCAGAGCCAAAAAGAAGACTGAAGCAGCTTCTTTAAACAAGAGACATTTAAAGAAGAAAAGATGAAGTGTTTATTTAAGAACAGACACTTAAAGGAGAAAAAGAGAGAAATCACTAAAGTTAGAGATGATCCAATAAGTGAAGGAAAAACAGAAGAAGACACAAATTATGCATTTAAGTCACATGATGAAGAAGGTGAGGAGGATGTAAGAGCAGGTTGGTGCTTCTTTCTCAGAAGGCCCTCCTGTAGGACATACTGCATCAGTGATGAAAACATCAGAACACAGCTGAACACAGACGACGACAATGATGATGATGGTGTCTGCTACAGGAGTATTTCACTACCTAAAGAAAAAAAGATTTCAGCTTATAAACATCGATTCAAGATTTTACATTTTAAGTTGAAGAAGTCAGACAGAAAGGAGAAACGTAAACCTTTAAGCCACAATCCTTCCCCATCACGGGAGCCGGCAATTGTTTGTAAGGAGCTCAAAGTGGAAGACAGTGATTTTAGACAGTTTAATTTGTCTGTTACTGTTGTTTTTCATGAGATGGAAGATTCACAAGAGGAACAAAACACATCTCACCAGTATACTGAAGGTAAATGTGGTGAAATTAAGTTTGGCTCCACAGACCTGATGGGCAAGACTTCATCACCCTGTAAATCCACTGGGTTGCCTAAATATATAAGTGAAGGAACAATTGAAGAAGATGGTTGCAGAGTTTCTTCTCCATGGATAAAAAACAAGTCAAGAGAAGCAGATCCTCCTGTCATGACTAAGAACATGTCATCAACCAATACCCTTTCACACAGTTCTCGTGTACAGTTCTCCTCCACAGATTCCTGCTACTTGACTCGTTCTCACAGCCTGTCTTCACTGACCAAAACACCAATCAAGAACTTGATACAAGCAGCAAGCTCACCTGACATGAGGTTAAAGGGGTTTACACCAGTTATCACTGATGATTTTGATGATGAAAACTACACGTTCCAGTGCTCCTGTGCAGGCCTGTACCAGTGCAGTGTGACCGGCCTGGTGTTTGACATGAAGGCAGAAGGAGACGTGGTTTACAGGACTGTCCCTTGGAACAGGAGGCTGCTGGCCCAACACCACAAGAAGCCTGCAGGACCCCTGTTTGACATCAAATGTCAGCAGCAGTCTGTGTGTCAGCTTTGTCTCCCACACTGTGAGCTCATCTCCACAGGTGGAGGTCAGTTCTTGCAGGTCGCTCATGTGAAGGAGGAGGGCATCGAGTTTATTACCCCCCACAAGATAACAGAAAGTCATGCTTTTATAAACATCACAGGGTTTTCTGGTTATGGTAATGTGAAGGATGAAGACTCTCCCCCTGACCCAGTCCAAGCTTTGGTTCTGCTCTTCTACAAACCCCCAGTTGATCCTGATCTCAGATCTGTCCTCACTGTGTTCATGCTGCCACGAAATATTGTGTTCAGCAAAATTCTGCGTAACAGGAAGACGTCAGACAAAACTGAGAGATACATAGAGACATCATCTCACTGTAAACTGCACCCAAAGCAGGTTTACACTCTGGTCACTGATCCTGAGCATGACCTGATTAAAGTTCAACCCAAAGAAGCTGATTTTGATGAGGAGCACCATGAAAGCTACTTCCCATCATTTCAGGTAGTCTTAAAAAAAATCCTCACAGATATTAACCTGAGTCTGGGAGACAAGAGCAGCTCCAGCTGTGTTTGGGAAAGAGAGGTTTGTCTGTTGCCCAGCGGAGGGAAAACTGATACTTTGGACACTGATCCAATAAAGAGACTATCAGCTCTACGGAGCTGCTTCATCAAAAGTATATCAGGACCTGTTCTCAGCAATCTGATGGACAAACTGCTGGATGAAAGGGTGATAACTGATGCTGAGATGGATGCAGCAGACGTCATACAAAACAGAAGAGACAGAGCTCGCTTTGTTATCGACACTGTGAGGAAGAAAGGTGAAGCTGCCAGTTCACAGATGATTGAGTTTCTGTGTGAGCTTGACCCCTTCCTCTGTGAATATCTTGGGTTGGTCTGACGCATCCATGTGAACAGACAGTAAGAATAATTACATTTATGACGCATTTCTCTAGTGTGTGTCATGCAACCTTTTTTTAAATTATTTTTATTACCATTGTCTGAATGGATTTTAATGTAACTTAAAGTATGAAACTCTAACAGCTTGTGAACTGATTTCAGTACTTTTTCATGAATAGTTATTATTAATTATTATTACATGCATACAGATGAATCCATACAGAAGTATCTGTATGGATATGTCTCATGTATATGTGTTTCTGAATTTTTCATGAAGACAAACAGCAGCATGTTGCTTTGTCTTTAATTATTTGCTTTTATTTTTTTGTATATACAGAGCTGTTTAAAACATAAGGATTTTTTTCATGATTGAATGTGAATCAGTTTTTTCTGTCAGGTATTTATTTAACCATGAGTTTTCTTGTACTTTTCATTGTGGACTAATTTCTACGGTTTTTTTCTTTGTTTGAAAAATCTAAAAGATGCAATGTCTCATCTTATTTTTTCTCCCGAGTTCCTCGGTGCATTTCTGCAGCTCTGATAAAACAGTGATGCCAAATGTGACTTATGAATATATAAACAGCTCTATGAAAATTATGCACCCACTACTGCCGTGTTCAATTTGTCATTCATTTTTATTTATTCAACCTTAAAACCTTGCACAAACCCCTTTTTAAATCTTATATAATCAACTTGTAATTCAATTTTTTGTGCTTTATATCATATCATATAGATGCTCTATCAGCTTGACTGCGAAAACTTTGAGCGCTCACTGCTCACATTTAAATTTCGGTAATGACACAGGCTCTGCTTACCTTCATTTTGAAGGCCTTCTGTGAGCGTGAGTTGTCTGCAGTTCTGGTATCTGACAGCAAATCTGTGAGGAGCCTTTCCAATTCTCCTTTCTCCCTCTTGCAGCCAAAAAACTCACACAGGGAGACCAATTTGTCAAGCCCCGGGACGTCGGGCTAGCGATTTTTTCAGTCGGGCTACCAAAATCTATCTCTGCCCTGCCCGTCGGGCTGTCATAGGAAGGAAAAATATATGTCAATGCTTTTGCATTCTTTCGGAAATGTAGCTGGGTAATTATGTCATTGGCATCGGTGAGCCACTGTCAATATGTGACATATTGAAATGCGTTTGAATTTGCGCTTGTTTTTTTGCTTTCACTTTGCAATCGTGCGAACTGTGTATAGAGAGCGACAGCACTGATCTGTGAGTGATGATAATTTGTGCACCAATTCCTCTGACATCGTCTTATTAATCGTTAGCTTACTATGCAAACATGACAAGTGAAATCTCCCGCAGCTTAAACATGTGAGAGGTTGATCGCGCAGAGAATCGCTGAGCTTATGTGAGTGAGTGTGTAAAAGCATTTCAGTTCTGCTGAGCCAAATAAGACAGGTCAGGGTGAAGAAGTGACAGCCAAAGAAAAGCTTACCACAAAACGGAGAAGTTATGACAAATCAGACTATAAGGCAAAAAGAAAGTGCAGCTTTATGGTTTCATGGACAAAAGAATTTCTGTGGCTGCAATATGACGAGCTAAATAACCAGGGCTGCACATAAGTGGTCCGCAGGTGCGCATTCGCTGTCAAAATAAAAAACACGCACAAGATAAGAAGTTGCAACAACGTGTTTGCGTACATAAGATTTTCAGGAGGACAGACATTTGTTTAGAACTCTTAAAGATGTCGAAGAAGCTCCTTTAAGCAATTACTGTGATGTTCCTCCACCTCCAAAGAAATGTCAGAAGGCCGAACCACAAAAGAAGCGCGTATTCTCAGAAAAGTGGTTGCAGGAGGTGAGCTGGCTTCAAACAAATGATGAACGCACAGAGATGTGGTGCAGAATGTGCCGTGAAAATTTAATAAATGACAAAAAGGCATGAACATTTTTTTTGTATCGAAAAAATATCGAACCGTGAATTTTGTGTATCGTTGCACCCCTAATATATATATATATATATATATATTAGGGGTGCAACGATACACAAAATTCACGGTTCGATATTTTTTCGATACAAAAAAAATGTTCATGCCTTTTTAATTTGTCATTTATTAAAATTATAAATATATATTTTAACACAAAAGTACAGTTTTTAAATTTAACCCTAACCCTTGTGCGTGTTGTTTTTTAGCTCGTCATATTGCAGCCACAGAAATTATTTTGTCCATGAAACCATAAAGCTGCACTTTCTTTTTGCCTTATAGTCTGATTTGTCATAACTTCTCCGTTTTGCGGTAAGCTTTTCTTTGGCTGTCACTTCTTCACCCTGACCTGTCTTATTTGGCTCAGCAGAACTAAAATATATATCTGTCTGTGAAGGTTCTCAATCATCCAGGTCATCGTAGTGAAATATATATCCTGCCGCACTCACATAAGCTCAGCGATTCTCTGCGCGATCAACCTCTCACATGTTTAAGCTGCGGGAGATTTCACTTGTCATGTTTGCATAGTAAGCTAACAATTAATAAGACGATGTCAGAGGAATTGGTGCACAAATTATCATCACTCACAGATCAGTGCTGTCGCTCTCTATACACAGTTCGCGCGATTGCAAAGTGAAAGCAAAAAAACAAGCGCAAATTCAAACATGATTTCAATATGTCACATATTGACAGTGGCTCACCGATGCCAATGACATAATTACCCAGCTACATTTCTGAAAGAATGCAAAAGCATTGACATATATTTTTCCTTCCTACAATAGCCCGACAGGCAGGGCAGAGATAGCCCCGGGACGTCGGGCTAGCGATATTGCGAGCCCTGTATCTGATTGAGGAATCACTCATATTTGGAAAAGAGAGTTTATTACAGAGAAATGTCTCTTTCCAAAATAAAAGCTATACTATCCGTTTCTTCTGGGCTATATTCTCAGCAGCATATTAAACATATCAGGTCTCCATAAGGAGAATCCTGTGCTAACAGCTGTCTAAATGACTCGGCTAAAGTTAGTAGCATGCTTGTTGTTTTTGTCTTTGCACTAGGATGATGTCGGTGTAAATGTGCAGTCATATTCGTTGTGTTCCCACTAGTGCTTTCAGGTTAATCTCGTTGAAATGACCTTAACGCCACAATACGGCAAATCTCCGTTAACGAGCTACCCTATACAGAGGGGCTAGACGGCCAACACGTTAACGAGCTAACTGCGCTAACACACTAGCTCCCACCCATGTAATTGAGCATTGCATGGCACATCCAACATACTGTTTTACTTTAGTCCATGACTCGCTTACCTTCAGGGTCATACGTCACATGAAAACCAAAATAATTCCAAACGCCAGATCTGAATGAGGGTGGGGAGGTCCACTTCTGTCTCGCTAGCTTGCCCTGCGCTCTTCCTTCTGACGATGCTGTCTGTGTTGAGTGCTCAGTGAATCTGCGTTCGACTACTCCGCCTAGGCTGCACTCTCGAGCCTAGGCGGAGTAGTCAAATGCAGATTCACTGAGCGCTCAACACAGACAGCATCGTCAGAAGGAAAGTTGATAAAATAAATTACAAATTTTGTATTGTTCTTTTTTTTTTCTCCCCTTTGGTTTTCTTTCTTTCTCTCCCCCTCTTTCTTTCATTCTTTCCCCCTGTCCTATCCCACAGTCATGTCTGTCCCGTTTGCAACTGAAAATAAAATAAATTCATAATTATAATAAAGGTCAATCAAATGGACCAATATGATGATCCACTTAAAATAAATCCTCTTGGCATCTTTCTTGGCCTCAAGACAACAATTCTGATGGCTATAGATCCAAACGGGACACAAAAAAAAAAAAAAAAAAAAAAAATTGAAAAAAATTGTATTGTTCGATACATATGCGTACCGAACCGAAAGCACTGTATCGAACGGTTCAATATCGATACGAATATCGTTGCACCCCTAATATATATATATATATATATATATATATATATATATATAAATATAGTTTTTTTTGTTTTTTTTTAAATAGCTTCCTGAATTTAGAGTTCAAATTTTTACTTTTAATCGTATTCCTATTCCTCTTTGATTAAAATCTGAGTTTTAAATAAGTGTGTACATAGTTTGTGGTTGTGTACTCAATTTATCACCTTTTTCTTAAGTGATAGATTAACCCATTTTGATGTGACCAGTGTGACTTTTGGAAATCCCTGATGAATAGACCACACGTGTATACATTGTCACGCAGAAACAAGAGTGTTACATGCGAAACTTTAAGAGGAGAATGAGTGTCTATGGTTGTTTGCATGAAACTCAATACGATCAGCATCTGTTGATTGTTTCTGGGGCTCAAAGCTACACGCAGGGTCTTTCTGCATCTCTGATGATAATATTTCAAATATTTCAAAGAAGATTAAAGGTGGAGGAAAGAGGGAGAGACTTCAAAGGAAAACGGTGCTGCACCCGGGAACAAAACAATTTTCTAATTTACAGATCAAAAACTAACTTTTAAATGTATTCATATTTTTCTTCTTTTTGATTAACATCTGAGTTTTAAACAAACAAGTGTTTATGTTGTGGTTATTTGTGGCCTGAACATTTCTTTACTTATTTAAACCACGTCCTCTTTTTTTGAGGCGATGCCATTTACCCGTTGTGTTGTGGACAGTGTCAGCGTTTGGGAATCCCTGATGAACAGACCACACATGTATACATTGTCACGCAGAAGTACAGACTGTCACCCGCAAAACTTTAAGTAACTCGAGAATGAGCATCGTGTGATGTTTGCGTGCAGGATGAACCAGAATAAACAGGACAATCGACTGTTGAGGGAGTAGCAGCAGCTGCTGTTTGCTTAGTTGGCACATAACATTGAATAAATGATAGCCTTAAACTTTGCTACGGTACTTTTAGAATGACATGCATTCACCGTTGCTCTTCCTAAAACGCTGACTGTGGAAATCTCAGTATTAAAGCTACATTGTTCTAACCTGCGATTCCATTAGATGAATGCTTATCTGTACGACACAAAACACAAGTCACACACAGACTTGGTCTACTACCAAACCTAATAAAAGGTCACCTATATTGATATGTATAAATAATAACTTAATTTAAATTTGTGAGTATTATGTTGCTTCTAAGAACTGATAATTTTTCCTGATGTTTTTTGGGTGAATACAGAAACTTCTGATGCTCTTAAAAGCATTAGACACCATCCACCCACTGACGTCTGAGGGATCTTTCCTCTCACTAATCCAGGTGATGCTATTTTTTTACAAATTCGATTGGTCCCTGGGCATTTATACGGATCTCTTATTTTGACCATAGGTTACCATGGCAATGTATCCCAGAAAAAACTGAACCACCCACATAAACATAAAACTCAGGACTGGAGCTCAAGTTAAATCAATAAGGCCTCAATACTACTTTGTTGGACAGGGATTTAGTGAAGGTGATCAGGACTGACTGCCAGCTACCAAAACCCTGACATGTAATTCTGAGCTTTCCAAGACATTTTGGATTCATTTAGGTTAATTTAATCAAAATCCTGGAAAAAGTGAAAAACAAGAAAGCAGGAACTGCATTTGTTGTTACATAATTACTGGAGCGGTCAGACAGCTCAGCGTTTGTTTTTATACATTACTTTTTGTTTCACTTTCTTTAACTATAAATCTCTGCCCACTTCTAATCTATGCTTTTTGAAAGCAGCATTTTCCTTTGGTAGAAGCGAAATAGTTTGCAAAGGATTTAAATGAGATCTGAAAGTTTATTAAACAAAAAAGTAAAAAACAATAAATCGAATTAAACTAAAAGGGTGAGATACTGGTGACGTGTACAGGTCGGCCCCGCCGAACATTTTTCAAACATTCAGAGAGGTTTCGGGCGCTGATTGTCACGCACAGGTGTAAAAATGAAAGTAGAGACTGTGGCTCTGTCCAGGTCAGGAGCGAAGCTGAAAAGCAGGTCGGACATCGTCTGCTTCGTGTGTCTTGATCGTGGATTTGTAAAACCTGATGTTTCCATACTGAGGTTTTTACTGATGCGCCAAAACATACCTTCGAAAATGTAGTCACAGTTTTTTCAGCTGTAGTCCTAAACCAGAACTAACAATAACAATATTAGATTAAATGTGTGAAAACACAGGTGAGAGTGAATCATTTACTTAAAAAAAAATAAATGAGAGAGAGAGAGAGGCAAGGCAAGTTTATTTGTATAGCACAATTCAACAACAAGGTGATTCAAAGTGCTTTACAGAGACATTAGAAACAAAAACAAATAAAAAGCATGATTTAAAATTGATTAAAACAAGCAAACAAACAAAAAAGCAGGAACTGCATTTGTTGTTACATAATTACTGGAGCAGTCAGACAGCTCAGCGTTTGTTTTTATACATTACTTTTTGTTTCACTTTCTTTAACTATAAATCTCTGCCCACTTCTAATCTATGCTTTTTGAAAGCAGCATGTTCCTTTCTTACAAGCAAAATAGTTTAGATTGGATTTAAATTAGATCCATCCATCCATTTTCATCCGCTTTATCCGAGGCCGGGTCGCGGGGGCAGCAGCCTAAGCAAAGAGGCCCAGACCTCCCTCTCCCCAGCCACCTCCTCCAGCTTATCCGGGGGAATACCAAGGCGTTCCCAGGCTAGCCGAGAGATATAATCTCTCCAGCGTGTCCTGGGTCTGCCCCGGGGCCTCCTCCCGGTGGGACATGCCTCGAACACCTCACCCAGGAGGCGCCCAGGGGGCATCCTTGTCAGATGCCCGAACCACCTCAGCTGACTCCTTTCGATGTGGAGCAGCAGCGGCTCTACTCTGAGCCCCTCCCGGATGGCTGAACCTCTCACCCTATCTCTAAGGGAGAGGCCAGCCACCCTTCGGAGGAAGCTCATTTCTGCCGCTTGTATCCGCGATCTCGTTCTTTCGGTCACTACCCACAGCTCGTGGCCATAGGTGAGGGTAGGGACGTAGATCGACCGGTAAATTGAGAGCTTCGCTTTTACACTCAGCTCCCTCTTCACCACGACGGACCGGTGCAGCGTCCGCATCACTGCAGCTGCAGCCCCAATCCGTCTGTCGATCTCCGGCTCCCTTCTCCCATCACTCGCGAACAAGACCCCGAGATACTTGAACTCCTCCACTTGGGGCAGGAACTCATCCCCAACCCGGAGTGGGCACTCCACCCTTTTCCGGCTGAGAACCATGGCCTCAGATTTGGAGGTGCTGATCCTCATTCCCGCTGCTTCACACTCGGCTGCGAACCGCTCCAGTGCGAGCTGGAGGCCCTCACCCGATGAAGCCAACAGAACCACATCATCCGCAAAAATCAGAGATGAGATTCTGAGGCCACCAAAGCGAAAGCCCTCCGCCACTTGGCTGCGCCTAGAAATCCTGTCCATAAAAATTATGAACAGAACCGGAGACAAAGGGCAGCCCTGGCGGAGCCCATCACAAATTTTCAATTAGATTTGAAAATTTATTAAACACAAAGCAAAAAACAATAAATCGAAATAAACTAAAAGGGTGAGATACTGGTGACGTGTACAGGTCGGCCGCGCCCTGCTGGACTTTGAAATGAACAAAAACATTTCTAATAGCTGAGGTGTACATGGGATCAAGGTCGATAGGTGGTAAAGTGATTTTAAGCCGTTTTCGTTTATATATTCTTAAAACTTACTGGTCGAAGGCAAAGTCAGATCTTGGCAGGTGCAGTCGGTGGATCACACCGAAAAAGGAAATCAAGACTGAAACGTTAAGGAAGCTTCAGGTAATGTAGAATGTGAACATTTGGGTTATCTGCAGAGAAACATTTTAAAACATTTGTAGAGAACATTTTAAAAATATGAAAGTTAAGAAAAGAAGAGCTTACAGAAACAAATTCTTTCTTACAAACTTTTTAGAACTCCCGTTTGCACCCCGGCGTCAGCGGGCCGTGTTTGTCTGTAACGATTAACATTTCTCTGTTAATTAAAGTGGCGTTTATTTTTAATTTTTTTTTTAGTTGTGGCATGAACATTTTTATACAGAGCGCACATCCAGAGAGATTTCGGGCCCTGATTGTCACGTACGAGTGTAAAAACGTGGCTCTGTCCAGATCAGGAGCGAAGCTGAAATGCAGGTTGGACAACCTCGGTTTGTTAAACACACTCAGGCTGTTTACAGCGTTGCGTCCTGTTCCAGTTTCACTGAATATGCGCATATTTCTTTTTGCATACTTTTGGATCAAGCTGGAATATAATCATCCAAACAACCGAGATAACTTTGTATCGCTCGCTACTTATATTTTATATATTTATGTTTAATGTATTTCTGTGTGAGAATTTTAACATTATTTCAAATAAATTTTTATAATGACTAATGTCTCAGTTCTACTACACAGCAAATGTTGGCACACGACTTGACACATGTAGAATTTATTTCATATTATACTAATGACAAAATATACTAATACAGTGGGATGCAGAAGTTTGGGCAACCTTGTTAATAGACATCATTTTCCTGTATAAATCGTTGGTTGTTACAATAAAAAAATGTCAGTTAAATATATCATACAGGAGACTCACACAGTGATATTTGAGAAGTGAAAAGAAGTTTACTGGATTTGCAAAAAGTGTGCAATAATTATTTAAACAAAATCAAGCAGGTGCATAAATTTGGGCACCACAAAAAAGAAATGAAATAAATATTTAGTGTATATCAATGTGTGTGTCTCCTATATGATATATGGGGTGCCTTTGTCTGGACGTGCTTCCCATCCAGAGCTGCACAGCACAGAGGGAAGTTCCAGCGCTACTGGAGTCCCTCTGTGATGGACCGCCAGTCTCCAGGTGAAGGCACAGCCATGAAGTCGTCCACTAGACAGTCCCAGATGGCCGTCGCTGCCTGGGGGGTGATCTGACACACCGACTCTGTAACTGAACGCTTGGTGCTGAAGGAGTCCGCGGTGACAAGGAACCTGGACAAAATTGTTCAAAATCAGTATTATGTGTACTGCAGTTACAAAATACATTATTCAAATTCCAAAATACTTTGGTGATGTCAGATTTAATCACAAAACTTAAATCTTACATAAAACATTTTGTAATTATAAGGATAATTACAAAATGTATATTAGATAATATCTAAAACAGTTGTGTTTTGTTTTAACTTTAACATATTATAATTTGATTGGTAGCAACTTTCGCAACTACAGTGAGCCAATCACTCATAATTCCTAAACATGTCAATCAGGTAGGAATGAAGTGAGACATTAATAGAAATAAAGAGTTGTATGTTGACATGTAGCCCTTTCCTTGCTTAAATCATTAATATTTTTGAAAAATTAATCTGTGATAAGACAGCTTATCAAGATAGAACCATGTAACTAGAGATGAATCAAACTGTTCACAGTTTTATCTAACTCTGTTTTAATAAAGGCTGTGACCCCTGCTATAGAGTCTGACAGCTGCAGGGATTATATACAAATATTCAACTATCCCAGAATTAAACCAGGTCTAAATAAAAAGGAGTGAGCATCACTACAAAGGTTAACTCAGTGGTCCTAATGCTACAGTTTGATATCAGCAAACACCGAGAGCATTCACTGTTAGCATAGCACATCCATGTTAGCAGTGTATAAATGGATGGTTTAGCATATATTAGCACAGGTATCAATAAAGGACTACGTATTAAACACTTTTACTAACCTCAGGCAGACGGACAGGCGCTCTGCAGGTGGGATTGAGCGCCTGTAGTCGGTGTCTAGGCGGGCAATGCTGGGACCGACGCGGGACAGCAGGTCCTCAAACTGGCCGAGTGAATGACGGTGATAGCGCTGGAATCGGCCGTCATCCAGGCGCAGCTCCTGGAGCAAGTGGTGAAACTCACCAAACTGCTCACGCCTCTGGAGGACCTGATGGACCCAGGTACGGCAAGGATGTCCTTTACGCCGCTACTCTGCTCTCCACAGTAAATAGAGAAGGGAGACTCTCTCTTCAAGCGCTAGCTCGACAGCTGCCATCTTGCAAAGATACCGGTCTTGCAAAACTTCCTCCCACATCCCTCCCACATTTCCGGTTCACGCGCGTTAAAATATGATATTTTGGGGCGCGATGGATTTTTCTTGGACACGCGTAGAGGTGCGAATGTGCACGCGTCAAGTTAGGGGCGTTTGGGGCTTTTTTCACGCGCCCATCGCGTTCGGTGTGAACACACCGTAAGTCTCAGTTAGGATCTTGAGAGACACTGGCGCTGTCAACTCTTATGCTGTGGGGTCCATTCTCCCACTTTCAGATGAGACAGCTACTGGGGATAAGATCCTTATGCGAGGAATGGGGATAATGGTGGTTCCGGTTTCGGTGCATAGGTTGAACACTGAGGGCGAATTGGTGAGGTTTTAGTGGGGGTTAGGCCTGCATTGCCAGTGGAAGGGGTGGATATCATTCTAGGTAATGATTTGGCCGGAGGTCAGGTGTGGGGAAAGGTGTCATCAGCACTAGTAGTTACGGATTCGCCTTCCAGGTTAGATCGGTTGGATAGTGCCAGCAGTCGTCACTTCTCTTACCCGGCCTGTGCTGTTACACGGGCAATAAGTAAAGGTGAGTGTACAGAAGCCGCTGTTAAGGATGAACCTGTTTTACTGACTTTGCCAGCTTTGCCTCTGGATGTGCCCCGCAGTGAGTTGATGAGTGCGCAGAGGGCTGACCCATCCTTGGAATGGCAGTTGGAGTCTGTGTTGTCAGCTCTGGAGGTGAAAAGTGTGGCTGGCTATTTTTTGCAGGATGGTGTTCTGGTGAGGAAGTGGGTGCCCCATGGGGAGGACTTTGGGGGGGGATCCAGTGTTCCAGGTAGTAATTCCATCAAAGTATCGTGGTCAGGTGTTGAACCTAGCTCATGATAGGTCAGGGCACTTGGGTGTGCGGAAGACATATGACTGAGTTTTGCGTCATTTTTTTGGCCACATTTGAAGAAGGCTGTATCAATTAGCATCGCAGAGATGCATTATTGTTGTGCTTAGGAAAGTTGCCCAGCTGCCTAGTTTTGTGACATTGTATAAAACTTTCATGTTTAATGCAGCATTTATACAGTAGGACTTGTTGTTTTTTACATTGTTGTTTACAGTGTGTCTCCATTGTTTATATGGCAACCTACAGTGGGGCAAAAAAGTATTTAGTCAGCCACCGATTGTGCAAGTTCCCCCACTTAAAATGATGACAGAGGTCAGTAATTTGCACCAGAGGTACACTTCAACTGTGAGAGACAGAATGTGAAAAAAAAATCCATGAATCCACATGGTAGGATTTGTAAAGAATTTATTCGTAAATTAGGGTGGAAAATAAGTATTTGGTCACCTCAAACAAGGAAAATCTCTGGCTCTCACAGACCTGTAACGTCTTCTGTAAGAAGCTTTTCTGTCCCCCACTCGTTACCTGTATGAATGGCACCTGTTTGAACTCATCATCTGTATAAAAGACACCTGTCCACAGCCTCAAACAGTCAGACTCCAAACTCCGCCATGGCCAAGACCAAAGAGCTTTCGAAGGACACCAGGAAAAGTATTGTAGACCTGCACCAGACTGGGAAGAGTGAATCTACAATAGGCAAGCAGCTTGGTGTGAAAAAATCAACTGTGGGAGCAATCATCAGAAAATGGAAGACATACAAGACCACTGATAATCTCCCTCGATCTGGGGCTCCACGCAAGATCTCATCCCGTGGGGTCAAAATGATCATGAGAACGGTGACCAAAGATCCCAGAACCACACGGGGGGACCTGGTGAATGACCTGCAGAGAGCTGGGACCAAAGTAACAAAGGTCACCATCAGTAACACACTACAACGGCAGGGAATCAAATCCCGCAGTGCCAGACGTGTTCCGCTGCTGAAGCCAGTGCATGTCCAGGCCCGTCTGAAGTTTGCCAGAGAGCACATGGATGATACAGCAGAGGATTGGGAGAATGTCATTGTGGTGGGGCGTGGTCTGCGGTGCCGTGCGGACGCACCTGCACGGCATCCGCAATCACGCCCGCCGTGTTATAACACGGGGACTCAGGGGTTGGTGTGTGTGTGGTGTGACGTGAATTAAATAAAGTTGGCTCTGAACGTTGCTCCGTGGTCCCGCCGTGCCTTATTCACGCCACAGTCATGTGGTCAGATGAAACCAAAGTAGAACTTTTTGGTATAAACTCAACTCGTCGTGTTTGGAGGACGAAGAATACTGAGTTGCATCCCAAGAACACCATACCTACTGTGAAGCATGGGGGTGGAAACATCATGCTATGGGGCTGTTTTTCTGCCAAGGGGACAGGACGACTGATCCGTGTTAAGGACAGAATGAATGGGGCCATGTATCGTGAGATTTTGAGCCAAAACCTCCTTCCATCAGTGAGAACTTTGAAGATGAAACGAGGCTGGGTCTTCCAACATGACAATGATCCAAAACACACCGCCCGGGCAACAAAGGAGTGGCTCCGTAAGAAGCATTTGAAAGTCCTGGAGTGGCCTAGCCAGTCTCCAGACCTCAACCCCATAGAAGATCTGTGGCGGGAGTTGAAAGTCCGTGTTGCTCGGCGACAGCCCCAAAACATCACTGCTCTCGAGAAGATCTGCATGGAGGAATGGGCCAAAATACCAGCTACTGTGTGTGCAAACCTGGTAAAGACCTATAGTAAACGTTTGACCTCTGTTATTGCCAACAAAGGTTATGTTACAAAGCATTGAGTTGTATTTTTATTATATTATTATTAATAATAATAATATATTATTATTATATCATTTTATCCTGTCTTCCTTCTCTCACCCCAACCGGTCGCAGCAGATGGCCGCCCCTCCCTGAGCCTGGTTCTGCCGGAGGTTTCTTCCTGTTAAAAGGGAGTTTTTCCTTCCCACTGTTCCCAAAGTGCTTGCTCTTAGGGGGTCATATGATTGTTGTTTTTTTTTTCTCTGTATCTATGATGCGCCTTGAGGCGACTTATGTTGTGATTTGGCGCTATATAAATAAAATTGAATTGAATTGAATATTTTTGTTATTGACCAAATACTTATTTTCCACCCTGATTTACGAATAAATTCTTTACAAATCCTACCATGTGGATTCATGGATTTTTTTTCCACATTCTGTCTCTCACAGTTGAAGTGTACCTCTGGTGCAAATTACTGACCTCTGTCATCATTTTAAGTGGGGGAACTTGCACAATCGGTGGCTGACTAAATATTTTTTTGCCCCACTGTATGTAAATGAGTGTCTGAGCAGGATATGTCTGTTGATTTCTTTCAGTTTTACTCTGACAGCATTTTGAAGGAAACTTAATAAATAAACTTAATAAACTTAACAAGAAAATCTTAATAAATGAGACAATAGGCCTGTCAGCTTGAAACAGTAGAAGCTCCCAGCAAGAAAGCTGTTGCCACTAAAGATTCACTTTTCAAATTAAGTAGTGCATCATCAATAACAATAACTCAGTAGAAATGAAAAATAGGATTTACTTATACTTATATATGTTGCTACAGCATTCAAGGCAGTTTATAAGCATGAAAAGTTATCTTTTGTTTCATACTAGCCTCAGTCAGCTTTACAAAGAATAAAGATAGTTCTAGTTGTTTCATGTCAGCATTAATATTGACAAACTGGGTAAATTCACCACCTCTGTTGAAAACAAATAAGAAGGACATAGTCAAGTAACTATAAGAGTATATCGTCAGGTTGGTTCCACCTTTCTGTCAGACAGTTTGTGGGTCAGAAACAACATAACAGGAATTAAGGCAATGCCTGAAGAGAGTCCCTGTCCTGCCATAGAATTGTAAAGCTAAAATCACATTTGTTTCTGTGAAAAATGTTTTACAAAACTCACTCAATCAATTTACCTCATAGTAGCTTCTCACGGCATTGCAGAAAGCTTCATCAGCCACAATTTGAGTTTCTCCATTGAGGAAAGCAAGAAAACGCTCCTTTACTGCCTGTAGCTGCTGCTTATTGACCTAAGAAAGACAACAATGAAGAACAGAGAGAAATGATACAGAGTGGTGGTAGAGAAGGGGATAATTATTATGAAGTGAGAGTTTAATATGAGGTGGTGGCGGTATGAATGAAAAACAAAACAAATATAAGCTTAAAGTCACTGTTAAAGTGCTAGCAAAAACCCGCTTTGTGGGAGGTTTTCAAATTCTTCATTCTGTTTTTTGTGGCAATTCAAACATAATTCCACCACGAATAAAAGTTGTGGTGACCGTTAAGCTACATACATGCAACACTTGTTGACTATAACACATCAAGCAAACGCAAACAGAGAATGTGGCATCTCATTTGCAAGGGCACGTTGAATACAAAAATATAAAGAACAGTGATTTATAATAAACCTCTGGTAAAAAAGAAAGATTTTAATTGCTTGGACGTTGCTTGGATTAACAAGGTCTGTGTCAAGTATTGAGGAACCAGGACACACTGATGAGAAGTGGGCTACTGGAACAAGAAGGCATAAGTGGAAAAGGAATGAGAATAGGGAGCTACTGGAATGCTACACGAGTAATCCCTGCAGAAGGGGTTACATGAAAAGTATGTGGGACCTATGGATTCTTTGACATCAAATATGTAAACTAACGGTAAAATAACTCGTTTCTCAGTGTTCCAACATCAGCAAGATGGCCACAACTGATCATGTGCTTAGAGAATAGCTCAGGCAGCAGAAACCCAAGAAAGAAGAGGAGCATAAAGAGGAGCCATTATGGAAGGACAGGCTGCTTTACAGCATATACAACCGCCAAACAGAACAAGTGATACTGAGAAATCCTACCAACGGCTGGACAAAGCTAGACTGAAAGACAGCACAGAGGCACTAATCATGGCAACATCGGAACAAGATCTAAGCACAAGATCAATAGATAGAGACTAGATTCTACCACACCAGGCAAGGCCCTAGTGCAGGTTGTGCAGAGATGCCACTGAAATAATCTGGGACATAACAGCAAAGTGCAAGATGCTAGCAGGCAGGGCTTACATGGAATGCCATGACCAAGATACTGGCACAGTATACAGGATCATCTGTTCCAAGTATGGCCTGGAACTCCCAAGGTCAAAATGGGATTTCCAGATACAGATGGACAAGCTGGTGATGGCTAACCAAACTGACATAGTAGTGGTGGAGGAAGATAGTATAGCTACATCTATGACTATGACTAAGTGATTGCAACATCAGGAAGGATTAGAAGCTTAATAAGCCCCAAGGGCTGAGAGAGGAACTAGAGAAGATGCGGAGGGTGACGGTAACAGTGGTTCCTGTGGAGAATGGGGGTACTCGGGGCAGGCAGTGACCTCCAAACTGGGCAAGTGGCTACAGCAGGTCCCAGGAACAACATCTGAGATCTCTATCCAGAAGAGCACAGTCCTAGGAACAGCAAAGATACTGTGTAGGACCCATAAGTTCCCAGACCTCTGGTAGAGAACCAGATAAAATAGTCGGATGGCTCTGGGTTGATGAGGAATCCTAATGTTCAAACCATAAAAACATAAATCAATATATCTGATACTTATTCTGGATACTGTTACGTTGGTCTCCAATAACAATGTGAGGAATTATTTTCTGTGTAATGCAAGACGGGGGGAGACTCGTCATGGCAGATCCAGTCACTGAGAGAATAACCGAGCTATCAGTAATTCAACAAGACTATAGCTGACCAAAAGCTGACAACTGTCAGAATGCCCATTTTGCACAGTTTACTTCACTCACCACAAAATGGATTTGAATGCCACTCCAAACACCTCAAAACCATGTAGAGGTACGATTGTTTCATCCACAGACACCAACAATCTGTAGTGTACTGTCTAAACAAAAAGCCTGGCCCACTAATAACAATTCTTGATAATATCAAAGAAAACTCAAACAGTCCAACAACTCCCGTTAAACCCTCATTAAAGCACTCAGCAAATGGAGTTGGTCATGACCAGAGATGGGCAGTAACGCGTTACTGTAATCAGATTATTTTTTTCAAGCAACCAGTAAAGTCAGGGATTACTATTGCAAAAAAATTAGATTCCTGCTACTTTCCCATAAGCAGGCTGCGTTACTGAGTTGCTAAACCACGATTTTGTTTGTGAGTGTCTCATTACAATGACAATTATGATAATAAAATATATCTGTTAATTAAACTGTTTATACACAACACAGGACCTTCCTTGATGGCACTCCCTCAGCTTGGATGTAAATAGTTCTTGTTGTGTGTGCACGTGTGTGTTTTAAAAGTTAATTCATGCATTTCCTTTCCCTCTTTCAAAAGAGGAGTAAAGGGCTAGAAGAACTGAGATAAAGAAAAATGCCCCCATTCTTTCTTCTGCTTTTTTTTTTAAACTAATCTTAGTCAATTACCTTTTTGTGTACTTGCTTTTTATGTTGTATCCATTTTTAGTATCACAAGAATAAGAAAAATTCCTGGTAGAAGCCTTTAGCAGAAGTGCTGTTTCCTAATAAAGAAAAGGAAAGGTTGAAAATGAACTTTGGTGAAAGTGTGGTATTAGTCACCACACGTTGCACCTTTAAGAGATAGAGATATTTTAACACTGACCTCTACAGCTGGCTATAATAACATAAACACGTTTTAATAAACTATTGCAAAAGTAAAAAAGGTAAAGTTTATCAGTTTGTCCACATCTGTCACCTTGTCACCAAACCTCAGTCAACAGCTCTTCAATTCTGCTTTTCAGGTCTGAAGTCCTCCAGATTTCACTCTTTATTTGCTCTGATTCGTTTTCCACACTCTTGAGTCTCTGCTCTGTTCAACTGTGGTTCCTCTGTTGCTCTGTACAACCAGCAATCTGTCAGGTTCCCCATATGTACATAATACACTCTCCCGTAGCCCAATACTCCATGCGTGACCCATTAAACCAGCAACAATTATCCATCTGTTATCTAACTGCAGCCTGCTAGTTCCCACGGTAATGGCGACAGATGGCTAATGTGGCTATTGGGTAATTGTTCATAGTTGAACAGCTAATGTTAAGGTTTACTACTTAATTACTTCCCAAGAAGTAGATTCTGTTCATCTGGACATCACATTTTCTGTGGGAGAAACATTTCATCACTCATCTAAGGGACTTCTTCAGTCTCAGCTGACTGCAGGTTCCCCCAACCTTATAAACAGTCCTATTGAACATCATATCATGAAGTGCCCTGAGTAAATGTGGTTATCCCAGTTGGACATTTGTGAAAGCTGGGAAGCCACCTAAAGAATGCTCCAGAGAGAGATAAGGATAGCTGCTGCATAAGTGACAACCTTTAGTGATCCCAGCAGTATCAGAACAGCTGAGATACATTTCTGTAAGTACCTCGTCTCTGTGGCTTTCAAACCTAAAACACACTGCGCAAAAATTGGTCCACCCTAAAGATCTGGTCACCTGGCACAAGTAGAGTAATATAGTGTACGCTGTTAAGTGCCAAATAAATTAAAAATAAACCACTGGTGAACCAATAACTGGTGAAACCAAAATAGCTTATTGGCTAAATGTTGGAAAGACTTTGAAGAGCAAAATTACTGCACAAGAAGGCTCCATCTCATCTGTGAGACAAGGTGGTACTTTTGTTATGTCTTGGTATTTATGGTTGCAAGAAACACACTGACATTTCTTCAGTTTTGGAAAAAACATCAGGATAAATGCAGAAGTAAAAACACTGGCAGCCACCAGTGCTACCCCTCAGCCTCCCAGTAGACACACCTATCACATCAGTTTCAAAGTCCTACTTCCTTGACCTCTGACCTTGAGGTCAAGGTGACAGATTCAAACTCGGTATATTCTTGGTATATGCACCTATGGTATCAATATGAAGCTCTTATGTTGCCTCATTCTCAAGTTGTCACATTCACAAACTTAGCTCTTCATGCCACCTGCACACACAGCTGACAACACTACCCCATCAACCTTTTATGACTGAGTCACTTATTCAACTAAATGCAATCAAACACATCTGATGACTTTTAATCAACCTGTCGGAAAGCTATCCTTGTCGCGTAAGACAGGAGTGGCTTCATAGTGCAGTGGTTAACACAATCTAAATGCTTACTAAATCTAGATTGTGGCAGGAGCTATCACAGCCTAAACATTAAAACTGTAAAATTAATTCAGCCGGTAATAATGTATGATCAGTAACTCCTTGTATTATGAGGGGTATAATAATACACAAACTAGATAGTTAAAATGGAGTCAAGTTAAGTGAAGCTGAGAAAACAGAGATATGAAATAGCTTAATTTTTATTTTATTTTCGATTTTCATGGTGATGCTCATGTCCACTTCTCTCCCTACAATAATTTGTTATTCTACTTTTTCTAACTTGTATTATTTAAAAACAACAACAAAACTGCTCCCTCTGTCAGCTATAAATCAATAACATCAAATGAGGCATGTAAGAGTGTGCTGTAAATTGATTAACTACAATAAAGAGGCTGACGTCACATGCCTACAGCAAACAGAGTTTATTGAAACAGGACCTGAAGGAGTCACTGAGTGGCTGAAGGAGAAATTCTGACAGACTACTCCTTGGTTGTGACTGCAATGTTTGTCAAAAACAATTCTCTAACTATCACGTTTGGCTGGAGCTGGAAACCATAGTCCTTCATAGTCGCCTCTGTCAGTGCAGCTTACCATCACCAGTGTGTGAATGGGTGGATGACTGGATATGTAAAGCGCTTTGGGGTCCTTAGGGACTAGTAAGGCGCTATATAAATACAGGCCATTCCAATGAATTTGGCTTAGTTTCTGTTCCATTCTTCTCCATTTGCTACAGGTTCTCCAGCTCACAGCAGATCACCAGATAAGAACAAGGTCTACAGTCACCTGCTGCAGTGTATGATGGAGACGTTAGAGTTTGACAATGAAACACGTGTTTCTGGAGAGGAAAAGGACCTGAACAACAAAACTTTGTCAGCCTGCCAAAAGAAAAAACACAAGAGGGAAAGGCCATGTCTAGCTCGCTAATGGCAACGCAACATTCAAAATAAGGACAAGGAGATTTTCAGTCATAAACAGAGTGAATGTTGTTGTCTCAGATGAAATTGTTAAAATGTAAAGTTTATGTGAGGAAAACACTTGACTGAGTGAAAGAACTACACCCAGCTAAAATAACTTAAAGATTTAGGCTAAAAGGAAGTTGGCCAACTCCCAAAAATACATTAATAATAATTATTGAAACATTTTTGTTTAACAAATTATTAAAAATAACAGAAAAACTATATTTTTGACAAATAAGAAGACACAGGCTCACTGTGCACTATAAAAAGACAGATCATTTTATCTGTCTACAAAACGTCCATTCTGAGCCTGAAAAATGACTTTCATCATATTAGCAATTTTGCTGACAGTTCTGTAAGAGTTTCTTCAAAGAACCAGCTCTGTCTCTTTCCATCTGCCTATGAGCTTGATACTCAACTTTTTGATAACAGTTTTCATGTTAGACCTAGCAAGCCGTACTAACCTGACAGTCAAGTAGTCATTTCTGTTCTACGTCTTTGATGTATAAAAGAAATGACCAGGATTCACATTTTGTCTTGTAATTACTAAATTAACGCTTATGATGCAACTGCTCCGATATAATACACTCTCCATCATTGTTATTTTTGCTGTGGATTGTGTGAAACTAATATAGACTATCCAAGAACCTAAACAATGGAATCCAAAATGTAGTCAAATAAACACTATATAGATATATAAATAACATAAATATCTTATTTTAATTACTGGCATATAGATGAGAGAAAGCGAGAGACAGAGACTGTTGGGTGAACTCCATTCACTCCTACACAGCAAATTCAAAAGTGTTAAACACACTCAGGCTGTTTACAGCGTTGCGTCCTGTTCCAGTTTCACTGAATATGCGCATATTTCTTTTTGCATACTTTTGGATCAAGCTGGAATATAATCATCCAAACAACCGAGATAACTTTGTATCGCTCGCTTAAAAAACAAAAACAAAGAAAAATAATTAATTGCTTCGTGTTTCTTGATTATGGATTTGTAAAAACTGATGTCAACAGTAGTTCTCTACAGGAGTAAAATAACAACATCAGTTTAAATGTGTGAAAACACATATGAGTTCATTTGCCGGAAAAGAAAAATAAATAAGAGAGAGACAAATAAGCTACTTGGCTCAAATAGGACAATATATTCATTGCACTTATTCAATAAAATTCAATGATTAAATAATAAAACTATTAACGAAAAATGAAAATATAGTTTAAGCTGAAATGTCCGAGTGAAACACATCTTGTTCATTGGTTTATGTTATGTTAAATTCTTTCTTGCCTTTTTCTTTTAACGTCACTTAATCAGGCTCTGATGCGTTCTGACACTTTTGTGTTCTTTTTACTTCGTGTATAAACACCAGCTGGTGTGTGGGGAAAACGTGTGCTCATATTTTTTGTCTGGTCACAAGTGTTGGTGACAGAGTGGAGGTTGCTTCAGTGTACTGCTGTGTAGCCTTTGTAAGTAACTTCTCTCTCACTGAACATTTTTTTCCAGCCAGGTACTTTCATGTGATGCAGCCTCCATGCTGTGCAGAGCCCTACAGATGTTATATGATATTATAATATTTGTATACATTTGTTTAATTAACGAACTCGAATGAACTCTGCTGGAGTAAAAGATGATTATTTAAGACCTTGTATGTGAGGAGCAGGATTTTGAATTCAATTTTGGATTGTTTTATTTATTCAATTCTGTGTTATTTATTTGCAATTCCAAATCTTAACCACACAGGTCCACTACAAACCATCTCAAATCAGCATTTTCAATCCGGGATTGCATCTTGTTTACATTAGACAAGATGCCCCTCCCTGAGCCTGGTTCTGCCGGAGGTTTCTTCCTGTTAAAAGGGAGTTTTTCGTCCCCACTGTCACCAAAGTGCTGCTCATAGGGGGTCTTATGATTGTTGAGTTTTTCTCTGTATGTATTATTGTAGGGTCTACTTTACAATATAAAGTGCGTTGAGGCGACTGTTGTTGTGATTTTGCACTCTATAAATAAAATTGAATTGAATGTGTAGGCGTAAATAATGATTTGTATTTATTCTGTATACACACCAGCTACTGAATGATTCTTACAGAATAAAACAAAGTCTACAATTGGTTTTCCAGGTTCAAGAAAGTGACGGATACCATCAGAGCCAAAAAGAAGACTGAAGCAGCTTCTTTAAACAAGAGACATTTAAAGAAGAAAAGATGAAGTGTTTATTTAAGAACAGACACTTAAAGGAGAAAAAGAGAGAAATCACTAAAGTTAGAGATGATCCAATAAGTGAAGGAAAAACAGAAGAAGACACAAATTATGCATTTAAGTCACATGATGAAGAAGGTGAGGAGGATGTAAGAGCAGGTTGGTGCTTCTTTCTCAGAAGGCTCTCCTGTAGGACATACTGCATCAGTGATGAAAACATCAGAACAGAGCTGAACACAGACGACGACAATGATGATGATGGTGTCTGCTACAGGAGTACTTCACTACCTAAAGAAAAAAAGATTTCAGCTTATAAACATCGATTCAAGATTTTACATTTTAAGTTGAAGAAGTCAGACAGAAAGGAGAACCGTAAACCTTTAAGCCACAATCCTTCCCCATCACCGGAGCCGTCAATTGTTTATGAGGAGCTCAAAGTGGAAGACAGTGATTTTAGACAGTTTCATTTGTCTGTTACTGTTGTTTTGCATGAGATGGAAGATTCACAAGAGGAACAAAACACATCTCACCAGTATACTGAAGGTAAATGTGGTGAAATTAAGTTTGGCTCCACAAACCTGATGGGCAAGACTTCATCACCCTGTAAATCCACTGGGTTGCCTAAATATATAAGTGAAGGAACAATTGAAGAAGATGGTTGCAGAGTTTCTTCTCCATGGATAAAAAACAAGTCAAGAGAAACAGATCCTCCTGTCATGACTAAGAACATGTCATCAACCAATATGCTTTCACAGAGTTCTCATGTACAGCTCTCCTCCACAGATTCCTGCTACTTGACTCGTTCTCACAGCCTGTCTTCACTGACCAAAACACCAATCAAGAACTTGATACAAGCAGCAAGCTCACCTGACATGAGGTTAAAGGGGTTTACACCTGGCATTACTGCTGATGAGTCTGATGATGAAACCTACCTGTTCCAGTGCTCCAGTGCAGGCCTGTACCAGTGCAGTGTGACCGGCCTGGTGTTGAGGGGCAGGCTGTGAGAATGAATCAGGAAGCAGGAAGCTGTGAAGGAGAGCTGGAGGTCAGAATTACATGTCAGGGTTTTGGTAGCTGGCAGTCAGTCCTGATCACCTTCACTAAATCCCTGTCCAACAAAGCAGTATTGAGGCCTTATTGATTTAACTTGAGCTCCAGTCCTGAGTTTTATGTTTATGTGGGTGGTTCAGGTTTTTCTGGGATACATTGCCATGGTAACCTATGGTCAAAATAAGAGATCCGTATAAATGCCCAGGGACCAATCGAATTTGTAAAAAAATAGCATCACCTGGATTAGTGAGAGGCAAGATCCCTCAGACCTCAGTGGGTGGATGGTGTCTAATGCTTTTAAGAGCATCAGAAGTTTCTGTATTCACCCAAAAAACATCAGGAAAAATATCAGTTCTTAGAAGCAACATAATACTCACAAATTTAAATTAAGTTATTGTTTATACATATCAATATAGGTGACCTTTTATTAGGTTTGGTAGTAGACCAAGTCTGTGTGTGACTTGTGTTTTGTGTCGTACAGATAAGCATTCGTCTGATGGAATCGCAGGTTAGAACAATGTAGCTTTAACACTGAGATTTCCACAGTCAGCGTTTTAGGAAGAGCAACGGTGAATGCATGTCATTCTAAAAGTACCGTAGCAAAGTTTAAGGCTATCATTTATTCAATGTTATGTGCCAACTAAGCAAACAGCAGCTGCTGCTACTCCCTCAACAGTCGATTGTCCTGTTTATTCTGGTTCATCCTGCACGCAAACATCACAAAACGCTCATTCTCGAGTTACTTAAAGTTTTGCGGGTGACAGTCTGTACTTCTGCGTGACAATGTATACATGTGTGGTCTGTTCATCAGGGATTCCCAAACGCTGACACTGTCCACAACACAACGGGTAAATGGCATCACCTCAAAAAAAGAGGACGTGGTTTAAATAAGTAAAGAAATGTTCAGGCCACAAATAACCACAACATAAACACTTGTTTGTTTAAAACTCAGATGTTAATCAAAAAGAAGAAAAATCTAAATACAAATAAAAGTTTTTGTTTTTGAACTGTACATTTGAAATTATTGTTGTCCAGGGTGCAGCACCGTTTTCCTTTGAAGTCTCTCCCTCTTTCCTCCACCTTTAATCTTCTTGTGTTCTCCATTCGATCATCCAACTAAATAAATATCAGAGAAGCAGAACGACGTCCTGCAGGACCCTGCGTGTGCAATGCGCGTAGCTTTGAGCCCCAGAAACAATCAACAGATGCTGAAAGATGCTGATCGTAGTGAGTTTCATGCAAACAACACGAGACACTCATTCTCTACTTAAAGTTTACCAGCTACACCTGTCTTATCTATGACCTATGACACCTTTCTCTGTAAGATCTTTAACAAAGTCTTAATAATAAAGTCCTTTAAAAAAAGTTTCAGTTTTTAATGAGCAATTATAGAGAAGCTATATCAGATTCCCTTATGAGAGAAATGAGTAATATAACATTGCTGCCTTCATCGGTCCATTACAGGGACATTATCTGTTCGATTCCAGCTGCAGGAATCACTCGGCTGTAGTAGGTTTTCTGAGCACACAGACTGTGATCAGATGACCTGCTGTGGATGGTTCTAAGGTTTACTGCTTTTCGTGGATTTAGCCATCATATTGTATAAGCACCTGTCACGTTAGAGATGCTTTCGAACCCCTGGTCATTGTCTAAAGACCATCAGCTGAAAATCACATTTTAAAATCTCTGCACTTATTGGCAGTTATTTAGTTTTGCACACTTAATCACTGTGGTAGGCTGCCACTTATGAAACCCCTAAATGACATCACAGTCGGCTGGGAAAGAGGAAGGAGTCACACGACAGATTGGAATAAAAAGACATGACAACCTGTCTAAAAGATTCAGTTATAAGAAAACGACGGACAAGTTACTGGGTAGGTGAGATCTCTTTTTTTCTGTCTTTAATGCATGTAGGTTTATGTAAAACTAGATAAGTTTACATAGTTTGTCCAGTTTATCCAGTTTATTCTGATGTCAGTTTTCATAAGAAAAGGTCAAATTAGAAATGCAATACAGCACTGCTAGTCCCCAGCCTAGATAGAAAACGGACCTATTAATTGCACTTGTGTGAAGGAGGGCATCGAGTTTATTACCCCTCACAAGATAACAGAAAGTCACGTTGTTATAAACCTCACAGGGTTTTCTGGTTTTGGTATTGTCAGTGATAAAGACTCTCCTCCCGACCCAGTCCAAGCTTTGGTTCTGCTCTTCTACAAACCCCCAGTTGATCCTGATCCCAGATCCATCCTCAGTGTGTTGTTGCTTCCAAGGAACATCGTGATCCGTGATGTACAGCGCACCAGGAGGAAACTAAATGGGGATGAGAGGTACATAGATACATCTCCTCACTGCAAACTGCATCCAAAGCAGGTTTACACTCTGTCCACTGTTCCTGAGGATGATCTGATTACAGTTGAACCAAATGAAGCTGATTTTGATGATGAGTACTACGACAGTTACTTTACGACATTCCTTGTGTCTTTAGGAAGAATCCTCACAGATGTTAACCTCAGTCTGAAAGACAAGAGCAGCTCCACCTGTGTTTGGGAAAGAAAATTGTGTCTTTTCTCCCCTACAGTGGGAACTTTGAATCATCCTTCTTCTGAGAGGCTTTTAAACACACGAAGCTGCTTCATTGAAGGGATATCAGAACCTAATCTCAACAGCCTGATCGACAAACTGCTGGAGAAAAAGGTGATAACTGATGCAGAGAGGGAGGCAGCAGATGCGAAGCAAGACAAAAGGGAAAAGGCTCGTTTTGTTATCGACACTGTGAGGAAGAAAGGTGATGCTGCCAGTTCAGAGTTTATTAACTCTCTCCGTGAGCTTGACAAATTTTTTTGCGGGCATCTCGGTTTAAACTGAACAGATATTCTATGACTTTGTTTTTGCAGAACTCGTGGGGAGAAAGTGAAGCAATTACCTGTATGTTTGTGTATATATAGGGTCAGCAGGGAAAGGGCTGGGAAAAATCCAAAAACAGTATGTTGGTCTTAAAAGTATCTGATAAAACACTTTAAATATATACTGTCAGTCAATAGTTTTGACAGTCTCATTTAATGGTGTTTCTCTAGTTTTACTACTTTCTACATTGTGGGTATGTTTGATTACTCCCAGCTGTGCTTTCCTCCTGTGTCTTATTCCCTCGTAATCCCTCACTGTATTTAAGCCCTGTGTTTCTTGCTCTCTCAGTGTTGTGTCATACCCTTGCACGTTATTTGTTTTCCTTCCGTGTTCCTGAGGAAATTCTAGTTCCAAGTTCTGGTTTGTTTTCCTAGTTCATGCATTTTTAGATTCTAGTGTCCAGCCTAGGTTTTAGTTTTCTGCTTTGGATTTTGTTTCTAGTATGATTTTTGCTACAGCGCAATAAAGCTGCTTCCTTTTGTTCACTCCTTGGTTTTTGAGTCTTGCACTTGGGTCCTTTTCTCCTGCCTACCACACAGCATTTGGCTCAGATAATGGGAGTTAATGTTGTAGAGCCTCAGAAAACCTCTCCTATGGTTAGATCATCATGCAGAAAATAAGTGGCTTCCCTTCATTGGCTTCCTGTTAAATCCAGAATTGAATTCAAAATCCTGCTCCTCACATACAAGGTCTTAAATAATCAGGCCCCATCTTATTGTGACAGGTGAGACCTGGAGACTTGGGACCGCCCCTGGTGGGCGGAGCTGGTCTTCGCTCCTTTCATAAGCGCAGGTGTGGGCAATTGGGTATTCCTTTGCAAACCTGAAGCTGCGAGTGCTTGGTCCGAGTTGAGCAAGTTGGTGTTTCTTAACCCTCCTCTCGTGTTAGGGTCGGCACCGACCCATTTTAAATTTCAAATGCATAAAAAAAATCACATACATTTGTTTATTGTATCAAGGCTTTTTGACTTTGTCAGGAACCTCTATTTCTACAAAATAAAATAAAAAAATTTATTTTCACTAAATTATAAAATGCCCTAGTTGAAATTATGACCTTTGTGTTGTTAGGGTCGGTTTCGACCCAGGTATAATATTATGAGTATAAAGCAATAATTAAAGCCAAAACTGAAATCATAAGTGCACTGTCAGCTAAAACACTTACAGCAAGCGCCTCTCCTAATCATATGAGCTTTAGGGGATTCTTATTTTGCATGTTTTTTGCAGTATACCTGCACAAAAACAAAACAAAATAAACACGGGCATGTGAGGTGAATTCACTATTTGAGTGGCCCTTTGACTTCCAGAGTGCACATTTACAATTTGCAGCATACAAAAAATGAGAAGAAGATTCACAGTGAGCTAAGTTCTGGATCATATTTTTGGTGAAAATGAAGGAGAGGACACAGAGCAGCATAGCGATTCAGATGGGCAGGTTTCTAAGGAGGAAGACAATGTGGACTATCATCCAGAAGACACAGACACATCTGATCAGAGGTGGAGGTCGCTGGTGCTGAAGCTACTCCTGCTGAAAGATTCAAGTCCAAAAATGGTAAGATCTTTTGGAGCTCAGTACCTCATGATGTACATGGCAGGGCAGCTGCTGCAAATGTCATCAAAATGACCCCTGGAATCACAAGGTTTGCTCTGACCAAAGTCAGTGACATCAAGAGATGTTTTGAGATATTTATGCCATTGTCACTAGAAAGAATCATCATTACTATGATAAACCTTGAAGGAAAAAAAGTCAATGGCGACATGATGAGGAATACCTGGATGCTTTCATTGTTCTTGCTGGAGTGTACAGATGCTGCAATGAGGCCACTGATCGTCTATGGGATGCATCGACAGGCAGAAACATTTTCTGGGCAACGATGTCACTTCACACATTTGATATCATTTTGATTCAAGAGTCCTCAGATTTGACAACAGAGAGACCAGACCGAGGTCTGACAAGCTTGCTCCCATCAGGGATGTCTGGGAGAGATGGGTGCAGCTTCTTCCACTGATGTTCATCCCAGGGCCAGTGACAGTGGATGAATGTCTTGTCCACTTTTTGAGGAAAATGCCCCTTCCGGCAATATATACCCAGTAAGCAAGGGAAAAACGGCAGAAAAATCTGGGAAGCCTGTGATGCAAAAACCAACTATGCCTGGAATGTACAGATTTTCACAGTCAAAGCTGCGAGTGGCACTCCTGAGAAGAAACAATGAAAATGTGTGGTCCTCCATATGACCACTGGACTGCAGGATCACAATATCAGCTGTGATATTTTATTTTATTTTATTTTTTACCAGATATGACCTTGGACAAGAACTTCACAAAGGAAACTGAGGTGAAGCTGTATCATTGGGACGTGATAAAAAGCCCACAATTACCCACGGCTATAACCAAAACAAAGGAGGAGAGGACTTTTTCTTTTTTTTCAGTTTATATTAAAGGTCTACTGCTGAAAAAAAACCCAACTTTTTTTGTCTTTTCTTGATGTAAATGTCTATGGGTCGAAATTGACCCGTAACACCATCAATGTCATTTTAGTTATTAATCTTAAAATGAAAAATATTAGATTATTCTGTTATTATATGTTACCTTATATATGTAATCAAAGTAGTTGAATTAGAATACTGCTGTAGATCACATTATACCCTTTAATATAGAGTGTGTGAGCTGTATGTAGTTTAGTTCTCATTATACTTTTGAGTTAACAGAACATATTCACATATTAGTTCATTAGATAAATGTGCATCACTCTGTATCCTTGATCTGCTGGGAATGTGTTACACTGTTTTCTTGACATGCTTAATTGTTGAATCATGAAGAGAAGGTTGTAAGCAGGAGACTCTGTGTCTAAAGACAGGGGAGATAGATAGACCACATTCCACACCCCCACCTTACAGAAAGCAGAGAAACAACTGCCGAGGTCATAACTTAGGCGCTGTAACAGAGAAAGAATGTGATGTTTTGGCTTTTACGACTAGCTGGGGGCCACTAGAGACTATAAAAAGCTGAGCAACCCGTCACCATTTTGAGACATGTGCCTGACCCTCTGGTAGCATCTCTCCCGTCCGGACGTTGTAATGCTCTGACTGTTGAATTGTATGGAAATAAATGATTGTTGATTGAGCATTTATACACCGAGTATTGTCCTTCCTTCAGCCCAAAGATTCAAAGAATTGGGAGAATTCAACAACTTGGTGCCGTGACCCGGATCTTTGGTGTGCTGAGGAGGTGTAGATTTGACCTTTGGTGAGATCGTGAGGCGAGGTGAACAGAGGACCGGTCCAAAAATAAAAAGGTAAGCACAGCCTGTTGTATTATACCAAATGTGCATATTGGGCTTTTCAAATTAATCTGTTCACTGAGTCACATGTATTTTCACAGTAAATTTGTCAGTGTCTGGTTTTTGGCGCAAGATACTAACAACATAAGTTGAGGCTGAATTCCAGTGTGTTAAATAAACTGCTTCTACCGAGAAACTAATAAGACACTACGTTGAGCTAGTTGCAGCCACTTTACCTTCCACATTTAATTTTGTCTAATACTGGCTTCTGTAGCAATAATACGTTAGAATTTCTTCTGAAGACGCGGCCATTAGTCCAGTACATTGAAGTCGAGGTTTGTTTATTTTGTTTATGGTGTCAGTGACGTCCTGGCTTTTGCCGGCTATGAAATAGAAGTTGATTTAAGGAAAAGCAGATGCTGGCTTCACGGTGCAGTTGAACGCTGGCAACGCGAGAGCGAAACACGTCCGTAGGTTTGGTTTATGATACGGCGTGTTCCGGTGGTGCGGCCGTGAAGTGCAGTAGTGGTTGGTGCTAGTTTTAGTACATTGGATAGAGGTTTTGACGGTGGTTTGTGGCGTCAGTCGAGTTTTAAGGGCTGCGGTCATAATACAAAGTAAAATTTAAGTACATAGCAACACCTGGTTTATGATGTCAGGTATAACTTCGGGGATGCAAGCATCACTTTTATGATGCGACTTTGCCCCGTTGCGCAGAGAAAGGGGTATTTTGGTCTATGGTGCAGTGTGCTTTAAGAAGATCTAATAGTTGAGCTCAGAGGTTTCTGTGTAAAATTCCCGCTGAGTGAGAGTGTGTGTGAAGCTGCGAAGCGCGCTCTGGGTGCTGTCTTGTGGGTAAAGCGCGCACTGAGTGAGAGTGTGAGTGAGGCGCGCTCTGAGTGTGTTTTTTGTGTGAAGTGTGAAGCGTGAACACAGTGACAGTGACGGTTGATGTGTTTGATTAGGAGGACATTAGAGCAAAGACACATTTTAGGATCAAAGGTTGATGCCTAGTGTACCTGTGGAACATTTTGCCATAGGAGTGGCGACCCTCCTGTCCGTGGACGCGCAGCCAGGACCGGCGGCGTCCGGGTGCCGAGGTGGTGACTTGGGGAGGTGAGGGCCCCCGCATAGCTACGGAAATAACACTGGAACGGCCTTGTAATCACAGGTTCACATTTATTCCGGACTAGAACAAGACACATTTTGCGAACAAAGGTTGAGTCTAGATTAGTAAAGAAATATAAAAAGGTTGAATTCCTCGTTTCAGTGGTTGAAATTGTTGTGTGCCTGTCCCCTGACGAGTGTGAAATTAAATAAAGAGGGAATTTGGAGCCACATAGAGATAGACGGGCATAATTAGGTGTATTACTCTGTGGTGTAATAAAAATAAAAAGGAGAGATAGTAAGAGGTGTGCAGTGGAGAATTATGGAGGAGTACAGAGAGGAATGTGTTGGGAGACTGGCGTACAGTTTACGCTGTCAAGGTAGGCGGGTTGCCTGCTTATCTGTTTAACAGTGATGAAAATGAAATGAAATAAATCTCTTAGTGTGTTAATACAGGAAGCTGCGGACCTGGACCAACTGCCCCCACAAGCACAGCGGTCGAAGCAAAATTATAGGTAATGGGAACCACACCCAGCACGAATCAGCAGCTGTGAAAAAGACAGCAGCGAGGAGAGAATTAGAGGAGAAATTAAGAGAAGTTTTAACACATAAAATTGGGGCCAACGGACTTGTGGAGGTTGGGAAGGCGTCCGGAGCATCACAACAAAAAGGTGAAACAAAAACACACAAGCAGAGAAATCTGAGAGAAAGGCTCCTTTTAAGGTAACGCCTAGTTTGAGAAAAGATAAAATTAACCTGCTTTTATACAAATGCACATACACGCAATGAAGAAACAGCTTACACTCATGAACACGTGAAGATTTTCCAGCAAGGTTAAAGAAAAATTAACATACTTAAATGATGAAGTCTATACATTACTGACAAAGAAACCCTCTGGGTTGCAGGACAACAATTTAACTAAAAAAAAAAAAAAAGGAACACTGGTCTGACCAACCAGGCAAGACACAACAAATTTAGTGGTTAAAAGATTCAAATTGTGACATGTTTTCTGTTGATTGATTAATAAAAGTGATTACTGAATGAAAGAAAGTTCCTTTTTTGGGCTTTTAAACATGATCTTAAGAATTTTAACATATACCGGTGTTGTCCTGTCAACTTGGTGGGTTGATTATATCGGGAGACAAAAAACAAAAAAAAGGGGGAGAGAAGGCTGACACAGGGCCTGGCCCCATTGTCTCCCCTCTGAATAACACAGCCAACACAACATCATTTTCCTGTTCGTTTGTTTTTGTTTTTTGTTTGTTTTTGTTTTGTTTTGTTTTTGTTTTTTCTATACATATTTAATTAAAGGCTGCTTTGCCGGCCCTGAAAGCCGAGGCTGACTGGACTCCTGCTCTCCCCCATACGTGACACTGACCAAATGCTGCAACAGCTGGACCCACAACAACGACCTGAGAATGTCAACAGACCTGCAGGAATGTGATCTCATGCAGCCGAGACGGAGCACTAAACCTAAGGCCCGTTTCACTACACGGGGGAAAATTCCCAGACTGCGTCAGCTGACAGAGCTGTGACGAGACGCCCGCCAAGCCCGAATGAAAAGTAAGGCCGAGCGAAAGAATGCTGACCTTGATAACTTTGCATTCACACTGTGCAGGACAGTGATGGACCAACACGGATGATCGGGTGGCGAAAAAGGGCGTGACCGAGACAGGAGGAGTAACTGAGGACAGAAGGCACCTCAGAATGGACAAAAACACAGAAGAAGATGCAGGTTTCACCTGCGGTGAGCATGGACACTGGAGAAAGGACTGCCCCAATTGGGGTCAGAACCAGGACGGACTGAATTTTGAGCAGCAGCAGCAGCAATGGTCGCAAACAAACTGAAAAGGAGGGGGGCAGGACCCCAGGGCACGCTTCAGGCCGTGGTTTACCCAGAACACCAGAACAGGAAAGTGATGAACACACACACACACACACACACACACACACACACACACACACACACACACACACACACACACACACGTCTCCAAACACACAGATTCAGAATGAAGTGAAATACACACATGAACACGTGCACTCGTTGAGTGAGTGAGAAATGACACACACACATACACACACACACACACACACACACACGGGAATGCTGATTCACTGAGAAGTGATGCACACACATACACATGCACACGCTTGTGCAATGAAGAGTGATCCACACGCACACACACATACACGCTGATGCAATGAAGAATGCTTTGCTTATGCTGATATGCAAAATGCTGCACACAAACATCCCAATGCATAATTTTTATGAGGAGCCATTGATTTCCATTGATTACCATTAAATACTTAGAATGTGTTATATGTCACCCAGAGGGCATTTATGTAGATTTTAGGAATAAGGTCTAAAAAAGTTTGGTTATGAAAACAATGTCTGTGCGTGATGTCTGTTTATGGCTCAAGGCCTTGACTGAATTCTTTGCTGTGCTTCACACAGCCCTGATGAGGAACAGTGGCACAGAGTGAAAATGATGAATTAATAGTGTAAGTTTTAGGTTGGAGTACGGCATTTTCTGTGATTGAGTTTTAATTCAAGGAGGAACAAAAGGTGTTACGGCACCTGAGGTTCTCATTCCCACACAATATTGTCCCGGCAGGAAGCAAAATGTTCCTGTGAATTTCTGGTTGATTGTTTGGTTTTGTTTAGCGCTAGCTTGATTTTATCAGTGAGCTTTGGCTTGTGTTCTTTCTCGTAAGCGAGAGAGGGATAGTTTTATGCTTGGACATGTCTGCAACGGGCCCTAATTTGTGTTATTTTAGTAGTATTTTGTTGGTTATGTCTGTTTTCGTTTTTGTTACAGTGCACTGGAGAAAAAACATCTGAGAGGTGTGATCCACCGGTGGTGATATGTTGATATTTTGTGAGTTCATGATTTAACAATCAGCTCTTTAAACCAGGCCTGAAAGATTGAAATTTAAAGCGCTATGAAATATTCTTACAAAAACAGTTGCAAAGTGTGCTTCTCCATGATTGTAATTGGCTTGGGAGAAATTCACTTATAGGGAACACTGAGAAGTTCTGAGTCTAAAAGGATTGCACCGAGTCAATCCGGCCCAAAAAACAACAAGGAATTGTTTTCCTTTAAAATGATGACGTCATCTTGCTGGTGATGGAGGCTCGAATAGGTTGCGCGTGAGACTCCATTATCAGCAACATCTGGTATGAATGTGTATGGAGGTATGCATGTGAATGGACTGTGATGGACGGACTGGAAGCTTTGACTGACTTGATACTGAGACAATGACTGCACCAACTTTAGGATTCGTAAATGCCAATAAACAATTCATAAACAATTCACCCAGCCGACAAGAGAAGGGTGGATGCTTCGCTTCGCTTCGCTTTGTTTTGTTTTGTTTTTTCAGGAGCAGGAGGATAAGAGAGACTGGAGGAGGAGACTCTAGCTTCACATAAGTATGAACTGCAGACTTAACACTGTGGTTGCTGATTTTGAGTTACCGATGTTTGCATTAAGAAAACTGTGCTATATTAGCTGTGTTTTGATTAAGGTATCATGTTATATTATTGGGAATGCCAAATGCTACAGTGGAGAAGACTTTTGATACCACTCATGACTGGAATATGTTATTATTAACCATAGCAGGCCACTGTAAAAAGTCAATTAAATTTTATAGAGGAAAATCGCCAAAATTGAACAATACCTATGAATGACTGGCCACATTCAGAATAGAGATATGCAATAATAAACATTGGTCCACGTGATTTAGGTTCTCACTTGAAATAGTAAGTTATTAAATGTAGAATATAATTGACAGGGACATTTGATAGGATGTGGTACTGCAAAAGAACAAGAGCAAAGTAAATAAAGAAAATATTGTGTTTAGTTTGGATAAATTCAAATTAAAATGTACCATTACACTCAGAGGATCAATATGAAATAAAACATATGCAAAATTTGTAGGAAGTACATGACTGATAACTGTTCTGTCCTGAGCGTTTGTTTCCAGAGCACCCACTTGACCACACCAACAGTTTCTCGCCACCGAGGAGGGGTACTTGCAAAAAGAATAAAATAAAAATCTGAGTTTAACAAAACATTTTAAATGTAAATATCAAGCTTACCTTTCTTTTTCCATGAAATGTGCTTGTGGGCACGCCAGCCATTTTGAAAAGGTGGGCAAAGCAATTGGCAAGGCCACACCCCCACACATGTGATATAATTTTAAAGGTACTGTTGCCCTCTCTAAGAAACATCAGGAATTAGAGGAGTGGCAAGTAGAGTATGCGAGCTACAAGCAAAAACTAAAATGTGTACTACAGTGTGCAAAAATGAAATACTGGGTCATCAGGGGGTCATGAGGGACATTTATAAAACTAAAAGTCCCACTAACCTTAAAGTGCACTTGAAAAGCCCACACAAGAAGGTTAACCTAGCTTACCTAGAAGACCTCATCAGGGGGAGCACACTCCCCCTCCTTGAAGAGCTCACCCACTCAACCCGCATCCCCAGAAAACAGCTAACCCCAGATAAGGCAGCGTGATGCATCCCGAGACAACAGGACTGGGACATCTAAATAAAGGTGTGAAACAATCGCCTTCAAAAGGTTATCAATTCACTTGAACCAAAATTAGGACCACTCGGTGCGGCAAGAGTTAATAGTTATTAGTCTCAACACCCAAGGATAACCAGAAGAGCATGACTGATATGATGGAACTGAGATTTTGTTACACTTAATTTTTGCAAAACACAAATAAAACTAAATTGAAACTAAGGATTTTCAGAAAATAAAAACTAAACTAAACTAGCAAACAATTGGTAAAAACTGATTAAAACTGATGAAAATTGCAAAACTATTACAACCCTGGTCCAGACTAAGATGGTGTTGGACATCTTCAGGGCAGAAGAGGGTTGGTGTGACCAAGGTGTGGTTTGGCTTGTTGTATGTACATTTCAAAATGTTACAGCTCTGGATGGACCAGTTACCAGGGCATGGAAGGATGACAGACTTTATTACATGAGGAGAAGGGACATTTTCGGGATCGAAGATCCTCAGGGATGACAAGGCTGGAGCAACGGTACTCGAGAGAAGAATTTCTGATACTTTCTGAGATATGATGTCACCAACCTTCTCTTTTAAGTGTCTAGCTCCAATGAATTGACACATGGGAGTGTGTCAAAACGGGGGAGTTGAGTTTGAACATAATATGGTAAAACTTAAGCATATAATGGGTTAGACTTAGAGATGACTCATTAATTTTTGATTTCTTTTACACACACATAGATTATGATTAGAATAAGTCCTGAACATAATATTTTGAACCAAATTTGAATCATTAGAAGAACAATGGATAACAATATTAGATTATCAAGGCTAGGGAGAGAGGTGTTTTGGTTTTCTGTCTCTTGCAGAGAAAGGAACTGACACCAGACGGGGACCCGGAGATGTGAGGACCCTTCACAGCAGGGACAGATGTAGGGACTGCCGAGACAGCAACTGGGGTCAAGTGTCATGACGTTTGGGCTCCTGGAGAAGATGGATCCCACAAACACAGCAATAACCATGAAGGGGTTGGCGAAAACCAGGAACACCAGACCAACGAGGTTCAAGAGGCTCTTGGCAAAAAGGGGGACACGCCGGTGACCCCAAAATACACAGATCTTTGTTTGAAATCGGGGCAGAATAATCCCCAGAACTGTGCAATGACTAAAGGGTGGTCTAACCCCGGAGGTCAAAGAAAGAAGCTGAGAATCACCCAACTGGAAGACACTGGTAGCTGCAGCAATAAAAATAAAGGTTAAAAGCTCCTTAGACAGAGGTTCTAGTCTAAGTACATTTGAAAGGTATAAGGGGGCATTAAAATGGGAGTGGAAAACTGGAGCACCAAAATAAAGATGTGGGAGAATTGGGGAGTGATGGGAGAGTCATCTGTAACTGCTGTTATGGTTGTAAATCTAACTTTGCTTGCATCTGAACTGCGTGAACACAGAGGTCATCCCACATATGGTCCACCCGTTAAAGGGGGACAGAGGGCCTCAGGATCAAGAAAACTTGGACCTTGCGACCCTGGAGTGCATGTTGTAAGTGATCTCTTTCAGAGATCAAAAGGGGGAATTATTAGATTATTCTGTTATTATATGTTACCTTATATATGTAATCAAAGTAGTTGAATTAGAATACTGCTGTAGATCACATTATACCCTTTAATATAGAGTGTGTGAGCTGTATGTAGTTTAGTTCTCATTATACTTTTGAGTTAACAGAACATATTCACATATTAGTTCATTAGATAAATGTGCATCACTCTGTATCCTTGATCTGCTGGGAATGTGTTACACTGTTTTCTTGACATGCTTAATTGTTGAATCATGAAGAGAAGGTTGTAAGCAGGAGACTCTGTGTCTAAAGACAGGGGAGATAGACAGACCACATTCCACACCCCCACCTTACAGAAAGCAGAGAAACAACTGCCGAGGTCATAACTTAGGCGCTGTAACAGAGAAAAAATGTGATGTTTTGGCTTTTACGACTAGCTGGGGGCCACTAGAGACTATAAAAAGCTGAGCAACCCGTCACCATTTTGAGACATGTGCCTGACCCTCTGGTAGCATCTCTCCCGTCCGGACGTTGTAATGCTCTGACTGTTGAATTATATGGAAATAAATTATTGTTGATTGAGCATTTATACACCGAGTATTGTCCCTCCTTCAGCCCAAAGATTCAAAGAATTGGGAGAATTCAACAAAAAAATCAATAAAACAGATTTATTTAAGAGATGTGTCCTATACCCCTCAGTAATACTCAGGTAACACAGAAACCTTTTATTTATTAATATGATTCTCTTGAGGTTAATTTTACAATTTTTTTTTAATTGAAATCGAGGGGTATAGTGACAAAAAAAGACCCAGAGGCCCACACCAAAAGTATTAAAACCAACATTTTCATGGATAAGGAAGCCTAACAAGGTAACCAAGAGATGAGAAACAAATTGGATGATAACTTATTGTTTTTAGTATATTTTATAGCTGATTTAATTCACGGGTCAAAACCGACCCGCTAACATAAGAGATGATAACAGAAAGCTAACACGAGAGGAAGGTTAACTATGAAAGTCTGATACGCGTCCTCCCCTAAACTTCTGTTAGAACGGTGGGAAACATTGCTCCCGTGAGAACGGTATAGTGGACTTCATCGCCACTGACCCACATTTATTAGGGTGTGACACGAACTTGTGGACAGAGTACCGAGCTGCTGCTTTGCCAGGTGGATTTCTGGCTGCGGGCAAAGGACCCGACACATCAGTGTGTTTTAATTTGTTTTAAACTGGTGTAAGCCGACAGACTGACTGCTGCGGCTGTCGATGGTTTTGTTTTTTTGTTTTACTTTTTTCTGTATCAGTAGGCACCACAGATATTGATTCGCAGGCGGTGAAGGCGCTGCAGGGAAAACAAATCCTTTTTTTGTCTCCCCGCTCTTGCATGCACAGCGGGGGGCCCGAGTGAAGACGGCACCGAAGATTTGCCTTTTTTTTTCTATAGTGTTTTACCCATTTGGGGTCATGTGTGAGTTGCCGTCCATTTTTAACCTGTGTGCTATGTCGATTTGTTTTTAAACTGTTCCCCGCAGCGCTTGTCCTGCCTCACGGGCAATCGTACAGTTTTATCGTTTTTTTAATAAGGTAACGTTTTTAATTGTTTTTAGGTGCTGCTGTTACACTGTTTCTTTTATTTTGTATTAAAAATTAAACTCTTTTAAACTGACTGTGCGCCTACGGCTCTGTCCTATTTTAAATAGGTACCTACCACGGGTCACAAAATCTTAATGACCTTGTAGTACCATATCACCCTATTAGAGCACTTCGCTCTCACTCTGCAGGCCTACTTGTTGTTCCTAGAGTATTTAAAAGTAGAATGGGAGGCAGAGCCTTCAGTTTTCAGGCCCCTCTTCTGTGGAACCAGCTTCCAGTTTGGATTCAGGAGACAGACACTATCTCTACTTTCAAGATTAGGCTTCAAACTTTCCTTTTTGCTGAAGCATATAGTTAGGGCTGGACCAGGTGACCCTGAATCCTCCCTTAGTTATGCTGTAATAGACGTAGGCTGCCGGGGGATTCCCATGATGCATTGAGTTTTTCCTTTCCAGTCACCTTTCTCACTCACTATGTATTAACAGACCTCTCTGCATTGAATTATATCTGTTATTAACCTCTGTCTCTCTTCCACAGCATGTCTTTATCCTGTCTTCCTTCTCTCACCCCAACCAATCACAGCAGATGGCCCCGCCCCTCCCTGAGCCTGGTTCTGTCGAAGGTTTCTTCCTGTTAAAAGTGAGTTTTTCCTTCCCACTGTCGCCAAAGTGCTTGCTCATAGGGGGTCATATGATTGTTGGGTTTTTCTCTGTATCTGTGAAGCGCCTTGTTGTGATTTGGCGCTAAAAAAAATAAAAAATAAATATTGAATTGAACTTTTGACTAAGCCATTTAGTAACAGGCTTTTTTAAATTTTCAACAAAAACAAAGAAATTATTTTCTGATGAAAAGTCCATGCTGTTTTCCCCGTTTATTTTCTGCATGATGATCTAACCATAGTAGAGGTTTTCTGAGGCTCTACAACATTAACTCCCATTATCTGAGCCAAATGCTGTGTGGTAGGCAGGAGAAAAGGACCCAAGTGCAAGACTCAAAAACCAAGGAGTGAACAAAAGGAAGCAGCTTTATTGCGCTGTAGCAAAAATCATACTAGAAACAAAATCCAAAGCAGAAAACTAAAACCTAGGCTGGACACTAGAATCTAAAAATGCATGAACTAGGAAAACAAACCAGAACTTGGAACTAGAATTTCCTCAGGAACACGGAAGGAAAACAAATAACGTGCAAGGGTATGACACAACACTGAGAGAGCAAGAAACACAGGGCTTAAATACAGTGAGGGATTACGAGGGAATAAGACACAGGAGGAAAGCACAGCTGGGAGTAATCAAACATAAAAAGACAAGGGGAAGCAAAACTAGATTCACTGCACACAGGACTGGGACTGTCAAAATAAAACAGGAAGCACAAGACAGGCTCAGAGACAAACTAGACACAGAACAGAGGGAGCTCCAAATACAAAGACAGAAACCAAAACACTTGTAATCAAACCATTACGATAAAACAATACAGGTACAAAACTCAAAAGACTGGGTCATCAACCCAGGACCGTGTTGAGTTTTTTTGATAAACCGGCTACATAGGGGATGACAATATTGTTGCGTTTGTCTTTCTGATCCTCCCTAGTTGTTGACTGACCTCCTTTTCTGTGACTCTTTACTGACTTGATGAAAGCGCAATTAGAATAACCACATGTGTGTGTTCCCTATTTTTCCCTTTAGGCTTAGAGGGAACATTTAAGCACAGTGAGATATAGAATATGCTAAAGCGTGGCGTCGGTGGCGCGGTGATGAGGTCGTGGGTCTAGAAGGGGGAAAGGGGCTGAACAGGAGCACCTGGAGCATGGCAGACACGTCTGAGGGGTGAACTGAGAAGAGAGGAAAACAGTAGTGATGGTCCGCTTGAAGCTGATGCTCCGGTGCGTGTGTCAAAAAAATCGACACACTGCTTCAGAAGCTCTGTGTCGAAGCTTGATTCGTTTGGCCAGAGTCACGTGATCAGTGACGTCCAAAGCTTCGTTTAGAACCTAACTGCTTCGGTATCTGATTCAATGGTTTAAAAGGAAGTGAATCATTTGCGGGATTTGTGGAGTGTTTTGATGGTGACAGATAGCAAACCACTGATATTTCTACTGAGAGATTTGGAGCCAGCGAGGAAGAGAGGAGGTTCTGTTGTGTGGAAGAATTTTGAGTTGATTTTTGTCAATCGGGTGGGTTTTCCAGCTTTGTGTTCTGGCTGTTTGCTTTTGTTTTGTGCGTGTTTATTTTATCTGAAAACGGGGAAAAGATAAAATGTCAAAAATCTGCTTCCATAATATAAATATCATTAAATAACTTTAAAAAAAACTTCCACTTGACTCTTTACATGTAATGTTGTAAAAATATATATTTTATTGTTTAACCAATCTGAAAATGTTAGTCTGCCAAATGTGCAGCAATTTCATGTATTTATTCTCTTTAGCTGAGTTTGTGGGGCCCAGGTAGACTGTATAACTGCATCTCTACCAGTTTCTCTGCACTCCAGCCTCTTCTGTTCCACGTGAAGGGATTTTCCTTAATGCAGGAGAAATTATCTCCACGAAAAGGAACAGTTTCGGCCATCGCACAGTGGAACAAATTCTCTTCTTAAATAAAAATGAAAAAGGGTTACCTTAAATGCATCATGTTTTTAATTTGCAAGTTCATAAGCATTTTCCATTTCACAATCAATTCTACCCCCAGGTCAAAAATATGTCTGGGAAAATTTCCCTAATATAATATTATTTATATATATATATATACCCGTCTAGCGGTTAATTGCATAAGTGCATGGAGGCGGGACCTCACAGCAGAAGCATACTCCATAATGTGTTGTACATTATCATATGCATATTATATGTAACGTGGTATTTTTCAATTATTGTATTTACCAACATCAAGAAGTCACAAGCAAAGAAAGACCACACAATGGTGCATGTTTAAACAAGGAGAGTTTACTGGTCGAAATTATTTATTAAACAAATAAACCACATTTTTTTAACCACCAAAAAATACACGTTCAAAGCAACACAACAGCGGCCCAATATCAGACAGAATTCCACTCTGTAGAGTGAGTGGGCAATCATAATGAAGCAGTTGGTTTTATTTTGTGGATTCAAGCTGCTCTTCGTATTTTTGGCCACCAGATGTCACCAGAGAGGACTGTGTTGAAAAGCTCCGAGTAATGAACCGTTTTTCAATACAAGCTTCAGAAAGCTTCATTTGGCCATCACTAGAAAACAGTGTTAGGATGGTGGAGCGGACAGGGGTGCTTGTAGATGGTGAGTGTAACTGGTATTTTGATTACTTAGCTGGAGTAGAGTTTGGCTTTGAGGGACAAGCTGTGAGTATCCAGGTAAGTTAATGGTATGAGCTGGTTGACCTGAGTTCCGCTGTGTCCGAGAGAGTAAGAGATGGCTGGAGGGCAGGCAGGTAAGGATCCGAGAGGTTTCCAGATTGGAGAGATTGTCCGAGAGAAGCTGGCGCTTAAGGTAAGTGACATGGAGAGTCCAGGTGAGTTGAGGTAGTTGAAAAACTGGCAGTGAAGGAGAGTCAATGTGGAGCTTAAATCCTCAATCTGATTACCCAGAATGAGCTACAGGTGTGTTGGACTGCAGGAGAGACAATGGCCCCTGTGTTGGACCGAGGGCACAGCCAACTCTGCTTCTCTGGCTGGAAACAACAGGGGTTGGTAGCCTAGAGAAACTTCAAACGGAGGTAAACCAGTTGAAGCAGAGACATAGTAATTGTGTGAATATTTAACCCATAGTAGGTGTGTAGACCAGGAAGCTGGATTATGATTAATGACACAACAGAGGGTTGTTTCTAATTCTTGATTGAGTCTTTCTGTTTGACCATTTGTTTGAGGGTCAGGACTGAGATTTACATGATAGGAGGATAAATGTGCAGCGTACCTGTGGCTGTTGTCTAGCCTGATCAAAACCACCTAATTTAACCTGAAGATTTATCAGCACACAACACTTCTCGCAGGAGAGAAAGGAGGCGTGAATGGCATTTGCCACCCTGTAATTGACTTAGCCAGCCATGTAAGAAACAGAGAGAGAGCAGAAAAGAGTGAGGGCAATAGAGAAAGCCAGAGAGAAAAGGCAGTGGCGAGTGAGTAGCCCATCCGGCTACACTAGCTAGGCTCAGAAGCAGAACCTTTCAAAGAGTTCAACAGGTTTATTTATATTCACTAAAACCAAACACAAGACTTAGGGGTTACACCTAAAAGGAGGGGGCCACAGGAAGGGAAGAAAGGGGAGGTCCACACATCAAAATCACTTGGGAAAGATTTGGATACTCTCTCACAACACACCTATGGAACACCGGGAAGACTGACACACAGGGGAAAACGGTAAGTAGCCAGAAACAAGAAGGGAATCAAATACCCAAGAGGCTGGGACTTTACTAACGAGGCAGGTCAACAATCCAGCAAGGACTGACCGTCAGCCACTGCCAAGAAGTGGTAGCTATCATTCATTAGTAACAGGTGGGCAATGATCCTTAGGTGTGCTGGGCAGGGAGCTGGAATGAGTCCGGGCCATGATGTAGACACCAAAACAAACAAAGAATGACAGAGAGAGACAGAGCGAGAGGCACTGAGAGAGTACACAAAGGACTTAGGGACCATTACACTTTGTGCCCTGTGTAGATTAGAGATAATCCTAAATACATTTTAAGTTGTGCATCCAACTCTTAAAGAAATAAAAGGAATGTCTTCCCAGAGTGATGATTCTTAGAGGGAACACGTGTGCTGTCATGACAGAAAGTTGGATAGTGATGTTGAAATACCTGTAACACCTTGGGTGGGTTTCTACAGAGAATGTTTTCACCTCATTATTGTGATAACCAGAAATATTAAAGATGATTAAAGGTTAAATGTATTAAAGCTATTGCGTTTCAGCTGATGTTTTGCATTTTCTTCAAAACATGGTTCAGTAGTTAAGTGTTTGAGTCTGCTGTTTTTACTACAGAAGTGTTTAACTATTATTTACATGTTCTTTTAATATGTCTTTAAATATGTTTTCCCAGTCCTGTGAGGACAGACTTTGAAATCCAAAGAAAAAGTAATGAAGCAAATCAATTAAATAGCCAAGATAACTTAAAGAAAGTTCAGTAAATGTTTGAGAAACTATTAGTAGAAGAGTAAAAGAAAAAAGTAATATGAATAATATTAAGCCATTACGATTAATATTAAAAAAAAAAAAGCTTGATCCTAATGATTGGGAAGCAGTATATTAGAGGGGTTTTATGTACATAGATGGATACCTAGAAACCTGTTGATACAGGTCATCTAATATTCTCTCATTCAAACAGGCAAAAAATAATAATGAATGAAGAGGTTGAACATTTGGTTCTGACATTGTCATCTTAGGATAACAAATAACTGATGAAAGTTCTGTGATTGCTAGTTTTTATTAGGCCAAAAGCATTACAAGAATAATTGTCAAACAATAATGAGCCTAAAGGGAAATTTTTGTTATGTTTTAATACAAACAGCCAGAGCAGAACAGACCCAAAATAAAGACTTCTCATTAGAAACCGAAGTCCCCATTCTTTAAATCAGAAAATGATTCACAGTCCCATTTGCATAAAATATTTAATTGACTAAATTTATCTTGTGTCTCCCAAATTTACAACTAAATTTAAACACTGTAAACTTCAGCTCAAACATAACCACCACGATTTGATGCTCACATACAAATTAGAATAGATACAGAGACAATCAATACTTATAATAGCACCGCTTATATTATGATTATTATATAACAATGATGATCATATGATCATTATTTAACTTTCACATACTTTATTCTTCAAATTTAAAAGACAAATTCACTTAATCAATACTATTTTATTTTATTATTTTTTTCATGGGAAATCAACACAAACTATCTACACACCGTGTGTCATCATGAACAAACTGTATATTTCGTGTAGGTAAAACAAAAGCTGTCCTATTCAGAATAGAATAATTACAATTAACCACAACACTTTAATCTTTCCCCAGAATGATGCGAAAAAGTTTGATACGTTTACACAACGACTCAGTGAACTTGTACTGCTGCAGTGTTACTCCCTTTTTGCGTGCTTCCTCCACCTCTTTGAACATGGCGTCTGTGTAGTGGGTGCCCTTATTTACTGACACCATTTTGTCGATCTTTTTGATGAGCTCCACCAACTGCTTTCTGTCTCTGCTGGTGTTGTCAAAGACGTGGTACCTGTTTCCACAGCTTTGGATGATGCGTTTAAGCCCTGGCTCAGCGTCACGTACATACTGCTCTATGGTTATGCTTCCAAGATCACCACCTCGGGTGAAGAGCACAATCATGTACTTGTTTGCCTCGGGGCCAAACAGCTCCTGCAGGGCTTCCACTGAGTTTTTTTCTTCTCTCGTGAATCGGCCGATTTGGATGACCAACAGGAACACGTGAGGACCGGGACAGGAAACTTCAACACATTTGACGATTTCACTTTTGATGAACTCATCTGATTTTGAAGTGTCCAGGATCCCTGGTGTGTCTACAACACTAATTACTCTCTTCCCCCACTGTACCCAAGCTTTTTGACAGAACTCAGTCACTGATGCAGATAAAGGACAAGATCTGAAACGCTCATATCCCAGGATGGTGTTCCCAACAGCACTCTTGCCCACACCAGTTTTTCCAATCATCACAATCCTCAAATCAGGACCTGAAACACAATTCACTAACTCGATTTAACCCATGTACACAAGAGTTTTACAAGAACCAAAGTGAAACTGAGAAGTTTTGACATTTTTCAAAGGAAAGTAATTAAAGACACAATGATTAATAATAAGTCTTACCTGCTGGAACTAAAGCCATGTTTTCTCTTCACTGTTGTCACTGCACAGGTGAGAGATGAATGCTAAAACTGCTCTGCCACAAGTTGCTTTTTATAGCTCAACAGATGACACGCCTCCTCCAGTATTATACAGTCAGAGAACAGCAGTCTGCAGGCTTTAGACAGAGTCACACAGAGTTATGCTTCAACAGACCGAACAACTTCCACTTAATGTAAGTTGTGCTTCTACATGTATTTGCTTTGTAGCAATAAAAAAAAAAACAATTTAAAATCAGTATTTAGAGAAAATGATTCTGATTTTTCTGATTTTAGACAAAAGTTATTTTAACATTTGTAATGATAAATATCTTAAGAGACCTTTGTTAACAACAGGTTTAAGATTTATGTGAATCATCTGAAAACAACTGAGATATACTAAGTTGTTAAATGAGGATACTTAAACAAAAAGGAAGAGTTCAGAGTTGTGCTGGCACTGACATTTGAACCCACAGGTTATTCGTTCAAATCCTGCATCATGGGAAGCTTTTTCAGCATATTCAGAAGCAACGACACTAAAGACAGACAACCGGCGGCACTGAGGTAAAGCTAAAGTTGAGCACTTTTGATTTAGCTTTAGCATGTAAATCAAGTTGTGAACGTAATGTCTTTACATGGGTAAATGTATACTATGAAATATTTTATAAATGTAGCTTATAGAGACACTCTGAAATGTTTGCATACTATTATAGTAATAATTTTTAATGAAACAACAACCAGCTTCCTGATGAAGTTGTATTTCTTCTATATCTAACTTGTAGTTGGGACCGTGGATCACAATGTATATCAAGACCGCACACTAATGAGGCAAAGACAGGTAAACCACAATCTCTTTTAAGTACTATATAAAGCACATATTAGTGGGTTACTCAGTCAATCAGCATTGTTTAGATGATTTCTCAAACAAAGAGCACTTAATGAAAAACACAGCAATAAAGATTCACTAATGATAACCGCATTCTTTTTGTATTTTAATAGTACTGTACAAGATTACATTGATTACTTTTTTAATGTAGCATAATAAGTTTTCACTTACATTACTATTGGTATACATCTATGCAGGACGACACACTGGCACCACAGTGAACCTTGTTCTTTTGGGAATGGCTGGGACTGGAAAGAGTGCCAGTGGGAACACCATCCTTGGACAGAAACACTTCATTTCTACACCCAGTTCAAAGCCGGTCACCACAAATTGCCAGAATGTACAAACTGAGATCAGTGGTGTAGACGTAAATGTGATTGATACCCCAGATATGTTTGATGATGACATTGCTCCATCAGTTAGGGGCAAACATGTGCAAAGGTGCAAACAACTCTGTGAATCAGGACCATGTGTGTTTGTACTTGTGATGCATGTGAGCAGATTTACAGATGGTGAGAGAGACATCATGGAAAAGTTAGAAAAAGCTTTTGGGAGGGAAGTTAGAGGACGAACAATCATCCTGTTCACCCGAGGAAACGACTTGCAGCAGGCGGGAATGGGCTTGGAGGATTTTCTTCATTCTTGCCAACCTGATCTGAAGAAAATAGTTGAAAAGTGTGGAAACAGGTGTGTTCTCTTTGAGAACAACAAATCAGGTCCTGATCAGGTTGAAAAACTAATGAAGGTGGTAAACACAATACTCAAAGACCAGAATAATGTATAACTTAAAGTGCTTGGAAAAGATGTTTTTTTGTTGTTGTTTTTTAATTTTCTCCATTTAAAGCAATGCATTGTCAGGGATTGTAACATCTAGTCCTTTTACTGAATCATATGAATTACCATACAGACAAGAAGAGAAGAATGACCTTTTATGGTTTTCTATGGAGTTTTGTCAAATGAGGCAATGAAAGCTTGTTAACCTTTGTAAACTGGAAAAACAAATTCAATAAAGCTAAGATTTTTGTGTCCCGTTGTTCTTTTCCAGGATTCAATCCAATTCAGTTTTATTTATATTGTAAGGCAGTGGTTCCCAAACTTTTTTGCTAAATATTGGTAAAATCTGGGAACTAAATGGGCCCCAACTGGGCAAAGTACACAGAAACCCACCCGGGCCCCATCTTTCAAGTTTTTTGTGGGTACCATGTGGGTACCACATAGGCTAAAAAGTGGGTTTTAAGTGGGATTTGTCAGGGTCTCTGAGCAGTTATGGACTTGATAATATGCATATATGATAATATATGTATTTTGTTATTGCTGTCCCTCGTTCTCCCTGCTTGTAGATATATGTGTGTATGTAGGTGTGTGTGTGGCCCTGGCAGGTGATTGGCCACACCTGAAGTCTGTGACACACCTGCAGCTGATCAGGCCTCGTCAGAGGAGCTACTTGAGAGTGTGGTGGAGCTCTCTCCGATGTGGGATCATTGTGTGATTTCACGTTAGGCTCTCGGCCAGTCAGTATGATTGGTCTTCCGCACTGTGTGTGTGTCTTACGGCTGCCTGTTTGTTATCTCCCCAGGAGAAGTGGGGAGACGAGAGGACAGCCAGCACAGGGTGCTCAGACTTCACAAGGAGCGGGGAGAAGGGACACTGACACTGGGAAGAAGACACGTAACGGGAGTCGGGAACGCACTGAGGATTTATTGTTATTTTTCCATGCCACTGTAAATAAACGCACTGCTAAGCACACAGAGCTCCGCGCCTGGGTCCTCATTCCTCACTTCCCCCTGGTTGGCCATCGCCGACCGTGGCAGAATGATCCCGCCAGATGGACCGAGCAGACTTTCGGAGAGGTTCAGGAGGGAGGTGACAGACAAAGTAAATCGTCTGTGTGACCTGTGGCTGGAAGCACATGCGGAGGATTTACGTCGTGCTGTGGAGAAGCGGTTGCAGGGAACGCTAACTTGTTTTCCCTGGGTGTCGGACATCTTTTTCCGATTGTGGCGGATTTTCTGCTTAACACTCTCCACCTCTATTCTCCTAACCAGGGTGCTTTCCAGCCCAACCAGCTGGTGGAACCTCAGCCTGACGCGCCGGCCCTGGCATCGTCAAAGAAGCGACGCTCCTCACCGCAGCCAGATTCCCGGACTTTTCATCAGCCGGCTGCTGAGTTATATAATAACTCCACCCCCCACCGAGGCACAGCTGGCGCTGCGCATGTAAAAAAAGCGAGTAAAGCATGCCGGTGCTAGCACTAGGCTAAAGGCTAACCCTTTCCAACCAGCACTCCCATCCATCCTGCTCTCTAACGTTCGCTCCTTGGACAGTAAAATGGATTATCTGTGGCTCCAGCACTCGAGCCAGAGTGAGTTTAAAAATTGTGTTTACATCCTCACGGAAACATGGCTGAATGCGGACATTGCTGACTCGGCTATCCAGCTAACCGGGCTAGCATGCTATCAAGCCGACAGAAAGGCTCCTTATCTGGTAGGAGCCGGGGTGGTGGTTTCAACAAACTATCGTGCATGAACTCTGCTGAAGTGAGTCGCCACTGCTCAACTCCAGGTGGATTTTTTTAAATTGTGAAGTGTCGCCCTTTCTACCTACCAAGAGAGTTTTCCTCGCTACTTGTAATAGCAGTATATCTTCCACCAAATGCTAATGTTAACTTGGAACTAGCAGAACAGTCTCATGCTATCAACAAGGTGCAGACTGCGCACCCAGAAGGTTTCTTTGTCATATTGAGATTTAAATATATATTGTTAATGCTTATTTTGTCAGGTTAGGGCTGTGTGCAGACAGGAGTGGTGGTAAGGAGGACCCAAAGTGCAGACGCTCTGAGGCAAAAGTGTACTTCCAAAACTCAGCTTTATTGCTGGACGGCAAAAACGTAACAAACCCAAAAGTACAAAAATAAATTTACACAGCAAGATGAGAGTAGATTGCGACACGGACACAAAGAAACACAGGGCTTAAATACACAGAGGGAACAATCAGGGAATGGGTAACAGAAGGAAAACACAGCTGGGGCAAATCAGGCCTAACGAGACAAGGGGAAGCAAAACCAGATACATTAACATCAGACAAGGACCTTCAAAATAAAACAGGAAATATGACACAGACTGAACTAAAGACACAGACTCACATGCAGGCACTGCAACAGAGGGAACAGAGATGTGGGACCAGGGCAGACAGACACTGACTGGACACGGGGATATAGCAGACCAGGGAGACAGCAACTAAGGATTACACAGAGACAAACCATAAGACATAACTCTGACACCTGAGGTTATATTGCCTGTTATTCTAACAGCCCGATCACCGTGTCAATCAGCTTTTCCACTTCCTGTGAACTTGACCTGCTGTTCTCAAAGAGAACACACCTGTTTCCACACTTTTCAACTATTTCCCTCAGACCAGGTTGGCAGGAATGCAGGAAATCCTTCAAGCTCCTGCCTGCTGCAGGTCGTCTCCCCGTGTGAACAGAACGATCGTTTTTTCTTTAACTTCTCTCCCAAAAGCTTTTTCTAACTTTTCCATGATGTCTCTCTCACTATCTGTAAATCTGCTCACATGCATCACGAGTACATACACACAGGGTTCTGACTCACAGAGCTGTTTACACTTTTTTTACATGTTTGTCCCGAACTGATGCTTCAATGTCATCATCAAAGATGTCAGGGCTATCAATCACACGTACACGTAAGTCATTCATCTCAGTTTCTGCCACCTGTGGTGACCGGCTTTGAACTGGGTTTAGACATGAAGCTCTTCTCTCCGAGGATGGTGTTTCCACTGGCACTCTTTCCAGTTCCAGCCATTCCCAGTAGAACGAGGTTTACTGTGGTACCAGTGTGTTTCCTGTATTGATGTATGGCAATAATGATTTGATAGTGTGGCAGGATGAATGTTATCCCTCGGTCCAACCCACTTTCAGCCTGGCCCATTAGGGGGCGCTGGTATAAATAGTGGCCATTTGAGTGTCTCTGGGTCGCTTGCCTGTGATCTCCTTTTTGGTCACCTGACTTCCTCTCGGTGTGGTAGAGATCATTTGTGGGTTACTCCTCTGAAGTCTCCATCGTGGCTGGTCGTAGCTATAGAAGCCTCCTGAGCTATTCTGCTTACGTTCTATGACACGGCTTACTTGGTACGTAATTAACTTTTGTTACGCTCTCTGCCTTCTATTGTTCTTTTATAGTAATTATTTATTATGTTTCGCAGGAAGTGTGGACCTTAGTTTTGCGCCAAGCTACGCGAACTGAAGTGCTGCTGTTTTGCCTTGCTGTGCTTTTACCGTCTGTTCTCGTTGTGAGAATTCTTTCCCTGCTGCTGTCAGCTTTTACAGTGGACGTCGGCGTGGACAACGGCCATATGCATGCCGGTTATTGGAGTCAGCTGGCGTGCATATTGATTGACTGTTAACTTATCGTCGTGTGGACGGCAAGTTGGAGCAGTACGGCGATTCCGTTTGCTCCAGATTTTAGAGTTTTATTCAGATTGTATGTTTTATTGCTTTTTGATTTGTAGTTTGGATTTTTGTTACACCACTGGTGGGAGGCCCTTTTTCTAGCTGTAGATCACCAGTGTGGTCCTGCAGTTGGGTTATCCCCCGGTGCTACACATTAGTTTGTTGTAATATATTAACATTTTCTTTGTTTCTTTTATTCAGATGCGGAGTGCCAACGTGGAGGAGACTAGGGTGCCTTGGTGGTGGGATCCCTTGAGTGTACACACCTGCCTTGTCTAGTTTATTAGTGTGAGTGTGTGATAGTGTGTTGCACTTGTGTTTTGGTGTGTTTTCTTTCTTTAGTTGTGTGTGGCATCCCTGCCCCTCCACTGGTAAGCCTCAGCTCTGAATACCTTTTTAAGCATATTTGTATTTGAATATTCATGATTATGTTTTTATTCGGTGTTTTAAATAATTACCAATAAATTGTCAATTTGTTTATTATTGAACCTCGTCTCTGGATTGAGTATAGCGAACCTAAGTGCCTTTTTGGTGATTTAGTGTCATTTCCAGTATTCTCTGGGTGAAATTCCCAGGGTGGCGTTGTCGTTCTTTAAAACTGAAGAGTATTTACTTTATATCCCAACCTCGTCTCGCCACATAGTAATCAGTTGTTATGCTATACAATAAATAAATGTGAAGCTGCATTTAACCACAGTAACTTGGCTAGCATCAGTAGACCTTTCTTGCAATATTTTGCTTTCTGTAAGTTCAAACACATCAGCAAAGCACTGGTCTTACTTTTTAAACACTTCTTGGGGTCAGTGAAGAAATCTTTGCCATGACTGCCACCTGAATTAAAGGTCATATAAAACTTACTACTTCAGTTAAACAATCCACCTTCACTGAACACTTCACCTTTTAATATATTAGTAAGATACTGATACTGTGTAAGATGGGGTTTACCTGTCTTTGGCATGTTTGACATAGTTTGTAATCCATGGCCGCTGCTAGAATTGAGTAAACAAGTCAGACTTTTCTTATAAAATACATTTCCAAAATATTCCAGAGTAACATTATAAACTGTTAAAAAGAATGTGCTTTAAATCTGGTTTCCATGAAGTTAACTCTGACAATCAGTCAGTCTCTACTTTCAGTTTAACCTGTTATCTGTTGACTCAGGTCGTCTGTGTTTAGCCAGTTTGTCCAGTTCACTGAAAAGCTGCTGGATGGTGCAGGATTTGAAACAGTAATCTGAGGGTTCATGTGTCAGTGGCAGCACGACTGTGAACTCTTCTCTTGGTTTTCCAGTTTTCTTGCTCAAATCTTCTATTTGCTTTCCCACATTTTCTGGTGAAAATCCATTCTTACAAAATAGTTCCTGTATGTCATCACAGAATATGTCAAAGTCAGGTGTACATGTGATCTCATATGTTATATTGGTTCTCATATTGGTTTCTCTCTCTTGCTCACTCTTGCTCCTGTCACACTGCCTGGGCGAACCTCATGTTGAGCTCCCGCCTTTGCCTTGAAGTAACATTCGTTTCTGTGTATAGATTCCCTGGACCAGTTTTATATCCTGATCCCTGGACCCCTGAGCGTGTGTATTCACTCTAAAAAATAATTCAGAGGCTTAGTAAATATCACTATAAATATAAGTTAGATGAGCGTGATAAAAATCTATGAATGTCCTTTTAGTAATTATTTGAGTGTGAGAAGTTGAAATAAATGTCTAAAATGTTAACGTATGTGTTTTTGTTAAATTAAGGTATGTATTTACATTTATCTCAGACAGGAAATTCAGTATGTGGTTCACAGAATACCTTCTTTGCGTGTACTTAATATTTTTGTTTAAGATTGAATCAAAATATTTGAGAAATATGTATCTATACTCATCAGTATCTTGTACTAAAATCATTAATTATTCAAATATTATTTATTGTACCATGAGCCTTTTTCATTGTTTTGTTCATTTTGTTTTTTAAATACTCTGAGCTTTTGTGTTTGCTCTCCTGGTTTGCCATTTATCCTTCAATGTTAGGGGGCGATTGTGGCTCAAGAGTTGGCAGTTCGTCTTGTAATCAGAAGGTTGCCGGTTCCAGCCCCAGCACCGACAGTCTCGGTGGCCTACTGGTGATGGTCATATTACGTAAATGGAAAATGATTTTGGATTAACAGACCATCTATATTTCAGTTACAATGACCAAGCATGTCAGTGTTATTTACTCAGTTTTTTCATGTTGGTGTAACAACTACTATTATTCATTTCAACTTTATATGTTTAAGCTTTAGTTATTCAATTGATCAAGTATATTGAACAGATTTGACTGGTTTCCAATCTACTCAATATTTTTAGGTGTAAAAATCAGTTTTAGTTTTTAGAGTGTTGGCTGTTTGGCTTGGATGTGTGTGCGAGGAAGGAATTCGCTGTGAGGAGCGAGTGGAGCTGGTCCCCTGGAATCCTGGAAGTCATTAACATATGCTTCCAAAAGGAGTTTCAGAAATGTTTTTTATACTGAATAATTCCTGAACATTTATGTAGGTTCACTGTAAAACTGTTCAAAAGTTTTACTCCACAAATAAGATAAAATGTTTAACTATTGTTTGTGCATTAACAGTCTTCAGCTTTAACTTTCCCTCTCTATCAAAAACATCCCCTGTACATGTCCTGGTAACATATTATATCTGGCTTTATATATAATTCATGTAGTTTTATATTATAAGAGGTCCATCAACTTCAAGATGGTTTACTTCCAAAGTAAAATGTTTGTGTGGTCTCTAAATGAAACTGGATTAATGCTCCTGATTGTTTTTTTCTGAAGTGTACTTAATGGTTGAAGCGAAGTTTTCTATGTATTACCACACAGTACTCAATAATAAAAGTGAACACTAAAGTACAAGGAGTGATTTATAATGTAAAAGATGTTTTGCTTTACTTGACTTGTACTAAGAGGACTTAAAATGAGATTCTTCCTGAATTTTTCTAACAGCACAGCAGCTGCTGTTAGCCCTAACCCCTGTATCTGCTCCCAAACCAACAAAAACAGAAGCCAAAAATCGCCAAAAAATCTTTAAATATAAAAAAAAAAAAAATCAAAAGGAAAGAACAATATAGTGTAGCTCCAAAAAGTTGATTCTGTTCATCTGGACGTAGTGTTTTCGGTGGGAGAAATGTTTCATCACTCATCTAAGTGACTTCTTCAGTCTCAGCCGATTGCTTGTTTCCGCAGCCTTATAAACTGTGATTCTATTGGCTCAAATGATTAAAAAGAGGTGTCAATCATGCAAATTGTAGCCAAAGTTACAGCCCCTCAGAGTTTAAAGCTCCAGAGGCCATTTAAAGGCTCCGTGCGCAGGGCAGAAAGGGCCAGCTGTGGCTAATTCTTATATTCAAAAAACAAGCTTTTTTAGACATGTTAATGAAGTTAAATAATTTCTGCTGTTTAACACCTAAAAAAATGCAACTCATATATGATGCCCAGTGTGCTGAAATTGTACATGGCTGGACAATGCCTGAATATTTATTTATTAAATGTGCTGTAATTTGACTGTTTGACTTTAGAAACATAAATCTTTGCACAGATGATGTTTATGTGTTGATTACAGAATTTTTGATTAAAAGGTGAACTAAAGCATGTTTTTAAAAGGGTTATATGCTAAATAAATAAATATATTAGGCGATGAAAAAAATCTACTTAGTTTTTCTGTGTTCTAGACTCAGTAACTTTGACACAGTAACATCTGCTGAAATCTTTACACCACTGATGAAATCTCAAGTGTTATCTTTATTTTGATTTCAGGATTGTTTACACAGAGTTTGTAATTGCAGAGAAACACTCCATTCATTTTGAGCATGTAATTTTCAAGCAGGAAGCTCAGAAAGCCATTTGGGGCTTAGCTGGATGAACTAGTTTTTCAGGATGTTTCTAATATTAGAGATATTGTTCAAATGGAGCATTAACTCATATGTGAACTGAAGAACATATTGTGGTCAATAATGACTCACAGATTCTTCACAGTGTTGCTGGGTGTGAATGCCAGCTGTTTGACAGGCAGAGGTGGACTGAAGAAACAAGAGAGGTGAACTAAAGGCGGTTTTATTTAACTTCTGATTGGAGTTACAAAAATAACTCCAATCAGAAGACAAGGAATACCAAATCTATGAATCTTCAGGGAAAACACACTGTTTAGGTTTATTTCTATGTCAGAGAAAATACTTTTAGACTATAATAACATCAGAATATCACACTTCTTAACCTGGGGCATGACAGCACGGCCTCCCATCAGAAGAAACTGTTGACTTAAAGAATAAAAGAAAAATGTCAGCTAAAATTTAATTTCATCAAGTTCATTCATGTATGTATCACCTTTAAACCTAAAGTGCTTTCACATCATAATTCTGCAAAAGCTGCCAAAGAGGAAAGTTGGAAGTCATTTCATAACAACCATATTAGTGAGTTAAATCTGTGTCTTATTAGGTGGAGGAGCACAATGAGTTTGTAGCACCAATTCCTTACTTTGAGTTGTATTTCTGTCCACATGGAGGTGGGTAAAAACACATAAACACAACAATGAAGAACAAACATAACAAACATTAAGAGAAAACTGTCTTAGAAACACAGAAAAGTGAAACAAAGGACAGCGTGAACATCAACTGAACAGAACTTTTTGCTTTTCTCCATCAAAGCATTTCATTGACAAAAGTGTTACTTTACAGACCGTCCTGAATATTTGCAGTTCATTGTTAGCTTCTCAACACAAGAGTGAATGAAAACATTTTGAGTGTAACCCACAGGTCTTAGAGGTATTTTCACAACACTATCCAACCTTTTGTGATATTTCTTTCAGTCTCATGGCAACATGAGACGAGATGTTGGTGATAGGAGACCAGGGTTGGGTCAGCTGTAGAAAGATAAGAGCCGACCTGACTGAGATCAAATGCACACATTGAGTTGGTTGTTTGACTCTCACGAGATAACGTCTTCTGTCCAAACATTAGAATGATCACATCACTGTCCAACTTTCTGTTATATTTGTTTCAGTCTCATGCCAGCATGTTTGTTTCTCTCTAAGAAGACTCACGAGATAATCTTCTCATATGGTGATAGGAGAGCAGGGTTGGGTCAACTGTTAAAATAGCAGAGCCGATCTGAATAAGTTGTTTAGTGACAGGCTTATTATGTCCAACAAAAACAAAGAAATGCTTTTCTAATGAAAAGTGAAAGCTGTTGTCCCAGGTTGTCCTAAGTTAAAAAAAACCCAAAAAAAACCTGCCACAGCCAACTCTGAAGTGAAACAGTGGCAGCAACACATGCGCATCAGCTGAAATCAAACAATTAGTTTTGCTGATTAAAACATTCACACAGAACTTTGTGCTTTTCTCCATCACAACATTGGTTTGACCGAACATTTGACTGACAGAAATATTTCTTGACAGCAGCCCTTCCTCAGTAATTGTGGTTCATTGTTAGCTCATTAACACGAGTGAATGAAAACATTTTGGGTGTAACCCACAGGTCTTACAGGTATTTTCACAACACTATCCAACCTTTTGTGATATTTCTTTCAGTCTCATGGCAACATGAGACGAGATGTTGGTGATAGGAGACCAGGGTTGGGTCAGCTGTAGAAAGATAAGAGCCGACCTGACTGAGATCAAATGCACACATTGAGTTGGTTGTTTGACTCTCACGAGATAACGTCTACTGTCCAAACATTAGAATGATCACATCACTGTCCAACTTTCTGTTATATTTGTTTCAGTCTCATGCCAGCATGTTTGTTTCTCTCTAAGAAGACTCACGAGATAATCTTCTCATATGGTGATAGGAGAGCAGGGTTGGGTCAACTGTTAAAATAGCAGAGCCGATCTGAATAAGTTGTTTAGGGAAATGACAATAATTAAAACAGTACAACCAAGGACTTAGAACATAAACCATAATCTAAACTTACAAGAACTCAAAATACTGGGTCTCAAAGACCCAGAACCGTGACAACTTCCTTTATAGTCACCTGACCATAGTAGAGTTTTTCTGGATGTCTACAACTTTAACTCACATCATCTGAACCAAATGCAGAGTAAACCAAATCATGAAACAATAATTCCTATGAAATGCACAATACATATAGAAACATTAAGTAGCAGATTGTTGTTGCAATACGGCCATACAAATAATATTAAGTTGAGTTAAACTTGAGAAAAATATGGTTGCTTTGTGGCTTCCTGTTCTGTAATCATCTGAATTTTGAACAACATGACAAAAACACATAAGAGATCAAATGTTTTCATTTGAGCAATCCAATTGCCTCAACATTATTTAGAAAAATATAACATATATAACGAAAAGAACATATTGTGAAGTTTTCTGTCTTTTTTTTTGAGAAAAGAAAAACAGGTGTTATATAAGATAAGTCATAAACTCCTTGTCATGCTTATATTATCGAAGTAATGTACACATCATGTTAAAATGGTGAGCTTAATAGTTAAGATACGGTCCCCCATACAGTCCATACACACTTTGTCATAGTTGTAAGAAGACTGGAAAAAAGGTGTAATAATAAATAAAACCATAAATGATAATTGAGTCATTTTATTTTTTCTAAATTCAAAAATTACTTTCTGTCCACCGTGTGTGACTAACAGTCTCACTACCAGCTGGCTGTTGTTGTAATTTGGTGATGTATAGATAAAAGTGAATTGAAACTTCTGCTGTACAGTTTACTAAGCGACGCTGTCATGGGCAGTGTGCAACCACACAAAAGAACAACTTACATTTCACCATAACCAATACTGGAGAAAGGACAGTTTGGAATTCTAACTGACATTACAACTGGTGCACATTGCTCTAAAATCAGTGCTGTGAGATTGACTTTAAGATCACAACCTGATTTAAAAATTGTATCTAACATTCTTCCCCCTTGAAATAGCTCTAAGGTATTAAGAGAATATGGCAAATGAGATCACAAGATGGACAAAAATGTACTTTAAAAAGAAATCTTCTTGTTTCACTGGAACAGTAAAGTACCGTAGCAAAGAATAAGCGCACCTATGTAAGATGCAAGTGAGTTTACATTATTATCGAACTTTGATTTTGCCATTATTTATCCTTTCTAGTCTTTTGGTTTCTTAGAATTCTGTCTTCTGGTTTCGGTCTCTTTGTTCCATGGTTAGTCCATCTCCACTGTCAGCTCTATCCCCTTGTCAAGTCCACGTCTCTGTGTTATGTTTCCTGTTTTACTTTGAAATTCTGTGTCTCATGTTAATGTAACTGGTTTTGCTTCTCTTGTCTTGTTAGCCCTTGTTCCACATGTTTCCCTCCTGTCTCCTATTCCCTGATTGCTCCCTCTGTGTATTTAAGCCCTGTGTTTTCCTTTGTCTGTGCTGTGATCTACCCTCATGTTTGCTCTCATCCCACACTGTGTGTTCCGTTTGCCAGCCTGCCTGTTTAGTTTATTGATATTTTCACTTAGTTATTTTATGTTCAGCAATAAAGATCTTTTGAGTTCACGTTTTGCCTCCGAGTGTCTGCACTTTGGTTCCTGCCTGCACATAACACATAACAGAAGGTCACGACCAGAAGATGGACCCCGCAGACTGCTCCGCTTTGGAGTTTGAGGCTGAGATGGAGAGGTTGGTTAAATTGCTGGATGGCATCCCCCAGTCTCATAGCTTGCGGGTTATGTCTGAGGAACTGAGAGCGTTGGAAGCAATAGTGAAAATCAACCCCCAGATTCAGCAATTTGCCACAAACACCATTCTTGTCAGGACCATAGCTGCGTGGGGGGGAGCACGTCAGGGCAATTTTACTTGGTCTCTCTCCACGCCGATGCAACAGAAGCAGCTTAATCAGCGGTCGCTACAACAGAACAGGGTTTCTGCGCCGGTGTCTCGGAATTCCTCTCCCTCCACACACCCGCTGGGACCTCGTTCACCTGCCCATTCGCCGGCCTCCTTCCTGACGGCTATGTGATCAGAGGATGAGAAGCAGGTCTCCATTTCTCCACCATTTCCAATTCCTTCATCCAGGAGGAAACAGCACCCTCGCCGCCGCCACTCCTCTTCACAGCCCGTTCCCAAGATTACAGAGCAGCACAGAGTGGTGAATCACGAGAGCACTTTTCCTGTTCAAATGCTGAGACTGTTGCTCATGCTGTCCAGTCAGCTAACTCCGGGAGAGAATATTATATTTTGGCACCTCCTGAGTTTGCTGGACTGCTGAGTTTAGTAAGCTGCCCCCAAGGACTCATGAGACTTTGTGCACAGAGACTGCTAAGGTTTCTGTGGAGTCTCAATCCCAGACTGTTATAATTTCTGAGCCTATTATTTCCAGCTCTCCAGATTTTAAAGACTGTTTTTCACCTGCTCAGTCATCGAACATTGACGACTGAGCAGCACCATCGAACCTGTTCATTGACCTCAAAGTTTGATCTCAAAAAAGCATTGACCCACTTCAGCGTCTGGCCCTGGAGCAACTGAAAAAAATGGCTATTTTGGAACCATCTGTTTTATACTTCCAGGGTTGTTGTTGAAAAACTAGTTCAATTCAATTCAATTCAATTCAATTTTATTTATATAGCGAGAAATCACAACAAAAGTCGCCTCAAGGCGCTTCATAGATACAGAGAAAAACCCAACAATCATATGACCCCCTATGAGCAAGCACTTTGGCGACAGTGGGAAGGAAAAACTCCCTTTTAACAGGAAGAAACCTCCGGCAGAACCAGGCTCAGGGAGGGGCGGCCATCTGCTGCGACCGGTTGGGGTGAGAGAAGGAAGACAGGATAAAGACATGCTGTGGAAGAGAGACAGAGATTAATAACAGATATGATTCAATGCAGAGAGGTCTATTAATACATAGTGAGTGAGAAAGGTGACTGGAAAGGAAAAACTCAATGCATCATGGGAATCCCCCGGCAGCCTACGTCTATTGCAGCATAACTAAGGGAGGATTCAGGGTCACCTGGTCCAGCCCTAACTATATGCTTTAGCAAAAAGGAAAGTTTTAAGCCTAATCTTAAAAGTAGAGATAGTGTCTGTCTCCCGAATCCAAACTGGAAGCTGGTTCAACAGAAGAGGGGCCTGAAAATTTAAGGCTCTCCCTCCCATTCTACTTTTAAATACTCTAGGAACAACAAGTAGGCCTGCAGAGTGAGAGCGAAGTGCTCTAATTGGGTGATATGGTACTACAACGTCATTAAGATAAGATGGGGCCTGATTATTTAAGACCTTGTATGTGAGGAGCAGGATTTTGAATTCAATTCTGGATTTAACAGGAAGCCAATGTAGGGAAGCCAAAACAGGAGAAATCTGCTCTCTCTTTCTAGTCCCTGTCAGGACTCTTGCTGCAGCATTTTGGATTAACTGAAGGCTTTTCAGCGAGTTTTTAGGACATCCTGATAATAATGAATTACAGCCTGGAAGTAATAAATCCATGAACTAGTTTTTCAGCGTCACTCTGAGACAGGATATTTCTAATTTTAGAGATGTTGCACAAATGGAAGAAAGCAGTCTTACATATTTGTTTAATATGTGCGTTGAAGGACATGTCCTGGTCAAAAATGACTCCAAGGTTCCTCACAGCGTTACTGGAGGCCAAGGTAATGCCATCCAGAGTAAGAATCTGGTTAGATACCATATTTCTAAGATTTTCAGGGCCGAGTACAATAACCTCAGTTTTATCTGAATTAAGAAGCAGAAAGTTAGCGGCCATCCAGGTCTTTATGTCTTTAAGACATTCCTGCAGTTTAACTAATTGGTGTGTGTTATCTGGCTTCATGGACAGATAGAGCTGGGTGTCATCAGCATAGCAGTGAAAATGTATGCTATGTCTTCTAATGATGCTGCCTAAGGGAAGCATGTATAATGTAAACAGAATTGGTCCTAGCACTGAACCCTGTGGAACTCCATAATTAACCTCAGTGTGTGAAGAGGACTCTCCATTTACATGCACAAATTGGAGTCTATTAGATAGATATGATACAAACCACTGCAGCGCAGTACCTGTAATACCTACAGCATGTTCTAATCGCTCTAATAGGATATTATGGTCAACAGTATCGAATGCTGCGCTAAGGTCTAGCAGGACAAGCACAGAGATGAGTCCACTGTCAGAGGCCATAAGAAGATCATTTGTAACCTTCACTAAAGCTGTTTCTGTGCTGTGCTGAGCTCTGAAACCTGACTGAAACTCTTCAAATAAACCATTCCTCTGCAGATGATCTGTTAGCTGTTTGACAACTACTCTTTCGAGGATTTTTGATATGAAAGCCCCTGGAAGACAATTGACTATGGTTGCCGGTGTCTCTAGCTTCACATGTCTGAGAACAGAATCGCCAATTACCAGAGTTTGACCCCCGGCGGGTGTGTCGCCGAGTGGGGAAAAACGGTTAGACACATGAACGGGTTGGTGGTGTACCTGGGGCTTCTGTTTAGGACTATGCTTCCTCCTCACCGTGACCCAGCCGGCCTCTTTCCCCAGCTGCTTGGGGTCTGCCGGGGAACAGCTAGCGGGGCCTACGCTATCTTCGGCTGCACCAGCTACAGGGGCCTGGCTAGCTACGGGTGAATGAAGGGTGCGAAGCCGAGTCTCCAATTCAGTAATCCTGGCCTCCAGAGCTGCAAATATGCTACATTTGTTACAGATATCATTACTGCTAAAGGAGGCCGAGGAGTAACTAAACATCTGACACAATGAGCAAGAAAGTGCAGGAGGGACAGGTGAAGTAGCCATGGTGCTAACGAGTCGGCTACGAGCTAAGCTAAGCTAGCAAGACAGTACAGAGACAGTGAGTGAATACTTTGGCTATAAATTAGGTAGTGAGTACACAGAAAGTGTGCTTCGGATGAAGCATGTGAAGATTATACTATGAAAAAGAATGTATTTAAAAGTTGTTAATTAAATTGGTAAGCAAATAAGCTACTCAGAAACACCACTGTGTTTGAGCAGGAACAGGAAGTGATACTCTACTACAGAGCGAGCGAACACCAAGTGACAGCGCCACCAATAGGATGCCCACCAACTAATGAGCACTGAGTGACAAAACCTGTACTTTTCTCTAACTCATCAGGAGTTGGCACAGTCCTCTCTCAGTGCAGGATGGTCAGGGTTCTGCTGGTAGCTGTTGAGGTGAAATGTTGGCATTAGATGGAGTTAGAGATTGCTTGAGCATATCTGCAATTTTTAGAACCATGGAGTCCTGTTTGCCAGAGAAGAGGCAGAATAATTGTTCATGCCTGCTGAGCTGTGCCTCTTGGGTGGAGAGGCGTACAGGGTCAGAGCCTGAGTCCTTGATGTTTGGCCGGGTTGTTCTGTCACATCCAATGCAAGCTAGCAAGATTCACACTTTCACCAAACACCTAGGATGGAACACCGGAGAACACCATCACACAGGGAAACATGGTAAGCAGTAAATACCCGAGGGGCTGGGGCTTAACTAACGAGGTAGGTCAACGATCCAGTGAGGAGTGACTGCCAAGAAGTGGTAGCGATCACTCAAGGGAGTGATTTGTAGGGAGCTGGAATTAGCCCTGCCTATGAAGTAGACACCAAAACAAACAAAGAATGACAGAGTGAGGGAGAGAGGCGCTGACAGCACGCAGGGAAGACTGGGGAACCCTCACACTTTGACCCTGTGCAGATTAGAAATAATCCTAAATAAATGTAACCTTGTGCATCCAACTCTTAAACTCTTAAAAGAACAAAGGAATGTCTTCGCAGAGCCAGGATTCTCAGAGGGAACACCTCTGCTGTCATGACAGGAAGTTGTATAGTGATGTTGAAATACCGGTAATACCTGTTTCCATAGAGAATATTTTCACCTGCTTGTGCTGATAACCAGAAATATTAAAGATGGTTGAACGTATTAAAGGTATTAAAACTTTTGTTGTTCAGCTGATGCATCTGTCTTTCTGCAAAACATGGTTCAGTATTTAAGTGTTTGAGTCTGCTGTTTCACAACAGAAGTGTTTAAATATTATTTACATGTTCTTTTAATATGAACATGTTTTCCCACTCTTGTAAGGACAGACGTGGAAATCTGAAGTCAAACCTGAAGTAATAAAGCAAATCAACTAAATAGTCAAAATAATTTAAAGGAAATTAACTAAATATGTCAGTAGAACAGTAAAAGCAAAAGGTAATATATATAATTGTAAGTCATTATGATTAATATCAAACCAGTTAAATCATAATAAGTGAGAACCAATAATCTTTATAGATGGATACCTAGAAACCTGTTGATACATGTCATCTAATTTTCTCTCATTGAAAGAGGCAAAAATAATAATGAATGAAGTGCTTGAACGTTTGGTTCTGACATTGTCATCTTAGAATCACAAATAACTGGTGAACGTGGTGTGATTATTAGTTTTTATTAGGCTAGAAGCTTTACACGAATAATTGTCAAACAATAATGAGCATAAAGGGAAATTTTCACAATATGTTTTAATACAAACAGCCAGAGCAGAACAGACCCAACATAAAAACTCCTTATAAACCGAAGTCATCATTCTTTAAAAGACAAAACTATCCACAGTTCCCAGTTATATAAAATATTTACTTGACTAAATTTAACCGTTGTCCCCTAAATTGTTCAATAGATTAAATTAGTGTACAATTAAACTCAGACATAACCACCATAATTTCATTCACATATACAAATCAGAATAGATGCAAGAGAGAAAATAAATGCTTTGATAGACAGCTTACATGATCATTATTTCACTTATAAATACTTTCTTCTTTAACATCAAAAGATAAACTCACATAATCAATAATATTTTATTGTGTTATTTCTTTATGGGAAATCAACGTATATTGATCCTACACAGCTATCTATACTCTGTGTGTCATCATGAACAAACTGTATATTTCATGTAGGTAAAACAAAAGCTGTCCTATTCAGAATAGAATAATTACAATTAACCACAACAGTTTAATCTTTCCCCAGAATGATGCGAAAGAGTTTGATACGTTTACACAACGACTCAGTGAACCTATACTGCTGCAGTGTTACTCCCTTTTTGCGTGCTTCCTCCACCTCTTTATACATGGCATCTGTGTAGTGCGTGTTTCTATTTACTTCCATCATTTTGTCGATCTTCTTGATGAGCTCCACCAACTGCCTTCTGTCGCTGCTGGTGTTGTCAAAGACGTGGTACCTGTTTCCACAGCTTTGGATGATGCGTTTAAGCCCTGGCTCAGCGTCACGTACATACTGCTCTATGGATATGCCTCCAAGATCACCACCACGGGTGAAGAGCACAATCATGTACTTGTTTGCCTCGGGGCCAAACAGCTCCTGCAGGGCTTCCACTGAGTTTTTTTCTTCTCTTGTGAATCGGCCGATTTGGATGACCAACAGGAACACGTGAGGACCGGGAGAGGAGATTTCAACACATTTCACAATTTCTCTTTTGATGAACTCATCTGATTTTGAAGTGTCCAGGATCCCTGGTGTGTCTACAACACTAACTATTCTTTTCCCCCACTGTGTCCAAGCTTTTTGACAGAACTCAGTCACTGATGCAGATAAAGGACAAGATCTGAAATGCTCACATCCCAGGATGGTGTTCCCAACAGCACTCTTGCCCACACCAGTTTTTCCAATCATCACAATCCTCAAATCAGGACCTGAAACACAATTGACTAATTTGATTTAACCCATGTACACAAGAGTTTTACAAGAACCAAAGTGAAACTGAGAAGTTTTCACACTTTAGGAAAATAATTTAAAAAACAATGATTAATAATAAGTCTTACCTGCTGGAACTAAAGCCATGTTTTCTCTTCACTGTTGTCACTGCACAGGTGCGAGATGAATGCTAAAACTGCTCTGCCACAAGTTGCTTTTTATAGCTCAACAGATGACACGCCTCCTGCAGTATTATACAGTCAGAGAACAGCAGTCTGCAGGCTTTAGACAGTGTCACACAGAGTTATGCTTCAACAGACCGAACAACTTCCACTTAATGTAAGTTGTGCTTCTACATGTATTTGCTTTGTAGCAATAAAAAAAAATCTAAGTAATGAGAAAAAAGGGCTCTGATTTCTTAAAGAGTATCAGAGAAAGGCTATTTTTACATCTGTCATGATAAATTTCTTAATAGACATTTGTTAACTTTTATTTAAGATTTATGTGAATCATCTGAAAACAACTGAGATATACTAAGTTGTTAAATGAGGATACTTAAACAAAAAGGAAGAGTTCAGAGTTGTGCTGGCACTGACATTTGAACCCACAGGTTTTTCGTTCAAATCCTGCATCATGGGAAGCTTTTTCAGCATATTCAGAAGCAACGACACTAAAGACAGACAACCGGCGGCACTGGGGTAAAGCTAAAGTTGAGCACTTTTGATTTAGCTTTAGCATGTAAATCAAGTTGTGAACGTAATGTCTTTACATGGGTAAATGTATACTATGAAATATTTTATAAATGTAGTTAATAGAAAAAACTCTGAAATGTTTGCAAACTATTATAGTAATAATTTTTAATGGAACAACAAGCAGCTTATTGATTAATTCGTATTTCTTCTATTACTAACTTGTAGTTGGGACCGTGGATTACAATGTATAACAAGACCGCACACTGACGAGGCAAAGACAGGTAAACCACAATCTCTTTTAAGTACTATATAAAGAACATACTAACAGGTTATTCAGTCAATCAGCATTTTTCTCATGATGGTTGAAGCAAAGAGCACTTAATGAAAAACACAGCAACAAAGATTCACTCATTTTAACCACATTCTTTTTTTCACTTTCACTTACATTATTATTGGTATACATTTATGCAGGACGACACACTGGCACCACAGTGAACCTTGTTCTTTTGGGAATGGCTGGGACTGGAAAGAGTGCCAGTGGGAACACCATCCTTGGACAGAAACACTTTGTTTCTAGACCCAGTTCAACGGCTGTCACCACAAATTGCCAGAATGTACAAACTGAGATCAGTGGTGTAGACGTAAATGTGATTGATACCCCAGATATGTTTGATGATGACATTGCTCCATCAGTTAGGGGCAAACATGTGAAAAGGTGCAAACAACTCTGTGAGACAGGACCATGTGTGTATGTACTTGTGATGCATGTGAGCAGATTTACAGATGATGAGAGAGACATCATGGAAAAGTTAGAAAAAGCTTTTGGGAGGGAAGTTAGAGGACGAACAATCATCCTGTTCACCCGAGGAAACGACTTGCAGCAGGCGGGAATGGGCTTGGAGGATTTTCTTCATTCTTGCCAACCTGATCTGAAGAAAATGGTTGAAAAGTGTGGAAACAGGTGTGTTCTCTTTGAGAACAACAAATCAGGTCCTGATCAGGTTGAAAAACTAATGAAGGTGGTAAACACAATACAGAAGAACTTATAGCTATGAGTGCTCAGAAATTGTTTTTTTCTTTTACGTAAAGATAGACCATTGAGTGAGTGAGTATCATGAAGAGGTAGATGATGCAATACAGTTTTTTTTCTTTAATAGACTAGATAAGAATTAACAGACAGACGAGACAAGATAAATGATCTTTTATGGTTTATTATGAACTTCTGTTAAATGAGGTACTGAAAGCTTATTAACCTTTGTAAACTGGAACAAACTACTTCAATAAACTAAGAAACAAAGTGTCTCATTGTTCTTTGGTCCAGGATTCAATCCAATTGAATTTTATTTGAGCCCGTTCTCATTCCGATGTATGCTCAACTCTTGTACCGTTATAAGTGTACCACAAAACCAACCAATCACAGACCTGGATGCAAAAACTCTGATTGGCTGTTACAGTTACAGTCTAATATACTGACGATTTGATAAGTCCCGAGGCCTTCCTCAGTAACGCAAAAGGTAACCTTCCGCGTTCCCGCTTTCAGTATGAGACATCGCGGGTTGTGGATGGAATCCAATAGATTGACGCTCCCGGTGGTAACACATGTTCCAGCCCTGTATTACAGCCCTAATCCTAACCTTAATCCCAATCAACCATAACCTTATGCCTAACCTTAACCGCCTTTTTAATTGTGTTAGTGTTTTCCAAAGCAATTACAGTAAAACAAAAGTACATGTGTACATTCAGTCCAAACAGTTCTCATGTCTGGATAGTCATGTTTGGAGAGTTGTAATAAAATTGAACAAATTTCTTGTAATGACAGCTGGTCCATCTAAAGTGTAATGGATGCATTCTCTCCTAACAGAAAGTGTCCCAACTATCTTTAAAGTCTTTTTGGGACACCACTCAGACAGCCAGATATTTAAGAAGAAGAGAAATGAGAACATTTAGCAAAACATGCCACTCCTGGTCTGATTGGGGAGGAACCAGAGAAAACTCCAACATTGTTTTGGCACAGTTACACACCTATTCAATATTAATTTTTGTGACCTCAAATTCCCCACTCGGTGTGTCGCAGAGTGGGGAAAAACACCCCCTCCTACTGTCACCCAGCAATCCTGCTTTTCCAGCTTCTCAGCACAACCTCCCAGGGGACTACGCTACCTTTGATACACTGACTACAGGAACCTGGCTAGCTACGAGTTTTTCAAGGGTACAGTGCTGGGTCTCCAATTCAGTGATCCTGGCCTCCAGAGTTATAGAACAGGCAAATTCATTTATTAAAATAATACTATTATTTTAAGTGTCATTATTACTAAAGGAGACCGAAGAGCAATCATCATACAAAGTGAGCAAGAACTAGGCTTTCTGATCACAAGAGTAGCATTAGAAGTTATTACAAGCAGTCCCCTATAGTCAGACATTTTTTATCAGGTGTACAAGACGTTTATTGAGCATTCAAGACTATGGCATTATTTTTGTGCCTGTATTCTAAGCGCACGCCAAAAAATTTTGCAAGTGCAAATGTTGCATGTTGAGAAGAAAATTATTTTGAGCAAACAAAATTCATTGCTGCATGCAAGAAATGTATTTGAGTGTTTGCTATTATCCGTATACTGTCACAATACTGGGTAGTGTGACACAGTGTTTGAGTTTGAGTGTGTCGCTCTCGCTCTTGCTCTCAACATCTCTGCACCGCGCATGCTCAACTCTTGTACGGTTATAAGTGTGCCACAAAACCAACCAATCACAGACCTGGATGCAAAAACTCTGATTGGCTGTTACAGTCTTCAATCAGCTTGCTAGCTACTGCATTCCAGAAACATGGTCCAGAATATAGCTATATCTTCTTTGGCTTAGTATGTTTAATTTTTTTATTTTAAATACATAGTTTTTCAAGACCATTGTTGTTTTTTATATAGTTTAAACTAAACCACTCCGCTGGATTTAGCCACATTCTGGGCTGTTATAGTGTGTGTATATTTGCACTTGCAATTTTTTTTATATGCGCTCAGAATAGAGGCACAAAAATAACACTATAGAAGACAGGTGGTTACTGACTGCTGAAACTCATTCAAAGAGAGGAATATGAATAATACCAAACATGAAATACAGCATGTCATATTTCCAAAAAGCTAAACGTGTAAAAATCTAAATGTTCAATAGTTGAAGACACATAGCAACAAGAGTTATTGGTTCGCTGCAGCACATAAGGATAATCAGTGAAAAAAAAAGACAATAATTCATAATTTAATACTCCAAGATACACTGTTTGCCACCGGTGTCTCCCATATGTGTTGACTTTTTTTATTTCATGTCTACCTGTTTTCTCTCCTTCTTTTCTCTTGATTTAGATATATTTATGTGCAGCTGTTGTTGGATGCATGTACTTAAGTGCACAAAACTAGGCATCATGTACTTTGATTATTGTTGATAGACTGATGATTGCAATCACCTGTGTTCACAATAAACTAGGTCATGGTGGTGCTTTCTCAGCAGTTACTCTCACATGTGTATCAGAAACATGGAGGGAAGCCACATGCTGAAATGTGTCAGCGTCCATTTGCTTTTCCAGGAAGAGTTAAAGTATTTTATATACACCTGTGAGTGCCGATGTTCTCGTTTATCCATTTTTGTGGTTTTGTTCAATTGAGAATTTTAAGATATGAATAAATATAAATATTAATAAATAATAACAAGGTTCGATAGTGGTTAGATCACTGGAAGAAAACTGAGACAGCTTTCACTTTTCATTACATTCCCTTTTCATTACAGAAGAATTTTAATGTTTTTGTTAGACACAAGAGGCTACTAAAACAACCAACTTATTGTGTGCAATTGACCTCAGTCAGGTCTGCTCTGCTATTTTAACAGTTGACCCAGCCCTGCTCTTCTATCACCACATCATAAACTATCTCGTGAGAGTCGTCAGCTTCTTAGAGAGAAACAAACATGCCTGCATGAAATTCAAACAAATATAACAGAAAGTTTGACAGTGATGTGAAAATACCTGTAAGACCTGTGGGTTACACCCAAAATGTTTTCATTCACTCGTGTTAATGAGCTAACAATGAACCACAAGCACTGAGGAAGGGCTGCTGTCAAGAAATATTATGTCAGTCAACTGTTGTGATGGAGAAAAGCACAAAGTTATGTGTGAATAATTTTTTCTGTAAAACTAACTTTTTGATTTCACATGATGCTCATGTTGTTCTTTGTTCCAGAATCCACTGTTTCGATTCAGAGTTGGTTGTGGAGGGTTTTTTTTTTACTTTAAATATGTTTCACCAAATCTTGTGAGGATAATCTCTGATTTAAAAAAAGAGACTTTAATAACATGTCAAAATCACCCTATTTTGAAAGATAACTAATAAAAAAAAAACTAATAATAAAAACCCTAATATTGGTAATTGCTAAATAAATAACTAATAATTACTAATAAAATCTAAAACTAATATTTGATTATTTAGCATGTTAATCAGAGTAGATGTGGGAAAGTTTAATGCAGTTATTTATAAATGTTAAGAGACATGCTTTTATTTTAATCTAAATTCTAAAAACATAAGAACAATAACACCCACAACATCATCACCTCTGTAATAACACAAAATAAACCAAAACGCAACAATTAAATGAGCTTTTATTCCACTGTTTCCAGAAGCAGGTGAAATATCTTGTGTCACTTAAAGTTGGTCCAATCAAGGCCATTATGACTCCATCTGAATCCATTCATTGATTAAAATCTTATCAGCAGATAGTGGAAGGTAGGAACTTTATGCATCACAAACATTTGGCATGTCCTTTTCCACCTTGGAGGCTTGATCAAGGTCAGGGTGACATGCACCCTGAAGTGTTCTTTTTTTGCTTTACTAAATATACACCACGGGTGTGCAGTAAATAATGGAGTACAGTAGTCTCTAAAAACAGCTATTTTAACATAATCTGAGCAGATGTAAAATTACAGGCAAGGATATCTGGTTGTACTTACAACACAAACTCTGCACATTCTCAACATCATCACCACAGAGATCGCATGTCCTCAATATCCACCTGCATTCACAAAATTTACCTCTTCATCTCCCACACAGAAGAAGAGAAAAAATCCTCAACTGAAGCACTTACTCTGTGAACAGCTGTTGTGAGCCAGCACTATGACGCAATCGAATAACTGAAATTTCAGCATCTATCAAAATATCAATAAGACTCTCGTCTATCATATAACCAGTACTCTACTCGTGACTTAGAAAGATCATCCATGTACAAACTGAAACGGAACAGGTGACAATATCTCACCTTTTTGAAACTCGGATGAACAAAGTCACATTTTCTTTGTCAGACATGGAAACAAGGTCATTCAGAATATATGTGCAGAAATCTTTGTTGTTTATTTTTGTCAGTAGTTCTCATGTCCTGTTAAAGTCTATCCAGAAGAATTTGTTCTAATACTTTTGATGCAAGCCAGAGAACTTGACCTATAGTTTTCTCTTTTCAAGAAAAAACATTTCTGGAATCACGTCATCATATTCTCAAATTTCCAAACCAAACCAAATACGCAAATGAAGTTCAACAAACTTCAAAACAACATCAGTGCTGTCAGGTCACACACAAAAACTGAAAATGACAACACTACTGAGCTTTCAGTGTACACTCCATCTGTCAGGGTGTGGTGAAGGAGGACCCACAATTGCAGACACATTGGCAGCAGGAGGTTTAACCTTTAATGGCTCATCAATCAACTAGACATCAGCAGATAAACAAAGACTGGAAAAGAACAATACACTCTGAAAAAGCACAAAGGGAGACAGGCACAAGATATACACTCGAGGGTGTAGACACATGGAACACAGCTGGAGTAAAGTAGACATAACGAGACAGAGACAGCAACACTGAACACAAATCACATAAAACAATGACTGTCACAAAACACAGTAAATCACCAACACTGAGGAATGGAAACAGTGACAAATGCAGAGACAGTCAGAAACAGCTAAACTGAACTTGACATCCATAGGGAGACATGTTAGACTGGTGACACTGGGAAGGACACACATGGGTGAGACGACAACAACCTGCACACAAAAAGGAACTGACTAAATTACCAAAAGACAAAGAACTAGAAACATAACTCACTTCTCATAACAAATTACAACATATATTTTTAAAAAACAGACACACACACACAACACAACACTGGGAACAGCATCAGAATACCCAAAACGCAGAGTTTACAACCTCTAGTCCTTTGCTCTTTTCAAAGTGACGTATTGAGGTAAAGATTACAGAGACACTGCTGAAACTGTCCACGTTCTCCTTCTACATTCAAACAAGAAAGTTTAATATTACAAAAGATCAAGTAAATATTTTATGTGCATTGTATGTTTCATGTGAATTATTGTTTTGTTTGGTTCAGATTATGTGAGTTAATCTTGTAGAGATTCAGAAAACCTGCCAATCCAGTTAGATCACTATGCAGAAAAGAATCTGGGACAGCAGCTTTCGCTTTTCATTGGAGAAGAATTTCTTTGTTTTTGTTGGACATAATGACCCTGTTACTAGACAGTGATCTCTGATTATTCAGATTAACATTTGACCCAACCCTGCTCTCCTATCACCACATCATAAAAAACATGTTCTCATGGGACTGAAACACATATAACAGAAAGTTGGACAGTGATGTGAAAATACCTGTAACACCTGTGGGTTACACCCAAAATGTTTTCATTCAGTCAATCAAATCTTGTGATGGAGAAAAGCACAAAGTTCTGTGTGAATGTTTAAATCAGCAAAACTAACTTTTTGATTTCAGACGATGCTCATGTTGTTCTTTGTTCCAGAATCCACTGTTTCGATTCAGAGTTGGTTGTGGGTTTGTTTGGTTTTTTTACTTTAAATATGTTTCACCAAATCTTGTGAGGATAGTCTCTGATTTAAAAAAAAAGAGACTTTAATAACATATCAAAATCACCTTATTTTAATAGATAAAAACTAATAATAAAAACCCTAATATTAGTAATTTCTAAATAAATAACTAATATTTAATAATAAAAACTAAAACTAATATTTGATTATTTAATACATTGATCAGAGTAGATGTGGGAGAAAAGCACAAAGTTCTGTGTGAATGTTTTAATCAGCAAAACTAATTGTTTGATTTCAGCTGATGTTCATGTGTTACTGCCACTGTTTCACTTCAGAGTTGCTTTGTTTTGTTTTGTTTTTTACTTTGAATATGTTTTACCAAATCTTGTGAGGAGAATCTCTGATTCAGTGAAGGGACTTTACAAATATATCAGAGGGATGTTTCCCCTCTTTTCATAGATAACAGAATTAATAAGTAATATTTTATTATTTTGTACTATCAGAGTAGAGAAGTTACATTTACGTAAAATGCTGTGAGAACAGTACTCATGGCCATTGATCAGTGGTCTTTGATCAGTGGTCGTTGATCAATGTTCATATCAATTTGCATATTAATGATCATGGAACTGACCTCCCAGCCCATTGTTCATTCAGTGTGCTGGTTTCAGTTATTATGCAAATGTGCTGTTTATAAGGTTGGTAATGAAACATTTCTACCACTGAAAACGCTACGTCCAGATGAACAGAATCAAGTTTTTGGGATGGACAAGTTACAGTTTAATATAGTTGTTTGCACGTCAGACTTTGGTGAAGTACCCCTCACTCCTCACGTCTCTTGGAAACTAATGAACATTCCACAGCTGTGCAGCTAAGTTTCATAGAAGAAGTTTTCAAGAACAAGAACAAGAGGAGGAAGCGTAATGGAAGGATATGCTCCTGCATGGTATATACCACCCGCAGACAGAGGAAGTGGCTTACATCCAGAAATCCTACCAGTGGATGGATAAAGCTGGATGGATAGGTAGCACAGCAACAAGCTCTAAGTACAAGATACATAGATGCAGGGGTCTACCACACTATGCAAGACCCTCAGGTGCAGGTTGTGATGCCCCTGAGATAATCCAACACATAATAGCAGGGTGCAAGATGCTAGCAGGCAGGGAATACTTGGGATGCCATAACCAAGTTGCTGGCATACCATACAGGAACATCTGTTCCAGGAGCATCTGGCATGGAAGTCCTGAAGCAAAATTAGGACACGTCCCCTAGGGTGGTCGAGAATAATCAAGCCAAAATTCTGTGAGATACAAACAGACAAACTAGTGATGGCTTACCAACCTGACATAGTAGTGGTAGACAAGCTGAGGAAGATGGTAGTAGTGATAGATGTAGCTGTACCAAATGACAGCAACTTCAGGAAGTACCAAGGGCTGAAAGAAGAGCTGAAAGAAGAACTCAAGAAAATGTGGAAGTTGAAGGTAGCTGAGGTTCCAGAGATAATCGAAGCACTCAGTGCAGTGAGTCCCAAGCTTGGCGAGTGGCTCCAGTAGATCCCAGGAACAAGATCTCAGTGTTGACGGGGGAATTAGTTTATGTATATATGTTATGGGTCAAAAGTTTGGACACAGCTTCTCAGTGAATGTCTTTTCTTTATCTTCATGTCTATTTACATTGTAAATTCTTACTGAAGGCATCAAAATTATGAATGAAAACATATGGAATTATATAGTAAACATTAAAGTGTGAAATAACTCTTGATGAGCTTCATGAGGCAATCACCTGAAAAGGTTTTCCAACAGTCTTGAAGGAATTCCCAAAGATGCTGAGCAATTGTTGGTCCTTTTCGCCTGCACTCTGCAGTCCATCTCATCCCAAACCATGGGCGACTGTGAAGGCCAGGCCATCTGGTAGAGAACTCCATCACTTTCCTTCTTGTTGTTTCTTGACCCAAACAAATCCCTTCAGCTTGTTGCTTTTCCTTAGTAGTGGTTTCTTAGCAGCTATCTGATCATAAAGGCTTCTTGCAGTCTCCTCTGAACAATTATTGCAGAGCTGTGTCTGCTGCTGTTATTATGTGTGCTAATTATTGGGGGTCTAATCTGAGGTGCTGTCAACTTGTGATTTCTGAGGCTGGTGACTCGTGTTAATTTATCCTCAGTCTGCATCACTGCAGCCGGTGCACCAATCCGTCTGTCGATCTCCCGCTCCCTTCTCCCATCACTCGTGAACAAGAACCCGAGATACTTAAACTCCTCCACTTGGGGCAGGGTCATGTAGTGGGCACGCCATCTTTTTCCGACTGAGGACCATGGCCTCAGATTTGGAGGTGCTGAGACAGAAAACTCTCAAAATCTGATTTTCTGTCCAGTGTAATTTCTACCAACAGTCACAAGTTCTTTTTAAATGTTTATTTTTAACTCTGTGATCAACCCCTGTTCCACTGTTCCTATGGAGGCTTCTTCTACACTTTCTGAAAATGTTTTGAAACACTTAATTGAAAAAAATCTCCTCTTTAAAGCCTCCACATTCACCGGCAGTGTTAGACCTAGATCTGCCCTACTGTTGAAAAACAGTTTGAGCCTTTAACTTTTTCCACCTTAAAGGTAGCAATCGATCACTTAAGATCATCTTAAGTCTTAAGAAGATAGGAAGTAGCACAGTAATAATAAGAAATACCAGTATCCAGAATCAACCTTTCCCAAGGTAATTAAAAAATGGGGACTAGGATTTTGAGAAAACATTTGCTGCAGAAGTTTCTAGGTATCGAATATTTTCAGTTTGTATGACTGATTGCATGTCGTTGAGCCAGACATTGAAGGAGGGAGGAACAGTGGACTTCCATTCCTTTAGAATAAGTCTTTTCGCAACCATCATTCCGAGATCAACTGGCACCCTCGTAGTTGCAGAAATAGTTCTGGAACATACGCAGCCAAAAACTACAATTTCTGGATTGGGTGGGAAGAAGATTCTATAAGCTTTAGAGTATTAATCAAATATTCTGGATGAGAAATTAGTCAATGAGGGACAATGCCAAAAAGCATAAGCCAGAATGCTATCTGAGATTTTACATCTGTCACATATGGAGGAAGTCGATGGATAAATTCTGTGTAGTCGAGACTTGGAGTAATGTAGCCAATGGAAAACTTTAAATTATATTAATTGATCTCTGACATTGATGTTAACAGAGCAGGAATGAATTTCTGAAAAGCACTTGTCCCACATTGATTCCGATATTTCTATACCCAGTTCCTATCTAATCTGAATGAATATAACAGTAAATACTAAATATTGAATATTATTGTGCAGCACGTAAGATCGACAGCGCACAGTGTGCTTTGAGGTAGGAGCCAAAAAGGGTGTATTTTGTGTCTGTGAGCACGCGTGTGTACGCGCTTGTATTTAAAAGGTTCCTTCATATAATTCATGTAATGATCTGCTAGAGGGTGTGGGGGGGCCACAGCCCCGTCTTCCAGGGCATGAAGCAGGTATGGGAGAGATCCAGGCTCCAGACATCCAGAGGCCCCCAGAGTACAAGAGACCAAAGAAGACCAACGGAGGGGCAACCGCGGCACTCTCCCGGAAAGAGCTGTGGAGAGCCCCAGATAAGGGATCACTCAGCAGCCGCGGGGGGTTGCAGTGACACGCCTGTGAGCTCCGCCGGCAGCCAGCTGTGCCAGAGTTACTGAGCCCCAGGCCCAGAGGCCGAGGGCACCCAACCCCGGGGGGGGGGGGGGGGGGGGGGGGGCAAGCAAGCCCCAGGCTCCAGGCCCCGACAAGCAGCCACCAGAAGTGAGCCGGTGTGTACCTGGACTCCATACCTTGGAGGACCTGAGATTTTTTGGACCATTTTGTCTTTGTATATCTCGATGACATCCTGGTTTTCTCTAAGAATCTTGAGGAACACAGAGTACATGTCCAGGCTGTGGTCCAGTGGCTGCTGTAGAACAAATTATTCGTCAAAGCTGAGAAATGTGAGTTCCACTCTCCTTCCGTGTCGTTCCTGGGTTACATCCTCGCAGGGGGACAGGTGACCCAGGACTGACCTAGCTAAGGTTAAAGCAGTTGTCGAGTGGCCCGTTCCAACATCGCGAAAACTCTTACAACGTTTTCTGGGCTTTGCCAATTTCTATCGCCACTTTATAAGAAATTAGAGTCAAAAAGCCACTCCCCTTACCTGCCTTACATCTTCTAAACTTCCCTTCATCTGGAGTCAGGAGACTGATGCTGCCTTTTCTAAGCTGAAAGAACTATTCACGTCTGCACCAGTGTTAATCCATCCTGATCTCAGTAAACAGTTCGTAGTTGAGGTGGATGCATCAGATGTTGGGGTGGGGGCGGTGTTGTCCCAGCGCTCTGACCCGGCCGGAAAGCTTCAACCCTGCGCCTTTCTTTTTTGCGCCGCTTCTGCCCAGCGGAGAGAAATTATAACGTTGGGGATTGGGAGTTGCTCGATCTAAGGCAGGGGTGTCAAACTCAAATACACAGTGGGCCAAAATTCAAAACTGGAACAAAGTCGCAGGCTAACATTAATATTTATTGAAAAAAAAAAAGAGAAGTGACGGAGCAGGTGAGTAAGTGACGGAAGTGACGGACAAGGTAAGCGACTCATGTTGTAACTGACGTCAGACGCCGGAGATTTTGGCGGAAAATTAAAGCAAATGGTAGTTTAGATTTGAACAAATTCATTTAAGCTTCAGCATTACCAAATACACTTATCAATTGTCTTATAACTAACACTATTTGTCTAAATAATCTCCAACACCCTGGAGAACAACGAGGAGAGTTTAGAGACTCTCCAAGATTACATCGATCAGTGCTTTCAGGATCTCGTGATGAAGAAGACCCCGTGTGCAGCTTCCCCGGCCAAAGCTGAGACGCCGTCGTCGAAAAGACAACGCCCGGCAGATTCCCCCGGCTCAACATCGCCAGCCGGCAAAGATATTGCCGACATATTGGAGTCAATCGACAAGCGATTGTCCAGTTTCGACGCAAGGCTGTCCTTGGTGGAGATTCTTCACCGAGAATTTAAATGCTTGCGAGAATCCCTGGAGTACAGCCAGCAGCAGGTGGAAACGCTTGCTGCTGAAAATGCCACGCTAAGGGAGTCGGTGAAATGTCTCACAGATAATGTTACCCAGCTCAATAGAGAAAATAAAAAAATAAAAGAAACAGTTATCGATCTACAAGCTCGTAGCATGCGTGATAATCTGGTATTTTCTGGTATTCCAGAAGCCGCTGGAGAGGACGCGGAGACCACGGTAAAAAGCTTCATCAAAACCCACCTGAAGCTGCCGGAGGACACTGTGAAGTCTGTCCCGTATTCAGTAAGTGAAAATAAAATAAACAATAAAAGGTGAATCAAATGGACCATTACGGCAAGTCTGGGATGGTCAGTTTGGTAAAGTAAATCCGTTGGGCATCTTTCTTTGCCTTTAGACAACAATTCTGATGGCAAAAGAGCCAAACGGGACAGGCCAAAAAAAAAAAAAAAAAAAAAAATCTTCCTCCAGATATAAGAATAAATCTTTTCTTATGGACTCAAACAAGTTTTGCTGAAAAACTGAATATGGAACAAGCAAAGCTTAATACTAAACGATATATACATTAGCTGTATAATACCAGTGGGCCAGCTCTAATAGTAATTTGGCATGGCTTCGCGGGCCAAATGTAATTAGGCTGCCCAGTCTGTAGGTGGGTCTAAAATGGAGGTTGTTGATGGAAAACAGCTCTGATGCAGCTAGGTAGGCGTGGTAACTTCTGATAATCATGTGGCTACAGGCTACCGGAAAAAATAATGGAGGAAATCGGGACGGTAAGCCAATCTCTGTCTTAGCACATTTGCGCCGCTATGTGTTTTTGTCTTCTTTTGCGACTCATTCAGTGAATTTTGGTCTGATCGTGGTGAAACTTGGTGTGTGGAGTCAGTGATAGCTCTGGAAGCTAACAAGCCTATCTTTAGCCGGTTACATGAAGTCTGGAGAATTTCCGGTTCGGTTTTGTTTGTTTGGCGGTCTTCTGCGCATTTACATAACTGCTCGTTTAATCATGGCTTGTTTTCGATGTGTTTGGTGGTTGTAGAAATGGTTTATATGACATTTTAGCTAAGATTCAGAGGTTTCTGTGGATACCACATATGTCTGGACTTATATTTCTCACCTCATGTTATAACCGATTAAACGTGATCTCCTCCTTTTTGCCCCCGGTACCGGGGACGTGGGGCTTCTTTTACTTACTTTCAAAGTTTTAAATGGTATAGCGCACAGTTATTTAAGCAAACTCCTCAACACAACCGCAAAAGAGCACTGAGATCGTCTAGCCAGATGCTTTTTAGGTCTAGATTGAAGGTCTTGATTGAAGCATAGAAGAGATGGGGCCTTCACAGATAAAGCGCCTAGACTCTGGAATAACTTGCCAGTTGATATTTGTACTTCAGAGTCCATTCAGTCTTTCAAACTGAGTCTTAAAACTCACTTTTTTATGTTGGCTTTTAATTCAAGTTCAGTTTGATTGCCATCAGACTTGTTTTATGTTTGTTTTGTTTATTTTGTTTTGTTTTTATGTTAGTATATGTGCTATAGAAATAAAAAATGATATTGATAACTGCCTGACGAGACTTGGGCTCAAATTTAAATTTTTTCTGGAGTTTGAGCCCCAGTAACTCTTAGATACTATCCAGAAAGCAACACACTCCAGGACAGATCTGTCCTCAGGTCAGCAGATCCGCCCCACTTTCTGGCCATCCAAACAGGATCCATCCGCTTATGGAGAAGGCATCATCAAACAACAGGAACAACGAGAACGTGTTTTTGTTGTTGTTGTTGTTTTTCTTTAAATTCTCAAATTTCACTATCTGTTCTCACACAGAAACCATTGCACTGGGTTTGCTTTGTAGGTACTGTAAACTTTCTTTCCAAATTTTCTTCATTCGTGGAGTTACAATTTCAGCAAAAATTATACTTATATGAAATGATGTGAGTAACTGCTTTTTTTGCATTTTTATTTAGAAACATGAGATTGCTTTGAGCAAAGTTAGCTTAGAGCACATTACCTACCAGCATATTAGCTAATATAAAATGAAATGCTAAGAGGTTAACCGTTTAAAAAGCACCTCAGTGATTTATTTCAGTGTGGCAGGTGCTGTTATTGGGTTCTCTAGTCCAGTAGTTGTCACTCTAAGGCTGAACAGTTTTCTTTCCAAGACAATAAGACTTTGACTGAATAGCAATTTCTCCTGAGTAACATCTGCCCTGACCTTTAACCTAAACCTTGGTGAAGTTTAGATGGCCTCATCCAACAGATAGCTATGCTGTCAAGCCAATGAGAAACTTAGAAATTGGGGTTCTGGATTGGAATGACATTGATGTAAATACATTATTTGTAATGAAATAAAATTCTCTGAATAACTGACCATCAGCCCAGAGAACAACTTGTTTTTCAACTATCTTCATACAAACAGACAGGGAACAAAAATAAATAAAAAACAAGCAAACCTGTTCTCTAAGAAATACTACAATCCACATTTATTTTTATTCATTGATGTTATTACCAAAAACTACTCTGACTAACTGACAAACTTATAGTCCCTCAGTACTTCTTGGCTGTCTGCTCCAGGTTTTGATTTTTTCTGTTTTCCTCTCTCCTCTCTTGTCTCTTTTACTCATTTGTTTGTGTTTATATTCATGGATAGGACTTATCCAAGTAACAAGTAAAGTAAGGGATTACTATTGCAAAAACAGTAATTAGATTACCGTTACTTTCCCGTAGGAACGCTGTGACGTAATGGGAAATTCACAGAGAAACTCGCGGATTCTTCCACTGACCGCTGCGGCACACCTTCACCAGGGTAAACCTCCGCCTATCCTACTCCTGCTTTACAGGTGAAAATAGAGCAACAGGACCGCTAGTCTTTGACTTTATTTATTTTCTGCTGTGTTTTACTTGCATCTATTTGAAAGACTGAGTGTTAACACAAAAAAAAATATTTTATGTGCTGGAATGTGCAGAAAATAGGTTTAAATATTAAACAAATTTCTTCCAGTCAGAGAATGTTGCATATAATTAAAAAATTTTCTTGATGCATAAAGTTAAAAGACTAAAACTAATAAAACACATTTTAAAAAGAGACTTTTCCATTTGATTACATTTTGTATGATGGATTATGCAGAAAAAGTAGAATTGGGCTGAAAGATCTATCGCTTTATCACCTATTCAGGCTGTAAATCGTGTTTTTAAAAAGTAACTAAGTAACTAAGTAATTAATTACTTTTGAAAATAAGTAATCAGTAAAGTAACTGGATTACTTTTTTAGGGAAGTAATCAGTAATTAGTTACTGATTACTTTTTTCAAGTAACTTGACCAACATTGATCACGGGTTCCTGCCTCTGGGTGAACACACCTTTTTCACAGAAAAACTGTGTTGGTAAAGAATAACAGTGTTATTCAGCAAAATGATCCCTCTTTGAACAAGACTGCTGTGTTTACTGTATTAACTACACAGCTGTTTTGAGATATTGTCACCAGAAACATCAGTGGTAATAAAAAAGGAATAGAAAAAATTCCTCTGTCATAAGAAGTAGATCACCTGTAATTAATAAAAGCTAGAAAAACGTGCATTTGGCAGTGTGAATATATTCCTTATGGCAGGACAGTGTGTGACTCAGGGTTAGAGTGAGGATAAAGTCACTTGATTTTCTGTTGAAAGTAGAAAAAAGTAGAGTAGAGGCAGACCTGAAAACTTGTTCTGTTTTGCTTTCTCATTGAAGCAGAGGCAGCTTTTATGAAATATTTTAATGAATTTACAGTGAGTGTACCGCTCTCTCTCTCTGCTGATAGAGTTAATTCCAGCAGTCTCTGTCTCACGCTTTCTCTCATCTGTATGACAGTAATCATTCAAATACGACCATTATCACAAATCGGTCCACACGGCCATGACAAAACCTCAGAGATGCATAGGAATGGTGTTCAAAAACTATTTCATCTTATGTAAATAAAACAAAAACAAAAGAAACCTTACACCAACCATGGTGTGTAGTCTGTACAGTCAGTGGTTTAGGGGAGTGTATGTGCGTAAGAATGGTGTATGCATTATGTTCCTAAAGGCAACCAAAGTCCAACAGGGTGTCTCATGGGACAGTGCCCACCAGCAACTGAGCTCTGAAGGCTTTTAAAAAACCCTGGCCCAGGTAATGTCAGTTTCATTTATTGTAAATGGGAACTCCACCCCTCTAATGACTGCAGACAAAACACACAAACAGGACAAAAGGAAGGCAGGGTGGAGTGGGCCATCACACCATATTTTTTAAATTACCCTTTGGATTCCAGTCTTTATGGGACTAATAAAGGTTTACCTTATCTTATGTGATAGGACTGTCTATGTTGGTCTCCCAAATCCACAAAAAAATAGTTAGAGATGGGGTATTTTCTTTTACAAATGCATGTGTAATTAATAGAAGCCGTAGTGTCAAAAAAAAAAAAAGGGAATCTTGGTGCCTCCCAGTGGATAATGGCAGCAGATACACCACCTGTTAAAACTGAGGTTAAGTGCACGAAAACCTTTAGAATGTCATAATAATTTCCCTGGTGTTTCTAACCACAGCAGTGTTTAGAAAAATCTACACTACAGAAGCTCGACACAGCATCAAAATGTCAGTATCGAGTGTCCCATCCCTACCATTTGTTTTTCAATCTTGTGTTGCATAAGGTCAGACAGAAAATTTATTTTGTACTTTGGTCAGCAATCCAAAGAGTAACTTCTTAACACTCATCAAGAGAATAACATTTATTGTATGAGTTTTTGTAGAAAACAGTAGCATTACATGAACATTTATGAGATTTATAATAGCTCAGGTTGGTTTTAATTCAACACGAGTAACTTAATATTTGAAATACATAAAAAATGAAAAAAAACAACACTTTTTTAAAAAAGAGAACACATAAAATTGACCTGTGCAGAGTCTATTTTTCAATAATAACAAAAACACAACAAATTAGACTGTTAGGTATAGATATTTATTTAATTTGACTTTCATTTACTAGACAAAAAGAACACTGAACAACTTTTTAAAGCCACATTGGGATGAACATTCTATGAAAAAATTATATGATACATACATCATATCTAGATAGATAGATAGATAGATAGATAGATAGATAGATAGATAGATAGATAGATAGATAGATAGATAGATAATATACACAATAGATTTGAGTTCGGACATATAGACTACATTTAGAATGGATACAAGAAGTACTTTTATCTAATAATTAGTCTTAGGTCCAAAACTTGTATTATTAAACTTTTGTTATTAAACCCTACTGACATCCAAGGACACACTGAAAGATGTGTTTTTATTTTATATTTGTTCTGATAAATTAAAGCAAATTAATGCTACACAATTATCTACACAAAGTGTGGATCAGAGATTTTTAATATATTTCATATGTTCACATATGGGTACACAGGGTGTCTTGTTTCCATTATGCTGATTGTGTTTAGACAGTTTATCACATTGATTTAATCTCTTGCAAGAATGGAATGAAAACGTAAAATGCTCTGGTGCAGTGGAGCAAGGAACCTGTACTGAGCGACTCGCATTCCCATTTTCCGTGCAGCTTCCACCTCTTTAAACATCTCATCTGTGTAGTACGTGCACCTGTTCTCAGCCACCATGCGATCAATCTTGCTGATTAGCTCATCCACTTGCTTTCTGTCACTGCTTAGGTTATCAAAGACATGGAACCTTTTTCCACATCTTAGGATAATGTCTTTGAGACCTTGGTGGCCTTTATTTACATACTCTTCTATTGTCATGTCTCCAAGATCGCCACCGCGGGTGAACAACACAATCATGTAATGATTAGCCTGTGGCCCAAACAGCTCCTGCAGGGCTTCCACAGAGTTTTTTTCTTCTTTGGTGAATCGACCGACTTGAAGGACCAGCAGGAACACGTGAGGACCTGGACAGGAGATTTCAACACATCTCACAATTTCTTTTTTGATGATTTCTGCGGATTTTCCCGTGTCCAGAATGCCAGGTGTGTCTACCACACTAACTACCCTATTACCAAACTTCTTCACACGTTGTTCACAAGATTCAGTCACTGACTCTGAACTGGGAGAAGAAAAGAAATATTTTTCTCCCAAGATGGTGTTTCCAACTGCACTTTTTCCCACACCAGTTTTTCCAATCAGCACAATCCTCAAGTCAGCCTCTGCAACACAGATTGCACCAAAACAATATACCATGCCAGAAATCAATAGCTCAACATCTCAGAATCTCAGTTTGGGATATTAACTATACACAGGTAGAGCTTACCTTGTGGAAATAAAGCCATATTTTATTTGAAGTATTGCCCCGGCAGAGGTGAGAGCGATGAATGTCAATGTTTCTGTTGAACTCAATACTTATAGCTCCATAGCTGACACGCCTCCAGTACTTGCATAACAGGTTTATGAAATATTGACAGAGCAGCACAGCATAAGTGAGGAAACAGTAAGGAGAAGAAAGATTTGTAGTTGTTTAAAGTATGAGAACAACTGTTTTTCACAGAAAACTATATTTCAATTGCCCTTGGTAACTTGCATTTTCTGAAGAGGAAAATTAAAATTTTTGTATAAAACTATATAAACACTTTATAGGTGTTTGTGTAAAAGTTTATAAAAATTGTGTTTCACACTTTGAATAATAAACCCCTTGCATTACTACCAAGACAAAGACTACATTAGTACTACTTAGTAAGTTGTAGTTCTGAACCATAAATAAATATAAATACCATCAAAGGCCACCTGTGCTGGAGGTGCGCAGGACAAGCCCAGAACACCTCACCCAGGAGGCACCAAGAAGATATTCTGTTCGGATGTCAGTGCAGCAGGATGGATACATTTATTTATATATCTTAAACACTGTAGTTCAGACAGACAACATGTGTCTGACAAATTCATAGGTATGAAAATATTAGAGATGGCACGATACCACTTTTTTATGTCCGATACCGATACCGATATCATAAATTTGGATATCTGCCGATACCGATATGAATCCGATATGGTGTTTTTTAATCAACAAAACTGTTTTTTAAATATCTTGCTGCATTTTGTATAAGTTCATACTCAAGTTTAAAACAACAACTACACTAAAGCTATTCTGTTATACCTGTATGCAAAAAAAAATATTTCATAGTACAGCAATACTGATCAATCTAATAAACTTAAACCTACACCATCCTCCCTATTCTGGTATTTTAAAGAGTACTTAGCATAAATATTAAGCAACCTAACTAATAGGGTTCCAACTCCCAGCAACAACAAAAATAAATAAATAAAAAATAGGGAACCACCCCTCACGCTCCACCTCATGATGCTTAATCGCCGTAATCAACCTTAATTTGATGCAGTGTGAAAAAAAAAATGCACAGAAATCAATTATTTTTCAAGAAATATTAAATAGATTCAACATCTTTCTTCAACAAAATTGCAGACTGCACAGATGGTACCTTCCCAAAGGAAAAAGTACTATAGCTTACTAGGGTATATATATTAGACTTAATAGTTACTATATACAGTAATGGACTTCTATTCATTTTGCATCAAATTAAAACTTTGGCTGTCAGATAATTATTTATTAAAAGCTAGACATTTTAAATGAGAATAAGAAAGAAAAGTATGTCTTTGTGCCCCCTTTTCCCTGTTAATGCCCTATCGGCCCCCCTGGCTAAACTTTGCTAGATCCGCCCCTGCACAGTTACCAGCCTCAGCTATGTAGAAAAAGATCCTGGTGTAGAAAGTAATATTAAATAAATTCTAACAACAGCTGATCAAGCTTAAACGTGCTGCTGTTGTTCAGCCGCTGGTTTCCTCTTTCTGGTGCAAAGTGGGCCAAAAGCAAACTAGAGACACGGACTCGTGACAGAAAAGCCGATCAGCTGATCGTTAAGCAGTTTCATGATTGAAGTAGCAGCAAGAAGAGGCAGTCGCTCCATATATCGTTTGTTAAGCTTAACGCAGGAATGCTTTACAAACATTCAGAGATGGACTTACACACTTGCTTTACTTCTCTCGGGATAACTTTGTCGGAGATGAAATGCCGGGTTGCTAGCGAAGCTCCAAATGCTATCCAGACCACCGACAGGTCCCGCATGCCACAGCCGCTCTATCACGTGATGTATACTGCTCCGACGTGCTAACCTGAGGTGAGTTACGGTGTGTTGCAAGTTTTGTGAGGTGCTTTCGTGATATTTAATGGATCGGATTACATTTTTTATTTTTCTCCGATATCCGATCCAGTAATTTAGGTCAGTATCGGACCGATACCGATACGTAATATCGGATCGGTCCATCTCTAGAAAATATTAATCATATTTTCTACTTAAATGATCAAAATTGGTCTCGGTGGGTCAGCCAGAGTTGAATCTGTCCAAAAGAATCAAAGGCTCTGTAAGGAATCAGGAAACCATGTCTGATGGGACAGATACATCATGGATTCAGACCAGATCAGGGCAAGATCCAATGCTGATTTGCAACAGTTAAAAACTAACAGCCTGATTACCCCACATACATATTTTATGATTTTTTTTTACTCAGAAGTACCACTGCAGGACTTGGGAATGCATTAGCAACAAAAAACTTAATTTGAGCCTGAGAGGGTTAACAGTAACTGAGTAAAAGATGTAGGAAACCAATTACTTATCAGTGAAAACTGATGTTGGATCAGATTAGAAATGGTTAAGTTAGGGAACCTTAAAGCAGAGTTTCTGTCAATCGAATTAATGGCAAAAACAATTAAATTCTCTATTAAATAAGCTTGGGTTGCTACATTCTATTAATTAGATTTTTTTAAGATTGTTCTTTAGACAGTACAACAATGAAGAGTAGACAAAGGCAGTGAACTGGAGGTAAATTACATGGTTTACCCAACCATCCAAATTGTGGGATTCAGGTGTTCCAATCTCTTCTTTAGCCACAGATGTGTAAAATCAACAACCTACGGATGCAGACTGCTTCTACAAACAATTGTGAAGGAATGGGTCGTTCTCAGAGTGGTACCAGGATAGGATGCCACCTGTGCAAGTCCAGTCTTGAAATTTCCACGTTCCTTAATATTCCACTGTCAACTGTTGGCAGTGGTATTATAACAAAGTGGAAACAATAGGGAATGACAGGAACTAAACCATGAAGTGGTTGGCTACACGAACCTGTTCATTTGTCTAATTATTTTTCTTCCCACTGTGAGGTGTGTCTCTTCTAAGTCCCTGTTTGTGCATGGATTAATCATCATCATGTGTCTTTTAGATCCCAACAAGACTGCTCAAAGGAGGGCTACCATTAGTTAATGCTTCAATCTTAATTATGATCAACCTCTCAACATATCTCTGTCATGGTTCTGGGCCATGTGGGCCCAGTATTCTTAGTTTCTTATATTTTTGTATTTCGTTCCTTATTTAGGCCATGTTTCCTAAGTTGTCCTGTTGTGTTGTTCCTTATTTGACTTCCCCTTGTGACTTTTATCCCCTGTGTGCCCCGCTATGTATCTGTGAGCCCTCATCTCCCCTCCTTGTATCATTCCATGTTTCCCCAGCCCACTATGCCCGCGCTCTCTCTCTCCTCCTGTTTGCACCTGTGTACTTCCTGTTTTACTTTGACAGTCTCCCGTCAGTGTTGTTTACTCCTGGGTCCACCACACACATTTCCGCCCGGTCTGCCTCCGCAGACCGTGACAATCTCTCAAACATCCTTGAAAGAGTAGTTGTCAAACAGCTAACAGATCATCTGCAGAGGAATGGTTTATTTGAAGAGTTTCAGTCAGGTTTCAGAGCTCATCACAGCACAGAAACAGCTTTAGTGAAGGTTACAAATGATCTTCTTATGGCCTCTGACAGTGGACTCATCTCTGTGCTTGTCCTGCTAGACCTCAGTGCAGCGTTCGATACTGTCGACCATAATATCCTATTAGAGCGATTAGAACATGCTGTAGGTATTACAGGTACTGCACTGCAGTGGTTTGTATCATATCTATCTAATAGACTCCAGTTTGTGCATGTAAATGGAGAGTCCTCTTCACACACTGAGGTTAATTATGGAGTTCCACAGGGTTCAGTGCTAGGACCAATTCTGTTTACATTATACATGCTTCCCTTAGGCAGCATCATTAGAAGACATAGCATACATTTACACTGCTATGCTGATGATACCCAGCTCTATCTGTCCATGAAGCCAGATAACACACACCAATGAGTTAAACTGCAGGAATGTCTTAAAGACATAAAGACCTGGATGGCCGCTAACTTTCTGCTTCTTAATTCAGATCAAACTGAGGTTATTGTACTCGGCCCTGAAAATCTTAGAAATATGGTATCTAACCAGATTCTTACTCTGGATGGCATTACCTTGGCCTCCAGTAACACTGTGAGGAACCTTGGAGTCATTTTTGACCCGGATATGTCCTTTAGTGCACATTTTAAACAAATATTTAGGACTGCTGTCTTCCATTTGTGCAAAATCTCTCAAATTTGAAAGGTCTTTTTTTAGAATGATGCTGAAAAATGTGTTGTGCATTGCATAACAATGCATTTCTTTAACAAATACATTGTTAAAGAAAGTACATTTGTGGGTTGAACAGTTTAATTATGTGGGTTATGCCTAAGACAAACTTGTCCAATCGTCTGTGCCAATGTGAACAGCTTATTCTGCTACTGAATCTTGTTACGTGTCATTTATCGGATTGGATGATTGAAGTCTGTATTGGCAGTTTAACAATTTATTAATTTAACAAACAGAAAACTTTGTAGAATTTAGACTAATCATCACCGCAACAGCTTGGCACCTCCTCCTCCTCACAAGAGGATGAGGATAAATGTCTATGTATTTAGTGCTAAGTTGATGTATTGTGGAGTGGTGTTCCCTGGAGGAGAGGGAGAAGGAAGGTGACACAGCAAATGAAAGAGTGTGGCCTGGTACCTAAGTAATCCGGAGACAGAGGAGTGCATGAGCACATGAGTACTTAAGTATGCTGCGTTACAGGAAAGGTGAGCCCAACATTCACACACACACAAACGCAATTGTAAGAGACAAAGAGAAAGATAAAGGATAGCAAACCACAATGGAGATCAGGATATACCAAGGAACATAACATTCAACCTCAAACAAATAAAAAGAAGAATATTCTAGTATATACTAAAATATCTGGGATAGAATTTTCACACAGGGAATGTGATGGAATGAAGACAGCAAAGCAAACTGAGTCTTTTCATAATCGTACTAGTGCATTTCATAACAGTACAATATCATGAAAAGGTTCTTTGTTCTAATAATTTCATGAACTTTCCTATATTCTTATTCACTTCAGTCTTTTACATTTTAAGTTTTATTCCCAAATTCTCTGCAGGGTTTGGATTCAGCTAGCATAAATAATCAGCAGGACATGAGACTTCAGCACATCACACAATTTATTTTTGCTCGTGACCTCTTCAGTTTGTCTGGTTTGGGTGTTAGTGGATGAAAATCAAATTTTTCTGACGAATTCTCCACCACAAAGATGACACAACTGAATGTTAAAAACGTTATATATAGCTTCACACATGACACACCTCCAGCATTTGCATAACAGGTTATTAAAACAGACGAAGATCGGCACAGCTTGCAGACGCCACACAGCTCGTCTTCTTCACTTTGCTAAACTGGACTGAAGGACTGAAGGACTATGTCTTCTAGTGGGTGAAAATGTTCTGTAAATAGAATTTTTAGTTGTTTTGCTGAAATGAAAAGAAATGCATAGCAAATGGGAAAATGAACCATGTGACTTATTGTTTTCACAGAAAGGAAGATTGTAGTTGTTATCCTGGGAAGAGATGAAGTCTTGAAGAAAGCTCTAATAACCAACATCCTGGGAAAAGATTTATCCAAACTAGATAAAAGACAAGCTTTGAAAAAGATTGAGATCTATGTAAATGATATATATGAAGTCATGTTTACGCCAGACTTGTATGCAGAATTTAAGGACATACAAGACTTGTTGTGTATTAATCGATATCCTGACATGTGTCTGCTGGTGGTAGAACATGGCTTTTCACCAGACGATGTTCGGAAGCAGATAGAACATCTGAGCAATAAGACTGAAAAACCTGCAGAAGAGTTTACGGTTTTGCTTCCACTGAGTTATAAACCCACAGATTACTCGTTCATATCCTGCACCATGGAACAGGTTTTCAGTGAGCTCGACAGACTGGCTGAAGGCAGAAATCTGATGCTAACTAAAACAAAGTAAGGATGAAAAATAACATAATGCTTTATGGTATTTTTCATGTATTTGTGGGGGAAGGTTGCTATATTACTAAAACACAGGTATTAAGGCTTAATTTGAACATTAGGTCCACAGGTAATCCTGTTGTGGCGAAGGCGTGTTCCCTGGCTCAGCTGCAGAGGAGGGTGGTGCAGTGCACTCAAGGGACAGTGTTGGTTGGAGGATGAGGTGGACATGATTGAACTAATGAGGTTTCACCCTTTTTATAGTGAGATCAGAGATCAGAGACGGGAGAGTGCGCAGACAGCTGGAAAGCCAGCGGATGTGTGTGCCGAACCAGGAAAACAGCCTATAAGTGAAAAATCAATCAAAACCATTAAACAACCACAGGAACAGAGTGTCGGGTCACGGTCCTTTGTACCTCTTCCACGTTTGTCAGCACCACGCACTGTGATGGCAATGCCAGGTAAACCACAATCTATACAGTGTCTTTCAGACTTGTTCAGACTGATATCAGTTGGAAGTTCATTATTCAAAACTATGTCGATGTTTCTGAAATTCATTACAGGAATCAATACAATACAACACTTCCATACAGGAAAGCGTACCAGCAACAAAGTGAACCTTGTTCTCCTGGGAATGTCTGGGACTGGAAAGAGTGCGAGTGGAAACACCATCTTTGGAAAGCCAGTCTTCTTCTCTAGACCCAGTTCAAAGTCAGTCACCAAAGATTGTGAGATAGCAGAAACAGAGATAAATGGCAAACATGTGCGTGTGATAGATACTCCAGACATGTTTGATGATGACATTGAAGAACCAGTTAAGAACAAATATCTAAAACAGTGCAAAGAGCTCTGTGAGTCACACCCTTGTGTGTATGTACTTGTGATGCATATAAGCAGATTTACAGATGGTGAGAGAAACATACTGAAAAAACTGGAAAAAGCTTTTGGGAGGAATGTTAAAGAACAAACTATCATCCTGTTCACTAAATCAGATGATTTGCATCGTGCTGGAAAAATGCTGGCTGATTTTCTGCGTAGTTGCCAACCTGATCTGAAGGAAATGATTCAACAGTTGGGCAACAGATGTGTTCTCTTTGAGAATAACAGATCAGGTTCTGCTCAGGTGGAAAAGCTGCTGGACACAGTGATCATGGTGTTAGAAAAACAGCAGAAATTATAATGTCATGTGTCAGATCATTTTCAGTGTACAGATATAAAAAATTATAAAAACTGGGTTTTCCTCTATATTTCCTCTATATGTATTATTCAAGGGTCTACCTGAAACTATAAAGTGCCTTGAGACACCTGATGCTGTGATTTGGAGCTGTATATATAAAACTGAGTTGAACTAAATTAAATTGAAAAAGGTTTGAGCATGACATTATTTGATGTATTAAACCAGTAGATCTTATAAATCTCATAAATCTTATAATTTTCATTTTTAGGCTTTAATTCACTTTTTTTCTACAAATCAGCAAATGAAGGAGTGATGGATTTAAAAATTATGTTGGGTTTTTTTGTAATTGTTGTTTGTGAATCTTGGTCAGATTAATCAAGCTCATAAAGTGTAACAGCAACAAATTATTGCTGAATTCAATAAAAGTTATCAAGTGCATCTGGTGTCTCTTTGGATAAACAGATCATTGTTAGAACCTTAGTTTTTTTGTTTGGTCCACTGTAAAAACATCTCAGGTATTTATGTTATTATGTAGAAGTGATTGAGCTGCAGATTTTCCAAGAAACCAACTTCCGAAAAGACTCCTGTGATGTACATAAATACATAAATATCCATATGCTGGACTTTAAAATGTAATGTGGTGAAAACCTGTTAAAAGTTTAAATTTAAAGAATGTGTATAGAATGGGTACCTTATATTAGACAATGAAAATATAAAATTAACTTAATTTCCCAATGTAAGTACTGCATATTTCACAAACAAATAAGTAATTAAGAAATTATTAATAACAATCTATTCCAGCGTGAGAAAATGCACCCAAAGGCATTTTAAAATCATTCTAAATATGATTTATACTCCAACGGCCTTATTCAATGAATCCTTTGATGTCATGAACCCTCAGTTATATCTTTTAGTTTATTTATCTGTTAATTTATTTAATTATTTAATTTCATTTTATGTTATGTTATATTTTTCTGGAACCAAAACTGTATCCAGGTGCAGTTTCAACAACCATCACTATTATTGTCGATGTGTCGCCATCTATTGGACATATCATGAATAAGCCAGGATAAAGAACTTTTGTTGTTGCAGCACTATTTTTTTAAATTTTATCATTATTATTTTTTTGCCTGTCCTGTTTGGTTCCTTAGTCATCAGAATTGTTCTCTGAATGCCAATAAAGATATCCAACAGATTTACTTACCAAGTGGATCATCAAGTTGATCCATTTGATCAACGTTTATTTTATTTTATTTTATTTTGTTTTATTTTATTTTGTTTTCAGTTGTTACGAAACGCAAGGATGAAAGGCCCAAAAGCATAGAAACACCTGCGTTTTCAAAAATACCCGTGTAGGTGCGGACGTAGCGTAAAAGAGTTAGTACTGCATTTTATTACTACCTGTAATTTATTGCAGATTACTTGTATTTGATTAATTGTTTACTATATGTTTGAGGTGTGAAATAAACTGCAATGGATATTGCAAACAAAATATGGGTGTGAGTTCCCAAAAAAGTTTGGGAACCACTGTGCTAGATGGTGTGGGGAGCCAAAGCCCCGTCCCCCAGGGCATGAAGCAGGCATGGAGGAGATCCAGGCTCCAGACATCCAGAGGCCCCAGAGTGCGAGAACCCAGGGAGGACCATCAGAGGGGCAGCCGTGCCACTCTCCTGGGAAGAGCTATGGAGAGCCCCAGATGAGGGGTCACTCAGCAGCCACGGAGCAGAGGCTAGAAGTGGCTGCAGTGACATGCCCGCAGGCTCTGCCGGCAGCCAGCTGCACGAGGCTTGAGGGCCCCCCGCACCCGAAGAGGCCCGACCAAGCCACGGGCGTCAGGCCCCACCAAGCTGCTGCCAGGAGTGAGTCGGTACCTACCTGAGCGTCCAGCCCCGGACACCAAGAGCCACCAATGCACTGAGGCCTGAGGGCATCAGCCACGAGCAGAGGTTGCGGTGAAGGGAGATAAGCCTCCATACTTTGGATGGCCTGAGATGTTTCCAGAGAGGTGGAGTCTAAGACCCGACCTGACATATACACACAGACGAACATGAACACACAGACACAAACGTGCATTCCCACCCTCATGCACACATATACAGATAATCAGCACTCACCCGTAAAGACAGACACAAATGGAAATTGTACACACAATCATACTCCCCAAACATACTCAAGATAATACCCCAGGTCCAGGTACCCTCGCCCACAGAGGGGGAAACTGCACCTGCAGGAGATGTTACCCTTTCCAAGCAGACTGCCAGTGCAACAGGGAGATCCCGCATTTCAGACCCCAATCGGACGGCCAGCCCCTTCACCCAGATGGCTAACAGAGAACAGGGGTGTGTGAAGACTCCATACCTCCCTCCTCCCGCTCATGTGTAGTGTTGCTAGGGTTGTTCTAAAGTGCATTTAAAACACAGAAGGTGCTTCCTGGCAGAGAACAGCAGGTGTTAGCACGGCCCCTCCCGAGAACCCTCATTGTCTACATGCATTTAAAATTGAGAGGTGGGCACCGGCGCCAGAGGTGAGGTTGAATACACAGACCGACCTCTGGACGCCGTACTACGTGCCCATCCTGAAGGCCCTATATGTATGTGTTATGAGAGTGTGAGTAATGTGGATGTCTAAGTTGTGGAATACAAATGAGACACAGGTGGCCAGAAGGGGACAGGGTGGGATGCTTCCCCTGCACCCTAGTGACACACCTGCACCCCAAGGCCCTGCATGTGTGGGCGGGTTTGGTGGAGCGGGAAGAGGGAGGCAGTCGGGATGGCTGAGCCCTGTGGATCCACTCGCAGCACTATTCAATTCAATTCATTGTACAGTGCAAAATCAAAACAACAGTCACTTTAAGATGCACTATATTGCAGGTCGACCATACAATAATACGTACAGAGAAAAACCCAACAACAACCCAACAAGCACTGTGGCGGCAGTGGGAAAAGAGCTGAATTTTTCTCAGTGTTGAACTCTGTCACTGTCTTTAACTTTCAGGTACACACAGAAAGGTACAGTTGCTTTATGTCAATTTAGTGGAATAAAAATGAATTATGAGTTGTACAAAAATGCCAGTGTGCCATCATCTACTGAACATTCAATGGATAATCTCTTAAACATGAATCTAATATTCAGCTTAATAATTTTATTCTTAGACTTCTTGATTTACAGATTAGAAAAGATGTTGCATTTGGATAAATGAATAAACTGTGCTGAATGATGCAATTTAATTAATCAAAAAGGACATTTTTAAGCCTAATCTAAAAAGTAGATTGTGTGTCTTGGAACCCAAACTGGAAACTGGTTGCACAGAAGAAGGGCCTGAAAGCTGAATGCTCCGCCTTCCAATTTCAATCGATTGCATGGTGGCAGAAAATGTTGGCTTATGTTATAGAGACGCAATGTACGAATATGTTGCCTCCCTAAGATGATGACCAGAGGGGCAACTGGTTTCAACAACCTGTGGTGCTGTGATAAAGAATAGAAAAAGGGACACACGTTGAGCTGAAGTCAGTTTCACAACAGGAAGGTTTATTCTTCACAACAGCTTAGAAATGGCCTTATACTTCAGTCCAATTTACCATACATGGCCACAGCTTCCTGAGCTCGACACTGTATTAATCTCTGAATACAGCTTTGACGAAACATAAACAAAATGTTGCTTGAATCCATTGACTATATCACATTCACAGTGTATCACAATAAACACACATTTGTTTTACAAAGATAAACAAAACACAATAGTGTACTCTGTACTTCATTTTTAACTACATTTACAAACATCATGAAATGAACTCGTTTTTAAACATTTTAATTTTCGTTCAGCACTAAATTATTTATGTGAAATGTATTTCCACTGTACTGTAACTGCAGATCTAATATTTAGGAGAAGACTATTCCAAAGTCTGGGACCTGCCACAGAGAAGGCAGAGATTTGAGATAAGTCTGTGGGATGGGCAGCATTAACTTTGAGCTAGACCTCATGGTTTTTAAACACAAAGGAGCTCAGACAGGTAAGAGGGAACTTGGGTGTTGAGTGACTTAAAAACAAAAAGTAAAAGTTTTAGTTGGATCCTGTAGGGGACAGGAAGCCAGTGTAGGTAAGATAAAAGTGGGGCTATATGCTCTCTCTGTTTGGTACCAGTTAGCAGGTGAGTACTTGCATTTTGGACCATCTGAAGACAATGAATGGAGGCCTGGTTGAGACCAAAATACAATGAATTGCTGTAGTCCAATCTGCAAGTAAGGAAAAGGTGAATGACACATTCGAAGATGTTAGCCGGGAGGTATCATTCTAGAATGACATGTAGAATGACATTCTATTGTATTGTATTTTCATTCTATCTGTATTCTGTCATTGTATTGTATTATTGTATTTTCATCTATCTGTCCATAGCAGTATAGTATTACAACATGGCATTTGTGTCTTCTGTGTCTTCTGTGTCTAAGGGGCGATCGTGGCTCAAGAGTTGGGAGTTCGCCTTGTAATCAGAAGGTTGCCGGTTCGATCCCCGGCTCCGACAGTCTTGATCGTTGTGTCCTTGGGCAAGACCCTTCACCCGTTGCCTGCTGGTCAGAGGGCCCGGTGGCGCCAGAGTCTAGCAGCGTCTCCTCTGTCAGTGCACCCCAGGGCAGCTGTAGCTGCCATCACCAGTGTGTGGATGACTGGAGGTGTAAAGCATTTTGGGACTAGAAAAGCGCTTTACAAATACAGGCCATTTACCATTTCTAACTAAAATGGGAAAATAGGAACATAAATAGTGCCATCATTGCCAGACCTGGCCCTCAAAATAAAATATGCTTTATCCTTGAATCATTTAGTTGCATGTGCTCAAGACAGCGACACATAAAGGCATTCGTAAACAATTACATTACAGGTCACAGATGGATTTTTCCATTTCAGTGCAGGAACCTAATAATGAAAAAACACTTACTTCTTAGGAGAATTTTTATGATGCGAACATGTCATTAATGTATACAAACACACCACATGCCTTGTGTTCATGCAAAATATTTGTCCTCAAACTGTGTTTTATTTGTCCCTGCATTATGAATAAAATTTGGTAAATATAATTTGTCCCTGGCAATGAAATATAATATGTCCTGATATTTCTAAGAAGGAAAAAAAAAGGAGAAACTGAGATTTTGGTTCCATCCAAAGAGACAGCAGCAGGCAGAATTTCATGGTGTGATCTTGAAGTTGAAGGTGAATGAGGCTGGTTTTTTAAATGCATTTACAGCCCAATGCAAAACCACATACTGTAGCTGTTGCAGCAGCATGGTTTTGTCAGAGAAAAGTCCAAGTTCTGAAATGAGCTGCCAGCCGTCCAGATCTTTCACCTATAGAGAACATTTGAAGCATTATTAAACGAAAAATACATCAAAGACGACCACAAACTCTTACGCAGATGGAAACCTATAACAGGCAAGAATGGGATTGAATACAAACACCAAAACTCCAGAAAATCATAACCTCACACCTGCCCAGATGTCTTCAAACTGTTTCCAAAAGAAGAAGAGATGCTACGCCATGGTAAACATGTCCATGTCCCAACTATTTTGAGACCAGTAACAAGCATAAAATTTGAAGCGAGCTCATTATGGACAGTTTAAACATTTGTCATGTCATTTATTTTCTGTTGTGAACAACATTTTGGCTCATGTGATTTAAAAGTCTTTTAGTTTTCATTTTGAACATTCTTGGAATTCGCGATGTACTTTTAAATCTTAGTTTTATCTGTTCTGATGGTGAAGTGTTATTTTGTTTCCTTTTGTTATGTCTAACTAATATTATTATTATTATTATTATTATTATTATTATTATTATTATTATTATTATTGTCTAACTAATATTATCTTTCAAAGTATAAAAAGCAAAGTTTCAGGAGAATTATATCTTATTATTATTTCTGTCATTTTAATCTCTCACAAAAAATGAATCATATGAATTTGAGTTGATTGATATTGATCTTCATATTAATATATTTATATTAATATATATATTAATAATTTCCATTCTGTTCTGCATGTTGCCTTCACTTCTCTAAACATGGCATCTGTGTAGTGTGTGCTCCCGTTTGCTGCCAGCATGTTGTCCATCTCTTAACAAGCTCCACCACTTGGTGGCGCTAAATCAATCTTTTCACAGATGTGGAACCTGTTGCCAGCGCTCTGAATGATATGTTGAAGCCCTGACTCAGTTTCACTGGCGTACAGCTGTATGGTCGGGTCTCCAAGCTCACCACCACAAGTGAACAGAAACAATCATCTGCTTATTTGCTTCAGGGCCAAACAGCTCTTTCATAGTTTTTGTCTTCTCTGGTGATTTGACTGACTTGACCGACAGAAACACCTGAGGAACTATACAGGAGACTTAAATGCATTTAACAATTTTTTTGTTGATCAAATACTTGATTTTCCAGAATCCAGAATCCCTGGTGTCTTCCACACTTAGTAAACTGTGTCACAGTTTTGTTTTTGTTTTTACAATATCTCAGTCACTGATAATGAACAGGGACAAATCAGGACCTGAAACACAATTCACAACTTCAGTGTAATCTGTGCATGTAAGCCTCAATGAATCTGAAAGTATTTCAACATTTTTCATACATAATCTGCTTGAACTGAATTGATAATTAGACATCATGCAGAAAGAGAAGATTAAAACTCGTTCTTGCCTCATTGAAATGTATGTTGTTTTTATCGTGACTGCTGTCACTGAACAGATGAGAGAGATAAATGTTAAAGCTTCTGTTAACTGCATTGGTTATTTATAGATACACCTCTGACATGCCTGCATTGGTTGGATAACACCCCCACATAATAGAAACACAGTGCAGCTCAGCTTCAGACACCACACAGAGTTTTGCTGCTTGTCTAAGGGAATGTCTCACGGTAAGTTCACTTGTAGACTTTTCTTTTATTTGCATTAGTTAAAAAACCATTGTTAATGAATAAAATGTAGATATAAGGAAAGAGTGTTTAATGATTACCTAAACATGAGATACAACATTACAGACAAATGATTTGATGTTTGTCTAATGAGCTTGGAAAGACGTTTTTCTTTCCAGTCTCCTTAGACTTATAACCTTCTCAGACGAGTTCATGTTTGTTTTCACAGACAACATACATGATTTTTACTGCACAACACTAGGGGAATACTTATCATAGTAACTTTTCAGTTTACACTGCTAAAGTGTTTGACAAAGCCTTGAAAACTGATATAGCATCTTGTGTAAACAGTTATCTGTTTTTTTTACCCAAAAGAAAACTTATGAAATATAAATAAATGAAGGTGAAGAGTTCAGAATTCTGCTGCCACTGACATATGAACCTACAGATTACTCCTCCTAATCCTGCACCATGAGTTGCCTGCCCTTCAAACTGAAAAAAAGTGTTAAACAGACAAAATCCAGACCATCAGAGGCAACTAGCAAGAGGTGAAGGTGGAGAGTAGAGAGTGGCTGATTTATAATTACAGTTAACTTCATGTAAATCTGCTTTCAACAGAAGATGCTATTAAATAATTAATTGTTATGAAACAGCAAACAGTTTACTGCTAAGTTAATATGTTCACTGTTACAAAACTTCAGATTTGGCCATAAATCACAAACCACAGCTAGGCTACACACTTACACTGACACAGCAACGAGCGGTAAACCACAATCTCACTCAGCACTTTCCCTTAAAAATGATTTGTGTGGTGGCTTATTTAAACAAACCACTATGCTTCATAGAAACTGATACAAAAACTCTCATTTGTCTATTTTATTCAGGTGGCAAACATAAAGAAAAGCCCTACAGTGACCCTAAGAAGAGATCAAAAAGTATGAACTGTGCTTATAATGTGCCTAAAATTAAAGAAAGTAAGTGTTTGTTTTAATGTAACTTTAATCTGTTTCTCTCAAATTATCATTATCGTAAATCAATTCAGGAAGACATACTGTCACCACAGTGAACCTTGTTCTTCTGGGAATGGCTGGGACTGGAAAGAGTGCCAGTGGGAACACCATCCTTGGACAGAAACTCTTTGTTTCTAGACCCAGTTCAATGCCGGTCACTAAAAAGTGCCAGATGGAAGAAACTGAGAAAGAAGGTGTACACTTATGTGTGATTGATACTCCTGACATCTTTGATGATGACATGAAATCATCAGTTAGGGACAAACATGTAAAAAGGTGCAAACAGCTCTATGAGTCAGAACCCTGTGTGTTTGTACTTGTGATGCATGTGAGCAGATTTACAGATGGTGAGAGAGACATACTGAAAAAGTTAGAAAAAGCTTTTGGGAGGGAAGCTGGAGAACGAACAATTATCCTGTTCACCCGAGGAGACGACCTACAACAGGCAGGACTGGGGTTGGAGGATTTTTTACATACCTGTCAACCTGATCTGAAGAAAATACTTGAAAAGTGTGGCAACAGGTGTGTTGTTTTTGAGAACCACAGATCAGATTCAGCTCAAGTGGAAAAGCTAATGGACAACGTGATCAGTGTGACAGAAGAAAAGCAAAAATGATGACTACATTTATCAGATCAGAGCACTAAAATACGTGCCATTTCCTGCCTCAAGTAATAAATAGGTTAGAGCATTAGTCTGTTTCTTAAAGTGCTGTATATTGGATTTATAAATAGCTTTATGTCTTATTTTACAATGTTCTAAAGTAGCCTACATCCAACCAAGATGCCACGTAGCCTGTTTCCTGCTTCATGTCTTCCTTATGTTTTCTAGTCTCATTGTTTCCACAGTGTTTCTTTGTATTTTTTATGGATTTTGGTTTTCCTTCAATAAAAGATCCCTGTCTGTCTGCATTAGGCTTCTGATTTCACAGTCTAACCTGACAAATGGGATTTTATTTATTTATACAAGTCACACCAGTTTTAAGATGACACATCATAAATGCATGTTCGTCTTTCTTTGATGATTTTAGCGTATGTGTCTGTTCACCAACTCCTGTGAGATGCCTTGATCAGATACACTATGATACCAGAATTATCAACAAGCACCGAGAATCCAATCTGACAAACGAATATTTTAAGATTGTTAACAATATTCTGAATTTCAGTTTCAAGTTAGCTTGAAAATTCAAATTTTCAATGATATTTTATGCAGTTCTACCTCTGCTGCTGAGTGGAAATGTAGGTACTAGAACACAGGATACACACCAAGAATACTTCTTCAGACTAACAAATTAATAAAGTTTGATGTGCTTCAAAACTGGAGTTATTCTGTGCGTTGCCAGGTAATGGTAAATGGTAAATGGCCTGTATTTGTATAGCGCTTTACTAGTCCCTAAGGACCCCAAAGCGCTTTACACAACCAGTCATCCACCCATTCACACACACATTCACACACTGGTGTGCCAGGTGTTTCATCGGATTCGAGGTGTTACCTCCTTTGACAGTATCACCTTAAAGCACTTGTTGCAGGCTGCTGAGTTTGCATCTTTTGCTGTGAAGTACAGCCAGACTTTGACCGCTTCGCCTTGGGCATTTTTAATCTGTAGCTCTTCTCTAAAAGAACATACGTACCTGTGCCCACCTACTACACTTGCAAAGGTAAAATGATTGGCTAGAATCAAAAGTGTATGACATCTCAAGAAAAAAAAAAGCACCAAAATTGTTGTGGTCGTGGGTCGGTGACCCAGTGTTTTTGGTTTTTGTACTTTCGCTTTTGATTTCATAATGGTTTGTGACTGTTTGTGTTTTGGGTTTTCTGTCCTAGTGTTTGTAGCGCCCTAGTTTCGTGGTACTTCCTGAGTTCTGATTTTTAGGTTTTGTTATTTTACCTCCCAGTGTTTATTCTGTGCTCCCTCTGTTTTGTGTCACCCCTACCTGTGTATCCCTCTAGTGTAGATAGGTCTCTGTGTAAAGCCCGCGTCTCTGTGTCTGTATCTTCGCATGTGTTTTGAGTATCCTCTTTTATTGTGAAAGTCTGTCTTATGCCAGTGTGTTCAGTTTGCGTTTCCCCTGTCTCGTCTTGTTGATCACAATCAGCTGTGCCTCCCTCCTGTGTGTAGTTGCCTCGTTCCCTTCTGTGTATTTATAGCCTGTGTCCACTCATGTTAGTGTTTCTCCTAGAGTCTTCCTTTCAGGTCCGTTTTGTTAGTTTCTTCCAGTCTAGGTTTGTTTCTGTTTGCCGCATTTCAGTTTGTACCACCAGTGTGTTAATAAAAGCTCGCTCACATCCAAGGCAGTGCCTGCGTCTGGATTCTGTCTCACACTCACCACACGTCTGCCCCCGCAGCCGTGACAGAAATAAAGCACCGAAATGTGCGCTGCTTTTCGGTCTGGTTACTACCGTTTATGTCAGAACTGGTGCCATCATGGCACCGGATACCCTTACCCATCCCTAACTGTAACCACTGTTGCTACCATGATATTACTTGGATATTTACTGATTTTTACTTTGTTAATTGAGTATAACCTTTTCATTCCTCATGTAAAATCTGCACATATATTTTTGAATTCAGCTGAACAGACCTACAATGAGCAGTGAATATAGGAGAAGCACATGTCAGCTGCTCACAGCCTAAAACTTGGGCTGCCTTTTTTTCCTTTACAATCCAATGTCACGTCTCTCATACCTGACATTGTCATTTCAAATTTCAAAATGAAGATCTCTATGTCTATGTTATTATTATTTACTGATCAAACTTCACAGCTTCACATTTTTCTCATGTCACATCATTATGAAAAAATGTGAAAGATGATGCTTCATCATTTTCAAAAATAAATCATAACATGACACAGGATTTACCTTCTCTCTTTCTCCCATGCCTTTTCAAACTTTGTTTTTTTATCTAGCAAAATGTGGTGTGTCATAGTTGATTAGGCTTGTTCTCTTTTGAATAGCCTTCGTCTTTTAACCTTTATTTCGCTTTCTATTTCTCTATCAGTGCATCCAAACTGAAGGTAGCCATGCGACCGCAACTATGGACAACGTTAGAAACAGGAATATTTCAGGAATTCAATGGCCTCACGTCAGTAAAACATTTAGACAAGTTAGACTGGATGTTGGTTTTGTTTGTTATTATCACATTTGTTTTTCTTCTGAACACACATATCGATTTTTGTTAGTGACTGAAAGGAATCCATTTCATCGGCATTATCTACATTTTTTGTCATGGAAGACAGAAGCCACTCAAATCTCTACTGAACATCACTGATTCAAATCGTAGAATTCTCTGTGTACTTATAAATGTTTGTCTCCTTGTGTTCTACAGTATACATAATAATTCATCTCGTTTGATCATATACACATTATCTTATACACACACACATAAGTTAACGGATAAATGTGAGTAACTTGGAGGTTATACACATTGGGACAAGATGGGACAACATGACCTGGGAAAAGTCAAAAAGTTGAGCTGGCAATAACATTCAAATATAAACACCATCATCATTGCATACATTACTCTTTAATTGGCTTTATATGACTGTAGGATCTTTAGCTTTCAAAATAAAGCATCTTGAGGCAACTGCTGTTGTGATTTGGCACGGTATAAAGAAATAAAATAAATACATAAATACGTCCATTTTGTGTCAAGTAGATCCCAAAGAGAAGTTCTTTCTTTGAAAAGTCTATTTTTAACAAGTTGAATGAAATCATGAATCTTAGGGATATTTCTTGCTAAACTTTGTTACGTTGAGGCACCTTATTTTTCTTTAAAATGCATATCATTCAAGTCTTTCCAGCTTGACATGGTTGTTTTACAATTCAAAATTAATCTAAAGTAAAAACTGATATCATTTCTTGACTGCCACTGACCCCAAAAGGTTGATTCTGTTCATCTGTGTGTTTTCAGTGGCAGAAACGTTTCGTCACCCATCCAAGTGACTTCTATTAGACTCCGAGTTACATTTGCAGGTCATTTACTGAAACATCAAAGCACAGAAAAGATTCAACACATCATCTGCTAAGATGAAATTGTTTGACTTCTACGAGTCACATAAGATGAGGACATAGAGAAGCAAAGCTTCATGTTTAATATGTATACAAAGGATCATTAACTTATGAAAAAGTGTGAAAGATGACACTCCATGATTGCTTGCTCTCTTTCAGATAGTCGTCTTCTTTTAATCTTTATTTCAGTTTCTACTTCTCTGTACATACAAACTGAAGGTAGCCATGTGACAGTTACTATGGGCAACATTGGAAACAGGAATATTTCAGGAATTCAATAGCGTGACTTCAGTAAAAACATTTAGATAAGTTAGGATTTTGGTTTCCATTTGTTATTATCAGATTGTTTTTTTCTTCTGAACGCACATATGGATTTTTGGTGACGGAAAGGAATCCATTTCATTGGCATTATCTTATCTTTTCTGTCAGTGGAAGACAATGCACATGGAAGCCAATGGCCTTGGAGTTACTCAAATCTTTACTGAACATCACTGTTTCAAATCTTGGAATTTTCTGTGCCCTTACAAATGTTTGTGTTCTTCTGTTCTATGGCATCCATAACATCCATCCTCTTCAGGGGCACCGGGGGCTGGAGCCTATCCCAGTTGTCTTAGAGTGAGAGGCAGGGTACACCTTGGACAGGTCGCTAGCCTACTAGCAGAGGCAGTATATTAAGAACAGGAAACAGATGCAGACAGAAAAAGCGGAACTAGGCAGAGGGTAGCACACGTAATCACTCCACCAGCAACACAAACATAAACATATCAAGTAAGGGCAGAGTGTAGCGCAGAAGTTGTTTTGATCTAAACTGTGTATGACGTGAGTACCAAAATAACACGGCAGGGACCTGACTATCATATAGGTCATAGGCTTCTAGTGCTTCAGATCTGCAAGTGACTTAGCGCTGTGCACAACTCTCTTCCGGAAGATGATTGAATAAAATGATTATAAATGCATTGACCACTCTGACTCTGCGTCTTCTCTGTCTAATAAAAGAATAAAAAGAACTGGGTCCAATAACCCAAACTCTTTCATGGCATGCATTTTCCGTTTCTCTTTGCTAATTCTCTTTTGCTGTTTGAACAGTATAATGTCCTCATAAGCTGATATCAGGCCCTTGTAGAGCAAAATTTAGTAGTTTGGTCTAGACAACCCAAAACGTGATGTCCACAAATGTGGACGCCAGCTTTCTTATGTTGGGCCGTCTTATTTTCCCTTAGACTGCATATAAGTCATGTCATGAGTTTCCTTCTCTCCCTCTTTCATGCCTTTTCATACTTTTTTATGTACCAAAATGTGGTGTGTCATAGTTGATTGGGCTTGCTCTCTTTCGAATAGTCTTCGTCTTTTAATCTTTATTTCACTTTTTACTTCTCTATCAGTACATCCAAACTGAACAAAGTGAAGGTAGCCATGTGACAGTAACTATGGACAACATTAGAAACATGAATATTTCAGGAATTCAATAGTCTGAATTTAGTAAAACATTTGCACAAGTTAGACTGGATTTTGGTTTTGTTTGTTATTATCAGATGGTTTTTTATTTGTTTTGTTTTGAACACGTATGTTGATTTTTGTTGCTGACTGAAAGGAATCCATTTCATCGCCATTATCTTATCTTTTCTGTCAGTGGAAGACAATGTGCATGAAAACAAAAGCCCTCAAATCTTTACTGAACATCACTGATTCAACTTTTCTGTGCCCTTACAAATGTTTGTGTTCTTCTGTTCTATGGTGTACCACCTTTAGAAGTCAGTCCAGCAAAGGAGTGAAACAGAGGCAGAGTGCCACCGTTATAGAAACTGAAGTCATCATTGTTTAAAACAGAAAACAATTCACAGTTCGAATTAACACAAAATATTTAATTGACTAAATTTATCTTGTGTCTCCCAAATGTATGATATATACATAACCACCATGATTTGATGCCCATATACAAATCAGAATAGATGCAACAGAGACAATAAATACTTTAATAGCATAGCTTATGTTATGATTATTATAAAATGATGAAGAGAGAGATAAAGTCACATAATAATATTTTGCTTTATTATTTCTTTATGGGAAATCAACATATATTGATCCTGCACACTGTGTGTGATCATGAACAAACTGTATATTTCATGTAGGTAAAAAAGCTGTCCTATTCAGAATAGAATAATTACAATTAACCACAACACTTTAATCTTTCCCAAGAATGATGCGAAAAAGTTTGATACGTTTACACAATGGCTCAGTGAACTTGTACTGCTGCAGTGTGACTCCCTTTTTGCGTGCTTCCTCCACCTCTTTATACATGGCATCTGTGTAGTGCGTGCCCTTATTTAATACCATCATTTTGTCGATCTTCTTGACCAACTCCACCACCTGCCTTTTGTCGCTGCTAGTGTTGTCCAAGACGTGGTACCTTTTTCCACAGCTTTGGATGATGCGTTTAAGCCCTGGCTCAGCGTCACGTACATACTGCTGTATGGTCATGCTTCCAAGATCACCACCACGGGTGAAGAGCACAATCATGTACTTGTTTGCCTCGGGGCCAAACAGCTCCTGCAGGGCTTCCACTGAGTTTTTCTCTTCTCTCGTGAATCGACCGATTTGGATGACCAACAGGAATACGTGAGGACCGGGACAGGAGACTTCAACACATTTGACGATTTCACTTTTGATGAACTCATCTGATTTTGAAGTGTCCAGGATCCCTGGTGTGTCTACAACACTAATCACCCTGTTACCCCACTGTGTCACACCTTTTTCACAAAACTCAGTCACTGATGCAGATAAAGGACAAGATCTGAAACGCTCACATCCCAGGATGGTGTTCCCAACAGCACTTTTTCCCACACCAGTTTTTCCAATCATCACAATCCTCAAATCAGGACCTGAAACACAAATGACTAATTTGATTTAACCCATATATACAGGAGTTTTACAAGAACCAAAGTGAAACTGAGAAATTTTGATAGTTTTCAAAGGAAAGTAAGTAAAGACACAATGATTAATAATAAGTCTTACCTGGTGGAAATGAAGCCATGTTTTCTCTTCACTGTTGTCGCTGCACAGGTGAGAGATGAATGCTAAAACTGCAACAAACATGTTGCTTTTTATAGCTCAACAGATGACACGCCTCCTGCAGTATTATACAGTCAGAGAACAGCAGTCTGCAGGCTTTAGACAGTGTCACACAGAGTTATGCTTCAACAGACCGAACAACTTCCACTCACTGTAAGTTGTGCTTCTACATTTCTTTGCTTTGTAGCAATAAAAAATAATTTCTAATCAAGAGTGTCTAAGAGTATCAGAAAAATGTATTTATTTAACAGAGATATACTAATTTGTTAAATGAGTATAGTTAAACAAAAGTGAAGAGTTGTGCTGGCACTGACATTTGAACCCGCAGGTTATTCGTTCAAATCCTGCATCATGGGAAACTTTTTCAGCAAATGGCAAGACGGAAGCAACGAGACTAAAGACAGACAACCGGCGGCAGACAATATGAGGTAAAGCTAAAAGTCGAGCATTCTTGATTTAGCTTTAGCATGTAACTCAAGTTTCTTTTCATGGGGTACATATATGCTATGAAATATTTTGTAAATGTAGCTCATAGAGATACTCTGAAATGTTTGCATATTATTATAATTCTAACTTTTTATGACAGAACAACCAGCTTCCTGATGAAGTGCGTGGGATTACAATGTTTAACAAGTCCACACACTGATGAGGCAAAGACAGGTAAACCACTATCTCTTTGAACTGCGATATAAAGCACATACTAGTGGGTTTTTCAGTCAAGCAGCATTGTTCATATGATTTCTGAAGCAAAGAGCACTTGAAAAATGAAAAATAATGCAATAAAGATTCACTAATGGCAACCACATTCTTTTGTGTTCTAATAGTACTGGACAAGACTCAATCTTAAATTAATTCATTCACTTTTAATTGATTCTTTTTTTAATGTAGCATAATAAGTTTTCACTATTATTGGTATACATTTATGCAGGACGACACACTGGCACCACAGTGAACCTTATTCTTTTGGGAATGTCTGGGACTGGAAAGAGTGCCAGTGGGAACACCATCCTTGGACAGAAACACTTTGTTTCTAGACCCAGTTCAACGGCCGTCACCACAAATTGCCAGAATGTACAAACTGAGATCAGTGGTGTAGACATAAATGTGATTGATACCCCAGATATGTTTGATGATGACATTGCACCATCAGTTAGGGGCAAACATGTGCAAAGGTGCAAACAACTCTGTGAGTCAGGACCATGTGTGTTTGTACTTGTGATGCATGTGAGCAGATTTACAGATGGTGAGAGAGACATCATGGAAAAGTTAGAAAAAGCTTTTGGGAGGGAAGTTAGAGGACGAACAATCATCCTGTTCACCCGAGGAAATGACTTGCAGCAGGCGGGAATGGGCTTGGAGGATTTTCTTCATTCTTGCCAACCTGATCTGAAGAAAATGGTTGAAAAGTATGGAAACAGGTGTGTTCTCTTTGAGAACAACAAATCAGGTCCTGATCAGGTTGAAAAACTAATGAAGGTGGTAAACACAATACTCAAAGACCAGAATAATGTATAAATTGAAGTGCTTGGAAATTATTATTATTTTTTTACATATATGTAAAAATAGAGCATTGAGCGAATCAGTATCTTGAAGAGGTAGATGATCTAATACAGCTACAAATGTGAATCTTTGGTGTTTTCTTTAATAAATTTCATTTGAATTAACATACAGATGAGAAGAATGATCTGATATTTTTTCTTGGACTTCTGTCACAGGAGGCAATGAAAGCTTGTTAACCTTTGTAAACCGGAACCAATTTAATAAAACTAAGATTTTCAGTACAAAGTGTCCAATTGTCCTATGGTCTAAGAGTCAATTCAATTCAATTTTATCTATATGGCACCACATCACAACAACAGTGGCCTTAAGGTGCTTTCTATTGTAAGGTATTTTAAGTACTACTTAAATATCTTATTAACAACAAGTAAGCAATGGGGGTGAGTGAGTAAGCTCAGGAGGTAGAGGGTGGTGGTTCGAGTCCCATCTTCTACTTACCCCAAGTTTCTCTCCAGTGCATCTATCACAGTATGAATATGTGTGAATGTTAGATAGAAAGCACAGAAACAGGTGCTTGTATGACTGGGTGAATTAGGTAAGTTGTATAAAGCACTTGAAGTGTGCAATGGGAGTAGAGAAGCAGTATGTAAGAGCCAGTCCATTTACAATTTACCAATCTAAGAGCAAAGTCCTCTATTTAGGTGATACAGTACTATGATATGTTCAAGAGAAGATGAGGCCTAATCATTCAAAACATTCCACGTGAGGAGAAGGATTTTAAATTTGATTCTGGATGTAGAAGGGATCAGATGAAGAAAAGCCAATTTGCTAATGGTAAATGGGCTGGTTCTTGCATTGCGATTTTCTACTCTGAGCACTCAAAGCATTCATGTAACTTGCCGTATTCAGTGCTTTCTATCCATCATTCACACACTCTCCTTGTTCTATCTTCAGATATTTAGATATATTCCTGTGGGGCTGTTGTTGGATGCATGTATTTATGGAAATTCTGTATGTGCAAAAAACTAGGTATCATATATTTTGATTATTGTTGATAGACTCATTATCGCCATTGCCTGTGTTCACCATAAATTAGGTCCTGGTGGTGGTTTCTTACGAGTTACTCTCACATGTGTATCAGGCACACAGAGGGAAGCCACATGTTGAAATGTATCAGTGTCAATTTACTTTTCCTGTAAGAGATATATACTCTGAGGAATGTACCAATTCATGACCGATAATATTCCATTGGTCCCCTGGGCAGACTCTTTTAGGCGGACTCGTTTCCAGTAGGTGTCAGACTCCGCCAGAGCTGCCCTTTGTCACTGATTCTGTTCATGATTTTTATGGACAGAATTTCTAGGTGTAGTAAAGTGGCAGAAGGCTTTCACTTATGTAGTCTCAGAATCTCATCTTTACTTTTTGCAGAAAATGTGATTCTGTTGCTTCATCAAGTGATGGCCTCCAGCTCACATAAGTATCTCGGAAATCCTGCTGACTTGAGTACATTTACCTTTGACAGTTTGGAGGCAGATCCAAAGAAGAACTAAGACTAAGAACAAGAAAAATAACTCACTTCTCAAAACACAATACAACAAAGATTCAAAAATCCCAAAAAACGCAAAACACTGAGAACAAATTCAGGGACCTTAACAGGACGTTTTTCTATAAAAAATATAAATGGATACCCCACCTCTAGCCCTTTGCTGTTTTCAGTGTTCTGAAGTAAAGATACTGAAGATAAAAGATTATAGAGAGACTGCTGAGACTGTCCATGTTCTCCTTCTCCATTCAAATAAGAAAGCAAAATAGGGCAAAAGATGTTGTAAATGTTGTTATGTGCATCGTATATTTCATGGAATTATTGTTTTATACTGTTGTTACGTCCCCACAACAGTATAACAGTATTTACTCATCATTTGATTCAGATATTGTGAGTTAATGTTGTAGAGATTCAGAAAACCTCCAATGTGGCTAGATCACTATGGAGGAAGTAAACTGCACAACAGCTTTTACTTTTGATTTGAGAAGAATTTCTATGTTTTTGTTCAATGTAATGAACCTGTTACTAAACAGAAACCCTGCTTAGTCAGATCTGCTCTGATAATTCAGCTGTTGACCCAACCCTAATCTCCTATCACCACTTGATAAGATATCTCCTGAGAGTCATCAGCTTCCTATAGAAGAACAAACATGCTGGCATGAGACTCAAACAATTATAACAGAAAGTTGGGCAGTGATGTAACACCTGTGGGTTACACCCAAAATGTTTTCATTCACCCGTGTTAGTGGGCTAACAAGTACTGAGGAATGTTCATGTTTTCCTTTGCTCCAAAATTCAGTGTTAATGCCACTGTTTCACTTCAGAGTTGGTTGTGGAAGTTTTTTGCTTGCTTGCTTGTTTTACTTTGAATATGTTTCACACCCACTTGTGAGGAGAAACTCAATAAAGGAACTTTACAAACATTTCAGTTTGATGTTTCTCCTTTGAAAGACAACAGAATTAATAGCTAATGTTTAATTATTTAGTACTTTATTATTACTTTTGTCTGTATGTCATATTTATGATTAAAAACAAAATGGAATAGAGCAGGAATTGATCCTGCAACATGAAATACTGGTATCGGAAGTATCGGTATTCCAGGATTGCTCCTCACATCACTACCCCCCAATCACTGAGTGAGACGGCAGTGTAGACAACAGTGAAGAGGAGAGTGCAAGTGCATTGCAAAAACACATAAATGTGACTGACACCCATAAACGATGCAGCACCTGGCTTGAGTTTAAAGAAGCAGACACTAACTAAAAAGAGAAACCAAATCAAACCAGCCAATCTGAGGCATTTGATTTTTCTGAATGTCAACCTGCACTGAGGACATACTGTTTTTGAGTTCGGTTCTTTTTCTGTTCTGTGGATTTGTTAGCAATGTCTAAACCATGACCCTACTGAAAATTGCAAAACATGAATGTCTTGAGCATAATGAGCACTCAGTTCACTAGTCAGCTGGCAGCCCTATCTGATAACTGTTAGAATTCATATTAGAACCTAAATCACCTAAATAAATAGAAACGACAGTCCATTATTACTTTAAGAACTGAAGGTCAATCAATCTGGAAAATTGCTATAACTTTAAATGCATCCCCGAGTGCAGTCACAAAAACCATCGGCACTAAAACGAAATTGGCTCACATGAGAACCGTCCCAACAACAACTGTTCAGAGGAGACTGGATAAATCAGGCATTTATGGTCAAATAGCTCCTAAGAAAGCAAATAGCTACTAAGGAAAAGCAACAAGCAGAAGAGATTTGTTTGGGCCAAGAAACACCAGGAAGGAGGAGATGGACTTCTCTGACCAAATGGCCTGGCCTCCACAGTCACCTGACCTAAACCCAATCAAGATGATTTGGGATGAGATCGACCGCATAGTGAAGGCAAAAGGACCAACAAGTGCTGAGCATGTTTGGGAACTCCTTCAAGACTGTTTAAAAAGCATTTCAGGTGACTGAAAGCTCATTGAGAGAACACCAAGAGAGTGCAAAACAGTAAACAAAGTAAAGGGTGGTTATTTTGAAGAATCTAAAATATATATTTAAATAATTTCACACTTTTTTGTTTACTACATAATTCCATATATTTTCACCCATAGTTTTGATGCCCTCAGTAGGAATCTACAACGTAAATAGTCATGAAAATAAAGAAAAGACATCAATTGAGAAGATGTGTCTAAACTTTTGACTGGTAGCATATATATATACACTCAAAAAAATAATTCATTGGATGAACTTAATTTTATCTTGCCACCTATATTCCATCTAAACCAATCATGTTATATCAATCCATCTTGATTGTGTTGTTTCAACACTAAAAATGTTTGTAAGTGTAACATAATTTAAACATTAACATTCAGTTAATTTGATTTTTATTCAGTTAACATGTTTGTACCAAGTTAGTCTAATCAAATTAATTTAAATTCATGTTATATTGTTTAAACACATTGGCACATCAAAAGTCAGTCTTGTTACATGAACTAGTAAAATATTTGTTTGTTACACAAATGTTAATCTTGTTGAATGAACAAATGTAGTTTATGTCTGTAGTACTTACACCAATCATGTTTCAGTTAGTGTTTGTATTGCTTATGTAAACATTACTTTTAATTAAATTAATGAAACATACATAAATGATAACTTGCAAAACCATCTCTTTTATTTTGCTTGAACATTCTTAAAACATTTGGCAGGATCCCAGTTCAGCCTAGCTTTCTCCCCTTTAACCATCTCATACTAAGACCACAGAACTTCCAGATCAAGACATGATGACTGAAAGAAAAAATACAATAAAAATAACCCTAACCCTAATAATAAAAATGAAATAAGTCTGTTGAATAGTTTGCAGACAAAAAATATTATCCCCAAAGCAACTTTCGTAAAATGTAGTAAAATATGCATTGCAAACAACAATATGAATTTTAACACAATTTAAAGCTCAGACATAACATTCAACATGTCACGGTTAGGTGGTCCTCACCGATTACCTTGCCACTTTTTGGGGGTGTTTGTGTGTACTGCGTCGTGTTCTCCTCTCCATCTTGTGCATGTGTTTTGCTGCGGAGACATGTACCTCCGGAAGCCGTGGCACGGCACGGCAGCTGACCGGAGGGGAGGGTCCGGAGCTGGAAGCGTCGCACCTGTACGTAATTACTTCGCCGGCTACAACTGATCTGAAGCAGCCCTATTTAACGGTGCAGTCGAGTCACAACCAACGCTGGAACGTTGAACTAAACTGGGTAGCGTAATTGTGGCTAGTATACTCAGCTTGTGAAAGAGAGAACGGTTGAGTTACAGTGCGTGTGTTTTTCTCATCTGCCCCCAGGATTCAGAGATCGGAGGAGGAGCCGGCACAAGGAGCGGTTTTGGATTATTACAGCACTGCCACTGCGGGGAGAAGTCATAGGAGCGGTTTTGGATTATTACTGCACTGCTCTTTCTGGATTACAGACTCGAACTATTGACTCACCTTTTCACTGTGAATAAATTCACTGTCACTCTGCAAGAAGTCTCGCACCTGAGTCCTTTAATTCCATTTCACCATGACAGAACGTTCCAGCCAAGCGGACTCAGCGGACTCGTCATCCTGGCGGCGCGAGCTGTCGCTCCAGGCGGGGCAATTAGAACGCCACGAGAAAATGTTACACCATGTCTCCAGGGAGCAATCAGCGCTAATCCAGGTTGTGACGGAGCTAAAAGGTATGCTGCTATCTACCGTCTGGAGCTGCGGGGGGCCCTTCACCAGCGCCACCCCCGATCAGCGTCGCTGCTGCTTGCCCACTGCCTCCCTCCCCTCCTCCGCCTCCACGGGAACATTCATTGCCTGTCCCAGAAAAATTTTCTGGGGAATTAGACAAGAGTAGGGGATTTTTGACGCAGTGTGCCCTCATCTTTAGGCAGCAGGCTCAGGCCTACGCCACTGATGGTTCTAAAATAGCCTTGATGGTGGAGCTGTTGATGGGCCGAGCCTTGCAGTGGGTGCAAGCGGTCCTGAACTCCCAGCCTCAGATTTCTTACACTGAGTTTTTGAGCAAATTTCGTAGCATTTTTGATAAAGGAACTAACCCTGACAGTGCTGCGCATAGGATGTTTACCTTGAAGCAGGGCCGGAGGAGCGTCGCTGACTTCTCGGTGGACTTCTGGATCCTCGCTGAGGAGACTGGTTGGGAGGAAACGGCGCTCCGGGGCGCCTTCTTGAACAGTCTGAATGAGGGACTGAAGCGTGAGTTGGCTACAAAAGACTTGCCTAACACTTTGAATGCGTTGATTGATTTATGTATTAGGTTGGACGACCACCTGCGGGAGTTCGGCAGGCGGACACCGGGAGGCGCTAGGTGGCGGGCGGAATTGCCGGCTCTGGAATGGAGAGGGACGGACCCGCGACCTACGGAGGCGGAGGAGCCTATGCAGCTAGGCAGAGCACGATTGAGCTCCACAGATTGGAGGGGGAGACGCCAGACGGGTGAGTGTTTTGCATGTGGGAAGAAGGGACATTTTGCTGACGCATGCCCCTCTCGGGGAAACGACCAAGCCTGTCAGTAGCTGTGGGAATACTGACGGGTGCGACCATGAACACTGCCTCCCATCTGAGTTGTCCTGCTAAGTTGGTTTTTCAATCTCACACCCATCTGTGTAGTGCGTTAGTGGATTCTGGGGCCGAACAGAGTTTTCTGGATGAATCGCTCGCTAGGAGGTTGGGTTTTCCTGCAGTTCCTCTCCAGGAGCCTCTTCAAGTGTCGGCTCTTAACGGCAGCCCGTTAGCGGAAATAACTCATCGCACAGCCGATCTGACCTTAGTTCTTTCTGGTAACCATGTCGAGAAAGTTTCCCTGTTTCTGTTTAGAGCCCCCGGCACACCATTGGTCTTGGGGTTCCCATGGCTCACACAACACAACCCGCAGATCGACTGGGCTCAGGGACGCGTGACAGGATGGAGCGAGTGGTGCCATGAACATTGTTTACGTGCAGCGGTGCCCAGTTTATTGCCCCTAACTCCAGCGGCTCAAGTGAAGGCACCTGATCTTTCAGCCGTCCCTCCGGAGTACCACGATTTGGCTCAGGTATTCAGCAAAGACCTGGCAGTGTCCCTCCCGCCTCATCGCCCTTACGATTGCGGGATAGATCTGCACCCCGGCGCCCCATTACCCACCAGCCGGCTTTACAGCATCTCAAAACCCGAACGTGAGACAATGGAGCGTTAGATCACAGACTCCCTTGCTGCCGGTCTAATTCGCCCATCCACGTCCCCGCTGGGGGCTGGATTCTTCTTTGTACAGAAAAAGGACAAGTCTCTCCGCCCCTGTATAGATTTTCGGGGCCTGAATAAGATTACAGTCAAGAACAGATATCCCCTCCCTCTTCTGGCCTCAGCGTTCGAACTACTCCAGGGGGCGACCATCTTTTCCAAACTCGACCTCCGTAATGCATACCATCTGGTTTGTGTTCGCGAAGGGGATGAATGGAAGACGGCGTTTAACACCCATCTGGGGCACTTCGAATATTTGGTTATGCCTTTCGGACTCACCAACGCCCCCGCTGTTTTCCAAGCTATGGTTAATGATGTGCTGCGTGACTTTATTAACCACTTTGTGTTTGTTTATTTAGACGACATCCTCATTTTCTCTAGGACCCGAGCCGAACACGTGAAACAGGTGAGACTGGTGCTGCAGCGTCTGCTGGAGAATCGGCTTTTCGTCAAGGGTGAGAAGTGCCAGTTTCATGTTCAGTCTGTGCCGTTTTTGGGGTTTATTGTGGAGAAGGGGCAGTTGCGAGCCGACCCTGCCAAAGTGAGGGCAGTGGTAGAGTGGCCCGAGCCCAAGACACGTCGGGAACTGCAAAGGTTTCTCGGGTTCGCCAACTTTTACAGGAAGTTCATCAGAAACTTTAGTGCGGTGGTCACTCCTCTCACACGGCTCACCTCTCCCAAGCAGCCTTTTCTCCGGTCTAGTTCAGCACAACGGGCGTTTGCCCATTTGAAACGTCTGTTTTCCTCTGCTCCCATTTTGATCCAGGCTGACCTCACCCGACCATTCGTGGTGGAGGTGGACGCATCGGACTCAGGGGTGGGGGCCGTTCTCTCCCAGCGGGTGGAGAGCAGGCTGCACCCATGTGCCTTTTTCTCTCGACGGCTGACGCCAGCGGAACGAAATTATGACGTGGGCGATCGGGAGCTCCTCGCCATCAAACTGGCCCTGGAGGAATGGCGGCACTGGTTGGAGGGAGGAGAACACCCCGTTGTGATTTGGACAGACCATAAGAACTTGGCATATATCCAGGCAGCTAAGCGTCTCAACGCTCGTCAAGCCAGGTGGGCCCTGTTCTTTACACGTTTCAATATCTCTATAACCTACAGACCGGGATCACGCAACATGAAGCCCGATGCTCTGTCACGCCAATTTTCGCCCCACATGGATGACGAAGAGAGCCAGAGACCCGTTCTGCCCGCCTCATGCATCGTGGGGGCCATCACATGGGAGATTGAGATGACGGTCAGAGAGGCCCAGCAGCAGGAGCCAGACCCAGGGATGGGCCCTGATGGACGGTTGTTCGTCCCCACAACGGTCCGGGGCAGAGTTATACACTGGGCCCACACCGCAAAGTTCTCCTGCCACCCTGGTAAGAACCGCACCATTAGTTTTTTGCAACATTTCTTTTGGTGGCCCTCTCTCCACAGGGATGTTTGGGACTATGTGGCAGCCTGTCCTACCTGTGCTCGGAATAAGACCCCCAGTGCTCCCCAGGCCGGTCTCTTGCACCCTCTGCCCGTCCCCAAGCGCCCCTGGTCGCACATCGCTTTGGATTTTGTCACCGGTCTACCGCCGTCGTCAGGTAACACGACCATACTCACTGTGATAGACCGTTTTTCCAAGGCTGCGCACTTTGTGGCATTGCCTAAGCTCCCGACGGCCTTGGAGACTGCTCGGCTCCTCACTGATCATGTTTTTCGATTACATGGACTGCCACGGGACATTGTTTCTGATCGGGGTCCCCAGTTTACTTCTCGGGTGTGGAGGGCGTTTTGTTCGGAACTGGGGGCCGGAGTGAGTTTGTCTTCAGGTTTTCATCCTCAGACGAATGGTCAGGCGGAGCGGGCGAACCAGGAGTTGGAGTCTATGTTGCGCTGTGTGGTTTCCTCGAATCAATCCACCTGGAGTGGCCAATTAGCTTGGGTCGAGTACGCTCACAATTCCAGCACGTCAGCGGCCACTGGGGTGTCTCCGTTTGAGGCGTCGCTGGGGTACCAGCCGCCTCTACTCACCATCACTGAAGGCGAGCTGGCCGTCCCCTCCGTTCAGCATCATATGAGACGCTGCAGGCGAGCGTGGCGCGCCACCCGGGCGGCTCTGTTGAGGACGGCGGAACAGAATAAGAGGCTGGCTGATCGTCGCCGCACCCCTGCCCCTGCCTATCGTGTTGGGCAGCAGGTGTGGCTCTCTTCCAGGTATGTTCCTTTGCGGACTGAATCCAGGAAGTTGGCCCCGCGTTTCATTGGGCCCTTTTCGATCCAGGCTGTTCTGAACCCAGTGACTGTTCGCTTGGCCCTTCCTCGTGCCATGAGGATTCATAATGTGTTTCATGTTTCCCAGGTGAAACCGGTCCGGACCAGCCCTTTGTGCCCGCCCTCCGGGCCCCCGCCTCCCGCCCGGATTATCGACGGCGCCCCGGCGTATTCCATCACCCGCATTATGGATGCCCGGCGCCGCGGTAGGGGCTTTCAGTTCTTGGTGGATTGGGACGGGTATGGTCCGGAGGAGCGTTCCTGGGTGCCGCGGTCTGCGATTCTCGATGATGCCATGGTGAGAGAGTTCCGCCGCCGGCACCCTGACAAGTTTGGTCGGTCGCCGGGAGGCTCCCGTTAATGGGGGGGTACTGTCACGGTTAGGTGGTCCTCACCGATTACCTTGCCACTTTTTGGGGGTGTTTGTGTGTACTGCGTCGTGTTCTCCTCTCCATCTTGTGCATGTGTTTTGCTGCGGAGACATGTACCTCCGGAAGCCGTGGCACGGCATGGCAGCTGACCGGAGGGGAGGGTCCGGAGCTGGAAGCGTCGCACCTGTACGTAATTACTTCGCCGGCTACAACTGATCTGAAGCAGCCCTATTTAACGGTGCAGTCGAGTCACAACCAACGCTGGAACGTTGAACTAAACTGGGTAGCGTAATTGTGGCTAGTATACTCAGCTTGTGAAAGAGAGAACGGTTGAGTTACAGTGCGTGTGTTTTTCTCATCTGCCCCCAGGATTCAGAGATCGGAGGAGGAGCCGGCACAAGGAGCGGTTTTGGATTATTACAGCACTGTCACTGCGGGGAGAAGTCAAGGAGCGGTTTTGGATCATTACAGCACTGTCACTGCGGGGAGAAGTCATAGGAGCGGTTTTGGATTATTACTGCACTGCTCTTTCTGGATTACAGACTCGAACTATTGACTCACCTTTTCACTGTGAATAAATTCACTGTCACTCTGCAAGAAGTCTCGCACCTGAGTCCTTTAATTCCATTTCACCATGACACAACATTACTATAACATTACAACATTACTATGTTGCTTGCATACATTAGTCCTCCATTTAATCAGGCTGTATCCATTAATAGTGACTTTATGCTATTTAATGTGTGGAGAAAACATTCAATTTTGAGTATAACTGCTCCACTCAAACAATTTGTGAAAACCAGTGTGCATTTGCCTTTGTAACAAATGCAAAAATTGTTACAAATATCAGTGTTTACACTTCAAGTGTATAAGACTTTAAGTTATGAACGAACAATCTTTGTATAATAGCCACAGAGCAAACCACATAGTTTATATGAACATTTTATAACTTACAATTTTAAACTTTAAAACAGTAAACACATATTTGCATTGCAGAAACCTTGAAAAAAAATATCTGGCTTGCCTGAGTCTGTTTCAAGCTCATTCACCCCATTAGCTTGTTTTTTAGGAACTGTGCCTTGGATGACAACCTCTGTCCATCCAGCTTCATGATAATCTTTTGCAAGACTTCAAAAGTGCATTTGAGCTCCGGTGGGTAGCTTTGGTTCAGACAGTATATCAGTCCAAATAACAGAGCACAAGCAATTGCAATGCTCCTCAAACCAGTGAGAACCTCCACGCCTTCAATCAGGACACCGATGTTCTCTGGGTCATCTCCAGGCTCCGCACCCTCCTGATGTATGACATACACTCCCATCACAGTTTGTTCCATGGCTTCAGTGTTGGCCTCAGTGTTCTGTGACGTAAAATATAATAATACATTTGTTTGAGTCTAGATATGAAAAAAAAAAAAAAGGAATTCAGCAATCAGTGTGAATATGCTGATATATTTACTAAATTCTATGTCTCTGGTTTCACACCTCAGAAATTTGACATGAAACAAAACAAGGACCAATTGCAATATCTTTTATTCACACGTGGTGTCACATTTTACCATTTCATATATCGAAATTACCCATAACTCCTGGAGCAAATTACATAACACAGAACAACTTGTGAATGTAACTGACCATATATTCCTTCACAAGTTTCTCATGGTCTTCATTCAGGTAGACACACAAGGACTTCAGGATGCATGCTCGTCTTGTATGTATTGTGTCATCCTAAGAAAAAAGGGAATCCATAATGACAATATTTAGCTTTTAGGCAGCAGTTTGAAAAATGAATACTTAGTTTGGAAGAGTCCAAAAGGCCACATGGTAAATAGACTGGTTCTTATATAGCGTTTTTCTACTCGGAGCACTCAAAGCTGCCTTTATACAACAATTCATTCACCCAATCACTTTTTCTAAACTGTTTAAATGGCCTGTATTTATATAGCGCTTTACTGGTCCCTAAGGACCCCAAAGCGCTTTACATATCCAGTCATCCACCCATTCACACACTGGTGATGGCAGCTACATTGTAGCCACAGCCACCCTGGGGCGCACTGACAGAGGTCGAGGCTGTCGAACACTGGCGCCACCGGGTTTAGTGCTTACTGTCTAACATTCATACACATTCACACTCCGATGAATGCATCAGTGAGCAACTTGGGGTTAGTATCTTACCCAAGGATATTTGGCATGCACACTGGAGGAGCTTGGGACCAAACCGCCAAGCTTCTGATTAGTAGCTGACCTGCTCTACCACCTGAGCTACAGCCACCTCAAAACATCTGTCTAAACCAAATCAGACACAAAATGAGGCAACTAAACACTAATGGGGTTTTTTTGGGTTTTTTTTTCCATTTTGATCAAAATTAACCATACGATTTTATCAATTACTTATTAATATAAGACTGATGCTTATATAATTTGTATAAAATATGAAAACCTCTTAGCACTTTTGCCTACCATCTGTATAGATATCTTTGCTCAAAAAATTGCCAGATTATGGGCATAAAAAGTTCTTAAGCACATATCTAACCCACCTTGGAGATGGCCACCATGATGAGTCTCATTTTTCTGCCAGCCACCCCACCTTTGCCTCGAAAGAGCTCCATCATGCGTGGAGTGTACAAGTCTAGCTCATAAAAGAATCTAGATAGCAGCGGTACTGTCGATATGCGCAGGAATTCCTTGTCAATCTGAAAAACATGAACAATGCACTTATAATATGCACCAGAGGAAGGACATACCAGGAATTATTAGCTGTTTTATCACTATGTTATGTCAATATTAGTGAAGCAAGAAATAACTGGTCAACCATAAACACACTCTAAAAGTTAGACATATAGGACATGCACCTCTTTCTCGGTGAACAGAGCTGGCCATCTGCTTTTAAAATCTGCAACGAAGGGCTGTCCTTGAATAACTTCTTGCCTTCTGTACGAAAAAGTCTTCTGCATTTTCATTGCCACTATATTGTCATTGTTTCTCCTCTGATCCTCTGAAAGCAGTGCAATTCTCTCTTTTTCCAGGCTGTCAGTGGTTTCTCCTTTTGGATACTGCGGACAGTAATTGACATTTAAAAGTTACTGAACTTGAAGCTGTCTGTGTAAACTGAGATGAATGAGCTTTATAGACATGAGTGTTCAGTCCACTCCAAGTCTTAAATGTGCACGGACAATTAACATATATGCACAGATAATGTTGACCTATGATAATGATGATGTAGTTTATAATGTTGAAGTAATTTGTACCTGCTGCTCTCTCTGGTAACACAATGCTTGCACTGCCACATACACGTCACTGATAAAAAATGAAATATGTATTAGAAAACGTCAAGGAGATTAAACTTCTGCATCATCCAAAAAAAATAAATAAATAACATAATAATAATAATAAGGCAAACATGAACTTACCATGTATTGTTGAGGAGGTGCATAAGAATCTCAGCGCATGGGAATGTGGCTTTATTTTGTGATGTATTTCTGGCGAGAGAAATTAATTAAAACAAAGTTATTACTCTGACAAATTTGTGTTAATATCTACATACTGTTAAATGTGAAGACTGTTACGGTGCGTACACACCGAACGCGATAGACGCGACCAGAGCTTCAGGTTTACATGTAAAGTCAATGGAGGAGCACGATGAAGCACGACTGGAGGTCCAGCTAAACTTCGGAAGCAGATTTGCATTGAGAAAACGCTTTTCTGCCTACTTCACATGACTGACGCCTTTGAAGCGCGAAGTAAAATACGCACTGCAGTTTGTGCGGTGCATTTTGTGCATTCGCGCTTATCACATCTACCGCTCGAGCTAGTAAAATCTGCGGGACAGCAGCTCCTCAAACTCGGCAAAGGACAGAAGGTGGTACCGCTGAAAGCGGCCGTCATCCAGACGGAGCTTCTGGAGCAAGTGGTGAAACTCACCAAACTGCTCACGCTTGTGGAAGACTTGATGGACCCAGGTACGGTGAGGACGTCCTTTAGGCACTCCTCTGCTCTCCACAGCAAATAGAGAAGGGAGACTCTTTCTTCAATCAAATCAAATCAAATCACTTTTATTGTCACATCACATGTGCAGGTACATTGGTACAGCACATGTGAGTAACATTCTTGTGTGCGCGCTTCACAAGCAACAGAGTTGTGCAAAATACAATAATGTAAACAAGCAGAATACAAGAATGGCTAATCTGAAACTAATAAATATATGTACAATATATAATAGTATATGCATTTCTGGATGTGTATACTAAATATTTTCCTACGTGTGTGTGTGTGTGTGTGTGTGTGTGTGTGTGTGTACACATATTTTGCAAATTAAATAGAGTAAACAATAATAAATATATAAAAAAACGCTAGATTGACAGTTGCCATTTTAATAACATACCGTCTGGCACTACTTCCTCCCAGATCTCTTCTTCATACGCGTGAAAATTGCATATAAAGCTCGACCAGTTCATGCTGGAAGCGCTTCGAGGTGCAAATGTGCACGCGATCAGCTAGGGGAGTCTATCGCGTTTGGTGTGAACGCACCGTTAGTCAGCCTTAATGCAGAGCACCAGAGAAACTATAACCCAAACAATTATCCACCTAAATCATTCTGAATTCGAAAACTAAGTGAATATAATACAGAAAAAGAAAATGCACATGCAATTATTGTGACAGATTGTATCTTACTCCTTGTTATTAACTCCCCTAAACGCTGGTTTAGTTGAATTAAACCTTTCATCAATCCAGTTAATGCGGTTGCCCGCGACTAAACTCCACTGACAAAAACAGGAATTTTAGAGCATCATAAAACACTCATAAAATCACCAAAACCATGTCGGTCAGTCTTACCACTACTACCAACAATCACCAACTCCGGTTAAGCAGAAAGTAACCCTTCATTCATGGAGCTATATGCGAAGACGTTACGGCTCTACGCGGATTTCCCGCTCTTCAAAGTTAGCTAACTCCAGAGAAGAAAAACAGTCCTACCAACGCAGATAACCATGAAACCAACCTCGCTCAAAGTCGACAGAAACAAAAAAAAAAAAAGGAACTTACCAAAATAACCTCATCAGTTTTTGCTCTGTTGCAACAATTAGCGACTCCGGTTAAGTTTTTAAAAAAACATTAAATTCACCGACTTACATTTGAAAAATGTTTGGGTCTACAACCTCCCTGCTATACAGTGGGGCAAAAAAGTATTTAGTCAGCCACCGATTGTGCAAGTTCCCCCACTTAAAATGATGACAGAGGTCAGTAATTTGCACCAGAGGTACACTTCAACTGTGAGAGACAGAATGTGAAAAACAAATCCATGAATTCACATGGTAGGATTTGTAAAGAATTTATTCGTAAATCAGGGTGGAAAATAAGTATTTGGTCACCTCAAACATGGAAAATCTCTGGCTCTCACAGACCTGTAACGTCTTCTGTAAGACGCTTTTCTGTCCCCCACTCGTTACCTGTATGAATGGCACCTGTTTGAACTCATCATCTGTATAAAAGACACCTGTCCACAGCCTCAAACAGTCAGACTCCAAACTCCGCCATGGCCAAGACCAAAGAGCTTTCGAAGGACACCAGGAAAAGTATTGTAGACCTGCACCAGACTGGGAAGAGTGAATCTACAATAGGCAAGCAGCTTGGTGTGGAAAAATCAACTGTGGGAGCAATCATCAGAAAATGGAAGACATACAAGACCACTGATAATCTCCCACGATCTGGGGCTCCACGCAAGTTCTCATCCCGTGGGGTCAAAATGATCATGAGAACGGTGAGCAAAGATCCCAGAACCACACGGGGGGACCTGGTGAATGACCTGCAGAGAGCTGGGACCAAAGTAACAAAGGTCACCATCAGTAACACACTACAACGGCAGGGAATCAAATCCCGCAGTGCCAGACGTGTTCCGCTGCTGAAGCCAGTGCATGTCCAGGCCCGTCTGAAGTTTGCCAGAGAGCACATGGATGATACAGCAGAGGATTGGGAGAATGGTTTCATCTGACCACATGACAAAGTAGAACTTTTTGCTATAAACTCAACTCGTCGTGTTTGGAGGACGAAGAATACTGAGTTGCATCCCAAGAACACCATACCTACTGTGAAGCATGGGGGTGGAAACATCATGCTATGGGGCTGTTTTTCTGCCCAGGGGACAGGACGACTGATCCGTGTTAAGGACAGAATGAATGGGGCCATGTATCGTGAGATTTTGAGCCAAAACCACCTTCCATCAGTGAGAACTTTGAAGATGATGGGTCTTCCAACATAACAATGATCCAAAACACACCGCCCGGGCAACAAAGGAGTGGCTCCGTAAGAAGCATTTGAAAGTCCTGGAGTGGCCTAGCCAGTCTCCAGACCTCAACCCCATAGAAAATCTGTGGCGGGAGTTGAAAGTCCGTGTTGCTCGGCGACAGCCCCAAAACATCACTGCTCTCGAGAAGATCTGCATGGAGGAATGGGCCAAAATACCAGCTACTGTGTGTGCAAACCTGGTAAAGACCTATAGTAAACGTTTGACTTCTGTTATTGCCAACAAAGGTTATGTTACAAAGTATTGAGTTGTATTTTTGTTATTGACCAAATACTTATTTTCCACCCTGATTTACGAATAAATTCTTTACAAATCCTACCATGTGAATTCATGGATTTTTTTTTCACATTCTGTCTCTCACAGTTGAAGTGTACCTCTGGTGCAAATTACTGACCTCTGTCATCATTTTAGGTGGGGGAACTTGCACAATCAGTGGCTGACTAAATACTTTTTTGCCCCACTGTATATAAAACTCCTCTAAATCTCCACACTACACAGGTAAAAATTTATAACTAATAGTATTTATCTCTCACTCCACTAACCTAAATAAATATATCAAGAAATATTACTTACCTCACTATCAGGTATGCCAAAGAAGTAACTCCACGTGCGCTCGTTAACTTCTCAACGGACCTTTCCGCATGGTGGGCGTGGAGCATGCGCAATACATGACGCTATCAGAGCCGTTGGTTTGATGGACCTCATTCTCATTGGATTGCCATGAACGAATTTAACTCATCAAAGTTTTCTTTGATTTATATTCAACAAAAAAGAATGAATCATTTAATGAGCATAAAAATGATTTCTTCATGTGATGTAAACATATTACTACTTTGTTAATCAAACACATGCCCTAGTTGATTTTTTTGAGTGTATATATATATATATATATATATATATATATATATATATATATATATATATATATATATATATATGCCTCAGTACTACATGGAAGCTCCTTTCAGACATCATATCGGCTAAGATGAACAGGTACATGGGTCAATACATGAGCGGGACACAGAAAGGAATTGGCAAAAATACCAGAGGCGCAAAACACCAGCTACTGGTAGACAGAACAGTCAGCCAAGACTGCAAGACCAGACTGACCAACCTGTGCACTGCCTGGATTGATTACAAGAAGGCCTATGACTCAATGCCCCACAGCTGGAAACTGGAATGCCTAGAATTGTACAAGATCAATGGGACCCTAAGAGCCTTCATCAGGAACTCAATGGGGATGTGGCGTACAACACTAGAGGCCAACTCCAAGCCCATAGCACAAGTCACCATCAAGTGCGGGATCTACCAAGGAGATGCTCTGTCCCCACTGCTGTTCTGCATAGGCCTGAACCCCCTCAGTGAGATCATTAACAAGACTGGCTACGGATACCGACTACGGAACGGAGCAGTTGTCAGCCACCTCCTGTACATGGATGACATCAAGCTGTATGCCAAGAGTGAACGAGACATCGATTCACTGATCCACACTACCAGGCTATACAGCAATGACATTGGAATGTCGTTCAGACTGGAGAAGTGTAGTCGGATGGTAACAAAGAGAGGGAAGGTAGTCAGAACTGAGGGGATTGAATCAGAATCAGAATCAGAATCAGAAAGGGGTTTATTGCCAAATGTTGAGCAGGTTTACAACATTAGGAAATTGCTGCGGTGCTTCAGTGCAAACATACTGTCATAAATTGCGATTAAATAGACATGAAAAAAATAAAAGTAGGAATAAGAATTAAAAGTGCTATGTAGAAAGATATGTGCATGAGATATACATGAGATATATACATGAGAATAAGAATTAAAAGTGCTGCGTAGAAAGATATATACATGAGTGCAGGTGATGATCAGTGCCAAACATGGAATGATGCAGTGACACAGCGTAGGGTCATGTGTTTGTGGCGGGGACAGTCATATGGTTATTGTTCATGTGTCCAACAGCAGAGGGGAAGAAACTGTTCTTATGGCGAGAGGTTCTGGTGCGAATGGACCGGAGCCTCCTGCCTGAGGGGAGCAGGTCAAACAGACTGTGTCCAGGGTGAGAAGGGTCAGCTGAGATCCGAGCTGCACGCCGCAATGTCCTGGAGGTGTACAGGTCCTGCAGAGATGGGAGTCTGCAGCCAATCACCTTCTCAGCAGAGCGCACAACACGCTGCAGTCTCTGTTTGTCCCTGATAGTGGCTCCAGCGTACCACACGGTGATGGAGGAGGTGAGGATGGACTCGATGATTGCAGTGTAGAACTGCATCATCGTCCGTGTTGGCAGGTTGAATTTCTTCAGCTGCCTCAGGAAGTACATCCTCTGCTGGGCTTTCTTGATGACGGAGGTGATGGTGGGCTCCCACTTCAGGTCCTGGGTGATGGTGGTACCCAGGAAGCGGAATGAGTCCACAGAGGTGATGGGGGTGTCAGTCAGGATGATGGGGGGGAGTGGGGCTGTGTGCTTCCTGAAGTCCACAATAATCTCCACTGAACTACCAGAAGGCAACATTGCAGACATAGAGGACAGTTACAAGTACCTGGGGATCCCGCAGGCAAATGGAAACCATGAAGAGGCCGCTAGAAAGGCTGCAACCACCAAGTACCTGCAGAGGGTCAGGCAAGTCCTGAGGAGTCAGCTGAATGGTAAGAACAAGATCCGGGCCATCAACACGTACGCCCTGCCCGTGATCAGGTACCCTGCTGGGGTAATAGGCTGGCCAAAGGAGGAGATAGAAGCCACTGACATAAAGACAAGAAAACTCCTTACCATGCATGGAGGGTTTCACCCCAAGTCCAGCACCCTGAGGCTGTACGCTAAGCGGAAGGAAGGAGGCCGGGGACTGGTGAGTGTCAGCACCACAGTCCAGGATGAGAAAATGAACATCCAAGAATACATTGGGAAGATGGCCCCAACTGACCGAGTGCTCAGTGAATACCTCAGGCAGCAGAAACCCAAGAAAGAGGAGGGAGACGAGGAACCATCATGGAAGGACAGGCCCCTGCACGGTATGTACCACCGGCAGATAGAGGAGGTGGCTGATATCCAGAAATCCTACCAGTGGCTGGACAAAGCTGGACTGAAAGACAGCACAGAGGCACTAATCATGGCAGCACAAACAAGATGGCGGCGCGCACAGACGCAGCGGCCCGGAGCTCCTACACTTTTGCACTTTTGGTGGTACTGTGTATTTCACACAGTCTGGGGTTACTTCAATACAACAGAGATGATCTACTACAACTAAGCCGTGGAGATCTTCAACTAACATCCGAGTATCTCATCCCCCCGGAGATCGTTAAGTAACCCCCGGGGCTACCCGCAACAGCAAGCCGCAGGAGGAGACGTTGCGAGCGGAGGCAGAAGAGAGGCAGGCGGGGAGGCCTGTGGGCACGGCTAAAGACTAGTCCGTTTAAACCACCACTCCCGATCATATTCCTCTCCAACGCCCGTTCAATCCGTTACAAACTGGATGAAATACGACTGCAGATCGCCACTCGACGGACTTTTAATAACTGTTCGTGCATGATTTTCACTGAAACCTGGCTGGACAGCGCCATTCCCGATGCGGCTATTGATCTAGCAGGCCGCACCGCCTATCGAGCCGACAGGTCTGCGGACTCGGGTAAGAAGACTGGCGGGGGGCTGTGCATCTATATTAACAACTTTTGGTGCACGAACGTCACGGTAACGGAAAGACTGTGCAGTACAGAGGTAGAACTGTTGGTGTTCTCCCTCGGGAATTTTCTGCCGTTTACATCTGCGCTGTTTACATTCCACCAGATGCTAATGCTAAGCTAGCGTTAGCACAATTGAGCAGCAGCATCAATAACAGCCTGGTAGCACACCCGGACAGTGTCTTTATTGCGGCTGGGGATTTTAACCACGCGGACCTGAAATCTGTACTTCACAATTTCCACCGTAATGTGAAGTGTGCTACCAGAGGAGATAGAACGCTGGACCAGGTGTACACCAACATGGCGAATGCGTACAGAGCCCAGGCTTATCCCCACCTGGGTCTGTCAGACCATCTCTCCCTTCTGCTACACCCAATATACACACAAAAGATCAAGAGCACTGGGATTACAACCAAAACCGTGAGAACATGGCCGCAGGATGCTATTCCGATGCTTCAGGACTGTTTCCACTGCACAGACTGGGATGTATTCAAGGTGCAGGACACTGACAATCGTGTCGCATTGGACAGTTACACCTCCACTGTCTTGGACTACATCTGTTTCTGTGTGGACAATGTAACAACTTGGAAACGATTCCGTGTGTTCCCTAATAATCCACCCTGGATGACACACGGAGTTCAACAACTTATTCGAACGAGGAACAACGCTTTCAAATCCGGGGACCAGGAGGCATACAGTGCTGCCAGGGCCAACCTGAGAAGAGGCATCAAGACTGCCAAGCAGCAGCACAGGAGGCGTATCGAGGCCAGGTTTGAGAACAACACAAACCCAAGGCAGGTCTGGGAGGGCATCAGGGCTATCACGGACTACAAAAGAAGAACACCATCACCCTCAGCCGACAGTTCTACTCTGGCTGAGGATCTAAATCTCTTTTATGCCCGTTTTGATAGGGAGAACACCGACCCTGTCCTGCCCCCTCTCCCCTCAACCGATCCTGCTCCAGTCCTGAGCACTCATGAGCTGAGGCGTGTGTTCCGGAGCATTAACACCAGGAAGGCGGCCGGGCCAGATGGAGTGCTGGGCCGGGTGCTAAAAGACTGTGCTGCGGACCTGGCGGACGTCTTCACCTCTATATATAACACCTCGTTGTCCTGTTCACTGGTACCATCATGTTTCAAAGCAGCAACCATCGTTCCCATCCCAAAACAGTCAAATGTCACATGCCTGAACGATTTCAGACCTGTGGCACTCACCCCCATTCCCGCCAAATGCCTGGAGAGACTGGTTATTAAACACATCAGAGCTGCCTTTCCACCATCCCTGGACTCGCACCAGTTTGCATACAGGGAGAACCGGTCAACCGAGGATGCGATCGCCACAGTGCTGCACACATTACTGAAGCACTTGGAACACAGGAACACCTATGCACGGCTCCTCTTTGTAGACTACAGCTCGGCTTTTAATACCATCCGGCCATACAAACTCCGTCCCAAACTCCACCAACTGGGACTTAACTCCTCTCTGTGCAACTGGATTGTGGACTTCCTCACTAACCGTAGACAGAGTGTCAGAGTGGGTAAGAACACCTCTTCCACCCTTGTGGTCAACACCGGTGCCCCTCAGGTGTGTGTTCTGAGCCCTCTGCTATACACTCTCTTCACCCATGACTGTATTTCCTCCTGCGCGTCCAATCTCATTGTTAAGTTTGCAGATGACACTACAGTGCTCGGACTTATATCCAACAATGATGAGACAAACTATAGGACAGAGGTGCAACAACTAGAGTCATGGTGCCACGACAATAACTTGGTCTTAAACACCAAAAAGACCAAGGAGATCATTGTAGATTTCCGGAAGAAGGGTCATAACAACCATCTGCCTCTCTTCATTGGCAGTGAGGCGGTGGAGAGGGTGAGCAGTTTTAAATTCTTGGGGGTAACTGTGACCGAGGACCTGTCCTGGGGCAACCATATCACCTCAGTTGCACGGAAGGCCCAACAGCGCCTCTACTACCTGAGGAGACTGCGGAGCGCACACATTCCCAGATCTCTGATGTTGAACTTCTACAACTGTGCCATCAGCAGCGTTCTGACGTATGGATTTCTAGTGTGGTTCCCCAGCTGCACCAAGGCCGATCAGCAAGCACTCCAGCGGGTGGTGAAGGAAGCTGGCAGAATTATTGGAACAAGTCTGCCAGAGATCAGTAATATCTTCCCCACTCGCTGTCTGAGGAGGGTGCACAGTATCCTGCGGGACCAACATCACCCTGCGCGCCACCTTTTCCATCTGCTGCCCTCAGGGAGAAGGTACAGGTCTATACAGGCCAGAACATCCAGACTGGCCAACAGCCTGTATCCACAGGCTGTGAGGCTCCTGAACTCTCTGCCCCCCTCTCACGGACAATAACCATATCCAACTTCTTAATAGCAATGAACTGGTCTGCATTGGTGCATCATATCTTTATTCTCTTCCCCCTCCTGCCCCCCCCCCCCCCTCTTTCTTAAATAGATAACTATCATAGCTGATATCATATCTCACAGTACAATAATATTGAATGGGTTGCATTGTTGTATTTTGTCATGTTTCTCAGGTCTTTGTCTGAATTTCTACGAACATTATTGCTAAGGATTGTCTTATTGCATTGGAGTCACACTGGGTTAAATATGTACACTTGGGTTTTAAGGGGTATTTATTATTTTCTTCTTTTTTTGGGTTGTATGGAAGCCCCAAACGCAATTTCATTGTTCTTGACAATGACAATAAATAATACTACTACTACTACAAGAACAAGCTCTGAGTACAAGAGCCATAGAGGCTGGGGTCTATCACACCAGGCAAGACCCCAGGTGCAGGCTGTGTAAAGATGCCCCAGAGACAATCCAGCACATAACAGCAGGGTGCAAGATGCTAGCAGGCAAGGCATACATGGAACGCCATAACCAAGTGGCCGGCATAGTGTACAGGAACATCTGTGCCGAGTATAACCTGGAAGTCCCGAGGTCAAAATGGGAGATGCCCCCAAGGGTGGTGGAGAATGACCGAGCTAAGATCCTGTGGGACTTCCAGATACAGACAGACAAACTGCTGATGGCTAACCAACCGGACATAGTGGTGGTAGACAAACAGAAGAAGACGGCCGTAGTGATCGACGTAGCGGTTCCGAATGACAGCAATATCAGGAAGAAGGAACACGAGAAGCTGGAGAAATACCAAGGGCTCAGAGAAGAGCTGGAGAGGATGTGGAGGGTGAAGGTAACGGTGGTCCCCGTGGTAATCGGAGCACTAGGTGCGGTGACTCCTGTCAAGGTTCGAATTTGAGGAAGAGACAAACGACTCCATGGTCCCTCAGTAGATGTCAGAATAGTGATTTTATTATACATATGTACATATGGGGAAGATGAGCGTCACAAGTCAATCTCCCTCAGAACAGTCTCTTCACAAGGTTTTTATTGCAATGATGACGTCAAGTCACATGATAAGTATATCAGTCAGTTCTCCCTTCTATGTCCTTGTATGGCTAAGAACAACAACATGTTCCAGATGTTTCTACTCCTCTGTATTCTGGGAACATAACCAATAGTGTGTATCTAAGTGTGCAGTTTTGTGATATTGTGAGTTCAGGCCAACCAAAGTTGAGTGTCCTCATATGACTTACTGCGGCCTGACTGGACCCCTAGTTAAACTGGTGCTTTACTAACTGATAGAGTATTGTATCTAGAATTCTATTATAGCAGATTTACTAAATGATAAGTGATACATGATAATATTGATGATAAGCTGATGCGGACTAATGAAGTAATAATGAAATAATGACAGTGCTTTATGAATGATATACAGTGACAGTAAAATAAGATGTTTTCCTCAATACTCCCAAGCTAGGCGAGTGGCTCCAGCAGATCCCGGGAATAACATCGGAGATCTCTGTCCAGAAGAGCGCAGTCCTGGGAACAGCTAAGATACTGCGCAGGACCCTCAAGCTCCCAGGCCTCTGGTAGAGGACCCGAGCTTGAAGGATAAACCGCCCGCAGGGGCGTGCTGGGTGTTTATATATATATATATATATATATATATATAAGTTAATTTCCCTCTCACCCCTGCAGGCAGTCTATCCTTCAAGCTTGGGTCCTCTTCCAGACACCTTGTCCTGCACAGTAACTTTGCTGTTCCTAGGACCGCACTCTTCTGAACAGAGATGTTGTTCCTGGGATCTACTGGAGCCACTTGCCTAGCTTGGGGGTCACTACACTGAGTGCTCCGATTACCTCTGTAGCCACTATTACCTTCAACCTCCACGTCCTCTAGAGTTCTTCTCTCAGTTCTTTTCTGAGCCCTTGGTACTTCCCGACTGTCGTTTGGTATAACTTCATCTAGCACTACTGCCATCTTCCTCTGCTTGTCTACCACTACTATGTCCGGTTGGTTAGCCATCAGCAGTTTGTCTGTCTGTATCTGGAAGTCCCACAGGATCTTACCTCGGTCATTCTTGGCCACCCTTCCCATTTTTGACATGGGACTTCCAGGCCAGATGTTTTTGTATACTATGCCAGCAACTTGGCTATGGCATTACAAGTATGCCTTGCTTGCTAGCATCTTGCACCCTGCTGTTATGTGTCGGATTATCTCAAGGGCATCTTTACACAGCCTGCACCTGGCATCTTGCCTGGTGTGGTAGACCCCTGCCTCTATGGATCTTGTACTTAGAGCTTAAGCCTATGGTGCCATGGTTATTTCCTCTGTGCTGTCTTTCCATCCAGCTTTATTCATCCATTGGTAGGATTTCTGGATGTCAGCCACTTTCTCTATCTGCCAGTGGTATATACCATGCAGGGGCAGGTCCTTCCATGATGCTTCCTCCTATTGCTCCTTTCTTTCTTGGGTTTCTGTTGATGAGGTATTCACTAAGCGCTCACTAGTATTCAGCCTACTTCCGTTCACTTAGCTTACAGTGCTACAGTACAGGGTAATAGGTGTTGATAGCCCAGATCTTGTTCTTGCCATTCAGTTGACTCCTCAGGACTTGCCTTGCAGGTATTTGGTGGTTGTAGCTTTATTAGCGGCCTCTTCGTTATTCACATTTCCCTGTGAGATTCCCAGGTTGTCAAGGGGTTGGGTTTTTACGATCCAGCATTCTGAGTTTTTTTAGTTTTTTTGTTTCTTAGGTTATATTTGAATATGTTAAGTTATTGCATTATTTTTAGTTAAGGTTTAGTCTAATCTATGATATCAAAGTCCTTTTAGTTTTGAGTCTTTGTCTGTTCTCTGTGTAGTCGGTCTTGTCCTCTATGTTTAACTTTTAGTTATGCCTGTGCTTTTGTTTCCCTTATCTGTTCTGATGTGTCTCTCCTTGTGTTCCATGTCTCCCCAGACTGTCATGTGATTCATATCTGTGTGTTCCATGTTGTCAAGCTCATGTTGCCATATCTACTTCCCATTATGTTTCCTGTTTTATATTGAAGCGTCCCATTTTCCATGGTTAGTGTGTTTAGTTTTCTTTCCCCTTTGGCGTCATGTGTTCCCCCAGGTGTTTGCACTTTCCTCATTACTCTCATGTGTATTTAAGTCTCTTTTTCTCCCTCTGTTCATTGTCAGGTCGTCTGTTTACCTCACCTCATGTTCCTGGAACTCATGTCATCTCAAGTCCCGGTTTTCTTAGGTGCATGCTCATTTTCACGTTTATATTTTACATTTATATGTCTAGCTTCAGCTTTCCCAGTTTAGGTTGTAATTTAGTTTTCACCATTGCCATTTTGTTTCTATGTTTTTCTAACAGCAAGAATAAAATTCTTGCTTTTAATTAGCTTCAGTTCTGCCCCTTGTGTTTCCTACTTTTAGGTCCGCTCCTTAAGCACACTGGCCATCCCAGCCATGACACAGGTACTGGTAGCTGTCCTTGATGTCTGCAATGTTGCCTTCTGGTAGTGCAGTCCCCTTACTTCTGACTACTTTCCCTCTCTTTGTTACCATACAACTACACTTCTCCACTCCGAATGACATTTCAGTGTTGTTGCTCTATATCCTTGTGGTGTGGATAAGTGAATCAATGTCTTATTCACTCCAGGCATATTCTCCTGCCTTTAAGCTCTCTGATGTACCTCCTAGGCGCCTTCTTCATTGAACCTTTCTGCAGGTCCAATACTTGGCTAACTTCCCTCCATGCTACCTTGATCTTGGCATCTAGTCTCCTTATCCATGGAGGGTACTATTCCTTGTAGCTGTTCATCTTGTAGCAAAGCATCTCATTGATCACTGCTATGCCATGCTGTAGATCAGCTGGCTGATTTCGGTGATGGTCGCAGTAGGGGTTGTCCGTAGTGCTGCATCCATACTACGGACTATCTTCTACCTAAAGTACCTTCAGAGGGTACTTTACGTAATCTTTCTAACCAGCTGCACAGGGTCCAAGTTTCCAGCTTTGTCTTAATCCTATTGTCATGTTTATGCTGTGTGGCAGGCAGGAAGTAGAATCCAAGCACAGGACTCATACACAGAGAGGAATTAAACTCCATGCGGCACCCTTATTGCTGGGAACAAAGTCCATACTAATACAAAACTAAGCCAAAAAAAAGAAACTAGAAACATGAAACTCAAACCTAAAACCTAATAGGGAACAAAACTAAGAACAAAGAACTAGGAAGCACAGAGGAAAACACACATCAGAGAGGCCACATGAAGGTTAATGACACAAAAACAAGCAGGGGAAGACTGAGGACTATAATACACAGGCTGGATAATGAGAGGATTGGGAACAGGTGGAAACACAGCTGGGACTTATCATACATAATGAGACAAGGAGAAGAAAAACTAGACACACTGATCTAGGGCAAGGACTATCAAAATAAAACAGGAAACACACAGATAAAAACTCAGATTTCAAGACAACAAGCTTATGTTAAAAACCCCAACTCTTTGATCTTCGGGCTGAAAGAAGAACAACACTTGGTGTTTAATGCTCAATCAACAATCACTTCAATCAATACAATTCTCTTTCTTCCTTACAAAAACTTTGAGCATTACAAACTTCAAACTTTATTTAATTTTGGAACCTAAAATAAATTAGAATGTTGCTTTCTCTTGGACTTCTAAAGTCTTTTGTGGACCTTTGGCTGTACATGTAAAGACTGTTTTTCTCCCCTGAGCCAGCTCATCCTGAGTCACCTGGGCCTGCTGCATACCCTGTGCAGCCCCAGGCAGATCATCAGTCTTAGCCAGAGGTCCTCCCACCATCTGGTCCTGCTCTATCTCGGCTAGAGGTCTCTACGCCATTTGGTCCTGGTCTGTCTCTGCAGTGTCTGCTCCTACTCTGCCCTGTCCTGCTCCACCCAAGCCAGTGGTCAGTTCCAGTTGTCAGTCCCCAGCCAAGCCACCCAAGTTTTGTTGCTTCTGCTGATGCTAGCCTCCACTTAAGCCACCTTAACTGTCCCATCACTTCCGTCAGTCCCCTGTGAAGCATGCGGTCATTCTCCAGGACTTATTTTCTTACTTTGTTTTTGGACTCACTTCCTCACTGTTTTTGGCGTTGGAATTCTCCATTCTGGCCCCCGCCACCTGTTTCCCCAGTCATGTCTCTGTATGATTATCTGGGGCTTCTGTCTCTCTGCACCTCATGCTATCTCTCTCTGTCTCCTTATTGCTCTCTGTCTTTTAGCTCTGTCATGTCCTGAGATGGGCAGTAACATAATGCATTACTGTAATCCAATTACTTTTTTCAAGTAACGAGTAAAGTAAGGGATTACTGTTGCAAAAAAAGGTAATTAGATTACCGTTACTTTCCCGTAAGCACGCTGCGTTGCTGCGTTACTAAAACCGTGATTTTTTTTTTTGTGAATGTCTCATGACAATGATGTAAGCGAGTGCGATGTTCATGGCAACAATTCAATTCAATTCAATTCAATTTTATTTATATAGCGCCAAATCACAACAAAAGTCGCCTCAAGGTGCTTTATATTGTACAGTAGATCGCACAATAATAAATACAGAGAAAAACCCAACAATCATATGACCCCCTATGAGCAAGCACTTTGGCGACAGTGAGAAGGAAAAACTCCCTTTTAACAGGAAGAAACCTCCGGCAGAACCAGACTCAGGGAGGGGCGGCCATCTGCTGCGACCGGTTGGGGTGAGAGAAGGAAGACAGTATAAAGACATGCTGTGGAAGAGAGACAGGGGTTAATAACAGATATGATTCAATGCAGAGAGGTCTGTTAACACATAGTGAGTGAGAAAGGTGACTGGAAAGGAAAAACTCAATGCATCATGGGAATCCCCCGGCAGCCTATGTCTATTGCAGCATAACTAAGGGAGGATTCAGGATCACCTGATCCAGCCCTAACTATATGCTTTAGCAAAAAGGAAAGTTTTAAACCTAATCTTAAAAATAGAGACAGTGTCTGTCTCCCGAATCCAAACTGGAAGCTGGTTCCATAGAAGAGGGGCCTGAAAACTGAAGGCTCTCCCTCCCATTCTACTTTTAAATACTCTAGGAACAACAAGTAGGCCTGCAGAGCGAGAGCGAAGTGCTCTAATAGGGTGATATGGTACTACAAGGTCATTAAGATAAGATGGGGCCTGATTATTTAAGACCTTGTATGTGAGGAGCAGGATTTTTAATTCAATTCTGGATTTAACAGGAAGCCAATCAAGGGAAGCCAAAACAGGAGAAATATGCTCTCTCTTTCTAGTCCCTGTCAGGACTCTTGCTGCAGCATTTTGGATTAGCTGAAGGCTTTTCAGGGAGTTTTTTGGATATCCTGATAATAATGAATTACAGTAGTCCAGCCTGGAAGTAATAAATGCATGAACTAGTTTTTCAGTGTCACTCTGAGACAGGATATTTCTAATTTTAGAGATGTTGCGCAAATGGAAGAAAGCAGTCTTACATATTTGTGTAATATATGCGCTGAAGGACATGTCCTGGTCAAAAATGATTCCAAGGTTCCTCACAGCGTTACTGGAGGCCAAGGTAATGCCATCCAGGGTAAGAATCTGGTTAGATACCATATTTCTAAGCTTTTCAGGGCCGAGTACAATAACTTCAGTTTTATCTGAATTAAGAAGCAGAAAGTTAGCGGCCATCCAGGTCTTTATGTCTTTAAGCCATTCCTGCAGTTTAACTAATTGGTGTGTGTTATCTGGCTTCATGGACAGATAGAGCTGCGTGTCATCTGCATAGCAGTGAAAATTTATGCTATGTCTTCTAATGATGCTGCCTAAGGGAAGCATGTATAATGTAAACAGAATTGGTCCTAGCACTGAACCCTGTGGAACTCCATAATTAACCTCAGTGTGTGAAGAGGACTCTCCATTTACATGCACAAATTGGAGTCTATTAGATAGATATGATACAAACCACTGCAGTGCAGTACCTGTAATACCTACAGCATGTTCTAATCGCTCTAATAGGATATTATGGTCAACAGTATCGAATGCTGCTCTAAGGTCTAGTTCATGACTTTGGAACCTAAAATAAATTCAGCCTGGTGCTGAAGAGAAACCTAGGGTTGTTCTTATTTTCTTCAATCAGTGACGATTAGTAAGATGTTCTGGCTTTGCGGAGGGCTTTCTTATAAAGCAGAAAACTATTTCTCCAGGCTAAATGATGATCCTCTAAATTTGTGACACGCCATTTCCTCTCCAGCTTACGAGTTTTCTGCTTTAGGGTACGTGTTTGAGAATTATACCACAGAGTCAGGTACTTCTGATTAGAGACCTTAGTTTTCACAGGAGCTACAGTATCCAGAGTCGTACGTAGTGAGGAGGTGAAATTATTAACAAGATAATCGACCTCTGTTGGGGTAGCGTTCAGATAGCTGCTCTGCTCTGTGTTGGTACAGGGCATTGAAGATGATAACAGTGGGTGGATTATATTCTTAAACTTAGTTACAGCGCTTTCAGAAAGACATCTACTTTGATAAAGTCTACTCCCCACTGCTGTGTAATCAGTTATTGTAAATGTAAATGTTATCAGGAAATGATCAGACAGCAGAGGGTTTTCAGGAAACACTGTTAAATGTTCAGTTTCTATGCCATATGTTAAAACAAGCTCTAGAGTGTGATTAAAGTGGTGGGTGGGTTCTTTTACATTTTGAGAGAAACCAATTGAGTCTAATAACAGATTAAATGCCATGTTGAGGCTGTCATTTTTAGCATCTACATGGATGTTAAAATCACCCACAATAATTATTTTATCTGAGCTCAGAACTAAATTAGATATAAAGTCTGAGAAATCAGACAGAAACTCTGTGTAAGGCCCAGGTTGTCACGGTCCGCTGTGACGGACCGAGTGGAGAATGCGTGTAATGGACCCAGGTGCGTACACAAGTGAACAGACGGGAGTGAGCTTTAACAGAAGGCGAGCCTTTAATATGGCTGAAAACAAGGTGTGCAAATACAGCAGGGATGGCGTGGCTAAACAAAAACCTAAACTGGGAACAAACTATGGTGAGGCTATGGCTTGGAAGACAACAGCCCAGGCATGGGAACACAGAGGGTGGGAACACAGACGACGCGACACAGACTGTAAGAAACACAGAGACTAAATACACATGAGGGATGATCAGGGGAAGTGGCCACACATGGGAACGCAGCTGATATACATGAACTTAACGACAGGAGGAGTGAAACTGAATACACTGACATTCAATACAGACTTTCAAAGTAAAACAGGAAACATGGAGATTAGACGTGACATGAAGTAAATATAACCATGCAGACATGACTCATGACAGATAGACACACGAACCAGGGAGACTCAGTACAGGGGAAGATGACAGAAGCGACAGCATGAACTTGACAACACAAGACACACGGACATAAACACATGAAGGGCAAGGGAGGCTATATACAAGGGTAATATAATTACAAATGAGCTGGAATAACTAAATGAACCTAAACAATCAATAAACATCAAAACAGACTAAACACAAAACACTGGGTCGCACGACCCAGGACCATGACACAGGTGGACGATAGATGATAACAAGTAAGACTGGTTTCTGAGTTTCACAGCTGTGGTGGACAATGTTAAGCATCAGGCTTTCAAATGAGCTAAAAGTCTGTCTTGGTCTTTCATTAATTAATAGGCTGGTGTGAAAAATTGCTGCCACACCGCCCCCTCGGCCTGTGCTTCGAGATTTCTGGTAGTTAGAATGACTTGGGGGTGTTGATTCATTTAAACTAACATAATCATCCTGCTGCAACCAGGTTTCTGTAAGGCAGAGTAGATCAATTTGTTGATCAATTATTAAGTCATGTACTAACAGAGACTTGGAGGAGAGAGACCTAATATTTAATAATCCACATTTCACTGTTTTACTCTTTGGTTCAGATGTGGATACTGTATTGTTCTTTCTTTGTGATTGTTTATGTTTAAGTTGTTTGTTGCTGGTTTTTAGTTTGTTTTTTGTCTTTTTGGAAGCTGACACAGTCTCTATGGAGATGGGTTTTTGGGGGGGTAGCAGGAGGAGAGAAGCTGCAGAGAGGCGTGTAAGACTGCAACTCTGCTTCCTGGTCCCAACTCTGGATAGTCATATTTTGGGGGGTTTAATAAATTTTTCCATATTTCTAGAAATGAGAGCTGCTCCATCCAAAGTGGGATGGATGCCGTCTCTCCTAACAAGACCAGGTTTCCTCCAGAAGATTTGCCAATTATCTATGAAGCCCACATCGTTTCTGGGACACCACTCAGACAGCCAGCAATTTAAGGAGAACATGCGGCTAAACATGTCACTCCTGGTCTGATTGGGGAGGGGACCAGAGAAAACTATAGAGTCCGACATTGTTTTAGCAAAGTTGCAAACCGATTCAATATTGATTTTAGTGACCTCCGATTGGTGTAACCGGGTGTCATTACTGCCGACGTGAATTATGATCTTACTGTATTTATGTTTACCCTTAGCCAGCAGTTTTACATTTCCCTCAATGTCGCCTGCTCTGGCCCCTGGAAGACAATTGACTATGGTTGCTGGTGTCATGTTCCAAACAGGTACAGAGTTTAAGTTCATTTATTGATTCATAAGGATTTTATTGGTCCTTCACATGTCTGAGAACAGAATCACCAATTACCAGAGTTTGAGTGTTGTACACTCTCAGAATCGGTGCAGTCTGACTTTGACAGGGTCGTGCCCCCTGCTGGTCAGTGAAAAACTGACTGGCAGGAGGTGAAGACGATCGTCGTTGGGCCAGCTACACAAGCAGTCAGGAATTTTTCCTCATCGGCATCACAGACTGTGATATATTTATGCCGGAATGTAAACAGAATACATTTTAGATTTTTCAAAAGAAAAATAAGAAGAATTTACGTGTATAACCCAAAACTACCCACACATAAAGAAACCTGGCTGGCTCACCACATGTAACACAGTAAAGTAAATAATAATAATAATAATAAGAAGAAGAAATAGAAGAAGAATAAGAATAAGAATGATGATAAACAAACAATTGGGTCAAGAAGTAAGTTGGACAAATTCCAGTCAAGTTCATTTGACCTATGATAGGCCATGTTCCAAACAGGTACAGAGTTTAAGTTCATTTATTGATTCATAAGGATTTTATTGGTCGTACAGCAATGGCATGGAGGTCAGGCAGCTCGCCATCCTGCACTGATCAGAACTCTGATTGCAGGAAAAAAACCATCGAGTAGATTGAGTGAGGGCACAATGCTGAATAAATCAGGTCAAGTGTACTAAAACCTTAAATTAAATTATGATCACACATCCTTGGTGTTTCTAACCACACTTCAGAGCAGTGTTTAGAAAAATCTGCACTTCAGAAGCGTAACACTGTGTTGAAACGTCAGTGTCGAGTGTCTCATCCCTACCATTCCTTTTTTGATCATGTGTTGCATAAGGTCAGACAGAAAAATAATTTTATACTTTAGTCAGCAATCCAAAGAGTGACTTCTTATCGTTACACTCATCAAGAGAATAAGATTTATTCTACAAGTTTTTGTACAAACCAGTAGCGTTACATGAACGTTTATGAGATTTATAATAGATCAGGTTTGTTTTAATTCAACATGAGTAACTTAATATTTAAATGCATAAACAATGGAAAAGAATATTCTTTTTTTTAAAGAGAACACATAAAATTGACCTGCACAGAATCTACTTTTTTAATAATAACAGAAACACAACAAATTAGACTGTTTGGTATAGATGTTTATTTAATTTGACTTTCATTTACTAGACAAAAAGAACACTAAACTTTTTAAAGAAACATTGTGATGAAAAAATGGATTTAAATACATATTTTTACAATAAATAATAGAGTTGTGTTTACACATATAAACTACAATGATTTAGGACTGCATTTAGAATAGATACAAGAAGTACCTTTCTCTAATGATTAGAATCAGATCCAAAACTTGCATTATGGTTATTATTAAACTTTAATATACCCGTATTAGCATCCAAGGACACACAATTATCTACACGAAGTGTGTGTCAGACATTTTCATATGTTCACATATGGGTACACAGGCTGTCTTGTTTCCATTATGTTGATTGTGTTTAGACAGTTTATCACATTGATTTAATCTCTTGCAAGAATGGAATGAAAACGTAAAACGCTCTGGTGCAATGGAGCAAGGAACCTGTACTTAGTGACACGCATTCCTATTTTCCGTGCGGCCTCCACCTCTTGAAACATCTCATCTGTGTAGTACATGCGCGTGTTCTCAGCCACCATGCGATCAATCTTGCTGATTAGCTCATTCACTTGCTTTCTGCCCCTGTTTGTGTTTTCAAAGACGTGGAACCTATTTCCACATCTTTTGGTAATGTCTTTAAGACCTTGGTGGCCTTTATTTACATATTGCTCTATGGTCATGTCTCCAAGATCGCCACCGCGGGTGAACAACACAATCATGTAATGGTTAGCCCTTGGACCAAACAGCTCCTGCAGGGCTTCCACAGAGTTTTTTTCTTCTTTGGTGAATCGACCGACTTGGATAACCAGCAGGAACACGTGAGGACCTGGACAGGAGATTTCAACACATCTCACAATTTCTTTTTTGATGATTTCTGCGGATTTTCCCGTGTCCAGAATGCCTGGTGTGTCTACCACACTAACTACCCTATTACCAAACTTCTTCACATGTTGTTCACAAGATTCAGTCACTGACTCTGAACTGGGAGAAGAAAAGAAACATTTTTCTCCCAGGATGGTGTTTCCAACTGCACTTTTTCCCACACCAGTTTTTCCAATCAGCACAATCCTCAAGTCAGGACCTGAAACACAATTAACTAATTTGATTTAACCCATATACACAAGGGTGTAACAAGAACCTCAGTGAAACTGGGAAATTTTGACACTTTTCAAAGGAAAATAGTCAGGACCTGAAACACAGATTTCCCCGGAACTATTTACGATGTCAGAAATCAATAACTCAGCATCTCAGAATCTCATTTTGGGATATTAACTATACACAGGTAGAGCTTACCTTGTGGAAATAAAGCCATATTTTATTGAAGTATTGTCCCGGCAGAGGTGAGAGCTATGAATGTGAATATTTCTGTTGAACTCAATATTTATAGCTCCATAGCTGACACGCCTCCAGTACTTGCATAACAGGTTTATGAAATATTGACAGAGCAGCACAGCATAAGTGAGGAAACAGTAAGGAGAAGAAAGATTTGTAGTTGCTTAAAGTATAAGAACAACTGTTTTTCACAGAAAACTATATTTCAATTGCCCTTGGCAACTTGCATTTTCTGAAGAAGAAATTTAAAAACTACCTCATTCAAATGACCTGTAACTGTATAAAATATAACAATAATTAATAACAAGTTTGTGTAACTCTTAAAAAAAAACACACAGTTACAAGAAGTTTATGTTAGTTTAAATTAATTAAGCCATACTAATTGTCAGTATTGCCAGTTTACTAATCAACCAAAGACCCAGACGGAGTTTTAATTCATTTGAAAGCCTGATGCTTAATCTTGTCCACCCCAGCTGTAAAACTCAAAAAAGTAGTTTTATTTGTTATCTCTCATCCAAGTAGTCCCTACTCAGTTTCCCTCTGATTTCTCAGACTCTTCATCAGATTTAGTTCCCAGCTCAGAAAAAATTATTATTATTATTTCAACATTCATGTAGATACTAAACATGACAGCCTCAAGAGGGGATTTGATCGTTTATAAGACACAATTTGCTTATTTTAAATTGTAAAAGACCCCACCCACCATTTAATCACACTCTAGATCTTGTTCTGACAGTATTCTCTGAAACCACTCTTTTTTTTCTGATCATTTCCTGATAACATTTACAATAATTGATTACACAGCGGTGGAGAGTAGACTTTATCACAGTAGATGTTTTTCTGAAAGCACTGTAACTAAGTTTAAGAATATAATCCACCCACTGTTATCATCTTCAATGCCCTGTACCAACACAGAGCAGAGCAGCTATCTGAACGCTACTCCAACAGAGGTTGATTATCTTGTTAATAATTTTACCTCCTCACTACGCACGACTCTGGATACTGTAGCTCCAGTGAAAACTAAGGTCTCTAATCAGAAGTACCTGACTCCGTGGTATAATTCTCAAACACGTACCCTAAAGCAGATGACTCGTAATCTGGAGAGGAAATGGCGTGGCACAAATTTAGAAGATCATCATTTAGCCTGGAGAAATAGTTTGTTGATTTATAAGAAAGCCCTCCGCAAAGCCAGAACATCTTACTATTCATCACTGATTGAAGACAATAAGAACAACCCCAGGTTTCTCTTCAGCACTGTAGCCAGTCTGTGAGTCTGTATCTACTATGAGGAGACTTAAGTTATTTTGCGACTATAGAGAGGGCTTTATCAGAAGTTGGTCTGCACCCTAACAGAGCTGTTTTTTCCATGTTGTCATCAAACATATATTTCTTACAAAATTTTATTGCTTCTTGGCAAGAAATGTTATAAAGTTGGAACACCGGTTTATTTCCTTTCAAATGGTGCCACATTTGTAAAGAAAATACATTTGTGGGTTGTCAATGAAGGTTCTCAGTCATCCAGGTCATCTTAAGTCTAAGGCGCTTGGACAGAAAAGTGTCTGGACTTCTTTGAGTTGCTTGAAGACGTTACATTATGGAGAAACTCCTAAACACAGACTTAACAATGTGGTGTATGCTGTACAGTGTAGCGAGGAATGCCCAGACCTCTACATTGGAGAGACCAAACAGCCACTTCATAAACGCATGGCACAACACAGAAGCGCCACCTCCACAGGACAAGACTCAGCTGTCCATCTGCATCTTAAGGTCAAAGGTCACTCTTTCAATGATGCCAATGTTCACATTTTGGACAGAGAGGACAGATGGTTTGAAAGAGGAGTGAAAGAAGCCATCTATGTCCACTGTGAGCGACCATCTTTGAACAGAGGCGGGGGTTTACGACACCAACTGTCTGCCATCTATAATCCAGTTTTGAGATCCCTTCCCAGACGCCTTAATGGCACTCACCCCCTTGGCCATCTGACCTCAGGACCCATTTTCACACCTTGGCTCATGTGATACTCCCACAGGGCCTAAATTTGGGACTCTCCACCATTTGACCTTAGGACTGAAGCATCTTCTCAAATGAGAGGTGAAATGTCTTCAAGCAACTTAAAGAAGTCCAGACGCTTTTCTTTGCAAGCTCCTTAGACTACATTTGTGGGTTGAACAGTTTAAATATGTGGGTTGTGCCTATGAAAAACTTGTTAAATCTTCTCTGCCAATGCTAAACAGCTTATTCTGCTGCTGAATCTTGTTATGTGTCATTTATTGGATTGGATGATAGAAGTTGGTGGTTGGCGGTTTAGCAATTTATTATAGCCATAACAAGATAAATGTCCATGCATTTAGTGCTAAGTTTATATATCGTGGAGTGGTGTTCCCTGGAAGAAAGGGAGAAGGTAGGTGACACGGTGAATGAAAGAGTGGTACAGGTACCTAAGTAATCTGAAGACAGAGGACTGCATGAGCGCATGAGTGCTTAATTATGCTGCCTTGCAGGAAAGGTGAGTCTAGCACTCACACACGCACAAAGCCAAGTGTAAGAGACGCAAAAGAAAGAGAAAGAATAGCAAACCACAATGGAGGCATGGGATCAGGATAAAACAAAGAACATAACATTAAACTTCAAACAATAAAAAAAAAACAATATTCTGTCATATACTAAAATATTTGAGATAACATCATTTTTTTTCATCAATTGTCACACAGGGAATGTGATGGAATGAAGACAGCAAAGCAAACTGAGTCTTTTCATAATTGTACATTAACATGAATAATGTTTCATAAACTTTCCTATTTTCCTTATTCACTTCAGTCTTTGAGTACTTAAGTATGCTGCGTTACAGGAAAGGTGAGCCTAACATTCACACACACACAAACCCAATTGTAAGAGACAAAGAGAAAGATAAAGGATAGCAAACCACAATGAGATCAGGATATACCAAGGGACATAACATTCAACCTCAAAAAAAATAAAAAGAAGAATATTCTAGTATATATGGTAAATGGCCTGTATTTATATAGCGCTTTACTAGTCCCTAAGGGCCCCAAAGCGCTTTACATATCCAGTCATCCACCCATTCACACACTGGTGATGGCAGCTACATTGTAGCCACAGCCACCCTGGGGAGCACTGACAGAGGCGAGGCTGCCAGACACTGGCGCCACCGGGCCCTCTGACCACCACCAGTAGGCAACGGGTGAAGTGTCTTGCCCAAGGACACAACGACCTAGACTGTCCAAGCCAGGGCTCGAACCGGCAACCTTCCGATTACGAGGCGAACTCCCAACTCTTGAGCCACGATCGCCCCATACTAAATATACTATACATATACTAAAATATCTGGGATAGAATTTTCACACAGTGAATGTGATGAAATGAAGACAGCAAAGCAAACTGAGTCTTTTCATAATCGTACTAGTGCATTTCATAACAGTACAATATCATGAAAAGGTTCTTTGTTCTAATAATTTCATGAACTTTCCTATATTCTTATTCACTTCAGTCTTTTACATTTTAAGTTTTATTCCCAAATTCTCTGCAGGGTTTGGATTCAGCTAGCCTAAATAATCAGCAGGACATGAGACTTCAGCACATCACGCAATTTATTTTTGCTCGTGACCTCTTCAGTTTGTCTGGTTTGGGTGTTAGTGGATGAAAATCAAATTTCTGACGAATTCTCCACCACAAAGACGACACAACTGAATGTTAAAAACGTTATATATAGCTTCACACATGACACACCTCCAGCATTTGCATAACAGGTTATTAAAACAGACGAAGATCTGCACAGCTTGCAGACGCCACACAGCTCGTCTTCTTCACTTTGCTAAACTGGACTGAAGGACTGAAGGACTATGTCTTCTAGTGGGTGAAAATGTTCTGTAAATAGTATTTTAGTTGTTTTGCTGAAATGAAAAGAACTGCATAGCAAATGGGAAAACTAACCATGTGACTTATTGTTTTCACAGAAAGGAAGATTGTAGTTGTTATCCTGGGAAGAGATGAAGTCTTGAAGAAAGCTCTAATAACCAACATCCTGGGAAAAGATTTATCTAAACTAAATAAAAGACAAACTTTGAAAAAGATTGAGATCTATGTAAATGATATATATGAAGTCATGTTTACGCCAGACTTGTATGCAGAATTTAAGGACATACAAGACTTGTTGTGTATTAATCGATATCCTGACATGTGTCTGCTGGTGGTAGAACATGGCTTTTCACCAGACGATGTTCGGAAGCAGATAGAACATCTGAGCAATAAGACTGAAAAACCTGCAGAAGAGTTTACGGTTTTGCTTCCACTGAGTTATAAACCCACAGATTACTCGTTCATATCCTGCACCATGGAACAGGTTTTCAGTGAGCTCGACAGACTGGCTGAAAGCAGAAATCTGATGCCAGCAAAAACAAAGTAAGGATGAAAAATAACATAACAGTGTAATATTTTTTTATTGTATTTGTGAGGGAAGGGTTGGTATGTTACTTCAACAGGCTTTGTTTGAACATTAGGATGACAGATAAACCTGTTCCACCTTTGCCAGCACCACGCACTAAGATTGCAATGGCAGGTAAACCTTGTCTTTCAGACTTGTTCAGACTTATATCAATTGAGTTCAACTTCATTGTTCATAAGTATGTTGACTTTTCTGAACTTATTTGCATTTAACTGTTGTTATACATTAATCAGGAAAGCGTACCAGCAACAAAGTGAACCTTGTTCTCCTGGGAATGTCTGGGACTGGAAAGAGTGCGAGTGGAAACACCATCCTTGGAAAGCCAGTCTTCTTCTCTAGACCCAGTTCAAAGTCAGTCACCAAAGATTGTGAGATAGCAGAAACAGAGATAAATGGCAAACATGTGCGTGTGATAGATACTCCAGACATGTTTGATGATGACATTGAAGAATCAGTTAAGAACAAATATCTAAAACAGTGCAAAGAGCTCTGTGAGTCACACCCTTGTGTGTATGTACTTGTGATGCACATAAGCAGATTTACAGATGGTGAGAGAAACATACTGAAAAAACTGGAAAAAGCTTTTGGGAGGAATGTTAAAGAACAAACTATCATCCTGTTCACTAAATCAGATGATTTGCATCGTTCTGGAAAAACGCTGACTGATGTTCTGCATAGTTGCCAACCTGATCTGAAGGAAATGATTCAACAGTTGGGCAACAGATGTGTTCTCTTTGAGAATAACAGATCAGGTTCAGCTCAGGTGGAAAAGCTGCTGGACACAGTGATCATGGTGTTAGAAAAACAGCAGAAATTATAATGTCATGTGTCAGATCATGTCCAGTGTAAAGATATGAGAAATAGTTTGACCATGAAGTTATTTGATATCTTAAACTCGTAGATAAAAATGTTATAATTTTGATTTTTAGCCATAATTTTTCTTTGTTCTCTACAAACTGGCGAATGAACGATTGCTTTCTGAATTGTTTTCTTTTTTGCTTTTGTTTTTTTGTTGTTGGTTTTTTTTTTTTTGGGGGGGGGGGGGTCAATCTTGGTAAAATAAATCAATGAAAGCTCATTTTGTAAAGTGAAATAGTAACAAATTATTGCTGAATTCAATAAAACAAAGTTAATGTGCATCTGGTGTCTCTTGGATAAACAGAACATTGTTAGGTCTTTAGTTTTGTGTTTGGTCCTCTGTAAAAACATCTCAGGTATTCAGGTTAATTTAGTAGAAGTGATTGAGCTGCAGAGATTCCAAGACACCAACAAACTTCCGAAAAGGCTCCTGTGATGTCTCATAAATACATAAATATCCATATGCTGGATTTTAAAATGGCATGTGGTGAAAACCTGTAATAAATGAGATTTAAAGAATATGAAATGTTAAAATGTATAGACTGGATACCTTATATGAAAATATAAAATTAACCTAATTTTTTCAATTAAGTACAGCATAACGGCATTTGTCCAGTTGTCGTCCTCGTGCACGAGAAACATAAAGAACTTTGCCTAATCGCTCGTCTTGCTTTGCTGTGTAGAAGTGTCTTGAACTTTCCAGCGAGTAGGTTTATGCTACAAACCTATCAATAATCTTAGCCAGTTATTTATCTGTTCATTTATGTAATTATTTTATTTTATTTCATTTTAGTTTTTTATCTGGAACCAAAACTGTATCCAGGTGCAGCTTCATCAAATGCCACTATAACTGCTGATGTGTCGCCATCTACTGGCCATTTGATGAATAAGCCAGGATAAAGAACTTATGATCTTGCTGCACATTTATTTAGTTCAGTTCATCCATTCATCCATCAATTCGCTTCCGCTTATCCTTTTCAGGGTCACGTGGGATACTGGAGCCTATCCCAGCTGCCCAACAATCATATGACCTATGAGAAGCGCATTGGTGACCAGAGGTGGGTCCAGTATCCAAAATTGTACTCAAGTAAGAGTAAGATAAGAGATAAGATAAGATAAGATAAAACTTTATTAATCCCTCGGGTGGGTTCCTCTGGGAAATTCGGTTTCCAAAAAGCACAGCACCGACAGAAGTTACAGAGTTACAGAATATTATACACACACACACACACACACACACACACACACACACACACACACATATATATAAATACAGAGACAAATATAAATAAAATATACAAAGGGGATAAATAGAATAAATAGGAATAAAAATAAAAATACAAGTGAATTGCACATTTCAAGTATTGAGGTCTATTGCACCATTGACTATTAACAAAAGTATTGCACAAAAGGTATTGCACAGTGAGGTGAAGAGGCACTACAGCTTAGTTGTTCCCCCCTCCTTTGTCCTCCTGTTTCCCCTCCCTCTCCCCTCCAGAGAGGAGTTAAACAGTTTGATGGCGTGTGGGACAAAGGAGTTTTTAAGTCTGTTAGTTCTTGTCTTGGGGAGAAGCAACCTGTCACTGAACAGACTCTTCTGGTTGTTAATGGCCGTGTGCAGAGGATGCCCAGCATTGTTCATAATGTCCAGCAGTTTTTTTAGTGTCCTTTTCTCTGCCACTGTCACCAGAGTGTCCAGCTTCATGCCGACCACAGAGCCAGCCTTCCTGATCAGTTTCTCCAGCCTGCATGAGTCCTTCTTTGCTGTGCTGCTCCCCCAGCACACCACAGCATAGAAAAGTACTCCAGCAACCACCGACTGGTAAAACATCCTCAGGAGCTTCCTGCAGATGTTAAAAGACCTCAGCCTCCTGAGGAAGTACAGTCGGCTTTGGGCTTTTTTATACAGGTGCTCTGTGTTGCATGACCAGTCCAGTTTATTGTCCACCCACAGCCCGAGGTACTTGTACTTGTTGACCACCTCCACCTCCTCCCCCTCTATCTGAACCGGCAGTGGACCTTCTCTGGACCTCCCGAAGTCCACAACCAGTTCCTTTGTCTTTGAGGTGTTGAGTTGAAGGTGGTTTGTGTGACTCCATGCGACAAAGTTCCTCACAAGACTTCTGTACTCCTCTTCCTGATCATCCCAGATACACCCCATGATGGCTGTGTCATCTGCAAATTTCTGAATGTGGCATAATTCAGAGTTGTAGCAGAAGTCAGAGGTGTACAGGGTGAAGAGAAGAGGGGACAGCACAGTTCCCTGTGGTGCTCCTGTGCTGCTGACCACAGTGTCAGACGTGATGTCCTTCAGCCTGACGTACTGTGGTCTGTCAGTGAGGTAGTCGGAGATCCAAGCCACCAGGCAGGGGTCCACCTCCATCCTGTTCAGTTTTTCCTGAAGCATACAGGGCCGGATGGTATTGAAGGCACTGGAAAAGTCAAGAAACAGGATCCTGACCATGCCTTTTCCCCCATCCAGGTGTGAGTGGGCTCTATGCAGGAGGTACAGGATGGCATCCTCCACTCCGACATCCGCCTTGTATGCAAACTGTAGTGGGTCCTGGGCATGTTGTACCTGTGGTCGGAGGAGGTTGAGGAAGAGCCGCTCTAGAGTCTTCATAAGATGTGACGTCAGTGCCACCGGTCGGAAGTCATTCAGCTCATTGGGCCGGTTCCTTTTGGGGGCCGGGACGATGCAGGATGTCTTCCATAGGGCGGGCACTCTCCCCAGTCGCAGACTGAGATTGAAGACTCGTTGTAGCGGCTCCCCAAGTTCAGCAGCACACGCCTTTAGCATCCTAGGACACACCTTGTCTGGGCCTGCTGCCTTTCTGGGGCAAAGCTTCCTCAGTTGTCTCCTGACCTGATCCACTGTGACCCTGGGAGATGTTTGGGAGGATTACTTCCTCCAAACCATCAACGTGTCTTTTAGACCCCATTCCTACAAAACTGCTCAAAGAAGTCCTGCCATTAATTAATGCTTCAATCTTAAATATGATCAACCTATCTCTTTTTTTTTTCTTTTTTCTTTTTTTGCCTGTCCCATTTGGTTCTTTAGCCATCAGAATTGTTGTCTGAAGACAAACAAGGATACCCAATGGATTTACTTTGCCAAATGGATCATCACGGCCTTGCCGTATTGGTCCATTTGATCAACCTTTGTTGTTATTATTTATTTTATTTTATTTTCAGTTCTTACAGACGGGACAGACATGACTGAGGGATAGGAAAGGGAGAAAGAAAGATGAAGGAAAAGAAAAACAGAAAGGAAGAGGGACAGTGAGAAAGGGCACTTAAAAAGAGAAAGAAGAGAAAAAAAATGTTGTTGTGTTGCAAGCAGGACCGACAGCGCACTATGTGCTTGGAAATACCAGCCAATAGAGGTGTAGTTTATGTTTATGAACAGTGAACACCCGTGTACACACCTGTGTGGATCAGTGCGCTTGTATTCAAAAGGTTTCCCCATGTAATGGTCTGCTAGAGGATGTAGGGAGCCATAGTCCTGTCCCCGAGGGCATGAAGCAGGCATGGAGGAGATCCAGGCTCCAGACATCCAGAGGCCCCAGAGTGCTAGAGCCCAAGGAGGACCACCGGAGGGGCATCCGTGCCACCCTCCTGGGAAGAGCTGAGGAGAGCCCCAGATGAGGGGTCACCCAGTAGCCATGGAGCAGAAACCAGAGGGGGCTGCATGCCCGCCGGCTCTGCCGGCAGCCAGCTGTGCCAGAGTGAACCAAGCCGCAGGCCCGAGAGGCCGGAGGCCCGAGGGCCACCGCCCCGGAAGAGGCCTGACCGGGCAACAGGCACCAGTCCCCACCAAGTAATCACCGGGAGTGAGCCGGTACCTACCTTAGCGCCCAGCCCCGGACACCAAGAACCACCAATGCACCGACCCCTGAGGGCATCAGTCACCGGCAGGAAGTGTGGTGAGGGGAGATAGGCCTTTGGAGGGCCTGGGAGTTCCCAGAGAGGTGGAGTGTAATACCCGACCTGACATATAAACAGACAAACAGGCACACACAGACACAAACATGTATTCCCACCCTCATGCACACATATACAAATACTTAGCACTCACCCAACGTAGGGATAGACATACATGGACACTGTACACACAATCACACTCCCCAAACAAACTCTATACCCCCAGGTCCAGGTACCCTCGCCACGGGAGGGTACCTGGACCTAGACGCAGGAGATATTACCCTTTCCCCCGGGGTGGAGGCAAGCAGACCACCCCAGGCTCAGATGCGTCCCCTGCACCCTGGTGACACAAGGCCCTACTTGTGTGGGTGGTTGTGTTGGAGCGGGAAGAGGGAGGCAGCCGGGGATGGGGAGGAATAGAAGGGAGGAGCAAGATGCCCCTCCCTGGGGCCAGCTCCCCCACTGACCCCAGTAGGCACCCCCGTCCTTCGGCACCCACCAAGGCAAGGGAGCCCAGGCCCATCCAGATGGGGGCCTACGGCAGCAGGACTGCCCAGCCCCACAGGACCTGGGGCAGCCCACCCGACCCCACCGCAGAGGAAACTGTACCCACCCTAACATTCAATCATCTCCCAGACTGCACAAGACGGTAAACACCCAGGTTAAGTTTATTCTCCACCTCTCCTATGACTCTCCCCCAGCCTGCGCTTTCCTAACAACAGTCTCAAGTCTAATAATAGCATCAGTTGTGTTCCGAGCTGTCCTGAAACCACTTTGATAATTGGCTAAAGCCCCTTTTCCTTCCAGCTCAAAGGACAGTCTTGCCAATTATCATACGTTCCATTCACTTGCACACATTTATGTAAGAGCGATTGGTCTGTAGCTATCTGGTTCAGATGGATCCTTCCCGGGCTTTCTTGTCAGCACAATAACAGCCTCCTTTCAAGTACTTGGGAGCTCACCCTTAATCCAGACTGTGTTAACCAAACACAGCAGTTTATTAAGCGCTTTCGTACCAAGGTTCTTCAACATTAAATAACAAATTTGATCCTTTCCCAGGGCTGTGGGCTTTGTTTTTTTAAATGCTCTCACCATTTCCTCCAGAGAAAACACCGCATCCAAAGTACTGTCTATGTGCGCCTTTCTTACTAGAGCCTCCCAATACCGTGTTTCAGTTTGGCACATTCTGTCTTTTCCCAACACTGATATGTTATCAGAGCTATGACTCTATAGAGCTATCGCAAAAGTTTTCACCATAACCTCCACTTTTTCCTGAGCTGTTACAAAGTTCTGTTGGCCTGAAGATAGAACTGGGTAATCCCATTCCCGCCGGTCACCTCACATTCTTCATACCATGCCCCAGGCCTCCCCCACTGGAGTGGTTATTCATATTTTAGAACAGAACGACCTCCAACTACTCCACTTTGCTTTTCTCACTGTTCTCCAGACCACTGCCACTGCTCTCCTGTATGCAATCAGAGGTTGTATGTTAAGGGTTCTTTGGAGAAATTTAAACACCTTGTTTCTTTCCTTTACAGCAATTTGACATTCCTCTGTCTACCCACCAATGTCCTACTTTCCTTGCCTTTACTGGTTGGGATTGAGGCCTTGGCAGCTACCATAATTATTTCAATAAACTGATTATTCATTTGATCAACGCTACCAGACTCATCAACCTTGACAATCGTTTCCTCACATTATTTTTGGAATTTTGTCCAGTCAGCCCTATGAAAACTCCACTTCTTATGCACCTCTCTTAGAGTAACCTGTATCTTCCGTCCAACATCACAGAAAACAGGATAATGGTCACTTCCTATGGTAGTGTCTGTTCTGATGGTCCACTGACTTATTCCTGCAAGGACAGTTGAGACCAGAGTTAAATCCAAAACCGACTCTGTTCCATTAACAACATTACATCTGGTCCCCCTAACATCATTCAGGCACACCAAATTGCATGTATCCATCAATTCCTCAATTACCTTACCATTTTTATCTGTGTGTGTGCCTCCCCACACTGCTATGGGCATTAAAATCCCCGCACCAAATAACTGCAACAGTCACTTCCTTCAATTGAACAAAGACGTGGCAACACCAATTTGGCGCAAGGATTGTAGAAATTCACAATAACATTTGGTTCATTCCTGTCCCAAACCTCAATAGCTATATACTCCAAATCATTGCCTTTACCCAGGAGTCTATATGGAATGTCTTGTTTGACAAACGTTGCACACCCTCCCCCTCCACCACGGTCCCTGTCATTTCTTATTATCTTGTACCCATACAACACAAAATCCAAAGAAGATTAAAGCCGAGATTCCTGTACACAAATGACATCTGGTTTAACATCAAGTAGTTTGATGAAATGCTTCAACTCTTGGCCATTGACCAAGAGACTCCTTGCATTCCATGGAAGAATAAGTACTACATTTCCTCCTGTAACAAAAAATAATTTCCCCCAGGGATCAATAAAGTATTCTGATTCTGATTCTGATTCTGATTTTATTTTGCTTTTCAGATAATCCATTTTCACACTAATGGGCCCCCCAGAAATTGCCCCCTTGCATCCACCTCCCGTCTGTGCACCCACTTGCCCAGCATTTTCCACTGTAAACTTCCCCAACTGTTCAAGTTCAAAACCTTGTTGAGCTGCTCCTCATTTACACATTGCACAAGAAGATTTCCATCTGAGAGTACCTTAGCAGAAACTATATCTCCCACTTTACTGTTAAGTTCAGATGTCAACACGAACGGACTCAGTTTTTTAATATTAACAACTTGTGTTCTTTCATTGAATCTCAGAACAACAAACATTCTTGTTCTCTCTCTGGCTTCTAAAGAATCATCCCTACCACTACTGCTCCCTCCTCTTTTAGGGTTTTCCTCCTCTGCTCACCTTGTACTTGCTCCAGAGGCATTTTCTCCTCTTCGTCTAAATCAACATGGTCTTCCCAGCTGCCTACAGCTGACCCACTCACGGAACAGTCGTGTTCAACCGCCGCCACGGGTGGACTGCCAACCAAGTTTGAATTTTTGGCATTGCTCCAACCAATTTTGCCAGCAGATGCCGCTGCCATCCTTCCTCTCTCCTCCATCCATGACCGACCTCTCCTCCTCCCTCCTCTGCTTCTCTGTTGACAACTTTCAAACAAACTGGAAAAAGTCCTCTCTCCATCAAAACCCACCAAACCACCAAAAACTCTTCATCGCCAAGAGTGAGCTGTAGGTGAGTGCAGTCCTTATATAACGAGTGACAGGTGAGTGCAATTAAGGGAAAGCACCACACCCAATCAAAGGTGAGGAAAAGAAACAAGGTGCATCTGGTGAAGTGAATGTCCTGAACAGAGATTAACCGTTACTGTTATCCGATTAGTTTTTTCAAGTAAGGAGTAAAGTAAGGGATTACTACTGCAAAAACGGTAATTATTTTACTGTTACTTTCTCGTAGGAACGCTGCGTTACTGCGTTACTAAAACCGTGATTTTTTTGCGAGAATGTCTCATGACAGTGACGTACGCAAGTGCGACGTTCATGGCAACAGCTGTGTGCAGATCAACAATGGATAATATATCGAGTGCGGGAGAGAGTATGAGCGTGCAGCGTTTAAAGCGTGGAAGCACTGACCTTACTTTGAGTTTGATTCCATAAGAAGTGACAAAAACATTAGCGTCCGTTGTGCGTGGGAAGAAAACTTCTTTTTACAGTGAAAAAACTCCCTAAACATTCAAGCAAGCACTGAGTAGCTACCACGTAATGGGAAATTCACAGAGAAACTTGCGGATTCTTCCACTGACCGCGGCACACCCGCACCAGGGTAAACCTCCGCCTACCCCAGTCCTGCTATACAGGTGAAAATAGAGCAACAGGACCGCTAGTGTTTGATTTTATTTATTTTCTGCTGTGTTTTACTTGCATCTATTTGAAAGAGTGAGTGTAAACACAAAAAATATGTGCTGGAATGTGCAGAAAATAGGTTTAAATGTTAAACTAATTTCTTCAAGTCAGAGAATGTTGCATACAGGGGCGGAGCGTGGGGGTGGCTTACGGGGCTTAAGCCCGGGTTGTTTTGTCAGAAGCCCGGGGTATTTTGGAGTGTAATTTTTTCATAGTTAGATGCCTGGCTGACAACTGTATAAAACAAAAAGTACACACAATATTCGAAGCACATAGTGCACACTGTGGGAATTTACGACTGTGCGTGAATCCCCCCCTGATATTGGTATGATCCAAGCTCAGGCACTAAGCGACTGAGCGAGGGGGCGGGGGGAGCTGCTGCCCGTGAGTGCACTGTTGGAGAGACGGAGCCAGCCATACTAAGGAGAGCTTAAGTTTGACCAGGTACCAAAGCAAATCATTCGTACCGTACAAATAATGTAAATATGACGGTGCATCACGAAAGATTGATATGAAACTGATCACTTGACCAATATTATTTTACTTGCTCTTCAAGTGAATCAACAAATGGCGAAATGAAAAGCCGAACAAATGCTATTTTTTAGAGAGTCTTAGCTTACGTGTGTTTATTTCATTTTTTCAGTTCTTACCCTCCCCGACTAATTCGGTTTCAGTTATGTACTGAAATATAAGAATGGACATTAGAGGGTTCTTTCAAAGAAAAAACTCAGGTAAATGTTATTTTATATATTATGCTTTGTATGTTGTTCAGTATATTTCTATGCAAAACAAGAGGGATTTCAGTACACAGCAGGATATTCACATTTGTAACCAGATATTTACACTTTAGGGAGAAAACATAAAACATTTTTACTGTACAACATCAATTTGGAGTAAACTTTTGTTTTAGATAAATATTGAAATATATTTTGAATTAGTTAAATGTCAGAATAAAGAGAGACAGAGCTGTCTATTTTTTATCACTTTCATTAAATTTAGGAGTACATGTACACTAAGTTTATTGTTAATTAATAAGAAAACTCCAGACGATTCCATTCTGAGCTGAAGAAGCTTCTGATAGGTTAGTAGAGTCCATGTGAGTAAATTGGTGGCACAGCTGTGGATGCATATAAGGCAAAACACAGAGCCTGTTTCTTTGACATGGGAAAATCAAGAGATGTCAACCAAAACACCAGGAAAAGAATCGTGGAGCTCCATAAGTGTGGCTCAATTTGAATACAATTTGGTGCCATTTGCAATTAAAAAACACAGACAGTTTCTCTCTTTACTCTTAAAGTTAACAAATATGTTTTTATATTTATCAATCTAAAAAGAATAAACATTTAGTCTGATTTGATGTTACAATTAAAAAAGTGTTTGTGTTTTGATCTGAAGAGTTTGTAAATATCTGGTTTCAACTGTATATTTGATGATTGTCAGCACAAAGAGGGAGAGAGAGGAGCAGAGATTGAGATGGAGAATGAGGACAGAACAGAGATGAACAAGAGCAGGTGAGACACACATGTTAGTCAAATGGTTGCTTACTAAAAGTATCACTGTATCATAGGTACTCATGTATCTCGTACCTAGTGTTTCTTTTTAGGTTTGCTATTTTTCAAATTCTATATTTATTAAGTTATGCAGCTTGTTTGCACAACAAGGCTAAATAATTATATAAACTTTTCTCAATCTAAATATTGTACTTTGGTAGAATTAAATAAATAAGTGTAGTGCAGGTCTATGATGATTTTTAGTGCTACTATCATCTAGTTCTGATTGTGGTTATGTCTTGGTTAAGTCCTCAGTAATCCTGCTTTTGAACTGTTGTAGTCCTGTTTTAATTCTGGATCAGTTCTGGGTCTGGTTGAATTGGGGTTTAGTCCCTGTGTCTTGATACAGCCCCGACTTCGTTCTGTCTTGCTGCTCAATTAAAAAACTAGTTTAAGGTGTCCTGCATGTGTGATATATATATTTCCCTATATGAAGTCATTCTTTTTTTGAACAAAACTCAAAACAGAGCCTATTAATCTTTCAGTCATTTCTACACCCCCCCCCCCCTCAAAAAAAAAAAAAAAAAATCCCACATGCATACTACCCTTTAGGGCTAAGCCCCGGGTGTTTCGAATGTCTGGCTCCTCCTCTGGTTGCATATAATTAAAATTTTGCTTGATGCATAAAGTTAAAAGATTAAAACTAATAAAACAAGTTTTAAAAAGAGACTTTTCCATTTGATTACATTTTGTATGATGGATTATGTAGAAAAAGTAGAATTGGGCTGAAAGATCTATCGCTTTATCACCTATTCAGGTTGTAAATCGTGTTTTTAAAAAGTAACTAAGTAATTAATTACTTTTGAAAATAAGTAAGTCAGCTAGGGCAACAGCGGCCTCACGCCGCACCGGAGACACAGCCATGTTTAGCGCCTGCTGCCTGTTAATCCCCTCCCCACTAACACCCACAGTGGGTCCCGCTGCTAGCTGTCTGTGAGGTCACATTATTTTCTTATGACCCACATCTCCACACTCAAAACATTTCATATTCCTGGAACTAGCATACACCATGTAGAACCCTTCTTCATGTTTGACACGGAAGGAGACATCCAGTATCTGTGTGGGGGAGTCTAAAAACATGAACACTTGCCTCCGAAGAGACTGAACATGCTTTAACTTGGCGTCCTTACAGCCCAGACTCACTGTCCGGAAGCCACTTGCAAATTTCCCAAAGCGCTTCAGTTCTTGCTCCAAAGCCGCATTGGGAATAAACGGAGGCACCCAGTGATCTGAGTGGAGGGCACTGCGAGGGGTGAAACCTACATAAATTCATCATTTAAATACAGGCCACCCTCTATAAGCTGATTGACAAACCCCTGCCCTTTCAAAAATATGACTTCATACATGAAGTGTTTGAAATGTTTCCATGTCCCAGCTGCTCCCCTACAGCCAACAACACCTGCTCGACAGTGGTGCTGCATCCCCACCTCAGCAGGAGGGAAGGAGTTCATAGAGAACCAAAGACAACAAGCAGCTGACATGAACAGAGAACAGGGCCCGAGATACCCAAGAAAATATAATACTCTATTTATTTATTATTGGGAGATCAAAAAGATAAAGTTACATTTCTTACTATTTATTGAAAATGTGAGGCATTAGATTTAAAATGCCAGAGAGTTATTAAAATACACAATAAAAGAACATCGTATGTCATCTCACTTTGTTTTTAATACTGCACTTTTTTTATTTTATTTTTTTATATTATCATTCTTTTGTTTGGTGCAGTTTAAAAATATAAACACATATGTACACACAGCATTTCCATCTCTCTGTTTTCTTTCGCTTATCCAGCCCGTTCTCCCTCCCGTGGCTTAACATCCTGACGATTTGTCACATCCCACGGTGTTCCTGAGGAACGCGATAGGCGACCTTCAGCATTCTTATGGTACGCACTGGGTTATGAGTGAAATACAGTAGAATGATGGTCCCCGGTAAAACACGTTCCAGCCATGTATTCCAGCCCTAACCATAACCTTATCATTACCTTAACCAGCACTTTAATGATGTTAAATAATGTTTTCCAAAGCGATTTGAGGAAAATGAAGGAACATGTGTGTATTGATTCCAAACGGTTCCCATGTTTCCTCGTTTTCCCGATGTCGTCATTTAGGGACGTGTTGGGTGTCCAGAAGTATAGGGCTTTGGAGTTGACGTCACGCCGCAATGCATTGTGAGAGCGCAGCGCCATTTTCGGGGTCTACGAATCAAAACAAACACACTGTGTTGGAACGACGACTACAAGAAAGATGCTTAAAAGCAGCTCAAAAGAGAGTGAACTGTATAGAGTCCGATTGCGTCCAGAGGCGAAGCGGCGGTACTTGCAGAAAATAGCGTGCATTGGAAATGTGGACCCGTATGAAATACGGCCGTGGAGTAGAAACCCTGAAGACCGTAGCCTGACATATTTTCGTACCTTGTCTGTGGAGTCAGCGCGTACAAGTCGTCATTCAAACAAAGGTAAGTCAGCTCGAGTACTGCGTGTGAAATGCGTTTGATTTCCCTGCAAACATTCACATTAGTGCAGCATAAATTCATTCATGAGGGGAAATTACAGTGAGAACGTGTGGAGGCTGTTAGAGGGATAACAGTGAGTTCAGTGCATTGATGTGACATTGTCCTGAAGGATTTAGTTATTCCCTATGGTTAAAGAAATTGCACTAATTTATTCATATTTATTATAAATAATTCTAATTATACATCTTGCTTCCATATTTGTATCCTGTGTCACTAAAAATACATTTTATTTTAGTTTTATACATTGATTAATGACCTGCAGAATCTCCTTATCACATTAAGTGATTCATAATTGTCACTTTATGCTTTCTCCATCTCTAAAGTGATGACATCCTTGCATTACATGCTTTAGGTTCATTTTCTGCAGGCAGGTTTCTGACAGAGAACAGACAGATTTACACTATAACATGCAGCGTTCTATAGATGGACACATAAAGAAATGAAAAATCACATGTATGTGCTAACTTTCTAAACACTTTGTTCCATTTATGATAAAGTAGATTAAACACATTTGTGTCGGCCTTGGCTCATAGTTCTTGTCTTTAAATGAACTTTGTCTGTGTGTGTTTCAGGTCCTGCACTCTCAAAGACTGAATGAACCAGCATTGCAGCCATGGGTCACTGTGAGCATCACAGGGAAGGTTGAAGTCGCCCACTGCACCTGTAAGGCCGGAGTCGCAGAGACCTGCAGCCATGTCGCTGCTCTTCTGTTTAAAGTAGAAGCAACAGTGTTGATCTGTGGCACGAGGACTGTTACAGATGAACCTGCATACTGGGTTTTGCTGGGTAATGTGACCAAGATACAGCCAGAGGTAAGATAGACTTCTCCTCTTCAGCTGCCCAAAAAAGGCTCTTGATCAAAACATAAACAGACCATCTGTATTGAAAGGTAAAAGGAGCCGTCCTCAAAAAAGGAAAATTCCACCTGCTACTGCGGAGGGGTTTGTCACTGCTATTGGATATTTTGCTGGAACACAGTAAAGCTGTGGGTTGTGGGAATGACCCAGAATGTTTTTTCTAGGGGTCTAGATTTATGCCTGCAGTGCACTGCCATGTAAATAATTTGCATTTACTGAATATGTACTGACTGAGTCCCACTGTTCAAAAGTTGAATAAAGAAACAAATTAATTTTTGCCTCTTTTTTTTATTAAAACCACCTTACAGAACATCACATCAGTTACAGTGATGATGTCATTTATAGTTTACAAATGACAAAATGTTTACACAAAATCATGAGTGTTTACATGATATCACCCACTACTATCATTACTTTATTTACTGTATCTTTTGAAAAAATACAGCAATTTTAACAGCACAAGACTTAAGAATATTTAACAGGAGCAGGTTTCATTCTTCCCTGGTTTTATTATCACACTGTTCACCAAACGCAGCAAACCTTCACCATCTTATCCTGAAGGGTCACCTCTTCACCCTCACATGGAAGAAGTAATCTGATTGGCATGGTGGTATGTTTGAAGCAGGTCCCTTGTTTAGCGCTGGAACCCAGTCACGATGTTTCATCCATTTCATCGGCTGGTTTGCTGCAATAATGCCAAATAATTAGCAACTCTATAAATAGCTAGAGAGTATTTTAAATTCAGGGAATTTAAAATAGAAAGTAGCTCGTCCACAGAAGGACTGGTAGCTCCCCTTACGATAAGGGTTCAGATCGCGCGAACAGGTGTGAATGTGAATGTGTGTGTTTAGTTAGTTTGTTTGTTTGCTTGTTTTAATCAATTTTAAATCATGCTTTTTATTTGTTTTTGTTTCTAATGTCTCTGTAAAGCACTTTGAATCACCTTGTTGTTGAATTGTGCTATACAAATAAATTTGCCTTGCCTTGCCTTGCCTAAATAGAGGGTAGTTCTGCAAAATCACTCAGTAGGATGTTTGTTCTAATTTGCTATGAGCTCAGAGTGCATAGAAAATAAAACTAATAGGCTCTGAAGAGTGATATGAACATATTTAGAACTTACCGGAATGAAAATGTCTGGAGCACCAACAGATATTTGGAGATGGAAGAGAACTGGATATCAGCTCGTCTCACAGCTGCTATCCACGCCTTCGTTTGCTAACATCAATACACGAGCTGCCTCATGTTGCTTCCAGGTTGGAAAAGAATGAAAAGATAAACCATTTTCAAGCTTATTGTCTTGCTGGTCGTGTGATCGAACATTGCAGCCGACCACACAGTAAATACGAACCATGGCTGTTGTGTGTGCCTTCGCTCCCTTTTCACTTGCATTAGACCCCCAAAATGGCGAATCGGGCCAAAATCCTTTCCACGCCCACCCCCGTGACATCACGCTCCAAAGCCCTATAACATGTTGACGATTTGTCAACTAGCGTAAAATATTACACCTCCTGTGCCGGGTCACGGTGAGAGCAGCCTAAAAAGGGAAGTCCAGACCTCCCATCCCTGGCCACCACCTCCCACCTTCCCGAAGGAACACCAAGGCTTCCAAGGATAGCCTTGGTAAGTAATTATTAGCAGTTATATTTCATACGTAAGTTGTAGACCTGTATACTATCTACATTAATTTGACAATCAATAAACTCTTCAAATCTGTTCATAGATCATTTTTACTGCATATTCTCTTTTCTGATTTCTGATAGCCCACAATCCAGTTCAGACATAATAAGTCACCATGATTACCACAACATTTAAAGCAGATGCAACAGAAATAAGAAATACGTTTGTACCAGATCCAAAGCTTTTGTTAAGATTATTTTTTTAGCTTCAAATTATTTTTTATCAGCACTCAAAGACTAACTGAGCAACTCAACAATAAACCAAAGAAAATGGATAGCACACACATATCTACTCTTTAAGTCTCTCTCAGAGTTTTCTAATGTATTTCATGTTTTATGTTTGGGTACAGAAGCTGTTCTGTTCAGACCAGTGGCGGAGCGTGGGGGTGGCTTACTGGGCTTAAGCCCGGGTTGTTTTGTCAGAAGCCCGGGGTCTTTTGGAGTGTAATTTTTTCATAGTTAGATGCCTGGCTGACAACTGTATAAAACAAAAACTACACACAATATTCAAAGAACATAGTGCACACTGTGGGAATTTACGACTGTGCGTGAATCCCCCCTAATATTGGTATGATCCGAGCTCAGGCACTAAGCACTGAGCAAGGGGGCGGGGGAGCTGCTGCTTCAAGTGCGCTGTTGGAGAAACGGAGCCAGGCAGACAGAGGAGAACTGAAGTTCGACCAGGTACCAAAGAAAATCATTTGTACTGTACAAATAATGTAAATATGACGGTGTATCACGAAAGATTGATATCAAACTGATCACTTTACCCATATTACGTTACTTCAAGTGAATCAACAAATGGCAAAATGAAAAGCACAACAACAATGCTTTTTCTTTAGAGAGTCTTAGCTTACATTTATGTTTATTTCATATTTTCAGTTGTTTCCCTCCACGGCTAAATAAATCGGTTTCAGTAATGCACAGATATACAAGAATGGACATAAGGAGCTTCTTTCAAAGAAAAAACTCAGGTAGATGTTATTTTATATATTATGCTTTGTATGTTGTTCAGTATATTTCTATGCAAAACAAGAGGAACTTCAATACACAGCAGGATATTCACAGTTTAAACCAGATATTTACATACACTTTATGGAGAAAACACAAAAACATTTTTTACTGTACAACATCAATTTAGAGTAAACTTGTTTTGTTTTGGATAAATAAATATTGAAATATATTTTGAATTAGTTAAATGTCAGAATAAAGAGAGACAGAGCTGTTTTTATCACTTTCATCAAATTTAGGAGTACATGTACACTAAGTTGGGTGGCTGTAGCTCAGGTGGTAGAGCAGGTCATCTACTGATCGGAAGGTTGGTGGTTCGTTTCCCGGCTTCCCCTAGTCTGCATGCCAAATATCCTTGGGCAAGATACTAACCCGAAATTGCTCTCCGATGCATTCATCGGAGTCTAAATGTGTGTGAATGTCAGTTAGAAAGCACCTAGGAAAAATGTGCTTGTGCGAATGGGTGAATGCACAAGTTGTGTAAAGCGCTTTGAGTGCTCAGAAGAGTAGAAAAGCGCTATATAAGAACCAGTCCATTTACCAGTTTATTGTTAATTAATAAGAAAACTCCAGACGATTCGATTCTGAGCTGAAGAAGCTTCTGATTGGTTAGTAGAGTCCATGTGAGTAAATTGGTGGCACAGCTGTGGATGCATATAAGGCAAAACACAGAGCCTGTTTCTTTGAAATGGGAAAATCAAGAGATGTCAACCAAAACACCAGGAAGAGAACCGTGGAGCTCCATAAGTGTGGCTCAGTTTGAATACAATTTGGTGCCATTTACAATTAAGAAATACAGAAAGTTTCTCTCTTTACCCTTAACCTCCTAAGACCCGAACTCTTCCACGGCATGCATTTTTAATTTTTTATTTGGGCATATTGGGGCCCAATGAATATAAAAACAAAGAATTATTAGATTTATTTTTTACCTTATTTTTGTTTTTAAGAAAAATAAGACCTACAAATGAGGGTATTCGTCTAAAATTATGATAGAACAGTAGCAGTATAATGTCCTCATAAGTGGATATCAGACCCTTGTTGAGCAAAATTGAGTATTTTGGCCTAAATAACCCAAAATGTGATGTCCACATATGTGGACGCCAGGTCCTAGGAGGTCAAAGTTAAAAAATATGTTTTTTATATTTATCAATCTAAAAAAATAAACATTTAGCCTGATTTGATGTTACAATTAAGAAAGTGTTTGTGTTTTGATCTGAAGAGTGTGTAAATATCTGGTTTCAACTGTATATTTGATGATGTTGGTGTTTGGATTGATTGACAGCACAAAGAGGGAGAGAGAGGAGCAGAGAGGGAGATGGAGAATGAGGACAGAACAGAGATGAACAAGAGCAGGTGAGACACACATGTTAGTCAAATGGTTGTTTACCAAAAGTATCACTGTATCATAGGTCCTCGTGTAGCTCATACCTAGTGTTTCTTTTTAGGTTTGTTATTTTTCAAATTCTACATTTATTAAGTTCTGCAGGCTTGTTTGTACAACAAGGCTAAATAATTATATAAACTTTTCTAAATAGTGGACTTTGGTAGAATTAAAAAATAAGTGTAGTGCAGGTCTATGATGATTTTTAGTGCTACTATCATCTACTTCTGATTCTGGTTCTGTTTTGGTTAAGTCCCAAGTAGTCCTGATTTTGAACTGTTGTAGTCCTGTTTTAATTCCGGATCAGTCCTGGGTCTGGTTGAATTGGGGTTTAGTCCGCGTGTCTTGATACAGCCCTGACTTTGTTCTGCCTTGCTGCTTAATTAAAAAACTAGTTTGATATACCTTTATACCTTTATTAGTCCCACAAGGGGAAATTTCATGTTAAGGCTGCCGACCTATTGTACGCAATGGCGGCACCATCTTGCCCATCCGACCATGCATACATTACACAAACATCACATGGGGAAGACAGGTCAGAGAGGTATAACATGGAAAAGCACAACATGAGGAAAGATAAACACAGTCATTACCAGGGTGTTGTTGTTCAGCTCCAGCCTTGAGACCACAGCTGGCACCAAAGGGGTCTCCGCATGAAGTGATGTTTGTTTTTACTTTAGTGCGGATGTCATCCAGGGAAGGACGGATGTTGTTTTACTTTGCTGTATTTTAATGTGAAGTGTGCTTATTTATTTTTTATATTGCATGTTTTGGTTATATCTTGTGGAATGTTTTATTTATCCTCCATGTTTTGGTTGCATCTGTCAATTTGTCCTGGAGAGACTCCGCCCCTTTTCCCCGTTTTACTAATTTGACACACCTGAGAGAAAGGAGCAGTGGTAATTTACAGAGCGTGCTCAGTGACACATAAGACTATGGCTACGTTCACACTGCAGGCGAAAGCGCATCAAATCTGACTTTTTTGACCCTATGCGACCCATATCTGATCATGGTATGACAGTGTGAACAGGACAAATCCGATATTTTCAACTCCGACCTGGGCCACTTTCGTACATGGTACTGAATCCGATACATATCTGATGTTTTAGAAAGCGACTGCTGTTTAAATGGTGACGTCGCATTAAATCCGTCTTTTACGTCACTGACACAAGACAGATGCCAATTATCAGCGCCGGAGAAGAGATCACGAACGCTTCCTGGCCGTCCAGTGTAGATGTCAGTGAAACTGTTGGGAAGACAACGTTGGAGAAACGTGAACATTTTATTTGTACTGTATAATCTGCAGATTCTGACAGAAATCTGCAACTATCCTTTGAAGCACCGCTCCTCTCTAAAACAGCAATACGGATAATTATTAGGCCATATGTAAATAACAAAATAACCTTATAACTTTAAGCAAAATTGGGAAACGTAAAGTCCGAAACAAGTCTTTATATTAAGGGCCATCAGTCAAACAATACTGGTTGGTCTGGGACTAAACAGAGCGCGTTGTGTGTGACGTCTTCTTTTGCGCATCTGGGCCACTTTGAGGGTTCACACTGGAGCGCGTTTGCTGTCACATTTTATTTGTAGTGTGAACAAGCAGACAAAAAAATCGGATTTGATCAAAAAATCGGAATTGAGCATTAAGACCTGCAGTGTGAACGTAGCCTATGTGGAGCTTGGCGTTCGAGAGAGGAGGATACAGCGCCAGCAACCAGGGACGCGGAGCGAGTGATCCGACTGCTGCAGCAACAGGAAGCCAGATTACGTGTCTGGGGGAAATTAGAGGCGGCGGACGGGCTGGTGCCGGTTGTCAGTTACAAAGAAACGGCGGGCAGAGTTAAGAGCTCTGCCCACCCGGGGTAAGTCTTTTGACTTGTCCCCTTTTAATGAATGAAAGCTGCCTAAAAGACTAGTGACTGCCGCTGCCTCCCTTTCTTTAGCGCAGAACGCGGAGAGGAAGGCGAGGACGCCGCCGGGTTTCCCTTCTGCACCATTTCACTGGATTTTTAATTCTTGGTGACTCTTATACCGTGACGGATGCCACTGGACTTTTAATGTTGTGTTTTATTGATTTTTATTGTGTTGTTCCCTGGCCAGGGTTGTTTTAATACATTTTATATTTTTAACTATTTAAATATAATAAATTATATTTTAACTATACAGTTTTTAATTCGTGTGCTTTCCCTTGGCAACTCCACTGCTCTGTCCGTTTGGAGGAAGGTTTCCCTCCTTTAAAAAAAACACTGTGGAAATAAAATCACCTTCGCTCCGTTACACGAACAACTCATATGAATTTCAAAGCTGTTCTAACAGTCCAACACTGGTCTCTCAATCTCCTGTCGGAGAGCCGTGAGCTTTCTATGATGTTATCCAAACTTACGTTCCGTGATGTTGTCATTCTTGTGGTCAAAGAGCCGATTCTGAGAACTCACGACCGCAGTGAGCTTCTCCAAGATGTTATCCAATTTAAGTTTAAGGTGATATTTATTTTTCCCTATATGAAGTCATTCTTTTTTGAACAAAACTCAAAACAGACCCTATTAATCTTTCAGTCATTTCTCACCCCCCCTCACCCTTTAGGGCTAAGCCCCGGGTGTATCAAATGTCTGCCTCTGCCTCTGACCCTCACTACGTGTTTAGGTGCACCGGGTCTGTCCAGCATCCTCCCTCACCACCTGATACAACTCACTACCAGGTGGTGATCAGTTGACAGCTCAGCCCCTCTCTTTACCCGAGTGTCCAGAACATATGGTCGCAGGTCTGGTGATACGATTACAAAATTGATCATCTACCTACGGCCTAGAGCGTCCTGGTGCCACATGCACTTATGGACACTCTTATGTTTGAACAAGATGTTCGTTATGGCCAAACTGTGATTTGCACAGAAGTCCAATAACAAAGCACCACTCGGGTTCAGATCAGGGAGGCCGTTCCTCCCAATCACACCCCTCCAGGTCTCGCTGTCGTTACCCACGTGAGCATTGAAGTCTCCCAGCAGGACAACAGAGTCTCCCCCTCCCTTCCTTCCCTCCCCATCTCCAGCTGCCTCCCTCTTCCCGCTCCACCACAACCACCCACACATGCAGGGCCTTGGAGTAGGGGTATGTCACCAGGGTGCAGAGGAGGCTACCCCCCCCCCCCCCCCCCTCTTCCTCTGTCCCCTTCTGGCTGCCTCTGCCTCAATTTTATCCCACAACTTAGACATTCACATTACTCACACCCTCATTACACATACATATAGGATCTTGGGGGTGGGCACGATACACGGAGTCCAAGTTACCATTAGGGTGTACACCTCACCTCTGGCATCGTTGCCCTCCTCTCAATTTTAAATACACGTAGACATTGAGGGCTAGCAGGAGGGACTATGCACTTACCTGCTGCTCTCTGGCAGGTAGCTCCATGCCCTCCTGGGTTTTAATTGCACCTTAGAACACACATGCATCAACACTACAATGAGTGGGTGGAGGGAGGTTTGGAGTCTTCTCCCACCCCCGTCCTCTGCGGCCTGCTGGAGCGGGGGGGCTAGGAGGAGTTGGCCGTCCGACTGGGGTGTGGGGCCTCCCTGCTGCTGCGGAGTTGGGGCGGTCTGCCTCTCCCCACCGCAGGGAAAAGGGTAACACCATCTGGGTCTGGGTGCAGTTCCCCCCCTCCAGGGGCAAGGGTACCTAGACCCAGTTCGTAGAGTACGCTTGGGGAGTGTGATCGTGTATACAGCGTCTCTTTATGTCTGTCTCCACGTCGGTTGAGTGTGGAGTAAGTGCATATGAGAGCATGAGGGTGGGAATGGATGTTTGTGTCTGTGTGTGCCTGTATGTCTGTGTCTATATGTCAGGTTGGGTATCAGACGCCACCTCTCTGGGGACATCTCAGGCCCTCCAAGGTTTGGAGGCCTATCTCCACCCACCACCACTTCCCCTGCGGACTCCCTCAGGTGTCGGTGCGTTGGTGGTTCTTTGTATCTGGTGGTGGGCGTCCGGGTACGCACCGGCTCACTCCTTGGCGGCCGCTTATTGGGGCTCGCTCGGGCCACTTCGGAGGTGGGGTGCCCCCGGCCTCTCGGCCTGGGGCTCGGTCACTCAGGCACAGCTGGCTGCCGGCGGAGCTCACGGGCGCGTCACTGCAACTCCCCCTGGCTTCTGCTCCGCGGCTGCTGAGTGAGCCCTCATCAGGGACTCTCCTTAGCTCTTACTGGGACAGTGGTGCGGCTGCCCCTCTGTGGGTCTTCCTTGGTCTCTTGTGTTCTGGGGGCCTCTGGATGTCTGGAGTTTTGATCTCCTCCATACCTGCTTGATACCATAGAGGACAGGGCTGTGGCTCCCCACACTCCCTAGCAGATCATTACATGGAGAAACCTTTGGAATGCAAGCATGCTAATGAACACAGGTATGCACACAGGTGTACACATGGGTATTCACAGACGCGGACTACAGCTTTCTTGGCTGCTGCCTCAAAGCACACTGTGCGCTGTCTATCTTGCGTGCTGCACAGTATCGTTTATTATTTAGTAACTATTGATATCTACTGTTAGCTAGTTTATTGTGATGGTGCTTTTTTTTTCTTATTATGTTGCTCTTTGTTGTTTGCTTTCTCTTCTGTTTTTTTTTCTCCATACAGGTGACCCAAGATGGCGCGGCCACGTCCAGACGCCTTCCTGACCGCTCCGCTCCGACTATCCACTTTTCTTGTTTTTTACTTATTTTTTGCTCTGGTTTACATCCCAAAATCCTCTAGTCTTATAATATACGACAGCGGATCACTTGTAAACATCGGTGCCAAGGTTGCACATCTAATCTTGGACACTTTTAAACCTGACCCTTCCTGGCCGCCAGAGATTCTACGCGGCGCGGAGAACAACAAAGGACGGGCCGCTCATCCGAGGCGCAGAACAAAGAAGCGCCGGGGAAAACGCGCTGGTATTAGGAACAGACTGAGACAGCAGGCGCATCGCGCACCACTGCCCAGTATCCTACTGGCCAATGTACAATCCATGGAGAACAAGCTCGATGACCTAAGAGCAAGGGTCACCTTCCAACGTGACATGAGGGACTGCAACATTCTGTGCTTCACGGAGACATGGCTGACCCCCACTGTGCCGGACCAGGCCGTAACTCTGTCGGATTCATTCTTTGTGCTCCGCGCGGACAGAACGGCAAAGTCGAACAAAACCAAAGGTGGAGGAGTGTGTTTCATGGTAAACAGAAAGTGGTGTGATGCCAGGAGCATTTCTACTCTCTCCAGCGGCTGCTCGCCACATCTGGAGTTCCTGAGCATTAAGTGCCGCCCTTTCTATCTGCCCCGTGAGTTCACCTCAGTCATCGCCACGGTGGTCTACATCCCACCCGAAGCGGACACAGGTATGGCTTTGTCCGAATTACATGATGTGCTGAGCTCGCTTCAAAACAAGGACCCGGGCGCAGCCCTCATTGTAGCAGGAGACTTTAACAAAGCGAACCTCAGACAAGTCATGCCAAACTTTTACCAGCATGTCTCGTGTCCAACGAGAGGGGATCGGATTTTGGATCACTGCTACACGCCATACAAGCAGGACTACAAAGCTGTCTCACACCCGGCTTTTGGGAAGTCTGACCACAACGCCATCTTCCTCATTCCCCAGTATAAACAAAGCATACGGAGGGAAGACGTGACCACGAGGGAGGTAAAACGGTGGACTGCCCAATCAGAAGCTACGCTACAGGACGCACTCAACGACGGCGACTGGGACATGTTCAGAGCATGCGCAGTCGACATCAACGAGTTTACGGAAGTAGCAGTATGCTTCGTCAATATGCTAGCGGAGGAGATTATCCCCACTGCGAGAGTCACCACATTCCCAAACCAGAAACCGTGGATGGACAGATCGATCCGCACTGCAGTAAACGCCAGGACCGCCTCCTACAACGCGGGTCTCGCCACTGGCGATATGAGCGCCTACAAAGCGGCCTCATACGGCGTGCGGCACGCGGTGAGAGATGCCAAACGCCGGTACCGGGAACGTGTGGAGTCCCGCTTCCACCAGGGCGACACACGGAGTATGTGGCACGGACTACGCACCATTACGGACTACAAAGCCAGGGACACTGCGCCGATCAACGCCGACTCTGCATTCACCAACGAGCTGAATCGGTTCTACGCCCGTTTCGAGGTTAGCCAGGCGGCTAATGCTATCTACCGCCTGACTACCGAGGACAGTGACGTCATCAGCGAGAGACCGGTGACCAGCATCGCAGAGCATGACGTCCGAGCGGCACTGAGGAGAGTGAACACAAGGAAAGCGGCGGGGCCAGACGGCATCACCGGCCGTCTGCTGCGCTGCTGTGCTGACCAGCTAGCATGTGTGTTCACTTACATCTTCAACGAGTCCCTGGCGAAGTCTGTGGTCCCCACATGCTTCAAAAGATCCACCATCATCCCTGTGCCCAAGAACAGCAAACCCTCATCCCTGAACGATTACCGGCCAGTTGCACTGACCTCGGTAGTAATGAAGGTGTTTGAGAGGCTGCTGAAGAACATCATCTCCTCCTCCATCCCAGACACCACAGATCCGCTGCAGTTCGCCTACAGATCCAACAGATCCACAGAGGATGCCATCGCCCACGTCCTACACACCACTCTCAGCCACGTGGACAAGAAACAGGGTAACTATGTGCGAATGCTGTTTGTTGATTACAGTTCAGCATTTAACACAATAGTGCCCTGCAGACTGTTCACAAAGCTCAGGGATCTGGGACTTAACAGCCGTCTGTGTGCATGAGTGTTAGACTTCCTCACTGGCAGAACTGAGGTGGTGAGGGTGGGCAGGTGCTTCTCCAACAGCATCACCATCAACACAGGAGCACCTCAGGGATGTGTCCTCTCGCCACTGCTCTACTCCCTCTACACTTCAGACTGTGTGGCCACCCATGGCTCCAACACCATTGTGAAGTTTGCTGACGACACAGTGGTGTTGGGTGCCATCTCCAACAACGATGAGGCGGCCTACATGGATGAAGTGAAGAATCTGGCATCGTGGTGCCAGGAGAACCACGTCCAGCTGAATGTCTGCAAGACCAAGGAGCTGGTGGTGGACTTCAGAAGGGGTCAGCACAGAGACTACAAGCCCATTATCATCAATGGAGCTCCAGTGGAGAGGGTGCAGTCCTTCAAGTATCTTGGTGTCCACATCACCTCAGACCTGACATGGGCTGCCCACATTCAGGTCCAGACCAAAAAGGCTAGGCAGCGCCTGTATCACCTACGACAACTGAGGAAGTTCAGGGTCTCTCCAAAGATCCTCAGGATTTTCTATACAGGCGCTGTGGAGAGCATCCTCACACAGAACATGACATCGTGGTTCGGGAACAGCTGTGTGAAGGACCAAAAAGCTCTCCAGAGAGTGATCCGTACAGCAGAACGCTGCTGCAGGATTGCTCTCCCCCCGCTTCAGGACACCTACACCAGGAGATGCCGGACTAGAGCAGCGCAGATACTGAAGGACCCGTCCCATCCTGGCAACAAACTGTTCCAACTTCTGCAATCTGGTAGAAGGTTCCGCATCTTCCGGGCAAGGACAGAGAGACTCAAGAGGAGCTTCTATCCCCAAGCCATCCGTGCCCTAAACACACACACCCGCCCTCTCACATCATCTATAATTGACTGAGACAGGAGTCTCTTCCAGACACTCTAAACCAAGGCGCAATGTACATTCCAAATTCCTTTAATTTTAAATATGTTTATATTGTCTATCCAGTAAAATAGTCAGATGTCTATTCATATTAATGTACAGAATTCACCTGCTTGCTGCTACTACTGCACATTCACCCAGTGTATATACTATATATATATATATATATATATATATATATATATATATATATATATATATATATATATATATATATATATATGTATATATATATATAATGTTCTTCCTCTACACCCCCCCCCCCCCCCCCAGATTTTTGCACATGTCGAGGAGCGTGTCAGGCTACATTTCACTGTGTGTTATACTTGTATAACTATGCATGTGACAAATAAAGAAATAAAGAACCTTGAACCTTGAACCCAGGTGTTTTTTTTTTTTTGTTTATTTGTTTTTTTTCTCTCTCCCCCCCCCCCCCCCTTCTCACCGTCTCTTCCCCACTTTGGTTTTCTTTCTCTCCCTCTCTTTCTTTCATTCTCTCTCCCTGTCCTATCCCACAGTCATGTCTGTCCCGTTTGTAGCAACTGAAAATAAAATAAATTCATAATTATAATAAAGGTCAATCAAATGGACCAATATGGCAAGGCCATGATGATCCACTTGATAAAGTAAATCCGCTTGGCATCTTTCTTGGCCTTAAGACAACAATTCTGATGGCTATAGATCCAAACGGGACACACAAAAAAAAAAAAGAAAAAAAAAAAAGGACAACAGAGTCTCGCGGAGCACCTTCCAGCCTCCCCCCTAAGAAGGCTGGGTACTCTGAACTGCCATTCGGTGCATAAGCACAGATGACAGTCAGGACCCGTTCCCCAACCCTAAGGTGCAGGGAACAAACCCACCGGAGAGAACCCCAACAGCAAGTCGAGGGGATATTAGAACACCCACCCCAGCCCGCCACCTCTCACCAGGGGCAACTCCAGACTGAGACAGAGTCCACCCCCTCTCCAGGAGACTGGTTTCAGAGCCCAAGCCATGCGTAGAGGTGAGCCCGACTGTGTCTAGCCAGTACCTCTCAACCTCACGGACTAACTCAGGCTCCTTCCCCGCCAGAGAGGTGACATTCCATGTCGGGTACCCTCCCCGGGCCTGGCTCAAGGGCAGGGCAGGGTAAACTGTTCCCTCGATGTTTTCTTCATAAGGGTCTTCTGAATCTGGTCCCTCACCCAGGACCAATTTGCCATGGGAGACCCTACCAGGGGGCAAAAACACCCAGACAACATAGCCCCTGGGATCCCAGGGACACACAAACCCCTCCACCACGATAAGGTAGCGATTCACGGAGATTCTTTATTACTTTTTTATTATTTCATTGTTGTTTTGTCCTCTGAGTAAATGTCAACCATAGTGTTGGAGCTCATCGCTCCAGGATTACAGACAACGTGACATTGACCAAACAACTGCAAATAATCTTTTAAATTGTACTCTATCAACCCTTTTCTTTTGTTTAAAAATTTCAGGATGCATGGTTCAGCCCTTGCGGAACTTTTAGGCCAGCAACTGGATTTCTAGGGGAGTGCCAAGCAATGTGACGAAAAGGCTTCTTTTTATCAGGAAGAAGAATTCAAAACCAAAGGAACCCCAAAGAAATTGTTAACCTTGCCTGGTACTGCTTTTTGCAGCAATCTAAGGTCTGTTGATGACTGCTTCAAAGCATTTTTCGCTTTTGATGCAGGTTACCCAAAGTCATGCATCCAAGTCTGGGAATTCCTTCACACTGTTATCTATCCCAGGTCGGGGAACGGGTCCTGACTGTCATCTGCGCTTATGCGCCGAGTGGCAGTTCGGAGTACCCAGCCTTCTTAGAGTCCCTGGGGGGTGCTGGAAGGTGCTCTGCCTGGAGACTCTGTTGTCCTGCTGGGAGACTTCAATGCTCACGTGGGTAACGACAGTGAGACCTGGGGGGCGTGATTGGGAGGAACGGCCTCCCTGATCTGAACCTGAGCGGTGCTTTGTTATTGGACTTCTGTGCTAATCACAGTTTGGCCATAACGAACACCCTGTTCGAACATAAGAGTGTCCATAAGTGCACGTGGCACCAGGACGCTCTAGGCCGTAGGTCGATGATCGATTTTGTAATCGTATCATCAGACCTGCGACCATATGTTCTGGACACTCGGGTAAAGAGAGGGGCTGAGCTGTCAACTGATCACCACCTGGTGGTGAGTTGTATCAGGTGGCGGGGAAGGACGCTGGACAGACCTGGTGCACCTAAACGCATAGTGAGGGTGTGCTGGGAACGTCTAGCAGAGGCCCCAGTCCGCGAGATCTTCAACGCACACCTCTGGCAGAGCTTCAACAGCATTCCGAGGGAGACTGGGGACATTGAGTCCGAATGGACCATGTTCAGCATCTCCATTGCCGAAGCTGCTGCATTGAGCTGCGGCCGCAAGGTGGTTGGTGCCTGCCGTGGTGGTAATCCCCGAACCAAATGGTGGACACCAGAGGTGAAGGGAGCCACCAGGCTGAAGAAGGAGTCCTATCGGGCTTGGTTAGCCTGTGGGACTCCAGAGGCAGCCGACAGGTATCGAAAGGCCAAGCGGAATGCGCCTCGGGCAGTGGCTGAAGCAAAAACTTTCGGACTGCCTCGAAGAGATTCTGGCAAACCGTCAGGCGTCTCAGGAGGGGAAAGCGGTGCTCTACTTGCACTGTGTATAGTGCTGATGAAGCACTGCTGACGTCGACTGAGAAAATTGTCAGGCAGTGGAAGGAATACTTCGAGCACCTCCTTAATCCCATTGATGAGGTCCGCCCCGAGTTCCTGAAGGCTCTGGACGTTGTAGGGCTGTCCTGGTTGACACGCCTCTACAATGTTGCGTGGAGATCAGGGGCAGTACATGTGGACTGGCAGACCGGGGTGGTGGTCCCCATCTTTAAGAAGGGGGACCGGAGGGTGTGTTCCAACTACAGGGGGATCACACTCCTCAGCCTCCCTGGGAAAGTCTATGCCAGGGTGCTGGAAAGGAGAGTTCGTCCGCTAGTCGAGCCTCGGGGGTGTGTCATACAGGAGGAACAATGCGGTTTTCGTCCTGGTCGCGGAACACTGGACCAGCTCTTTATCCTCTCGAGGATACTTGAGGGTGCATGGGAGTTTGCCCAACCAGTCTACATGTGTTTTGTGGACTTGGAGAAGGCATTCGACCGTGTCCCTCGGGGTGTCCTGTGGGAGGTGTTGCGGGAGTATGGGGTGTCTGGCCATTGGATCCCTATACAACCGTTGCAAGAGCTTGGTTCGCATTGCCGGCAATAAGTCGGACTCATTCCTGGTGGATGATGGGCTCCGCCAGGGCTGCCCTTTGTCTCCGGTTCTGTTCATAATTTTTATGGACAGGATTTCTAGGCGCAGCCAAGTGGCGGAGGGCTTTCGCTTTGGTGGCCTCAGAATCTCATCTCTGATTTTTGCGGATGATGTGGTTCTGTTGGCTTCATCGGGTGAGGGCCTCCAGCTCGCACTGGAACGGTTCGCAGCCGAGTGTGAAGCAGCAGGAATGAGGACCAGCACCTCCAAATCTGAGGCCATGGTTCTCAGCCGGAAAAGGGTGGAGTGCCCACTCCGGGTCGGGGATGAGTTCCTGCCCCAAGTGGAGGAGTTCAAGTATCTCGGGGTCTTGTTCACAAGTGATGGGAGAAGGGAGCCGGAGATCGACAGACGGATTGGAGCTGCAGCTGCAGTAATGCGGACGCTGCACCGGTCCGTCGTGGTGAAGAGGGATCTACGTCCCTACCCTCACCTATGGCCACGAGCTCGGGGTAGTGACCGAAAGGACGAGATCGCGGATACAAGCGGCAGAAATGAGCTTCCTCCGAAGGGTGGCTGGCCTCTCCCTTAGAGATAGGGTGAGAAGTTCGGCCATCCGGGAGGGGCTCAGAGTAGAGCAGCTGCTTCTCCACATCGAAAGGAGCCAGCTGAGGTGGTTCGGGCATCTGACAAGGATGCCCCCTGGGCGCCTCCTGGGTGAGGTGTTCCAGGCATGTCCCACCGGGAGGAGGCCCCGGGGCAGACCCAGGACACGCTGGAGAGATTATATCTCTCGGCTGGCCTGGGAACGCCTTGGTGTTCCCCCGGATAAGCTGGAGGAGGTGGCTGGGGAGAGGGAGGTCTGGGCCTCTTTGCTTAGGCTGCTGCCCCCGCGACCCGGCCTCGGATAAAGCGGATGAAGATGGATGGATGGATGGATGGATGGATGGATGGTATTTGTTTTTTTAATAACCTTTGGAGCACACACACACACACACACACACACACACAAATAGAGAGGGAGGCTTACTTTTCTCCTTAGTTCCATTTTGTGGCTCAGGACTGTCAGCAGGCCTAAAATTTAGGAATTAAACCATATTAACTGACCAGGAAGCTATTTGCTTTTGTTCAGTTGAGCACTGTGTAATGAAAAATCACAATCAAACAAACTTTTCAAATAAATACTTTACACATGTCACTACTTTCACCTTTTCTTCCCGTTGTTTGGCATTAGTTGTTTGTCTTCAAGCGGTTTTCTCAGATTGCTGAAAAGCTGCTCTAAGGTGTAGAATTGGAATGGGTAATCTGTCGCTTTGTATCTCAATGGCAGCACAACTGTGAACTCTTCTGTTGGTTTTCCAGTTTTCTTGCTGAGTGCCTCTATCTGCTTTTGCACATTTCTTGGTGAAAATCTGTCCTCTATCAACAAACACAGGTCAAAGTCTGGATTCTTAGAAAATAGTTCTCCAATATCGTCACATGTTGTGTTCAGATCTGGTGCACATGTGAACTGATATGAAAAACTATCATATATGGTTGAACCAAGATGGCACCGGTGAGGTCGGCTGCCGTCACGACTGCTCTGACCACTTTTTCTTTGTCTTTGTTTTTTAAGTTAGTTTTCAGCGTTTCTAAACAGGCAAAATCATCACCATTGGGTACATTAGGTATGACAGTGACACTCTTGTTTCTATTGGTATACAATGTACTCACAATTCGAAGTTTTTAACTCCGGATCTGAGCTGGCCGAGTGAGATCTTGAGGGAGAACAAAGGGAAGCAGCGGCGGCGGCCTAGAGGGAAGCGAGCCGGCGTCAGGAACAGGCTGAGAGCTCCTGCACACCGCACACCTCTGCCTAGCATCCTGCTCGCCAACGTCCAGTCACTGGAGAACAAGCTTGATGACCTCAGGGCCAGGATAAAGTTCCAGAGAGACAGTCGGGACTGCAATCTCCTCTGCTTCACTGAGACATGGCTGAACCCAGCGGTGCCGGACCACGCCATCCAGCCGGCCGAGTTCTTCTCGGTTCACCGCATGGACAGGACACGGGACTCGGGGAAGTCAAGGGAAGGCGGCGTGTGTTTAATGGTGAACAACAACTGGTGCAACAGTGCGAACGTTGTTCCTCTCACACGCTCCTGCACACCAAATCTGGAACTACTGTCCATCATGTGTCGTCCTTTTTATCTACCTCGGGACTTTACATCGGTCATTGTAAGCGCCGTTAATATTCCACCACAAGCGGACGCGGTCACTGCCTTATGCGAGCTGCATGAGGCACTCACACAGCACCAGACACAACACCAGGACGCTGCGCTTATTGTGACGGGGGACTTTAATAGTGCCAACCTCAAACGCGCAGCGCCGAACTTTTATCAACACATCACCTGCCCCACCAGAGGTGAAAGGACACTGGACCACTGCTACACTACGGTCAAGGATGGCTACAAGGCACAATCCCGCCCTCCTTTTGGCAAATCCGATCACGCCGCCATCTTCCTCATGCCAAAATACAAACAAAGGCTAAAACAGGAAGTTCCGGTTCAGAGGAAGATCGCGCGCTGGACTGATCAATCGGTGGCCGCGTTAAAGGACGCACTCGATGACGCAGACTGGGGCATGTTCAGAAACAGTTCAGTTCAGTTCATTTTTATTTCAAACATTTCAAACATGTGCCTTCACAATCATTACAAAATATCATTCCATTATTTGTTTGAAAAGGAGTAGGCTGAAGTATTTACTTATTTGTCCCTACCCCCTCAAGTTTTACCTCTCATTCATTTAAATTTTTTTTTTGTCTTAAATTAAACAAACAACATATGAAACATATGAAACATATGAAGTAAAACAAAACATAACATACATAAATCAAAAACAAGAAATTAGCAAGCCCCACCACAGTATAGTTTCTTTCATATGAAAAATACAGAATGTGTATATTTGCAGATACACAAGTTATGGAAAAACAACAAACCAAAACAAAAAAAAAACCAACCAAAAAAGAACCGCAACACCATTACCAGCAACATTACCGTCCTGGGTTAACCCCGTTTTCTTCATTCTTATACTTATTTAAAATTAGGTTTTTATATTTTACTTTAAACTGTTTTATGTTTTGACTGTCTTTTATTTCTTCTGTTAGACTGTTCCATAATTTAACTCCTGCAATTGAGATTGACATAGTTCTTAAAGTTGTTCTAGCACTTTGTATTTTTAAATTCCATTTCCCTCTTAAGTTATACCCACCTTCTCTTTCTATGAACAATTTACAGATTTCTTTGGGAAGCAATTTATTTCTGACTTTATACATTATTTGCACTGTTTTAAGCTTCACCAAGTCTTGGAATTTAATAGCTTGCATTTTGACAAAGAGTGCATTTGTATGGTCCCTGTACCCTACATTATTTATTAATCTAATGGCCCTTTTCTGTATTATAGTTATTGTTTGTGTGTTACTTTTGTATGTGTTTCCCCAGACCTCTACACAGTAGCTCATATATGGCAGTAGTAAAGCACAGTATAAAATGTGCAGTGCTTTCTGATCCAACATATGCTTTGCTTTTCCCAGGACGGCAATGCCCCGTGCCAATTTCCCCCGAACATAAGTAATGTGTGGCTTCCAACAGAGCTTGTGGTCAATGATCACCCCAAGAAATTTTATTTCATTTACTCTTTCTAAATATACATTGTCAACACATATTTCTACTTCGATGTTTTTCTTTTGGTTTCCAAACAACATAAATTTGGTTTTATCTAGATTCAATGATAATTTATTTATATCAAACCACTTCTTTAATATCGTTAATTCCTGTGTGATCATTTCCAAAACCTGTGGCAATTCCCCACCTGAACACAGTATATTTGTGTCATCTGCAAATATTACAAACTTTAAAATCTCCGATACTCTGCAGATATCATTTAAGTACATAATAAACATTTTTGGACCCAGTACTGAACCTTGAGGTACTCCACAAGCTATATCCATCAAATTAGATTTATATTCATTTATTTGTACATATTGTTGCCTATTCCCTACATAGCTTTTTAACCATTCCAAAACCACTCCCCTAAACCCGTACTTTTCCAGTTTTTTAATAGAATTTCATGATTAACAGTATCAAACGCCTTCTTTAGATCTAAGAAAACTCCGAGCGCATACCTCTTATTATCCATACATTCCGTTATCTTTTCCATTAAATCTATCAGTGCCAAAGCTGTTGATCTGTTGTTTCTGAACCCATACTGACTATCTGTCATTAATTCATATTTTTCCACAAAACTGTCAAATCTTTTTATGAAGAGTTGTTCCAGTATCTTAGAGAACTGGGAGAGTATTGACACTGGTCTATAGTTTGTAAAATGATGTCTTTCACCGGTTTTGTAAATGGGAATAACTTTAGCAACTTTCATTTTTTGTGGAAAAACTCCTTTTTGAAACAACAAGTTGACTATATATTTTAATGGTTTTACGATACCATCAATAACTGTCTTTACCGTTACCATATCAATATCATTCCAGTCTGTACTGGTTTTGTTCTTAAGTCCTCTAACTATGTCATAAATCTCTTTCTCTTCCACTGCTCTTAAAAACATTGAGCTACTATTCCTTTCAATATTTTCACCAGTGTCCCTTTCTATTCCATCAACCTTTATTTCTTCTGCCAGTTTTGGCCCTATGTTTACGAAGAATTCATTAAAGCCATTTACTATCTCCTCCATGTTATTAATACTTCTTGTCCCTTCTATAAAGTACCCAGGGTAATCATTATTCCTTGATTCATTTTTGATTATTCTGTTTAATACATTCCATATATCTCTTGTGTTATCTTTATTGTGTTCTAACCTTTTAATGTAATACTCTCTTTTACAGGATCTCATTATATTAGTTAATTTATTTTTGTAAGTTTTATACTTCATTTCACTTTCTATTGTTCTCTTTTTTATGAATTCTCGATATAGGGTATTCTTTTTTTTGCTGGCATTTTGTAGTCCTTTTGTCATCCATGGTCTTCCTGCATAATTGTGTTTCCTATTGATTTCAATTACTGGGCAGTTTTTATCAAGTAATGTGTTAAATGTTCTTAAAAATCCTTCGTAAGCTTTATTAACTTCTGTTTGTTCATATACAATATTCCAATCTTGCTTTAAAAGTTCATTTCTAAGACAATTTAAGGTCTTCTCTGTTCTTATTCTTTTGTAAATAATCTTATGTCCATCGTTGTTCACTTTATAATGGCAATTATACGATGCAAAGACTGGTAAATGGTCACTTATATCATTGATTAACAGCCCACTTTTTATCTTTCCTTCTATTATATTTGTAAATATATTATCTAATAGAGTTGCACAATGAGATGTTATTCTGGTCGGTCTTGTTATCAGTGGAAATAAACCGATGCTGTACATGGAATCAATAAATTCTTCTGTACTCTTATTATGATTTGGATTCAATAAGTCAATATTAAAGTCCCCACAAATAAACATTCTTTTCTGATTTATATTTGTAAATAAGTCCTCCATATTATCCTTAAATATCTCAATCTTAGATCCTGGTGTTCTATATATACAACTGACAATTAGGTTTTTCCTTTTTTCTATAATTATTTCCACTGATAAACATTCCATCACTCCATCAATAACAGTTGTCATTCTTCCCATTCTTTTGTACTTTAGGTTTTTATCAATGTAAAGTGCCACCCCACCTCCTTTCTTGTTGATCCTGTCTACATGAAGGAATTCATATCCATTTATTTTAAAGTCGTCTTCTTTTCCAGGAGTTATCCAGGTCTCCGATATGGCTATCACATTGAATGGCTGTTCAAACTGTGTTATGTAGTCTTTGATGGATTGAAAGTTTGCATATAAGCTTCGACTATTAAAGTGAACCATTGTTATACCCTGTTCTACCTTGAATTCCTTTTTAAGTTGCTCATTTGTATAATAATTGCATTCATTTGTCTTATTGTTAAAGAAATTACAATCAGGATCTATGTTGCTGTCATACATCAATGTCTTATTTTCAATATCTATATGAGTTGTTAGTTGAAAATTGTCAGACATCTGCGTTGGTTGTGCACTTGGACGGTCACATCATATTTAGCACTGCTTTGCATTTATCAGTTATATTTTTCTAGTTCAGTCATCTCTTTGATGACTAGAACCTTAGCCTGCTCTGGTGTTCCATTTAACTTAATGAATATTTTACAGTCTGACGTCCAAGTTGACTGTATTTTCTTCTGTTTTCTTAATATTCTTGCTTGTCTTGCAATGTCTGCATTTTTCTTGATTAGGTGTTCATTTAAATAAACATTTGTACCTTTTAGCTTTCTTCCTTGCTTGAGCAGTTCTTTTTTCTGTTTTCTATTAACAAAACGAATGATAATGGCAGGTATTTGATTTTTTCTCGGAAGAGGATGGCATCCCTCAATATTTTTACTGTCCATTTCTATACCTTTGCTTTTAAAGAAGGCCATTACCTGCTCTTCCAAAGAGCGTAGCTCTTGCTCGGGTGGCTCCCCTCTCTCTGCTGCTGCTACCCGTGCGTATGTCTGATGCTTGGTTTCCAGTCCTGTCACTATCACATCATTTACTCTTGAATATTGTTCCAGATCTGACACCCGTCCTTCCAGCATAGCAATCTTCTTGTCCTTTTCCTCGCTCTGCCTTCTTAGTTCTTTAATATCATCCATTAAATTGAGTATCAGTTTTTGTTGTTTTGAAATTGTTGTTATTTCTTCAGACATAAAGTTTAGGGATTTCTTTATGTCCTCCAGTTCCTCCTCATTAACGTTGCTCCTCTTAGGCGGCATCTTAACGCTCCTGGGCCTAGTGGCTGCTGGAAGAGCCTGGGCCTGGTGGCTGCTGGAAGAGCCTGGGCCTGGTGGCTGCTGGAAGAGCCTGGGCCTGGTGGCTGCTGCAGGATCCTGGGCCTGGTGGCTGCTGGAGGATCCTGGGCCTGGTGGCTGCTGGAAGAGCCTGGGCCTGGTGGCTGCTGGAGGATCCTGGGCCTGGTGGAGCAGGAGGATCCTGGGCCTGGTGGCTGCTGGAAGAGCCTGGGCCTGGTGGCTGCTGGAAGAGCCTGGGCCTGGTGGCTGCTGCAGGATCCTGGGCCTGGTGGCTGCTGGAGGATCCTGGGCCTGGTGGCTGCTGGAGGATCCTGGGCCTGGTGGAGCAGGAGGATCCTGGGCCTGGTGGCTGCTGGAAGAGCCTGGGCCTGGTGGCTGCTGGAAGAGCCTGGGCCTGGTGGCTGCTGCAGGATCCTGGGCCTGGTGGCTGCTGGAGGATCCTGGGCCTGGTGGCTGCTGGAAGAGCCTGGGCCTGGTGGCTGCTGGAAGAGCCTGGGCCTGGTGGCTGCTGGAAGAGCCTGGGCCTGGTGGCTGCTGCAGGATCCTGGGCCTGGTGGCTGCTGGAAGAGCCTGGGCCTGGTGGCTGCTGGAGGATCCTGGGCCTGGTGGCTGCTGCAGGATCCTGGGCCTGGTGGCTGCTGGAGGATCCTGGGCCTGGTGGCTGCTGGAAGAGCCTGGGCCTGGTGGCTGCTGGAGGATCCTGGGCCTGGTGGAGCAGGAGGATCCTGGGCCTAGTGGCTGCTGGAAGAGCCTGGGCCTGGTGGCTGCTGGAAGAGCCTGGGCCTGGTGGCTGCTGCAGGATCCTGGGCCTGGTGGCTGCTGGAGGATCCTGGGCCTGGTGGCTGCTGGAAGAGCCTGGGCCTGGTGGCTGCTGGAGGATCCTGGGCCTGGTGGAGCAGGAGGATCCTGGGCCTAGTGGCTGCTGGAAGAGCCTGGGCCTGGTGGCTGCTGGAAGAGCCTGGGCCTGGTGGCTGCTGCAGGATCCTGGGCCTGGTGGCTGCTGGAAGATCCTGGGCCTGGTGGCTGCTGGAGGATCCTGGGCCTGGTGGCTGCTGGAGGATCCTGGGCCTGGTGGCTGCTGCAGGATCCTGGGCCTGGTGGCTGCTGCAGGAGCCTGGGCCTGGTGGCTGCTGGACACCCTCTTCCAAGGAAGGCCAATAAACAGATGAAAGATTCTGTGGCCTTTTAGATGGTATCGAACTCCAGCTCAGCAGTCTATCACTCCCCCGTCTACTTTCAAGTTGTGCACAGTGTCAGGATAAAATCCATACTGCCTCTCGCTGTTATTCTGTATAGTGATGACAGTTGGGTTTTTCTTGCGATGCTTTAACTCACGATGCATCTGACACCAGGAGCACCACTCGCAGAAACAGGAAAGTACAATATCCTTACAGAGAGAGCCCTTGATGCCGTATCGGTTTCGCATGCCAGCTCTTAAGGACAAAACTGCAGGAGGAACCAGCTCCGATGATGATGTCAACGTGTTTACGGAAGCGGTTGTGGGATTCATCGGGAAACTAGCGGATGATACCGTGGAGACAAAGACTATCACAACGTTTCCCAACCAGAAGCCGTGGGTGGATAAAACCATCCGCGACGCTCTGAGATCCCGCACCACTGCCTACAACACGGGACTCACGACGGGGGACATGGACCCATATAAAGCCGCGTCATATAACGTGCGGAGGGCGGTGAAAGAGGCGAAGCAGCGCTACAGGAGGAAACTAGAGTCACAACTCCAACAGAGTGACTCTAGGAGCCTATACACATGATGACTGGAGGACACAAGCTGAACACAATGACAACAGACAGAGACCTTCAGAATAAAACAGGAAATCTAGAACACGAACCGGACACAAGGGGGAAGGACACAGAATACTAAAATCAGAATAACTGGAACAGAGGAAAATAATCGTAAAACACAAAACGCTGGGTCAACGACCCAGCACCATGACATTGACTGCATTTAGATGGATTTGACTGCATGTCTGAACACATCAGAATTCATTCAAATTCTTGTGTCTGTGTCACATCATCAGTAAACACTAGTGTCCCAGTGACATTGGCAGCCCTGGACACCCAAGCCATCACACTGCTTCCGCCGTGTTTTACAGATGATGTGGTATGCTTTGACTCATGAGCTATTCCACGCCTTATCCATCCTTTTTTTTTTTTTTTTTTAGCAAAGTCCAATCAAGCGATATTATTCTTGAGGCTTATGAGTGGCTTGCACCTTGCAGTGAATCCTCTGTATTGACTTTCTTGCAGACTTCTCTTTATGTGGGACTTGGATATTGATATGCCTACCTTCTGGAGAGTGTTGTTCACTTAGCTGGCTGTTGTGAAGGGGTTTCTCGTCACCATGAGATGATTCTGCAATCATCCACCACTGTTGTCTTCTGTGGATGTCCAGGCCTTTTTGCGTTGCTGAGTACACCAGTGCTTTCTTTCTTTCTCAGAATGAACCAAACTGTAGGTTTTGCCACTCCTGATATTGTATCATTTTTTCTGTTTTCACAGCTTAAGGATGTTTTACCTGCATGGAGAGCTGCTTTAACTGCATGTTGTCTGTTCACAGCAAAATCTCTCAAATTAAAGCTGAGAGTCTATATATTATGTTCGTGTGCATTATATAACAGTAATTGGAATATTTCAGTAAACAGTTTTCAAATATATATATATGAATATAAATGTGGCCACAAATAGGCATGTCTTCTAAAAACGGACCCTAAAAGAATTTGGATAATTAAATAATATGTGAAAAATGAAATCAGTTTTTGTAACCACCAGTGTTCTGTTAGTGGAAATCTATGGTACTTGTACATCAAATGTCCAGTAGATGGCGATACATTTCTATTTACACAGCATAAATTAATGTGATTCTGAATTCAGAGACTCAGAGCATTTCAAATACAAATGCAATAAACCACATTATACATGCATTGCGATTGTCATTTAATCTTTATTCATTTAATAACTAAAGTAGATCCACAAAATACTGAGCACTGAAAATTGTATATTTTTTAAGAATTAGCAAAATTGATAAAATATTAGTGTCTCGTAGAATCTGTGGTGAATTTTCTTTTAATTCTATCTTTGATGTTTTCTTTAACATCATGCTCACTGTGTCCATGTGCTCACACACATGTTGCTGGAGTTCCTGTATTGTAAACTCACACACATAGACAAATGCAATTTGTATATGATTTTGAATACTTTCTTCCTAATCATTAAAGCTTTAATTTCTTTAATATTTATACACATATAAATCACAACTAAGACCTTTTTATTGTATCTTTGCTGTTTTCTTTAACACCATGTTCACTGTGTTCATTAGCTTTTCCACCTGGTCTGAACTTGAGCTGCGGTTCTCAAAAACAACACACCTGTTGTTGCACTTTTCAATGATTTCCTTCAGACCAGGTTGACAGGAATGAAGAAAATCCTCAAGGGCCATTTCTGCCTCCTCCAGGTTGTCTCCTCGGGTGAACAGGATGACAGTTTTTTCTTTCACTTTGAGCCCGAAAGTGTTTTCTAACTTTTTCAGTATGTCTCTCTCACCATCTGTAAATCTGCTCACATGCATCACAAGTACAAACACACAGGGGTCTGACCCACAGAGCTCTTTGCACCTTTTTACATGTTTGTCCCGAACTGATGGTTCAGTGTCATCATCAAATATGTCTGGAGTGTCAATCACACGCACATGTATACCTTTTATCTCAGTTTCTACCACCTGACACTCTGTGGTGACTTGATTTGAACTGGGTTTAGAAAAGAAGTGCTTCTTTCCGAGGATGGTGTTTCCACTGGCACTCTTTCCAGTCCCGGCCATTCCCAAAAGAATAAGGTTTACTGTGGTGTAAGTGTGCTTTCCTGAAATGATGATGATCAAACACAAGGTCCAGAAAAAGGTCAGTTGCAACTCAGGTACGGTAGTGCATTGTTAGTCTGTAGGTAGTGTGTTGAACTTTTCGGACCCACTTTGCACACACACACAGGAATCTGTGACTTACGTTTAGATTTTGGTTGATGTGGTAGTTCAGGATTTATAGCAGATCTACAATGTAGAAGATAAACTCTATTAACTAATGAATGTGTCAGTACATCACTCAATAAGCTTTTTGTTTAGTAGTTCTGTACAAAATTTTGTCCAATCTTTGTTTCACAAATCTCAATTTTCACCTTTACCTATTGTTTTGTCGTTCCAGTTGATTGTTTTCAGCCAGTTTTTTATCTCTGCTTGATTCTTGACCCTCGGTGCAGGTCTCAACCTCCTGCTCTGTTTGCTCTTGTTTTTTTTGTTCCTTCTTCACTTTTGAAGGTTTCTCAGTTTTCTCTCTCGGATCTTCTGTCTGCTGCTGCAAAACTTTAGGTGAATCCTCTATGACCAAAGTGCATGTCCCCAGACACACACACACACACACACACACACACACACACACACACACACACACACACACATCAGCATGATATTAAGCAGGTATTCAAGGAAGGAAAGTTAAAGTGAAGTGTACAGTTCTTGACTCAATTATTTGTTTAAACAGATAAATAAAAGAGCCAAGAGGTCACTTATGTACAGTGCCCAGATTTCTGTGTTGCACCGTTGCCCTTTACCACACACACACACACGTTGTACAAAGTTGTGACTTACCTTTAGTCTTTGTTTGATGCTGTAACTTATTTATAGCAGATCTACAATGTAGAAGGTAAACTTTATTAACTGACACATGTAATTGCTTATGACTTGAGCCATGCTCAAAGCATAAACAATTACAAGCAATGCATAAGGTTTTACAGTTTTGAGTGGGATTTTCTCCAACTTAAAACACTACAAACCTGATGAAAAGAATCAACTTTTTGGGATGTATCAGTGTACATCACTCAATAAACTTTGTATTTAATATTTCTTATATACAAAATTCTGTCCAGTTCTTATGTCACAAATCTTCATTTTCTCCTTTACCTGCTCTCTTGTCCCAATTGTTTGTCTTCAGACAGTGTTTTCTCTGTGTTTGAGTCTTGATAGTTGGTGCAGGACTCAACCTGCTGTTCTGCTTGATCTTGGTCATTTTTTGTGTCTTTTGAAGGTTTCTCAGTTTTCTCTCTCTGATCTCCTGTCTGCTGCTGCACAACTGTAGGTGAAGATGTACCCTCTATGACCAGTGTACAAGCACCAGATTTCTGTACTACACCCCTGCCCTTTACTGCACACGCACATCTGAAAATATGGTTGCAAACTTCTGTAGGTAGTTGTAACTTACCTTCTGTATTTGTTTGATATGGTAACTCAGATCTGCAAATTAAGAGTTGAGCCTTATTAAGTGATCCAAAAACTGCGTGTGTGTCATCAGTTCATCATTGATGTGATTTAATATAGATAATCAAAAAACCGTAATCAAAAACAGCACCAAAACAGGTTAAAGTTACAGACTCTTTATCCTGTGCTTGTAGACAACGCATGATGAAGTTTGGATGAGTTTTCGCTCTCTCTTTTTTTTGCTGCTGCCCAATTTTGGATGAAGATGTACCCGCTACAACACAAACACACACACACACACACACACACACAAAAACGTCAGAATGTTATTCTTAGATTAAGTCTCTCTAATGCCATCACACTGTGTGTTCAACTCTGCTGCACATGTAACTTCATTTGTACCTTTACTACCTGTTGAATATTTTATTTAAACTCTTTTTAAAAGTCTTTCCAAAATTTCCAGTCAGATTTCCTTTTATCATTCTGAATTTCCCTAAATGACATGTTGACATGTGAAATGTTGTCAGTGAAAACATTTAACATTTTTATGCGAAAGATGCAAACGCTGAAATGCTTTTATAGATATAAAATACAAACACAAACTCAAAAGTTAGTTTTCTTTGAACTTTTTAATTTCTAAACAATTACTATCATTGTTACTCCTCTGAGGTATAGGTCATCATATATGCTAACCCTAATCATACCAACAACACTTTGGTAGAGCAGCACCAACCATGTTTAGCAAAGGATGCTTTGAGATAAAAAAACAAAACAAACAAACACCTGAATCCCAAATATCTATGGACATGATCTAAACCAGGGGTAAGCAACTCCAGGCCTCAAGGGCCAGTGTCCTGCAGGTTTTAGATTTGTCATTAATCTAGCACAGCTGATTTAAATGGCTGAATTATCTCCTCAACATATCCTGAGGTTTTCCAGAGGTCTAGTAATCAACTAATCATTTGATTCAGGTGTGTTGACCCAGGGTGACATCTAAAACCTACAGGTTACCGGCACTTGAGTCCTGGAGTTGCCCAAACTATAACAGTAAATGTGATTCAGGGCATTCTTGCTTGTTTCTGGATTATTTTACAGAGTTTAGAAGTATCACTATCACATCATAAAATATCTAAACAGCTTATGGGTTATATAAAGTAAGATGTGTCAAGAACACAAGACAATATGCTGATATCAGTCCTGTGTGTTTCCTTCTTGTAGAGCAGGGGTGTCAAACTCAAATACACAGTGGGCCAAAATTCAAAACTGGAACAAAGTCGCAGGCTAACGTTAATGTTTATTGAAATATATTTATTCCTCCAGATATAAGAATGAATCTTTTCTTATGGACACGTTTTGCTGAAAAACTGAATATGGAACATGCAAAGCTTAATACTAAACAATATATATATTAGCTGTATAATACCAGCAGGCCAGCTCTAATAGTAATTTGGTATGGCTTCGCGGGCCAAATGTAAGTAGGCTGCCGGCCAAATTTGGCCCGCGGGCCAGAGTTTGACACCTATGTTGTAGAGGTCTGTCTATGTCCTAGATCATGAGTAAAAAGAGGCTGATGGAGATGCAGAGAGAAAGGAAAATGAATCTTGCCCTGAGATAATTGGGAAAGATGAAGAGAGAATAGAGCATTTCAGAAAAGTGTCAAAAATTTAAATTACATTTGAGGCGTTTTTAAAATGAAGGAAACAATGTACTCACAGACTCGTTACTGCAAGAAAAATTTACAATAAAGTAGTTGTAGTCTACAGTATAATGACAAATGTAGAGAGATTTAAAACTATGGACACTTCCTGTATTATACATTTTTATTAAATGTGGTATATGAACAGTTAATTACTGGCTTCCTCCGTGACTCTTCGTCTATAAAGATAACATTTAATCAAAACTTCAGGCAAAGAGTTGAGTTAAAGTGCTGTGTACAGTTCTTGACTCTCTCACACACACACACCTTAAAATATAGTTGCAAACTTCAGTAGAAGGTTGTGCCTTACCTGTTGTCTTTGTTTGATGTGGTAACTTAGTGTTTTCGGCAGATCTACAATGTAAGAGTTGAGTCGTATTAACTGATTTAGAAACTACTTACTGTTGTGCATTCAGTTGATTGTTGATGTGATAAAATAATGATACTTAAGGAATTGTTACAAAAGTTACAAAGTATGGTACATGTATCAGTTTACAGCATTAAATACACTTATCCTTTAATAGTTCTTTGGCACAATGTTATATCGAATTCTGAACTGAAGGTATCTCTTTTCAGCTTTACCTGCTGTTTGTTTCCCATGGTTGTTTGCCTTTTGCCTGTTTTTTCTGTTTTCGTTGTATATTACCCATGGTGTGGCTTTTCTGTTTGTTTTTGGTTGTCTGCTGCTTCTTCTTAACTTTGCTCAGTTTTCTCAGTCTGGTTTTCTTTCTGCTGCTGCACAACTTTGATGAAGACGTGCTCTCTATGACCAACACACACACACACACACACACACACACACACACACACACACACAGATCACTACAGGGTCCACCATTCAAATGTTTAAAAACTGAAGTGAGGAAGCGTTATCAGTGAAGAAAAACCAAAGAGCAGTTGAAAACATTCAAATGCAAAAGAAGATGTGGAAATAAGTTTCCTTTTTATCATTTTGGTAAAGTGTTTTTTTCGTTTTCCTGAAATAACATTTGCAGCACTAATGTTACCTATTTAATATTGTATGTAAATAAAAAAACTCAGAAAAGGGCACGACAAAAAAAATCAGGGGACAGATACGAAAGGTCAACAACAGAATTAGTATTCATATTTGTTAAGTGTTCAGTGGAACAAACAAAAACAAACAATTAAAAAATAAAAACAACCCCCCCCCCCCCAAAAAAAAAACAAAAAACAAAAAAACAACAACAACTAATTGCCGTCTGCTGCTTGCTAGGCTTCCTCTTACTCTTACTTCCAGTTGTCTGCCTCCTCTGTATTCCTCCTCTGATCCATCTTATTGACTAACACCAATATAAGTCACTCAGGGGCTCTTTTATTCACTTGCATCTGAATTATTGTTCTAATTGAGCTTGAACAGGTGTAATATGAGTGTGACCTTTTGAAGGTGAATGTTTACAGATGAACAGTGTGGAAAATTATGCAATTTGCTTTCAGATCTTTGCAGAAGTTTAGTTTGTGATCATATTTGAGTAAGAGCAGTGGAATTGTAATTACATTTTAGAAGTCTGAAGTGAATTTGTTGATATATGACGCTGACATTTTCAGAATTTCCATTTTTGTATGTATAACATGGGGGAAAAGTGTTAAATTCTAAATAAATTCCCCCCTGCTCATCCAACACACTTAAAACATTTTCTTTTGTTTTACTTATAATCTTTTTTTCTGATTGAATTTATCAATTATCCTTAACCACACACACAGAGAGACACACACACACATTGATTCTTTGTGATTAACTCATCAATGATGTCATTCAAAAATCCAAATCATTAAATAAAACTTTCATTCCTAAATCCATAAGTCTGAATTTTCACCTTTCTCTGTTGCTCTTTTGTTCTCGGTATTTGTCCTCAGGCAGTGTTTTTGTCTTTGGTTGATTCTTGATCCTTCTTGCCTGACAGGAATCGTAAAAATATTTTTTTGCTACTCCTGATTTCCTTTTGTCTTTTAACAACCCTGTTTTAGTAATACAAAGCAACAGTGATATTGAAGTAAGTTCATGGGAGCACTTACTGTAAAACAGTCTTTCAATCCTGTGCAGTAAAAGGCTGCATGGTATCTGCAAGGTGTGCTTGTCATTGTCTCTGTAATATGAACTTGTTATGCAAATACTGGAGGCGTGTCAGCTGTGAAGCTACAAATAATGCATTGAACAGTAGCTTTAACACTCATTTCGCTCACCTGTGTAGTTGTAACACTGAATAAAAATTATGGCGTCATCTGCATCAGGTAAAATTAAATTTAATCAGCTGTTTTTATAATTGTTGTTTGAAAAATGTTAATGCGTTCTCATATTTATTTTAAAAAAATGGAGCTTATTAATAAAACCTTTCAGATGTGTTCAACTGAACCTGTGAATTGTGTTTTAGATCCTGATTTGAGGATTGTGATGATTGGAAAAACCGGTGTGGGTAAGAGTGCCATTGGGAACACCATTCTAGGAAAAAAACATTTCAAATCTTGTCCCAGTTCAGAGTCAGTGACTGAAACTTGTCAAACAGGTGAAGCACAGTGGGAAGGGAGAAAAATTACTGTTATAGACACACCAGGAATCCTGGACACTGAGAAATCTACAGAGATGATCAAAAAGGAAATTGTGAGATGTGTTGAAGTCTCCAGTCCAGGTCCTCATGTTTTTCTACTGGTGCTCCAAATCGGTCGATTCACCACAGAGGAGAAAAACTCTGTGGAAGCCCTGCAGGCGTTGTTTGGTCCAAAAGCTCAACATTACATGATTGTGCTGTTCACCCATGGAGATGATCTTGAAGACCAGGAAATCACCATACAGAAGTATGTACGTGAAGCCAAACCAGAGCTCAGACGAGTCATCCACAGCTGTGGAAACAGGTTCCACGTCTTCAACAACAGAAGCAAAGACAGAAAGCAGGTGGAGGAGCTGATGAAGAAGATTGATGACATGGTGGCAGGAAACGGCGACACATTCTACACAAATGAAATGTATAGAGAGGTGGAAGAACGAAGACAGAGAAAAGCTTTAATGGAGGAAGAAGAATACCAGTTCAAGGCTCATCTGTTACGACAAATTCTGCTATTTCATTTACTTCTTAATAGACAATAAAAAAATATTAGATGATGCAAACCTGTAGACAAATATCTATGCTGTGATTTGCTTTGATTAGTTTTAGCCTTTGTGTTGACTTTTAAAAATGGAATACAATGAATCTTGATTAAAATGAATGAGTTTGAAAACAGTAATCATAAATCAAGCTGTGATGGGCTACAAATATTAAAAAAAAACACTTTTTATAGTAGCCCTGTTATGTAATCAGGGTAGTTGGATAAGTGTAAACTTCATTTTATGCTGTTTAGTGATGATAAATGATAAATGTAAGAATGATGCTGATGTGTCAGAAAATAGGCTCAAACAAGAAGTGCAAGAGATTCTGTCTGTGGCTTCTTATTAAAACCTAATTCTTGAAATCTTTAAACATATTCCTACCACTACATACTTTTTCAGTGTCGTTTTATAAATAGACAAATCATAATACAAATCATTGTACTCTTACCTTTTAAGATAACGACTCTCTAGTACAGGGGTAGGCAACTCCAGGCCTCGAGTGCCTGCAGGTTTTAGATCACACCCTGGGTTAACACACCTGAATCAAATAATTAGTTCATTACCAGGTCTCTGGAGAACTTCAGAAATGCTGAGGAGTCATTTAGCCATTTAAATCAGCTGTGATGGATCATGGACACATCTAAAACCTGCAGGACACCGGCCCTCGAGGTCTGGAGTTGCCTACCCCTGCTCTAGTACTATAGAGATTTTGCAGTTAGAGAAAAGATGGAGTAACGTGACTAAACTTTTTAAACTTTTGCTGTGCTTGAAGGGCTTTCAAACACACTAAACCCACCAGAATAAATTGTAAACTCTCCCGTATGATATGCTCTGATCTGTGTCTTTTAAAATGTGAAAAAACTCCACTTCTACCTTTAGATAGTTCAAGTGTAAAAGGACGCGGCATGACTCAGGTATGGGTTGCTGATAGTTCGCCTTTATTTACACTTCCTTCCAGCAAGATGCTGGTACCATCAGTTGCCTCCTTGACAAAACACACCACAGCAATTCATCAGTTTTCTGATGCCCCTGGTGGCTATTGCAAAATAGGGAGGTGTCGTTAGAATAATGGGTCTCATCTGTGTTTGCCAACCTCCCCTGACACCACATCATGGCTGTATCCCAATTCAGGGTATGCAACCTTGAAGGCCGATTACATCACAGCGACACGACGAAGGCTGTCCCAATTTCAAGGCTGCTTGAAATGCGGCCCTCAAATGCGTCCTTCATTTCCCTGAATTTTAAGGATGTGGCGGTGTAGACTTCGTCGTAGTCGTCAGCGGTGTAAACGGTTGATGGCTGAAGAGTAAACTTTTAGAAGTAAGTACTGAATATTATGTCAATTATTTATGTGCAAATGTTTAATAACAAAGAACATTAAAACATTACTGTTGGCCAAATGTCGGCAAAGTTATGTGTCATTAGCGATGTTTGTACTAACTTGGTTTTAAAGCCTTTACTTTGAAATATACGCCGTTCAATAGTCGCCCATAATCTTACAGAGATTGTGATGATTTTGTGGATAATTAAAGTCAGTCATATATCCACAAACACAACAAGCTGAAAGTCAGTGATGCTGCTCGGTTTGCAGTCATGAATATCATGGCACAAGCAGGATTCACTGCACTGTTAATGTTAGCTGTGTTATATTGCTGCCTCTGTTCGGTGGTGTCGAGCCAAACGGACTTTAACGTGTGTTTGAACGAGCTGACGGTTCACTCGTTAAGCTGAAAGAAAGATGCTTTAATCACAGCAGTCACACATGTGTCCACTGCACCATCTGGGAACTCTTCTTGTTTAGCACTCGTAATAACACAAACACTAAATCCTCCTGTTTGTAGCAGTGTGTACACCTGAGACTGCCACCCGTCTGTCTGTCCTGCACTCTCTCTCTGTTTCTTTCTCTCTGATTGTGGAATAAAAGTATGAACATGTGTTTATAAGTTACACTTGTGTTTGAATCCTGCAGCTTATCACACATTTGATTTCCATGTGTGACGACTGCAAGTGTCCAGAGTGAGGACAGACTGAGGGACCCACTGCTGCACATCATCTGTGAGGCTTTGCACCCCTGATGATCCACCAGGACAAACTCAGCAGTGTGTGAGGAAGAGGAGGAGGAAGAGCCAGCAGCAGCTGACAGATGGAGAGAATAGACAGACTGTTCCCTGTTTGTGAAGGACTGCTAGAAAAGTTTAACATAACTGTCTGTCCTGAATCAGTCTTATTAGGTAATGTTCAAATAAGCCACAGACCCGTGGCTCTGACATCTGTGGTCATGAAGTCATTTGAGCGCCTAGTTCTCTCCCATCTCAAGACCCTCACGGCCCCCCTCCTGGACCCCCTGCAGTTTGCATATAGAGCCAACAGGTCTGTAGACGACGCCATCAACATGGCCCTACACTTCATCCTGCAGCATCTGGACTCCCCAGGAACCTACGCCAGGATCCTGTTTGTGGACTTCAGCTCTGCCTTCAACACCATCCTTCCAGACCATCTCCGAGGCAAGCTTTCCCAGATGAATGTGCCTGATCCCACCTGCCGGTGGATCACTGACTTCCTGACGGACAGGAAGCAGCATGTGAGGCTGGGAAAGAATGTCTCGGACTCCCGGACCATCAGCACCGGCTCCCCTCAGGGCTGTGTTCTTTCTCCTCTGCTCTTCTCCCTGTACACCAACTGCTGCACCTCCACCCACCAGTCTGTCAAGCTAATCAAGTTTGCAGATGACACCACCGTTATTGGGCTCATCTCGGACGGGGATGAGTCTGCCTACAGGAGGGAGGTTGAACGTCTGGTGTCCTGGTGCAGCCACAACAACCTGGTGCTGAATGCCCAGAAGACAGTGGAGATTATTGTGGACTTCAGGAAGCACACAGCCCCACTCCCCCCCATCATCCTGACTGACACCCCCATCACCTCTGTGGACTCATTCCGCTTCCTGGGTACCACCATCACCCAGGACCTGAAGTGGGAGCCCACCATCACCTCCGTCATTAAGAAAGCCCAGCAGAGGATGTACTTCCTGAGGCAGCTGAAGAAATTCAACCTGCCAACACGGACGATGATGCAGTTCTACACTGCAATCATCGAGTCCATCCTCACCTCCTCCATCACCGTGTGGTACGCTGGAGCCACTATCAGGGACAAACAGAGACTGCAGCGTGTTGTGCGCTCTGCTGAGAAGGTGATTGGCTGCAGACTCCCATCTCTGCAGGACCTGTACACCTCCAGGACATTGCGGCGTGCAGCTCGGATCTCAGCTGACCCTTCTCACCCTGGACACAGTCTGTTTGACCTGCTCCCCTCAGGCAGGAGGCTCCGGTCCATTCGCACCAGAACTTCTCGCCATAAGAACAGTTTCTTCCCCTCTGCTGTTGGACACATGAACAATAACCATATGACTGTTCCCGCCACTAACACATGACCCTACGCTGTGTCACTGCATCATTCCATGTTTGGCACTGATCACCACCTGCACTCATGTATATATCTTTCTACGTAGCACTCTTAATTCTTATTCTCATGTATATATCTCATGTATATCTCATGCACATATCTTTCTACGTAGCACTTTTAATTCTTATTCTTACTTTTATTTTTTCATGTCTATTTAAGCGCAATTTATGACACTATGTTTGCACTGAAGCACCGCAGCAATTTCCTAATGTTGTAAACCTGCTCAACATTTGGCAATAAACCCCTTTCTGATTCTGATTCTGATTCTGATGTGATCATCCCAGTGTTTTCAGTGTGGGAGAAAGTACTCAGGGCCTTCAGGTTACACACTATGAAAGGCAGCAACAAGTTTAATGTTCAGAAACCTAAAGTCTGTATCAGCAGCAGAATGGAGCTAAAAATAAATGTTGGTTTCAGTTCTATGAAGCTTTGAGTATTTTGGATCAGTAGCACTGCTGTGTTTGTTGCATCATATTGCTGTAATTGTTTATATGCTTTATATATTCTGAGCTAAGTTGATCTATAGTGTTACATCATATTCTATAAGGATGTTATGTGTTTGTAGACTTTCTGCCCAGTTTGACCCATTTAGCAGAAGTCAGCCTGTTTAAGGCTCTGATATCTATTCTGTATGACTTAAAGCAGTTATGACATGGTCTGATTTTCTCACCCAATAAAGGAATATTTCATATATCAGTCTACTCTTCATTTTATCAGAAACAGTTATCACAGCTCGTACATTTTCTTTTTATAAATATATGTAAGCAATGAGCCAAATTTAGTAATGCCAACATACTGAAGGAACAATATTTGTCTCTTATGCATAATACATCTATATATACACTGTCAAAGATACTTGTCTTTGAGTGAAGATTTAAGGTGATAGAAAATATAAATAACTGCAACTTGAATCTTTGACCCAGAGTTCAAGCTCACTGTTGTAATATATATATACACACACACACACACACACACACACACACACACACACACACACACAAAACACCCAGCACGCCCCTGCGGGCGGTTTATCCTTCAAGCTCGGGTCCTCTACCAGAGGTCTGGGAGCTTGAGGGTCCTGCGCAGTATCTTAGCTGTTCCCAGGACTGCGCTCTTCTGGACAGAGATCTCCGATGTTATTCCCGGGATCTGCTGGAGCCACTCGCCTAGCTTGGGAGTCACCGCACCTAGTGCTCCGATTACCACTGGGACCACCATTACCTTCACCCTCCACATCCTCTCGAGCTCTTCTCTGAGCCCTTGGTATTTCTCCAGCTTCTTGTGTTCCTTCTTCCTGATATTGCTGTCATTCGGAACCGCTACATCGATCACTACGGCCGTCTTCTTCTGTTTGTCTACCACCACTATGTCCGGTTGGTTAGCCACCACCATTTTGTCCGTCTGTATCTGGAAGTCCCACAGGATCTTAGCTCGGTCATTCTCCACCACCCTTGGGGGCATCTCCCATTTTGACCTCGGGACTTCCAGGTTATACTCGGCACAGATGTTCCTGTACACTATGCCGGCCACTTGGTTATGGCGTTCCATGTATGCCTTGCCTGCTAGCATCTTGCACCCTGCTGTTATGTGCTGGATTGTCTCTGGGGCATCTTTACACAGCCTGCACCTGGGGTCTTGCCTGGTGTGATAGACCCCAGCCTCTATGGATCTTGTACTCAGAGCTTGTTCTTGTGCTGCCATGATCAGTGCCTCTGTGCTGTCTTTCAGTCCAGCTTTGTCCAGCCACTGGTAGGATTTCTGGATATCAGCCACCTCCTCTATCTGCCGGTGGTACATACCGTGCAGGGGCCTGTCCTTCCATGATGGTTCCTCGTCTCCCTCCTCTTTCTTGGGTTTCTGCTGCCTGAGGTATTCACTGAGCACTCGGTCAGTTGGAGCCATCTTCCCAATGTATTCTTGGATGTTCGTTGTCTCATCCTGGACTGTGGTGCTGACACTCACCAGTCCCCGGCCCCCTTCCTTCCGCTTAGCGTACAGCCTCAGGGTGCTGGACTTGGGGTGAAACCCTCCATGCATGGTAAGGAGCTTTCTTGTCTTTATGTCAGTGGCTTCTATCTCCTCCTTTGGCCAGCCTATTACCCCAGCAGGGTACCTGATCACGGGCAGGGCGTACGTGTTGATGGCCCGGATCTTGTTCTTACCATTCAGCTGACTCCTCAGGACTTGCCTGACCCTCTGCAGGTACTTGGTGGTTGCAGCCTTTCTAGCGGCCTCTTCATGGTTCCCATTTGCCTGCGGGATCCCCAGGTACTTGTAACTGTCCTCTATGTCTGCAATGTTGCCTTCTGGTAGTTCAATCCCCTCAGTTCTGACTACCTTCCCTCTCTTTGTTACCATCCGACTACACTTCTCCAGTCCGAACGACATTCCAATGTCATTGCTGTATAGCCTGGTAGTGTGGATCAGTGAATCGATGTCTCGTTCACTCTTGGCATACAGCTTGATGTCATCCATGTACAGGAGGTGGCTGACAACTGCTCCGTTCCGTAGTTGGTATCCGTAGCCAGTCTTGTTAATGATCTCACTGAGGGGGTTCAGGCCTATGCAGAACAGCAGTGGGGACAGAGCATCTCCTTGGTAGATCCCGCACTTGATGGTGACTTGTGCTATGGGCTTGGAGTTGGCCTCTAGTGTTGTACGCCACATCCCCATTGAGTTCCTGATGAAGGCTCTTAGGGTCCCATTGATCTTGTACAATTCTAGGCATTCCAGTATCCAGCTGTGGGGCATTGAGTCATAGGCCTTCTTGTAAGAAGGCCTATGACTTCAGGCCTGGTCAGTCTGGTCTTGCAGTCTCGGCTGACTATTCTGTCTACCAGTAGCTGGTGTTTTGCACCTCTGGTATTCTTGCCAATTCCTTTCTGTGTCCCACTCATGTATTGACCCATGTGCCTCTTCATCTTAGCCGATATGATGCCTGACAGGAGCTTCCATGGAGTACTGAGGCAGGTTATTGGTCGGTAGTTGGAGGGGACTACCTTGTTCTAAATACTAACAAGACCGAGACCATGATCATAGCTCCTCCTGAGCTACATTCTAAAATCAGTCAGGTTCTTGCCTCTTTCTGTCCATCTGTCAAGTCAAATACTCGAAATCTTGGTGTAATATTTGACTCTTCTCTGGGCCTTGACTCTCATGTAAAATCTTTGTCTCGTCCCTGTATCTATCATTTAAGAAACATCTCTAAACTGCGACATATGGTTTCCTCAGCTGAACTGGAAAAACTCATTCATGCATTTGTGTCATCGCGCTTAGATTACTGTAATTTCCTGTTTGCTATCTTGGATAAATCATCTCTTTCTCCCCTCCAAGCTATACAAAACACAGCTACCAGACTACTAACTCGCTCTACCAAGCGTGTTCACATCACTCCCATCTTATATTCTTTACATTGGCTCCCAATAGAGTTTAGAATTCGCTTTAAAATTCTTCATTTAACATACAGAGCACTAAATGGCCAGGCCCCAGATTATTTATCCAAGCTTCTTATAAAATACACTGCTGCTTATCATCTCCGCTCACAGACTGAGTCTGTTAGTTGTTCCCCGTACACGACTGAAGACAAAATGGGACAGCCTTTCAGTCTGTTGCACCAAGCCTGTAGAACAGTTTACCACTACAAATACGTTTGCTTGACTCTGTGGATTCTTTTTTTTTTTTTTTTTTTTTTTTTTATATGGCTCAGAAGATCATCATTGCCTAATAATTTTTTTTTCCCCCCTCCCGGATAGGACAGGGGGAAAGAATGAAGGAAAGAGAGGGAGAGAAAGAAAGAAAACCAAAGGGGAGAAGAGACGGTCAGAAGGGGGGGGAAGAGAGAAAAAAAAACAAACAAATAAAAAAAACAAAAAAAACTCCTGGGTCACCTGTATGGAGAAAAAAAAACAGAGGAGACAGCAAACAACAAAGAGCAACATAATGAGAGAAAAAAAAAGCACCATCACAATAAACTAGCTAGCAGTAGATATCAATAGTTACTAAATAATAAACAATATTGTGCAACACGCAAGATAGACAGCGCACAGTGTGCTTTGAGGCAGCAGCCAAGAAAGCTGTAGTCCGCGTCTGTGAATACCCATGTGTACACCTGTGTGCATACCTGTGTGGATCAGCATGCTTGCATTCCAAAGGTTTCTCCATGTAATGATCTGCTAGGGAGTGTGGGGAGCCACAGCCCTGTCCTTTATGGTATCAAGCAGGTATGGAGGAGATCAAAACTCCAGACATCCAGAGGCCCCCAGAACACAAGAGACCAAGGAAGACCCACAGAGGGGCAGCTGCGCCACTGTCCCAGTAAGAGCTAAGGAGAGTCCCAGATGAGGGCTCATTCAGCAGCCGCGGAGCAGAAGCCAGGGGGAGTTGCAGTGACGCGCCCGTGAGCTCCGCCAGCAGCCAGCTGTGCCTGAGTGACCGAGCCCCAGGCCGAGAGGCCGGGGGCACCCCACCTCCGAAATGGCCCGAGCGAGCCCCAATAAGCGGCCGCCAAGGAGTGAGCCGGTGTGTACCCGGACGCCCACCCCCAGATACAAAGCACCACCAACGCACCGACACCTGAGGGAGTCCGCCACCGGCAGGGGAAGTGGTGGTGGGTGGAGATAGGCCTCCAAACCTTGGAAGGCCCGAGATGTCCCCAGAGAGGTGGCGTCTGATACCCAACCTGACATATAGACACAAACATAAAGGCACACACAGACACAAACATCCATTCCCACCCTCATGCTCTCATGTGCACTTCACACTCAACCGACGTGGAGACAGACATAAAGAGACGCTGTATACACGATCACACTCCCCAAGCGTACTCTACAAACCGGGTCTAGGTACCCTTGCCCCTGGAGGGGGGAGCCGCACCCAGACCCAGGTGGTGTTACCCTTTTCCCTGCGGTGGGGAGAGGCAGACCGCCCCGACTCCGCAGCAGCAGGGAGGCCCCACACCCCAGACCGCAGCCGGACGGCCAACTCCTCCTAGCCCCCCCGCTCCAGCAGGCCGCAGAGAACGGGGGTGAGAGAAGACTCCAAACCTCCCTCCACCCACTCATAGTAGTGTTGATGCATGTGTGTTCTAAGGTGCAATTAAAACCCAGGAGGGCATGGAGCTACCTGCCAGAGAGCAGCAGGTAAGCGCATAGTCCCTCCTGTTAGCCCATAATGTCTACGTGCATTTAAAATTGAGAGGTGGGCAACGATGCCAGGGCTGAGGTGTACACCCTGATGGTAACTTGGACTCCGTGTATTGTGCCCATCCCCAAGATCCTATATCTCTGTGGATTCTTTTAAAAAACAGTTAAAAACTCTTCTGTTCAAACAAGCCTTTTGTTGATCTAGATATTTTATATTTTTTACATTATTTACATTTGATCTTTAACATTGTATATAATGTCTATTGATTTTATTGTTTATTTTAATATTTGTGTACAGCGCTTTGTGATTGTCTGTCTGTGAAAAGCGCTTAATAAATAAAGTTTACTTACTTACTTACAAGAAGTGCTCTTAATTATTCTTTTTGAATCATATTTGCATACACTGTTATATTGATATGAATGTTGAACTAGAAATTTCAAGGATGATAATTTTTTTTTAAATCACATTATGTCTTAAGTTACCACAAATTGTTTTTTAATTTAGAAGAACTTGAAATGTTTGTCAGAGGGTAAACAAACAGTATTGAACTGTCAGAAACATCAAGTAATTCTAAGTACTGTATAATTGCAATAAAAAAGTTGTCAGGACATTGTTATGCTAAGTAAGTTTTACTCAGTTTTATGGAGGCAACAGCTTTGCATATTTTCTTTGAGTTCTGGGAAATAATTAGATTTTGCAGTGTACAAGTAATAAAATATATCATAAGAGTTCACAGCTTCTTACAAAAGAACGGTGATGTTGCTGTGGGACTTGAACAAACATGACAGAAAGTTGGATACTGACGTGGAAAAACCTGTAACACCTGCTGCATTCCCCCGAAAATGTTTTCACTGACAGATGAGAAGAACAAACATTCAGGACGGTTTGCTGTGACAACAACATGTTTTTTAAAGAAATGTCATGACGACAAAAAAAAAAAGGAATTTCTCTGTAGACATTTCAATCATCAAAACTGTCATTGTCTGGTTTCAGCAGATGATTATCTTGTTCTCTCGAGCTGTTTCTGTTTCACTTCAGGATCATAGACTGTGTTGATTTACCTTAAATAATTTCTAAGCTACATGCAATCTTTGTCTATAAACACAGCACCTACTTAAACTATGGAGGCCAATCAGCTGATTCCAAGTGAGTGATTAACAGTGATTACAGTATTTCTGAAACATTTAAACACATTTCCAAAAATTGTGTGTAAACGTGTCAAAATTCTAAAGAAAGTGAAAACAGTTCGTTTTTTTTTTTAAACCCCTCACATTTCTTGCAAAATAAGACTTAAAATCATGTTCCTCTTCTGAAAACTGCCATTTGTGCTGCAGCTGTGTTTAATATCTGCCTCACTGTGGCAAGCTTTATGAATCACAAGAGAATCACGGTGGAGTGAAAGACTGGTTAGATTTGAAAATTATGTCTAAATGTATAAAAACTGCAAACTCTTTTTCTCGACAGCTGAAACCGCTGTTTACAACAACTTGTAAACAGGCGACTAACCCACGGCACAATGCTAATGCTACCACAGCTAGCAGCAGAAAGAACGAACACCAAGTGACAGCGAGGTTCAAGCTCATTGTAGCTCCAACCCACATGCACTGTACTTAAGGAAGTTTAAGACTTTCTTCTGCACTTACATTTGGATCAGCTGAATCGATGACAGTCATTCAGGCAGTAATGCCTGCACTGGAAACAAGCTATCCTTAAAATATGACAACATACCAAGCTGCTGTGTTTGAATGTAAAACAAATGTGTTGTTTGATCTAGAGACTGCACTTGTGACTGAGCAGCAGAGATGGGCAGTAACGCGTTACTGTAATCTGATTACTTTTTTCAAGTAACGAGTAATTAATTAGATTACCGTTACTCTCCCGTAGGAACACTGGGTTACTGCGTTACTAAAACCGTGATTTTTTTGCAAGAATGTCTCATGACAATGACATAAGCGAGTGCGACCTTCGTGACAACAGCTGTGCGCAGATTAACAATGGATAATATATTGAGTGCGGGAGAGAGTATGAGCGTGCAGCGTTTAAAGCGTGGAAGTACTGACCTTACTTTGAGTTTGATTCCATAAAAAGTGACAAAAACATTAGCGTCCGCTGTGCGTTGGAAGAAAACTTCTTTTTACAGTGAAAAAAAAACCCCTAAACTTCCAAGCAAGCACCGAGTGTGCAACGAAGTCATGGGAAATTCACAGAGAAACTCGCGGATTCTTCAACTGACCGCTGCGGCATACCTGCACCAGGGCAAACCTCCGCCTACCCTACTCCTGCTTTACAGGTGAAAATAGAGCAACAGGACCACTAGTCTTTGATTTTATTTATTTTCTGCTGTGTTTTACTTGCATCTATTTGAAAGAGTGAGTGTAAACACAAAAAATATTAAATTTTATGTGCTGGAATGTGCAGAAAATAGGTTTAAATGTTAAACTAATTTCTTCAAGTCAGAGAATGTTTAAACAAGTTTAAAAAAAAGAGACTTTTCCATTTGATTACATTTTGTATGATGGATTATGCAGAAAAAGTGGAATTGGGCTGAACGATCTATCGCTTTATCACCTATTCAGGTTGTAAATCATGTTTTTAAAAAGTAACTAAGTAACTAATTACTTTTGAAAATAAGTAATCGGTAAAGTAACGGGATTACTTTTGGGGGGAAATAATAGGTAATTAGTTACTGATTACTTTTTTCAAGTAACTTGACCAACACTGCTGAGCAGTAAATGCATTTTATCTTAATAATATAAGTAATGTGGGGATAGGTTAATAGGAAACTCTAAATTGCCCATAGCAGTGAATGTGGGAGTAAATGTGAGTGCAATACATTTTATCATGATTACATAAGTAATGTATCTTAAAAAGAAAGTTGTAGAAAGCCTAAACTTAGTTTCAGGATAATGAAATCTTTGTTTCATTGTAAGATTATAACAATGATGGCAACATAATTGCTTGTTGTTCAGCAGAACAGTGTCCAGTATGTTGGCTCATATACTTTTCTTTTGCCTTTGAAAATAAAAGTTGGGCTGATTTTAGCACCATTATAAGAATTTTTGGAATCATAATTGCATACAGTGTTAAATTAATATGAGTGTTGTACTAGAAGTTTCAAGAATTATATATATTTTTAAAATCACTTTATGTTTTACGTTACCACAAGATGTTTTTTTTTATTTAGCAGAAATTAGAAATTACATTTTAAATTTTGCAGTGTACCAGTAATAAAATATGTCGTAAGAGTTCACAGCTTCTTACAAAGGAACGGTGATGTTGCTGTGGGACTGGACTCTCCCAAACACGTCACTATAAGACTGGACTCTCACACACATAACATCACCACACGCACCACCACACATTTCCTATAATCCTATAATTCCTATAATTTATAACCTTTATAATCTCTCCTGCTATTTGCACATTCTTTACTGTAAATTCCTAAATTAATTTGTAAATTTTGTAGTAACCTGTAAATTGTAAATATTGTAAAACTTTTTTTCTGTCATTTAATGGTCGGGCATTGTACAGCTACAAGCATTTCACCCCCATGTCATACTGTGTATGGTCAGTGTTGGGAAGGTTACTTTTAAAATGTATTCCATTACAGATTACAGAATACAAGCCCCAAAATGTATTCTGTAACGTATTCCGTTACGTTACTCAATGAGAGTAACATATTCTGGGCGATCGTGGCTCAAGAGTTGGGAGTTTGCCTTGTAATCGGAAGGTTGCCGGTTCGAGCCCCGGCTTGGACAGTCTTGGTCGTTGTGTCCTTGGGCAAGACACTTCACCCGTTGCCTACTGGTGGTGGTCAGAGGGCTCGGTGGCGCCAGTGTCCGGCAGCCTCGCCTCTGTCAGTGCGCCCCAGGGTGGCTGTGTGGCTGTGGCTACAATGTAGCTGCCATCACCAGTGTGTGAATGGGTGGATGACTGGATATGTAAAGCGCTTTGGGGTCCTTAGGGACTAGTAAAGCGTTATATAAATACAGGCCATTTACCATATTCTGAATACTTTGGATTACTTAATATATTATCATGCTGTTTACAACTACGTGAATGTACTATTGCTGTGATTTATTACTGTTATTGAAGGTCTGCGGCTCCGAACCGTAGTAAAGGGACCTCTGGCTAATACGGTGGGTTCGTGTCGGCTCGTAGCCGAAAAATAGCTTTACTTTGTTGTCTGGGTCAACTTTGCTTGCGAGAGACAGAGAGAGGCGTTGAAAGGCTGCTCCAACGGAACTTGTTGTTTTTGGAGGAAAACACGAACACGGCGTACAGTCGAGTCTTAATAGCTTACTTACAACTGGGCTCATCAGGCTCTCTTCTTGGCTGCAGTGGTTATTATTATATTTACATGCTTCCAGCTCCCGTTTTTCCTTGATGACAGCTCGTACTTTTCCTTTTTCTCCCTCCTCGCGCTCACAGACACATAATCAGAATCAGAATCAGAATACTTTATTGATCCCTGGGGGAAATTATTTTTTGTTACAGTGCTCCATTTTAAACCAACATTAAGACAAGACAGACAATACGCTAACTAAGAATAGTACAATATATACATATATATACATACATACATACATAACGGGTATGGCAGTCCATTCTCCCTGCAACACGGACTACACTGCCCATGATGCTACATTCTTTAGAGCTATACCTGTAGCATTCTGCCTGTTAGCTTAGCACAACAACAATAAAAAAGGTGCTCTCTCACCCAGGAAACACGCAGAGAGACAGCATCACCCTGTAACCATGGCAACCGTAACGCTGCCGCCTGGAACAACAGAACATCACAGATGTCAAACAAAACCCAAACAGTCCTGACCCGCCACAATATGAAAGAGGAAAATACCGCAGTGTAATCCATTTATTTCAACAAAGTAACTGTATTCCGAATACCGCCTTTTTAAACGGTAACTGTAACGGAATACAGTTACTCATATTTTGTATTTTAAATACGTAACGGCGGTACATGTATTCCGTTACTCCCCAACACTGTGTATGGTTGTGTGTGTGTGACAAATAAAAATTTGAATTTGAACAAAGATGACAGAAAGTTGGATACTGACGTGGAAAAACCTGTAACACCTGCTGCATTCCCCCGAAAATGTTTTCACTGACAGATGAGAAGAACAAACATTCAGGACGGTTTGCTGTGACAACAACATGTTTTTTAAAGAAATGTCATGACGACAAAAAAAAAAAGGAATTTATCTGTAGACATTTCAATCATCAAAACTGTCATTGTCTGGTTTCAGCAGATGATTATCTTGTTCTCTCGAGCGTTTCTGTTTCACTTCAGGATCATAGACTGTGTTGATTTACCTTAAATAATTTCTAAGCTACATGCAATCTTTGTCTATAAACACAGCACCTGTTAGTTGTTCCCCGTACACGACTGAAGACAAAATGGGACAGCCTTTCATTCTGTTGCACCAAGCCTGTAGAACAGTTTACCACTACAAATACGTTTGCTTGACTCTGTGAATTCTTTTAAAAAACAGTTAAAAACTCTTCTGTTCAAACAAGCCTTTTGTTGATCTTGATATTTTATATTTTTTACATTATTTACATTTGATCTTTAACATTGTATATAATGTCTATTGATTTTATTGTTTATTTTAATATTTGTGTACAGCGCTTTGTGATTGTCTGTCTGTGAAAAGCGCTTAATAAATAAAGTTTACTTACTTACTTACAAGAAGTGCTCTTAATTATTCTTTTTGAATCATATTTGCATACACTGTTATATTGATATGAATGTTGAACTAGAAATTTCAAGGATGATAATTTTTTTTTAAATCACATTATGTCTTAAGTTACCACAAATTGTTTTTTAATTTAGAAGAACTTGAAATGTTTGTCAGAGGGTAAACAAACAGTATTGAACTGTCAGAAACATCAAGTAATTCTAAGTACTGTATAATTGCAATAAAAAAGTTGTCAGGACATTGTTATGTTAAGTAAGTTTTACTCAGTTTTATGGAGGCAATAGCTTTGCATATTTTCTTTGAGTTCTGGGAAATAATTAGATTTTGCAGTGTACAAGTAATAAAATATATCATAAGAGTTCACAGCTTCTTACAAAAGAACGGTGATGTTGCTGTGGGACTTGAACAAACATGACAGAAAGTTGGATACTGACGTGGAAAAACCTGTAACACCTGCTGCATTCCCCCGAAAATGTTTTCACTGACAGATGAGAAGAACAAACATTCAGGACGGTTTGCTGTGACAACAACATGTTTTTTAAAGAAATGTCATGACGACAAAAAAAAAGGAATTTATCTGTAGACATTTCAATCATCAAAACTGTCATTGTCTGGTTTCAGCAGATGATTATCTTGTTCTCTCGAGCTGTTTCTGTTTCACTTCAGGATCATAGACTGTGTTGATTTACCTTAAATAATTTCTAAGCTACATGCAATCTTTGTCTATAAACACAGCATCTACTTAAACTATGGAGGCCAATCAGCTGATTCCAAGTGAGTGATTAACAGTGATTACAGTATTTCTGAAACATTTAAACACATTTCCAAAAATTGTGTGTAAACGTGTCAAAATTCTAAAGAAAGTGAAAACAGTTCCTATTTTTTTTTTTTAAACCCCTCACATTTCTTGCAAAATAAGACTTAAAGTCATGTTCCTCTTCTGAAAACTGCCATTTGTGCTGCAGCTGTGTTTAATATCTGCCTCACTGTGGCAAGCTTTATGAATCACAAGAGAATCACGGTGGAGTGAAAGACTGGTTAGATTTGAAAATTATGTCTAAATGTATAAAAACTGCAAACTCTTTTTCTCAACAGCTGAAACCGCTGTTTACAACAACTTGTAAACAGGCGACTAACCCACAGCACAATGCTAATGCTACCACAGCTAGCAGCAGAAAGAACGAACACCAAGTGACAGCGAGGTTCAAGCTCATTGTAGCTCCAACCCACATGCACTGTACTTAAGGAAGTTTAAGACTTTCTTCTGCACTTACATTTGGATCAGCTGAATCGATGACAGTCATTCAGGCAGTAATGCCTGCACTGGAAACAAGCTATCCTTAAAATATGACAACATACCAAGCTGCTGTGTTTGAATGTAAAACAAATGTGTTGTTTGATCTAGAGACTGCACTTGTGACTGAGCAGCAGAGATGGGCAGTAACGCGTTACTGTAATCTGATTACTTTTTTCAAGTAACGAGTAATTAATTAGATTACCGTTACTCTCCCGTAGGAACACTGGGTTACTGCGTTACTAAAACCGTGATTTTTTTGCAAGAATGTCTCATGACAATGACATAAGCGAGTGCGACCTTCGTGACAACAGCTGTGCGCAGATTAACAATGGATAATATATTGAGTGCGGGAGAGAGTATGAGCGTGCAGCGTTTAAAGCGTGGAAGTACTGACCTTACTTTGAGTTTGATTCCATAAAAAGTGACAAAAACATTAGCGTCCGCTGTGTGTTGGAAGAAAACTTCTTTTTACAGCGAAAAAACCCCCCCTAAACTTCCAAGCAAGCACCGAGTGTGCAACGAAGTCATGGGAAATTCACAGAGAAACTCGCGGATTCTTCAACTGACCGCTGCGGCATACCTGCACCAGGGCAAACCTCCGCCTACCCTACTCCTGCTTTACAGGTGAAAATAGAGCAACAGGACCACTAGTCTTTGATTTTATTTATTTTCTGCTGTGTTTTACTTGCATCTATTTGAAAGAGTGAGTGTAAACACAAAAAATATTAAATTTTATGTGCTGGAATGTGCAGAAAATAGGTTTAAATGTTAAACTAATTTCTTCAAGTCAGAGAATGTTTAAACAAGTTTAAAAAAAAGAGACTTTTCCATTTGATTACATTTTGTATGATGGATTATGCAGAAAAAGTGGAATTGGGCTGAACGATCTATCGCTTTATCACCTATTCAGGTTGTAAATCATGTTTTTAAAAAGTAACTAAGTAACTAATTACTTTTGAAAATAAGTAATCGGTAAAGTAACGGGATTACTTTTGGGGGGAAATAATAGGTAATTAGTTACTGATTACTTTTTTCAAGTAACTTGACCAACACTGCTGAGCAGTAAATGCATTTTATCTTAATAATATAAGTAATGTGGGGATAGGTTAATAGGAAACTCTAAATTGCCCATAGCAGTGAATGTGGGAGTAAATGTGAGTGCAATACATTTTATCATGATTACATAAGTAATGTATCTTAAAAAGAAAGTTGTAGAAAGCCTAAACTTAGTTTCAGGATAATGAAATCTTTGTTTCATTGTAAGATTATAACAATGATGGCAACATAATTGCTTGTTGTTCAGCAGAACGGTGTCCAGTATGTTGGCTCATATACTTTTTTTTTGCCTTTGAAAATAAAAGTTGGGCTGATTTTAGCACCATTATAAGAATTTTTGGAATCATAATTGCATACAGTGTTAAATTAATATGAGTGTTGTACTAGAAGTTTCAAGAATTATATATATTTTTAAAATCACTTTATGTTTTACGTTACCACAAGATGTTTTTTTTTATTTAGCAGAAATTAGAAATTACATTTTAAATTTTGCAGTGTACCAGTAATAAAATATGTCGTAAGAGTTCACAGCTTCTTACAAAGGAACGGTGATGTTGCTGTGGGACTGGACTCTCCCAAACACGTCACTATAAGACTGGACTCTCACACACATAACATCACCACACGCACCACCACACATTTCCTATAATCCTATAATTCCTATAATTTATAACCTTTATAATCTCTCCTGCTATTTGCACATTCTTTACTGTAAATTCCTAAATTAATTTGTAAATTTTGTAGTAACCTGTAAATTGTAAATATTGTAAAACTTTTTTTCTGTCATTTAATGGTCGGGCATTGTACAGCTACAAGCATTTCACCCCCATGTCATACTGTGTATGGTCAGTGTTGGGAAGGTTACTTTTAAAATGTATTCCATTACAGATTACAGAATACAAGCCCCAAAATGTATTCTGTAACGTATTCCGTTACGTTACTCAATGAGAGTAACATATTCTGGGCGATCGTGGCTCAAGAGTTGGGAGTTTGCCTTGTAATCGGAAGGTTGCCGGTTCGAGCCCCGGCTTGGACAGTCTTGGTCGTTGTGTCCTTGGGCAAGACACTTCACCCGTTGCCTACTGGTGGTGGTCAGAGGGCTCGGTGGCGCCAGTGTCCGGCAGCCTCGCCTCTGTCAGTGCGCCCCAGGGTGGCTGTGTGGCTGTGGCTACAATGTAGCTGCCATCACCAGTGTGTGAATGGGTGGATGACTGGATATGTAAAGCGCTTTGGGGTCCTTAGGGACTAGTAAAGCGTTATATAAATACAGGCCATTTACCATATTCTGAATACTTTGGATTACTTAATATATTATCATGCTGTTTACAACTACGTGAATGTACTATTGCTGTGATTTATTACTGTTATTGAAGGTCTGCGGCTCCGAACCGTAGTAAAGGGACCTCTGGCTAATACGGTGGGTTCGTGTCGGCTCGTAGCCGAAAAATAGCTTTACTTTGTTGTGTGGGTCAACTTTGCTTGCGAGAGACAGAGAGAGGCGTTGAAAGGCTGCTCCAACGGAACTTGTTGTTTTTGGAGGAAAACACGAACACGGCGTACAGTCGAGTCTTAATAGCTTACTTACAACTGGGCTCATCAGGCTCTCTTCTTGGCTGCAGTGGTTATTATTATATTTACATGCTTCCAGCTCCCGTTTTTCCTTGATGACAGCTCGTACTTTTCCTTTTTCTCCCTCCTCGCGCTCACAGACACATAATCAGAATCAGAATCAGAATACTTTATTGATCCCTGGGGGAAATTATTTTTTGTTACAGTGCTCCATTTTAAACCAACATTAAGACAAGACAGACAATACGCTAACTAAGAATAGTACAATATATACATATATATACATACATACATACATAACGGGTATGGCAGTCCATTCTCCCTGCAACACGGACTACACTGCCCATGATGCTACATTCTTTAGAGCTATACCTGTAGCATTCTGCCTGTTAGCTTAGCACAACAACAATAAAAAAGGTGCTCTCTCACCCAGGAAACACGCAGAGAGACAGCATCACCCTGTAACCATGGCAACCGTAACGCTGCCGCCTGGAACAACAGAACATCACAGATGTCAAACAAAACCCAAACAGTCCTGACCCGCCACAATATGAAAGAGGAAAATACCGCAGTGTAATCCATTTATTTCAACAAAGTAACTGTATTCCGAATACCGCCTTTTTAAACGGTAACTGTAACGGAATACAGTTACTCATATTTTGTATTTTAAATACGTAACGGCGGTACATGTATTCCGTTACTCCCCAACACTGTGTATGGTTGTGTGTGTGTGACAAATAAAAATTTGAATTTGAACAAAGATGACAGAAAGTTGGATACTGACGTGGAAAAACCTGTAACACCTGCTGCATTCCCCCGAAAATGTTTTCACTGACAGATGAGAAGAACAAACATTCAGGACGGTTCGCTGTGACAACAACATGTTTTTTAAAGAAATGTCATGACGACAAAAAAAAAAAGGAATTTATCTGTAGACATTTCAATCATCAAAACTGTCATTGTCTGGTTTCAGCAGATGATTATCTTGTTCTCTCGAGCGTTTCTGTTTCACTTCAGGATCATAGACTGTGTTGATTTACCTTAAATAATTTCTAAGCTACATGCAATCTTTGTCTATAAACACAGCACCTGTTAGTTGTTCCCCGTACACGACTGAAGACAAAATGGGACAGCCTTTCATTCTGTTGCACCAAGCCTGTAGAACAGTTTACCACTACAAATACGTTTGCTTGACTCTGTGAATTCTTTTAAAAAACAGTTAAAAACTCTTCTGTTCAAACAAGCCTTTTGTTGATCTTGATATTTTATATTTTTTACATTATTTACATTTGATCTTTAACATTGTATATAATGTCTATTGATTTTATTGTTTATTTTAATATTTGTGTACAGCGCTTTGTGATTGTCTGTCTGTGAAAAGCGCTTAATAAATAAAGTTTACTTACTTACTTACAAGAAGTGCTCTTAATTATTCTTTTTGAATCATATTTGCATACACTGTTATATTGATATGAATGTTGAACTAGAAATTTCAAGGATGATAATTTTTTTTTAAATCACATTATGTCTTAAGTTACCACAAATTGTTTTTTAATTTAGAAGAACTTGAAATGTTTGTCAGAGGGTAAACAAACAGTATTGAACTGTCAGAAACATCAAGTAATTCTAAGTACTGTATAATTGCAATAAAAAAGTTGTCAGGACATTGTTATGTTAAGTAAGTTTTACTCAGTTTTATGGAGGCAATAGCTTTGCATATTTTCTTTGAGTTCTGGGAAATAATTAGATTTTGCAGTGTACAAGTAATAAAATATATCATAAGAGTTCACAGCTTCTTACAAAAGAACGGTGATGTTGCTGTGGGACTTGAACAAACATGACAGAAAGTTGGATACTGACGTGGAAAAACCTGTAACACCTGCTGCATTCCCCCGAAAATGTTTTCACTGACAGATGAGAAGAACAAACATTCAGGACGGTTTGCTGTGACAACAACATGTTTTTTAAAGAAATGTCATGACGACAAAAAAAAAGGAATTTATCTGTAGACATTTCAATCATCAAAACTGTCATTGTCTGGTTTCAGCAGATGATTATCTTGTTCTCTCGAGCTGTTTCTGTTTCACTTCAGGATCATAGACTGTGTTGATTTACCTTAAATAATTTCTAAGCTACATGCAATCTTTGTCTATAAACACAGCATCTACTTAAACTATGGAGGCCAATCAGCTGATTCCAAGTGAGTGATTAACAGTGATTACAGTATTTCTGAAACATTTAAACACATTTCCAAAAATTGTGTGTAAACGTGTCAAAATTCTAAAGAAAGTGAAAACAGTTCCTATTTTTTTTTTTTAAACCCCTCACATTTCTTGCAAAATAAGACTTAAAGTCATGTTCCTCTTCTGAAAACTGCCATTTGTGCTGCAGCTGTGTTTAATATCTGCCTCACTGTGGCAAGCTTTATGAATCACAAGAGAATCACGGTGGAGTGAAAGACTGGTTAGATTTGAAAATTATGTCTAAATGTATAAAAACTGCAAACTCTTTTTCTCAACAGCTGAAACCGCTGTTTACAACAACTTGTAAACAGGCGACTAACCCACAGCACAATGCTAATGCTACCACAGCTAGCAGCAGAAAGAACGAACACCAAGTGACAGCGAGGTTCAAGCTCATTGTAGCTCCAACCCACATGCACTGTACTTAAGGAAGTTTAAGACTTTCTTCTGCACTTACATTTGGATCAGCTGAATCGATGACAGTCATTCAGGCAGTAATGCCTGCACTGGAAACAAGCTATCCTTAAAATATGACAACATACCAAGCTGCTGTGTTTGAATGTAAAACAAATGTGTTGTTTGATCTAGAGACTGCACTTGTGACTGAGCAGCAGAGATGGGCAGTAACGCGTTACTGTAATCTGATTACTTTTTTCAAGTAACGAGTAATTAATTAGATTACCGTTACTCTCCCGTAGGAACACTGGGTTACTGCGTTACTAAAACCGTGATTTTTTTGCAAGAATGTCTCATGACAATGACATAAGCGAGTGCGACCTTCGTGACAACAGCTGTGCGCAGATTAACAATGGATAATATATTGAGTGCGGGAGAGAGTATGAGCGTGCAGCGTTTAAAGCGTGGAAGTACTGACCTTACTTTGAGTTTGATTCCATAAAAAGTGACAAAAACATTAGCGTCCGCTGTGTGTTGGAAGAAAACTTCTTTTTACAGCGAAAAAACCCCCCCTAAACTTCCAAGCAAGCACCGAGTGTGCAACGAAGTCATGGGAAATTCACAGAGAAACTCGCGGATTCTTCAACTGACCGCTGCGGCATACCTGCACCAGGGCAAACCTCCGCCTACCCTACTCCTGCTTTACAGGTGAAAATAGAGCAACAGGACCACTAGTCTTTGATTTTATTTATTTTCTGCTGTGTTTTACTTGCATCTATTTGAAAGAGTGAGTGTAAACACAAAAAATATTAAATTTTATGTGCTGGAATGTGCAGAAAATAGGTTTAAATGTTAAACTAATTTCTTCAAGTCAGAGAATGTTTAAACAAGTTTAAAAAAAAGAGACTTTTCCATTTGATTACATTTTGTATGATGGATTATGCAGAAAAAGTGGAATTGGGCTGAACGATCTATCGCTTTATCACCTATTCAGGTTGTAAATCATGTTTTTAAAAAGTAACTAAGTAACTAATTACTTTTGAAAATAAGTAATCGGTAAAGTAACGGGATTACTTTTGGGGGGAAATAATAGGTAATTAGTTACTGATTACTTTTTTCAAGTAACTTGACCAACACTGCTGAGCAGTAAATGCATTTTATCTTAATAATATAAGTAATGTGGGGATAGGTTAATAGGAAACTCTAAATTGCCCATAGCAGTGAATGTGGGAGTAAATGTGAGTGCAATACATTTTATCATGATTACATAAGTAATGTATCTTAAAAAGAAAGTTGTAGAAAGCCTAAACTTAGTTTCAGGATAATGAAATCTTTGTTTCATTGTAAGATTATAACAATGATGGCAACATAATTGCTTGTTGTTCAGCAGAACGGTGTCCAGTATGTTGGCTCATATACTTTTTTTTTGCCTTTGAAAATAAAAGTTGGGCTGATTTTAGCACCATTATAAGAATTTTTGGAATCATAATTGCATACAGTGTTAAATTAATATGAGTGTTGTACTAGAAGTTTCAAGAATTATATATATTTTTAAAATCACTTTATGTTTTACGTTACCACAAGATGTTTTTTTTTATTTAGCAGAAATTAGAAATTACATTTTAAATTTTGCAGTGTACCAGTAATAAAATATGTCGTAAGAGTTCACAGCTTCTTACAAAGGAACGGTGATGTTGCTGTGGGGTGGGACTGGACTCTCCCAAACACGTCACTATAAGACTGGACTCTCACACACATAACATCACCACACGCACCACCACACATTTCCTATAATCCTATAATTCCTATAATTTATAACCTTTATAATCTCTCCTGCTATTTGCACATTCTTTACTGTAAATTCCTAAATTAATTTGTAAATTTTGTAGTAACCTGTAAATTGTAAATATTGTAAAACTTTTTTTCTGTCATTTAATGGTCGGGCATTGTACAGCTACAAGCATTTCACCCCCATGTCATACTGTGTATGGTCAGTGTTGGGAAGGTTACTTTTAAAATGTATTCCATTACAGATTACAGAATACAAGCCCCAAAATGTATTCTGTAACGTATTCCGTTACGTTACTCAATGAGAGTAACATATTCTGGGCGATCGTGGCTCAAGAGTTGGGAGTTTGCCTTGTAATCGGAAGGTTGCCGGTTCGAGCCCCGGCTTGGACAGTCTTGGTCGTTGTGTCCTTGGGCAAGACACTTCACCCGTTGCCTACTGGTGGTGGTCAGAGGGCTCGGTGGCGCCAGTGTCCGGCAGCCTCGCCTCTGTCAGTGCGCCCCAGGGTGGCTGTGTGGCTGTGGCTACAATGTAGCTGCCATCACCAGTGTGTGAATGGGTGGATGACTGGATATGTAAAGCGCTTTGGGGTCCTTAGGGACTAGTAAAGCGTTATATAAATACAGGCCATTTACCATATTCTGAATACTTTGGATTACTTAATATATTATCATGCTGTTTACAACTACGTGAATGTACTATTGCTGTGATTTATTACTGTTATTGAAGGTCTGCGGCTCCGAACCGTAGTAAAGGGACCTCTGGCTAATACGGTGGGTTCGTGTCGGCTCGTAGCCGAAAAATAGCTTTACTTTGTTGTCTGGGTCAACTTTGCTTGCGAGAGACAGAGAGAGGCGTTGAAAGGCTGCTCCAACGGAACTTGTTGTTTTTGGAGGAAAACACGAACACGGCGTACAGTCGAGTCTTAATAGCTTACTTACAACTGGGCTCATCAGGCTCTCTTCTTGGCTGCAGTGGTTATTATTATATTTACATGCTTCCAGCTCCCGTTTTTCCTCGATGACAGCTCGTACTTTTCCTTTTTCTCCCTCCTCGCGCTCACAGACACATAATCAGAATCAGAATCAGAATACTTTATTGATCCCTGGGGGAAATTATTTTTTGTTACAGTGCTCCATTTTAAACCAACATTAAGACAAGACAGACAATACGCTAACTAAGAATAGTACAATATATACATATATATACATACATACATACATAACGGGTATGGCAGTCCATTCTCCCTGCAACACGGACTACACTGCCCATGATGCTACATTCTTTAGAGCTATACCTGTAGCATTCTGCCTGTTAGCTTAGCACAACAACAATAAAAAAGGTGCTCTCTCACCCAGGAAACACGCAGAGAGACAGCATCACCCTGTAACCATGGCAACCGTAACGCTGCCGCCTGGAACAACAGAACATCACAGATGTCAAACAAAACCCAAACAAGTCCTGACCCGCCACAATATGAAAGAGGAAAATACCGCAGTGTAATCCATTTATTTCAACAAAGTAACTGTATTCCGAATACCGCCTTTTTAAACGGTAACTGTAACGGAATACAGTTACTCATATTTTGTATTTTAAATACGTAACGGCGGTACATGTATTCCGTTACTCCCCAACACTGTGTATGGTTGTGTGTGTGTGACAAATAAAAATTTGAATTTGAACAAAGATGACAGAAAGTTGGATACTGACGTGGAAAAACCTGTAACACCTGCTGCATTCCCCCGAAAATGTTTTCACTGACAGATGAGAAGAACAAACATTCAGGACGGTTTGCTGTGACAACAACATGTTTTTTAAAGAAATGTCATGACGACAAAAAAAAAAAGGAATTTATCTGTAGACATTTCAATCATCAAAACTGTCATTGTCTGGTTTCAGCAGATGATTATCTTGTTCTCTCGAGCTGTTTCTGTTTCACTTCAGGATCATAGACTGTGTTGATTTACCTTAAATAATTTCTAAGCTACATGCAATCTTTGTCTATAAACACAGCACCTACTTAAACTATGGAGGCCAATCAGCTGATTCCAAGTGAGTGATTAACAGTGATTACAGTATTTCTGAAACATTTAAACACATTTCCAAAAATTGTGTGTAAACGTGTCAAAATTCTAAAGAAAGTGAAAACAGTTCGTTTTTTTTTTTAAACCCCTCACATTTCTTGCAAAATAAGACTTAAAGTCATGTTCCTCTTCTGAAAACTGCCATTTGTGCTGCAGCTGTGTTTAATATCTGCCTCACTGTGGCAAGCTTTATGAATCACAAGAGAATCACGGTGGAGTGAAAGACTGGTTAGATTTGAAAATTATGTCTAAATGTATAAAAACTGCAAACTCTTTTTCTCAACAGCTGAAACCGCTGTTTACAACAACTTGTAAACAGGCGACTAACCCACAGCACAATGCTAATGCTACCACAGCTAGCAGCAGAAAGAACGAACACCAAGTGACAGCGAGGTTCAAGCTCATTGTAGCTCCAACCCACATGCACTGTACTTAAGGAAGTTTAAGACTTTCTTCTGCACTTACATTTGGATCAGCTGAATCGATGACAGTCATTCAGGCAGTAATGCCTGCACTGGAAACAAGCTATCCTTAAAATATGACAACATACCAAGCTGCTGTGTTTGAATGTAAAACAAATGTGTTGTTTGATCTAGAGACTGCACTTGTGACTGAGCAGCAGAGATGGGCAGTAACGCGTTACTGTAATCTGATTACTTTTTTCAAGTAACGAGTAATTAATTAGATTACCGTTACTCTCCCGTAGGAACACTGGGTTACTGCGTTACTAAAACCGTGATTTTTTTGCAAGAATGTCTCATGACAATGACATAAGCGAGTGCGACCTTCGTGACAACAGCTGTGCGCAGATTAACAATGGATAATATATTGAGTGCAGGAGAGAGTATGAGCGTGCAGCGTTTAAAGCGTGGAAGTACTGACCTTACTTTGAGTTTGATTCCATAAAAAGTGACACCCCAGGTTTCTGATTGGCTTTCAAGCAACTACCTTGTTCTAAATACTAACAAGACCGAGACCATGATCATAGCTCCTCCTGAGCTACATTCTAAAATCAGTCAGGTTCTTGCCTCTTTCTGTCCATCTGTCAAGTCAAATATTCGAAATCTTGGTGTAATATTTGACTCTTCTCTGGGCCTTGACTCTCATGTAAAATCTTTGTCTCGTCCCTGTATCTATCATTTAAGAAACATCTCTAAACTGCGACATATGGTTTCCTCAGCTGAACTGGAAAAACTCATTCATGCATTTGTGTCATCGCGCTTAGATTACTGTAATTCCCTGTTTGCTAGCTTGGATAAATCATCTCTTTCTCCCCTCCAAGCTATACAAAACACAGCTACCAGACTACTAACTCGCTCTACCAAGCGTGTTCACATCACTCCCATCTTATATTCTTTACATTGGCTCCCAATAGAGTTTAGAATTCGCTTTAAAATTCTTCATTTAACATAATGACATAAGCGAGTGCGACCTTCGTGACAACAGCTGTGCGCAGATTAACAATGGATAATATATTGAGTGCAGGAGAGAGTATGAGCGTGCAGCGTTTAAAGCGTGGAAGTACTGACCTTACTTTGAGTTTGATTCCATAAAAAGTGACAAAAACATTAGCGTCCGCTGTGAGTTGGAAGAAAACTTCTTTTTACAGCGAAAAAAACCCCCCTAAACTTCCAAGCAAGCACCGAGTGTGCAACGAAGTCATGGGAAATTCATAGAGAAACTCGCGGATTCTTCAACTGACCGCTGCGGCATACCTGCACCAGGGCAAACCTCCGCCTACCCTACTCCTGCTTTACAGGTGAAAATAGAGCAACAGGACCACTAGTCTTTGATTTTATTTATTTTCTGCTGTGTTTTACTTGCATCTATTTGAAAGAGTGAGTGTAAACACAAAAAATATTAAATTTTATGTGCTGGAATGTGCAGAAAATAGGTTTAAATGTTAAACTAATTTCTTATGAGAAATAATAGCAGAAATTAGAAATTAAATTTTAAATTTTGCAGTGTACCAGTAATAAAATATGTCGTAAGAGTTCACAGCTTCTTACAAAGTGTCCTGATTCGTGATTTGAGGTGCAAGACAAACGACATCGTGTGTCAAAACAATGATTTTATTTACACACGCGTGTGGGGAAGATGAGTTCTGCAAAACATCAGCCTCAATCTCCCCAGAACAATAAATTAGCAGTCATATATTTAACATAGTTGATGACGAACATCATGCCTCAAAGCAGATAACTAACATGCATCAGTTCCAGTAATTCCCAAGCTTGGACACATTCAAAAAAGAACAGTTCCTTCCTCTGTTCCTCCGCCACAGCCAGATGCTTCCTGTTATTTCATTTACTGCACTTCACTTATCTGTGGAACTAAACTGTCACGTATGCAGGTAAAACAACTTTGCGGTTTTGAGCAAAACAAGTCTATGTACTGTGTATGTGTGTGCAGGCAGACTATGTGTGTCTTGACCTCAGTGCATGACCTCACTCAGCAAACAAAGACATTTTAGAAGTATACTTCCTGACTCCGTCGGAGTCATCTGTTACCAGGCAAACTCCAATGCAGCAGGCTGCTGAACACACAGGCCTGTATTCTGTTTGTAGATTATATGTGGTGTATTGTAAGCATGTATGCAATCCTTTCATGGCTCGGATCACCTTAAATTACTCAATAGATCGGCCAGACGTCGCGCTGGCCGAAACTTCAGACCATTATCAATTAACTGACCGAGCTTCAACTCCTTAATAAGCACAAAAATGCAATGTGTATAACATGATTACAGTTGCACCTGCAATGAAAGATTATTATGTAGTTATGCTCACACCTGAAATACAGACTTTAATGTAACATCAACAGCTTCAATAAATGCTCTGATGAAATGATAATGATAAGCGATGCAACAGTAATGACAATGGTTATGAATAGTAACAGTAAAATAATTTCCTAACCTCCACACTCCACCTCGTTGGCCTTTGAAAAAGGCCAACACTCCTCTTACTGTCTTACTCCTCAGGCCACTCAGCCACCTCCTCTTTGAGTGAAGTGATGCTCTGCGATCGTCCTCTTCTTACTTCCACCTCCCAGGTAGACTACTTGTTAGTCGTTGCACGGGTGAGAGGGTTTATTCTGCCTCTATTCCTTTTTTAGCCCCCGTGTTATTTTGGAGATGAGCTTGTCTCCACCAAGCTCTCATCCGCTACTGCACATTGAGACCAATGGAACCAGGTCTCGCCTTTCCCCTTCAACTGGACCGCTGTTGTGGTACGAGCCGTCACTCTTGGAGCTTGGCACGCTCCCTTCATCCCTCAGGTTCTCAGGTTCCAGCGCTGCTGAAGATTTAAGGCAGGGCACGTCGTACACCTTAGTCGTCTTCCTCAATGTCAACGATGAATCTCTCATTTTATTTAAAACGTTGCTGTGGGAAGTCTCCTCTCAATCTCCTGGAAGCTCAGTAGCATAGCTCTCTGTGCTATGTCTGCTGTACCTTAACATGATCACTGATCCTCCTCAAGCCTCTATCCTGGCCTCCACTTCCACCCTGTAGGCGCTCTTCCTCACTCACTTCTCGTCATGGCACCTCACGACACCTACAAATTAAAAATGACCCTCCTCTTGCACATGGCTTCCGCCATGTGTCAACTCCCCACGGAGACATGTACAAGAATGTTGCACATTCTCTGTAAAACAATCTCCAGCCAACCTGTAACCTTGTGTAAAAACATTAGTCAGCAGTTACATGTTAAGCTTGTTTAACTCCCAGCTCCACCTGGAACCTGTATCCTGGAAGACAAATCTGTTAAATCAAACTTCTTATTTACAACCAACCATAGATCATGAGAGTGATAAAGTATTCAGCATAACAGACAAGTATCACGTTCAGGTTTTCTACACTCATTGAATCACTATTATTACCATAATTTGTCCCAAATCATGAATCATCCCAATTTATTCCCAACCCGTTCTCACTCCCGACGCGTAAAATAATGACGATTTGTCACGTCCCTTAACTTCTCATGCTGACGCCTAAGGTACCCTTCCACGTTTTTATGTGACGCTGTGGGTTGTCAATTCATTCCAATATGAACCCGCTCGCGGCGATCAGAGACGCTTCGAGCAGAGGCTCCAGCCATCCATTTACTCCAATAATAACCCCGTCACGGCGAAACATGACGCCGTGAAGCACAATCTAACTGGAGAACCGGGGACCCTCTCCGCGAACGGGTTTTTCTCCCTAATTTAATGCTTTCTTTTAATGACATCGTTAACATTTCTCAACAAAAACACGAAAGTATCACTGATAATTCAACAATAAAATCGCTTCATGTTGTGGCCATCACACAGTGTTTTCCAAACTGATTCACGATCTGAAAGTGCGCAGATTTAACGTACATAATCCTTCGTTAGGTTTATTATTTTCATTTCACACGTAAAACACATTTATAGATTCATTCACCACTCCTGTTAGTTTTGGACGCGCTCGGCTCCAGCCAATCAGACGCAACCTGTGTAAGCAAAGGCTGATGGGAGAACGGAGAGACCCATTTATAAGAATAAGAAAATGAGGCGGAACTGATTGATTCTAATGCAGGTATGTAAAAAATACATATATTTAAAGTAATACCTTGATGTGTGTTTCAAAGTTTGTTTTTTCATAAAAGCTTCAAACAAACAGAGGTGACTGATCTCGGAAACGGTGTAATGTATTTAAAAATGGCTACAGCTACCGTCAGCATGCTTGCTAGGTAACGACTACACGTGTCTACTGCAGCATTAGCCATTTAATCCAACGATGATGGATTAAATCTATTACAAACGTTAAAGGACTTGTGTGCCGCAAAATACCCTCACATGGTGCGTAAAGCAGTTTTTGCGCTAAGAGTTCTGCTAGCTCTTTACAAACTGATGATGCTAACGTTAATAGCTAACATTAACCGGAGCGCCAAGACTGAAAATCATTTGAATTGCGTTAGTTATGTGTTTATGTCACTGAGTTCTGCAAAAATCTCTTTCCTCTTTAGCTTGAAAATGAGTGATTCAGAGGATCCCGAGCTGGAGGAAGAGCTTCAGGCTGCTGACGAACTCCTTCAAGATATGCAGGTAACATTTTTAGTGGAAACAGTTGTTAAAGAGGGAACACGCTTGTCTAATATTTTGTACGGAGTAAACGTTATGTTATTTGAATTTTTTTTAAAGTTTATGTCAAATTAAGTTGGTTAACTTAAGATGTTTGATAATCTTTGCTTTAATCATAGACTGTATTTTAGGTGTTCCCTTTTTTCCTAGTTAATTGCGTAGAATGATGCACAGAGTGAACCTCAGCCAAGACCAGTGCGCTGGAAAAAACGTGACAGACAGGGAGATTTTATTCCTCAAAGACCATCAACCAGTCGAAGTACTAGTTGCATGCCACGTGGTCAGTGTTCACACAACCATTGATTTTATCTCACAACTTGTTTTCACCAAAGAATTTCAGTAAGTAAATATTCTTCATTCCCCCCCCCCCCCCCCCCCCCCCCAGTGTCCAGAGAGCAGCATCAATGTCCACGTGAAGAACCTAGTTATGTTGCCAGTGTCAACCCAACAAAAGGTACTTTACCTTCTTGTATATATTGTGATTTCTGTTTACTTTTATATTTGTTGTTATAGTTGAGTTATGCAGGGCTTTTGTGGAGTCCTAAGAAACATACTGCCTAGAGTGTTTTTCAGAGTTTCTTCCTTTCTTTATTTTTTTTCTGTTAGTGTATGGAACTGAGGTGCTTCGTCAGGAGCTCCTTCAGTTGTTGGAGGATGGAGAAGAGGACGCAGCCATGACTTGTGAGACGTCGTCTGAGTCAGCTGCTACTCACTGGGCGATCAGAAATATGGTGTCCTCGCAAAAGTGGAAAGAGGCCAGGCCTTGTCTTATAGACAATATGTTAGCTACTCTGGATCCACAGTCACACCGTGTGTGTCAGTGTGGCAAACAAGTAGTTGTGAGGTGTCTGGACTGCCTGCCTCTTCCATTCCTTTGTGCTGACTGTGATATTGCAGTTCACACACGCTTTGTCCTGCACAACAGAGAGGCAGTAACAGGAGGGTTTTTGCAGCCTTCATCAGAGTTTCACAAGCCAATAGGTACAGTTTTTAAGTCTTATGCATTTCTTGCTATGTATGAGTATGAGTGGGTGCTGTTATTGTATATTTATTGTGTATCAGTTAATTTCTAATTCTTTTTATATATATTGTGTGTTTTAATGTTAGTTCGGCTGTTGCCTGTGCAAAGGCCAGACCATGTGTGTGACTGCCCAGCAGGTAACGTTGAGGTTTCACCCGGCGCAATTGTGGCTCTTGTAACCATAAATGGTAAGTTGCCCTTTTGTCACACACTACATACACAATAGATGTGTTTGGAGGTTTTATTGCAAATTGTGCATTGCTATCTTGGTTTTAATTACCCTCGGCCCGCAGTATATGTGGGCACCTGTCAAAGGTCATTTGGATTTACCAGACCGATTTGAAAACAACATGAAAAAAATGAATGCTTTGAGCCATGACTGAATTTCTCCTTATCCTTTCTAAAGGCCGTTATAACCTTGCACTGCCAGTGGTGAGCTGCACCAGCTGTAGCCTAATGTGGTCCCCCTCAGTTAAGGACATCCTGGGTAGTGGATATTGGCCTGGCACCTTAAATTTCTGCACCCTGTTTTCAATGGATGTCTTTCAGTCTTTCTATGACATTAAGAAGGCTGCACCAGGGATGTCACTTAAGGCATTTGTCAAAATGCTGGATGAACGAACAGCCCATTTTGGAAGGGTGAGTTTCTAAATTTGCTAAGTTTAAGGAAATTGTGCAAATCAATGTTTATGATGACTGTCCTTGAATATTCTGTTGTATGTCCTCTATGTAAAAGAATGGCCGAATATCAGCTGATGCCATCAGTAAAAGTTTCTTGGAGTGGAGTGCTGTAAAGTTTGAGGTGGACAGGATGTGCAAGGAGCCATGCTTTAGCTGCCCTGCCTGCACTCCAGACATGCTTGCCGTCTCAGTTGATGGAAACCGCAAGCTTTATCGCTTTCAGTCTAATGCAAGGTACGTTATGCATTGTGTACATAAGTCAAATATGGATTTGTAGAAAAATGTATTTTAATGTTTCTTTTCAAACAACTGTCACTGTGTTCGTTCAGCACTTCAGAGCAGGGGAACTTTGAAGGTGTCTTCATTGAAAAAGATGAGGAAGTTGCTGAGTTTGTGAAATACATCCAGAGACACACAAATCATGTAAGATACACATATATATATTAGTGCTGTTAGCGTTAATCTTGTTAAAATGACGTTAATGCCGTAACCATATACACATACGTGTGTGTGTGTGTGTGTGTGTGTGTGTGTGTGTGTGTGTGTGTGTGTGTGTGTAGACATATATGGATGGGTCGATATTTTTTTTATTTTTCTCTTGGTGTTGTCGTAATACTATTTACTTTACTTTATCTTAATGTTTACTTAATTTTGTCACCATGTGTATTTAAAAAAAACAACATGATTTTTATTTTGTGTTATCAGTGCTGTCCTGGGGAGATCTGAGGTCTTGTGTGACTCGAGGCTAATTCAGCTAATTGTTATGCGTTTGTTTTAAAAAGTTTGTCCCTGATAGGGCTTAATCATGTCATGTCTTTTATGTTAAAATCTTTGAGTGTATAGGTCCCGGGGAAAGGGTTGTGCGGATCTTCATCTTGGACTGCAGCAAAGGAGTCGTCCAAAAAGTCCACTGGGAAGTTGGATGAGGAGGGCATGGAAATAGCTGTTTGTCGCCACGGAGTCCTCTTAGCTGCATTGAACATGTTTCGAGGGGAGATCTTTGCTTACCCCCTTTTTCTCCAGAGGAAGTTGGCAGCTAGCATCCCAGGACATATTACGTTCCTTTGCTCCGATGTGGCCTGTAAATATTTCCCCTATTTAACCAAGGTGGCTCAGCAGTGCCCTGAGCTGAGGAACCTCTTGTCAATGCGTCCTTTTCTCTCCGTCATGCATGCAAAGGCTCACACTTGGAAATGCGAGGTATACTGCAGCTTGTAGTTTTGGATTAGTTTGAGACATTTTGTTATAAGGTTGAATGAATTCAGCAGTCATGTATTGTGACCTCCTTTCTATAGATCAAATGGGGAGGTGCGTTTCAGGATGGGGCCGGTTCAACAGTTGGAGAAGAGGTGGAACAAGTAAACAGTTTCCTGTCTAGGGCGGCCATCACAACGAAGTACATGTCTAAAGCAGGTGTGTGTCCGTGTCTGAGATTCCACTCAGTCTCCTGCTCATTAATTCTAATTTGTATACTAACTGAAATGCAGGGCGAACAGACATGCTGAGCCTCCTGGCTTTGGGCTGGAACAAAAGGAAAGTGGAACAACTGGGCCGCACTTTGAGCCAGCGATATCTAAAGGTCATTTTTTCAACACCCATTTTAATGTGTGTGGTAATGGGGGGAAAACACCAGTACTCTTTTAATGTCAATATGAATGACATTTATGAATGCATTCTTAGATCATAAGGATCCTTAGAGAACAAGTGGAGAGCCTGAATGCGACCAGAAATGAGCTGGGTGTGGATGACGACACACTGCAGCAATGGGTGGCCGATGTGCAGAAATGGGCTGAAGGTGAGTCTCAATATAATGCACTCATGTATAACAATAGGACCCACCATGGCCTCATTAAAGAACTTAGAGTTAAGATCTTTCTGACAGTGTCAACAAACAATGAAAAATAAGCCTTGGAAAAGCAAATTTATGGCAGAGTTGTTGCGTTTCATCAAATTGGATAGAACCTGGGTTGAAATGATGTCGTACTAGTTGGTTTTATAAACCTGAACACCAACATACTTGTTATCTCATGATTATCATGAGATAGCAGCACATGAAGGCTCCAGATGTCTTATAATGAATGTCATCAAGTCAGTGATTACAGAGTCCACTGTAGTTTGGTGACTGTTACTCATCCTGTATTCTGATTAATATTCCTCTCACTTAGAAAGTGATCAAACTGATGGCAGCCTTGGAGCGTTGCAGGCACGAATAGAGGAGCTTGTCGTCATCATCAGAGTGCGAACACAAAGTCTTTACAGACAAAATGGTACGTCCCAGTTTCTTTGAAACGGACCGTTTGATGCTCAATTTGTACAGCTTGTGCAGCTACTTTGTAAACAGAATCAAATCAGATCCAGGTTTGTTTAAGCTGGATGTGATTTGTTCTAGCAAACAAATTGATGAGTGTAGATTAAAATGAAACTATATACATTATGTGAAGGTGTGAATTTTTTATGATTATTTACAGATAGCAACAAGAGGCGACACAGAATTCGCAAGGTCATCTTAGTTGAGAAGAAACGCTTGGCGGCTGCTGTTGACGACTACAACAAGCTCGCTGAACCAACAAAGCAAATCGTATCCAGTGATGCCCTCATGCAGACCGATATTTGGCCCTGGCAGAGCACAAGTGAACGTAAGCTCTTGATTTATAAATATCCTTTTTAAACAAGCTCCCAGTATCTGAGCAGTAGTTGAATGTTTTGTTCTTGAATCATAATATGCTGCTATGTTTTCCCATCTGATGTTGTTAAACTGTAGCTGCTGCTGACCTCCGGACAAAGAGAAAGGTCTTTGAGAAGGTGATGGCTGTGAGGCGCCTGAGAGAGGAGGAGATGATCCTTTGCAGGGAGATGCGGCATCACTGGACAGTGTTGCGAATGCGTTCTGTGGTGTTGGGGACAATCTCCTCAGACTGTAAGCACTTTATTTATTTATTAATTTTTTGATGAATCGATTGAAAATAAGAGCAGATGCTAAAGTCTTACTGGATCTTTTACCTATATCTAGATTGCTAGCTAACACTGCCTTCTCCCTTTTAAAAAAATGTTTAATTACAGCATCCTAATTCCTTGTGTTTATGAGGTGATGTTTTTTTGTTGTTTGTTTTTTTTACTTTTCTCATTTATTTGTTTTGTTCTTTTTACAGCCTCCTTTGTTGGCATGTCGGAGGATGCACAGAAGGGACTCTGTAGCCTGGTTTTAAAAAAACAAAGTGAACTGAAAGCTGAAATGCTCAAAGTAAAGGACATGTACAAGAGAATCCTCAGCCACCAACCACTCCTGGAAATGGACTCGGAGGAGGACATTCCAGACGATGCCACTGAGAGTGATTTGAGCACTTCTGATGAAGACTGATTGTGTCATCATTGATGTTATGTTTGGTAAAATAAAAAGTTAATCACATCTCTGTTCAATGTGATTTTTCAACAGACATTTTACATTTTGAGAAGAAAAATGGAATTTCCTTGGTGCAGTTGTTTACCCTGAATCATTATTTCCCATCTAATTTAATGACTAGTGTACATGTTCAGATACGATAACATAATTTAATTTATGGGATGCTTTCTGGGCTGCTCAAATAATCACCAAATTTAAAAGCACCAGGCAGCACACTCACAAGTAAATTTTTTGTTCAGTGTTTTGTCGAAGAAATCAACAAGTACAACTGAGATGTTTGCTGTAGTGGTGTGTTTGTTAAGAAGCATGCCAGCACACTGGTGAACTGACAGTCCCAGAATGCACCCGAGCCATTGACTCGCCCCAGAGCAAATGAAATTGCTTATCTAGAAAGACAACCGTCATCAAAGAAGAAGTAAAAGAGTAGGAAACAAATGGTAAGGGAAGGTACTGTGGGGTAGGAAAGAAAGGCCAGAGCTGTGCAAAATGACCTCCAGCAGGCCACAAATGTGCACGTCCGCTCAAACGGTCAGAAATGGACTCCATGAGGGTGGTATGAGGGCCCGACGTCCACAGGTGGGGTTGTGCTTACAGCCCAACACAGTGCCGTATGTTTGGCATTTGCCAGACAACACAAAGATTGGCAACTTTGCCACTGGCGCCCTGTGCTCCTCACAGATGAAAGCAGGTTCACACTGAGCACTTGTGACAGTCTGGAGACGCCGTGGAGAACCTTCTGCTTCCTGCAACATCCTCCAGCATGAGTTTGGCAGTGGGTCCGTTTTGGTGTGGGGTGGCATTTCTTTGGGGAGCAGCACAGCCCTCCATGTGTTCGGCAGAGGTAGCCTGACTGCCATTAGGTACTGAGATGAGATCCTCAGACCCCTTGTGAGACCATATGCTGGTGCGGTTGGCCCCGGGTTCCTCCTAATGCAAGACAATCCTAGACCTCATGTGGCTGGAGTGTGTCAGCAGTTCCTGCAAGACGAAGGCATTGATGCTGTGGACTGGCCCGCCCATTCCCCGGAACTGAATCCAATTGAGGACATCTGGGACATTATGTCTCGCTCCATCCACCAACTGCACCACAAAATGTCCAGGAGTGGGCAGATGCTTTAGTCCTGGAGTCTGGGAGGAGATCCATCAGGAGAGCATCTGCCACTTCATCAGGAGCATGCCCAGGTGTTGTAGGGAGGTCATACAGGCATGTGGAGGCCACACAGACTAGTGAGCCTCATTTTGACATGTTTTGAGGACATTACATAAAACCAGATTAATGATTCTGTATTGCATTGATCAAGGAACCAACCCAATAGGAGCTAAAGGAATCCTCTTGACATTACTTCACTCAGTAAGTTTATACTATGTTTAATGTGCATTTTCTTCATCAGTTTAGAACATAACATGTTAGCGCTCCCTGGTCCTTTTTGGAGACAGATCCTGAGACAGCAGGCAGCTATGGAGAACTCGTGTCAGCTGTGGTAATTAAGGAATACTTTGATTTAATATTGATTTCATGACAACTATCCTCTGGCACATATTCCTGGATATATATAATGACATAAGTAAACTCCCATTTTAGAATCATTGCCTTCTTTGATCTGACTTATTGCCTCAGACTTTGGCCCTGTGTCCCCAAAAGTATAGAAAATCCATGACACTGAGTAAGAGGCCTTTATCATGTTATAAGTGAGAGAGTTTGGTGTAACAGTGGTTGAACATGCCAAATCAATCCACAACATACTGCCATTCCCCAGCTGTAACCTGCATATGCATCAAACCAAAATCCAGTATCATAGCCACAAAAAAGACATAAAGATTAGGTTAAAAGGGTTGTCTCATTTTGCCAGATAGCTTCATCCCAAAAAAGATAAACATTCTTCAAAAACAAAAGTTTGTGAATATTTGCTGTATTGCCAGGCCTAAACCAACCTGTTAAACTTATCAAATTATTGTCATAGATACAAACCTATTGATTGAAACAGAATAATCCATTGAAGCCTCCATCATCATCCACAATCACTGTTACTGTTCAGATTATTTTATCTCTGTTTTCCTCTAGAATGTTTTGAAAATCAGCATTTGATCAACAGACTTTTTAAAAGTTTATTTTGATCCTATTGTTTACGTGTGTAATTGCATTTTTATTGAAATTATGACAGGAAAACCCTCAATCAAATTGTATCTTTGATATCTAATAATAATATTAACAATAATGTTACATATGTAATATGTACACAATAATATTGTGCAAACAAACAAGAAAAATAGCAAAAAATGTCAATTTTTTTTAATACCCTGTATATAAAGACCACATATGACCACAACTCCAAATGTGCAATTGTCACTGCATCTAAACATGACATATTACAAAAAGGTAGAAACATATAATATACAATATGTTCTGAAGCTGGTACTGGTGCAGTTAACTTTGCTTTAGGCTCCCATACACAGTAGGTGTTACTTACTATACGTGCAGTGCAGTATTACTTTACCTTGTAATATGTTATAATAAGCAAGTCACTTCTATATTTATGAGGATGTAGACAATAATGTTGGCTGATATGTAAAACTATGAGATGTCGAGTGCAGGGAAGATATTATTGATCGATCAGATTCATGAATATGTTAGGTACTTAAGCCACAATTAGAGAGTGAAACAGAGACTGACACTGGTTGAAATGTATAGTAAATATTTTATTTTGAACTTTTATGCTGAACTACAAGCTGTGAACTGTGCGATCTCTGCGACCTGTGGTGCCTGGTTTACTGTGTGTAAAACTGCGCAGGTTCCCATGTGTCATCCCCCGTTGCTGTCACTGAATTAAATAAGAACTGTTTTTGATTCGAAATATTAAAGTATGTGTCACAGTGAGTTTTATATATTTACTAGGTATGTGTGTTTTTAAAGGGATGTCAAATGCTGTCATTTTTCTGTAAAGCAAATTTACCTTGCCTTTAGGTATAAATAAAGTTACCTTACCTTACCTTACCTTACACTTTGCCACTGTCAGGAGAAAAACATAACAAACAACAACGACAACCACACACAAAATAGGACAATTTAGGTTGTGACATATGACAATTTTTTAGGATGAAATATCTTCTATATTCATGTCATGCTTTATACACCTTCATTGTAATATAAATTAATCAAATCAAGTCAGAGAGTATTAATATATGTAGTAGATGTCAAGCAGGACCACAGCAGCAGCCACGATCCATTGGAACCTGCTGGATGAGAGAGCACAGAAACTCCAGGGAAGAAGTTTAGTTAATAACATGCATGAACTGCATTACTGAGACATGTATGTTTACAGATGGTGGTGAGGGAGAGGGGGAGAGTTTTCAGTAAAAGGAGACGTGACTGCATCTTCAACCAATACTGAGCCTGCATAACCCTGAAAGAGACAGAGAGAGAGGGGGGGGGACACTAACCCCCAGCAGTCTGGTCCTATTACAGCATAACTAAGGGCTGAGCTGAACCAGCCCTAACTATAAGCTCTATAAAGAAGTAAAGTCTTATGCCTACTCTTAAAAGTGTTGACCATGTCCACCTCCAAAACTCATAATGGACTTTGGAGGTGGACAGCTATCAAGCTCCTCACAGAAGAGGAGCTCGATAGCTAAAAGCTCCCAATTTACTTTAGTCCAAATACATGAATTCAAATTGAGTTGATAACTATTTATCAACAATATGAATGTCTGTTCCCGTCCAACAAAGTTGTTACTACATACCATGTTGAGCAAGGCTTCCACTTGACTTTAACTTCTTCTTTTTCCTGAAAAACATGATATAAACAAACAATTAATTAAGAAAGACATGCAAGTTGCATACAAAAAGGAGCTTATAAACATTTGTGTACTATTGAATGGCTCAATATATTATACAATTAGTTTACAAAAACATAAGAACCACTACAATGCTTGTACTGCCAGCATCGAGTGCATGTCAGCAAAGCAACACTGCTTACATTGTGGCTCACAAGCAAAACTAACTGAAGCAGATGTTACTGAATGGGAAGGAGCACCTCCACATCAATCACTCCTTCTGAGCATGATGTCAGGAGGACTTTAAAGAACGTAAACATCAGGAAGGCAGCATGACCAGGTCGTATCAGGTGGTCTGTTCTTATTTAATGTCCTATTTGGAGTGAAATCCTGACTCAGTGGCTGAATTAGTGTAGATTCATCAAATACAAAAGCTTATGGATATTCAGTCAGGCACAGTTCAAATCCGGGAAGTCCAAAGACGCAAACAAATCTGCACAACAGCAGGCTAAATTACTTACATTTACAACTCTCCTGTCTACTATCTCTTCATATTTGAAAATCTTCTGTGTACGGTGTTTTCGGCATTCTGAAAAATAACAAATGAAATATTTACATGAGTTCTGTAAAACTGGAAAAAATGCAAAAATTAAGAAAAAGAAATCTTAACAAACTTAACGAACATGTCATGTGTTTCGTACATTTACAATACCATAACGTCTAACCTTTCCTTGTCCTTTTTTTGTTTGGGACATCCGAGGTGTACACCGTAGAAATTGAGGGAGATGCAGGATGTGGAGATGGAGAGGAGGATGCAGGAGAAAGCAGAGATGAAGAGGAGGATGCAGGAGGAAGCAGAGATGGAGAGGAGGATGCAGGAGGAAGCAGAGATGGAGAGGAGGATGCAGGATGTGGAGATGGAGAGGAGGATGCAGGAGAAAGCAGAGATGAAGAGGAGGATGCAGGAGGAAGCAGAGATGGAGAGGAGGATGCAGGAGGAAGCAGAGATGGAGAGGAGGATGCAGGATGAAGCAGAGATGGAGAGGAGGATGCAGGAGAAAGCAGAGATGAAGAGGAGGATGCAGGAGGAAGCAGAGATGGAGAGGAGGATGCAGGAGGAAGCAGAGATGGAGAGGAGGATGCAGGAGGAAGCAGAGATGGAGAGGAGGATGCAGGAGGAAGCAGAGACAGAGAGGAATATGCAGGAGGAAGCAGAGATGGAGAGGAGGATGCAGGAGGAAGCAGAGATGGAGAGGAGGATGCAGGAGGAAGCAGAGATGAAGAGGAGGATGCAGGAGGCTGACAGAGGGAAGATGTTGGTACAGGCTCTAAATGAAGAATAAATTCCTCGTTTAGAGCCTCTGGGTCTGGGACTGGTCCAGCATCGACACTGTCAGCAGAGGATGGTCCAGCTGCTGGTGTAGAACTTTTAGCAGGAGGTGAAGCTTGTAATTCTGAAAAATTTTAAATATTAAACATTCATTAAAATGGGTTGAAAAAATGTACAGTACACATAAACACATAATAAGTAGTGATTTGCATGTTTTCAGTTAAGTTTTTACTAAAGATACAACTGGTAAATATTGGCATCAAATAAGTCATCTCGCACACTCACTGACCCAAATAATTCAGTACAAGTGCCCTCTAGGGTAGTGTGACATCTGTAGTGCTTTTCTACATTGTACATTAAAAAATTAATGAGTGTGACTATAAATCCAGATAGATAATGACTTTTTCCTCTGATGACACTACTTTCCTGACTTTGTAGTGAATAACATTTGACACTTCAAGCTAGTACTGTGACTTAGGAGTTTTGTACAATGGTGATGCTAACTACCTCAGGGAGGTAATCAGGTGACCTCTTAAGAAGTATATAAGTTATTTAAGAATCTTGGTGTTCATATTGGTAACATTATATAACATTTGTTATACTAGAAAGTCTCGAAGAGAATTATCAGGTCTGGTTTTCGTGAAGATTTTTAAAATTACATTTGTATATACATGAGTGTGAAAGACCATACTATACACACACACACACATACAAAATTGTTCAGGTGGGTAACACCAGAGGTTCAGTATGGCTAGCTTTGGTGATGTGACCGACACATGGGGAGGTAATAAGGCAGATATAACACTATTTTCATGTTAGCAACAGGACATGTAGGGCAGCTGTCACCTCACAGCAAGAAGGTTACTGGTCTGAACCTTGGCTGAATAATAGAATAGAACAGAATAGAGTAGAGTAGAACAGAATAGCTGGTGACTGTTAACTATCCTCATCCTCACCATCTTGTTTGTCTCTATGTACCCCGTGATGATCTGCCTTCTTATCTAGGGTGTACCATGAGTATCACCCAAAGACAGCTAGGATAGGCTACCTGATAAGGACACCTGGTTACAGATAATGGACAAAGCATATCTTACTTCTCAGAAGGTGTTCATAAAGCTTCCTCATCTTCATGAGGATGTCACGTGCAGCACCTTCCGCTGGTTCGATCTGAGTGATCACGTCCCCTACTATACGGCCCTTACGGTCAAACTGTCCAAGAAACAGAATTGGTTGGTAGCCCAGGGCATGTAGCTTTGAAACCTGCAAGAACAACAAAGAAAAACATGCAGCCAGTCTTTCATGTAAGCAAATTGATGTATAACAAACCTTTAAGTTTCACATCTTTGTTGTTTTATTGTTGTCGATAGTTAAAAAGTATTTATGGTGACCAAACCTGTAAATGTATGATAAAATCCATCTTGAAATGTTTTGTCTCTCAGTTAATAGCCGATTAAATTAAAAATCAGAAGTAGCTTGAATAAAAATAGTTTTTAACAAGTTTTTTCTAGTTGGATGTCTTTAGTGTGATGATGTTATTCTGATGTGAATAACTTTTTTATTTATGCTCTTTTATAAATTAATATTTTATGTGTATATACATGTCTTGTTAGTTTCTTACTTCATGATATACAAGAAAACATTGACAACTGTGATTAATAAAGAATTGTCTACCAGACCAACCACTTATTAGATCAGAACTTTTAAACTTACTGACAACTGGGCTGAATTAACCACCCTGCTCGCATTTCTGTTTTTTTTTTAACAGAGGCAGCCCAGTTACTGTTTTTAAACTGTTCTTGTTTTTTTTTCAATCCCTCCTTTAGGTTCAGGCTGCCCAGGCATCCACTGCATGTCTTCCTGTTGCAGGTGTTTGGGGCCTGACAGGAAGGGCATGGTTTGGTTTTTGGCTTTGTCATTTCTGCAAATGAAAATGGAACATGTAGGGATTATTTCAGGTCTGTTTTGGTGAAACGATTACAAAAATAATTTATGACCAAAGAAATAACTTATATTACGAGGCAGTATTACACCATATTTAGAAAAAAAAATCAATTACGAGATTAAAGTCATTAATATTGAGTTAATTACGTGAATAGGGTTAAAAAAAAAACTGAATTGATTACAGAAAAGATACATTGCTAAAATAGAGCAGTACTAACATTAGCTGGGTGGCCAAGCAAGTGTCTTACACATGAGAATACATCACAAAAAAATTTAAATAAACTTTTGCAGAAGTAGTTCTCTTGGTACACAGACTGCTCTGTGAAAACATTTCAAGTTTAATATCAGTTTAATATCACTGAAATTAATATTTCAGTGAACATGCAAATTACCCACAGTTTATCACAACTTACTTAGCTAGGATCTGCCTCGTGTCCAGTCGAAAACTTCGCTGCAGGACCGTGAGTTGAAAGATACATTTACTACGACTCCCAAGATGCATTGCAGTAAAAACCATCCAATCGCCTTGCTTAAGATCTGTTGACGTGTCGCTAAAGGCGCGCTGTAGATAAATATTGCAATTTGTAAAAAATAAAATACTACAATTTGCATTTTTTAATTACATAATTAAACACTGGGCCAGTTTAATTTCGTATTATCGCTGGTTATTATTTTAGAGTAAATAAAGGAATAACGGGTAGCACCAAGCTGTTGTCATCTTCATTTCCATAGCGACGGCGGTTGAGGATTATGGGTAGTGTGCAGTTACGGGATTAGTGCGTCTGCGTAAATTGGTCTGATTGGCTGGAGCCGAGCGCATCCAAAACTAGCAGGAGTGGTGAATGAATCTATAAATGTGTTTTACGTGTGAAATGAAAATAATAAACCTAACGAAGGATTATGTACGTTAAATCTGCGCACTTTCAGATCGTGAATCAGTTTGGAAAACACTGTGTGATGGCCACAACATGAAGCGATTTTATTGTTGAATTATCAGTGATACTTTCGTGTTTTTGTTGAGAAATGTTAACGATGTCATTAAAAGAAAGCATTAAATTAGGGAGAAAAACCCGTTCGCGGAGAGGGTCCCCGGTTCTCCAGTTAGATTGTGCTTCACGGCGTCATGTTTCGCCGTGACGGGGTTATTATTGGAGTAAATGGATGGCTGGAGCCTCTGCTCGAAGCGTCTCTGATCGCCGCGAGCGGGTTCATATTGGAATGAATTGACAACCCACAGCGTCACATAAAAACGTGGAAGGGTACCTTAGGCGTCAGCATGAGAAGTTAAGGGACGTGACAAATCGTCATTATTTTACGCGTTGGGAGTGAGAACGGGTTGTTATTCCACAATTTAATCGGTGACTTTCCTTAAGCAATGTCACTCCACCCATTTTATCACTATGAGCTCAATAGTGGCCAGCTAGTGAGCTCCATGTTAAACTATTCCATAAACACTGCATCTCTTATTGGTTTTCTCATGTCACTTGTCTGTTTTCTACCGAATCCTCCACATGCACTCTTAACAAAAGCAAAACAAGCATTAGCAACACACATTGACCATCCCGGTGGTCAGGCGTCGGCCATCCACATTCCAGAGGTGCTATTAAAAGACCTTAAAGTTAAGCCTCCTGTAACAAGAGTAACACTGTTTTCAACACAGGATGTGTCTCACACTATATTCACTTCCCTGTAGTATTCAACATTTTCCCAAGAGCACAGTGTAATAGCATCACCAACTCATAACCTATAAACACAGTTTCTTCACACATAAGCCCAGAAATCCTGTAGTAGAAAAACATTAATTACTTGTCCTGTTATCAATCACCTCATCAAACCACATCCAGAACTGTAATGCTGTAGAGAAGAAAATGCAAATGTTAGAGCTGCGCAGATGTATACACCCTTTCTCACAGTAACCTCTGTGAGCAACACACAACACAAACCCATGAATAACACACCCCTGGTAGATTCACAAACAGAGAAAGTGGCATTTAAAGGCTAAATCGGTATGGCCAAAGCTCAAGCAACCTCAGATGTTGCTGTCCCATACGGTAAAAAAAAATATTTTAAAGTACATTTTGAAATATATTTCAAAATATACAAAAAATGGCCAAAAAATATATGTGCTAAAATACATTTTAAAATATATTTATATATTTTGAAAACCTCCAGTGGGAAGGCAGCCATTAGAAGAACACGTACCATTGAACCTGAAAATAACAAAAACAAACAAAAAACAGAACAATATATAAGAGTCAGGTAGGGTAAAAAATTTCTTCTGAAGCAATATAGTTCATTTTGGGTGAAAAACAAAACATTCCTCTAAAATATATATACTGACATCAGCAATCAACATCATGATTGTAATTATTTCCTTTTTAGTACATCTACTGCTGTGTGCATGTGTCAAGCACTACGACTGTATCTATGCATATAAATTCACTATATATATCCTGCAAAAATGTTTTGTTATAGTCAAAAAAGGCAAACAAACAAAGGCATTCAATCAGAGGTGAGAAATTAATTGGGAATATCAATTGTAGATGCACTATTCTTTACCTACTAGCAATCAAGCTTCTTTAACCAAGTAGCTTTAAATATTTGAATGTAAAATAAAATAAATAAATAATAATAAAAATAACATGTAATTAAAATGCACAACTTACATTAAGGAAATCTGCATTTGTATCCACAGGCTAAAAGTAAAACAGTAAATGTGTTAGTGATAGTGCAGGTATTTGTAATAAAACAATTTTTTTTTTAAAAAAGAGGCAGTAACTGTGACTCTTCTAGTGAGATGCTAAATATAATACTGCATGTACGGGTAGCTGTGTTGTGAACTGTAACTGAATATTAGAGGATCTCAGAGAAATTAAATGTATTAATTTTTTGAATTTATCAATCATAAAACCGTCTGTTTTGAAGGCCTGTTACGAGACTCTCCTGCACGCAAAGGGCTTTTGGAGTTGACGTAATGTCGCAATGCATTGTGGGAGCGCAGCACCATCTTGGCAGGCCACGAATCAAAACAAGATTGCTACGAACCATTCTGAAACGTAGCTCAAAAGAAAATGACGGTATAGAGACAGATTGTGTCCAGATGCAAAGAGACGGTACTTGATTGTTGAAATGTGGACCCGTATGAAATATAGCCGTGGAGTAGAAACCCTGAAGACCAAACCGCTATTGACTTAGCATGATCTACTCTCATACCTTGTCTGTGGAGTCAGAGCATACACGGTGCACCAATTTCGGAATTATAAATCTCTGGAGGCGCAGATTCCAATTCACCAAGGACTGGGTACAAGATTTGGCTATTTTAAAGCCTCCACGTTGTGAGTACGCCGTCATTCAAGCAAAGGTAAGTCAGCTTTAGTACTGCGAGTAAAATGCATTTGATTCCCCCCGAACATTCAAATTAGTGCTAGCAAAAATTCATTCGTGAGGGGGAAATTACAGTGAGAACATGTAGAGGCTCTGTTAGAGGGATAACATAGTGAGTTCAGTGCATTGATGTGACATTGTCCTGAAGGATTTAGTTATTCTTTATGGTTAAAGAAATTGCCCTAATTAATTCATATTTATTATAAATAATCCTAATTACACATCTTGCTTCCTTGTTTGTGTCCTGTGTCACTAAAAATACATTCTGTTTTAGTTTTATACTTTGATTAATGACCTGCAGAATCTGCTTGTCATATTAGGTGTCCATAATTGTCACTTAAAGTCGAACTTTATGTTTTCTCCCTCTTGAAAGTGATTACATACTTGCATTACATACTTTAGGTTCATTTTTTGCTGATAGGTTTCTAAAAAGAAACATGCAGATTTAGAATATAACATGCAGCGTTCTATAGATGGATACATAAAAACACTTTGTTACATTTATGATAAATGGATTTGAAAGTAAATAAAACACATTTGTGTCGGCCTTGGCTTATTAAAGTTCTTGTCTTTAAATGAACTTTGTCTGTGTGTGTTTTAGGTCCTGCACTCTTAAAGACTGAATTGCAGCATTGCAGCCACAGGTCATTGTGAGCATCACAGGGAAGGTTGAAGCCGCCCACTGCAGCTGTATGGCTAGAGTCGTGGAGACTTGCAGCCATGTCGCTGCTCTTCTGTTTAATGTAGAAGCAACAGTGAGGATCTGTGGCACAAGGACTGTTACAGATGAACCTGCATACTGGGTTTTGCTGGGTAATATGACCAAGATACAGCCAGAGGTTGGCCATAAGATAGACTTCTCCTCTTCAGCTGCCCAAAAAAAAGGTTCTTGATCAAAACATAAACAGACCATTCGTTGTGACAGGTAAAAGAAGCCATCCTCAAAAAAGAAAAGTTACACCTGCTACTGTGGAGGAGTTGGATCAACTGATGGGACAATATTTTTCCAAGCATAGTTCTGTTCTGAATAACCCATAATGTTTTAATTTAGGGGGCCATGTAAATACTTTGCACATACTGAATATGTACTTATTAAATACCACTGTTCAAAAGTTGAATAAAGAAACAAAGACATGTTTGCCTATTTTTAATTAAAAGCACTTTGTCGAACATCACATCAGTTACAATGTAGAATCAATGTTATGTATAGTTTACAAATGACAAAATGTTCACATAAAATCATGACAGCATTTGTATAATATCACCCACTACTAGCATTCTGTAATTTACTGTCTCTTTTGAAAACTTATCACTACATAAACAGCACAAGACTTAAAAAGAGTATTTAAGAGGAGCATTTTTCCCTGGTTTTACTACCACACTGGGGCACATGTTCACCAAAACGCAACAAACCTTTGCCATCTTATCCAGAAGGGTCACCTCTTCACCCTCACATGGAAGAAGTAATCTGATTGGCATGGTGGTATGTTTGAAGCAGGTCCCTTGTGTAGCGCTGGAACCCAGTCAGGATTTGTTTCATTCATTTCATCGACTGGTTTACTGCAATAATGCCAAATAATTAGCAACTCTATAAATAGAAGGTAGTTCTGCATGTTTGTTCTAAGTTTGTGCTATGATCTCAGAGCGCATTGAAAATAAAACTAACAGGCTATAAAGAATAATATGAACTTATTTAGAACTTGAATGAAAATACTGGAGCACACCAACAGATATCTGTGGCTGGTAGAGAACTGAATATCAGCTCATCTCGCAGCTGCTATCCAGGCTAGACGCCTTCTTTTGGTAACATCCAACACATAAGCTCCCTCATGATGCTTCCAGGTGAGGAAACAATGAAAAGAGAGCCTGTTTTCAAGCTTATTCCTTTGTCGGTAGTGCAATCTAACATTACAACCGACCACACAGCAAGCATTTGTTTGGCCTGCTAATATGGCGCCTTGACCAAAAATCCTGGCTACGCCCCATCCCGTAAGATCACGCTCCAGAGCCCTATTAACGTACGGATCTAGAAAGAAGACGCTGCATTTTTAACTCTAAAGGAGATGGAGAATGAGCCTATTTCCAAAAAAGTGGAGTGTGTTCCTTTAAGTACTAAATTGTATATATTGTCACAAACTAAAGTGTACATAGCAGTTGTTGTATCTTGTTTACTGTATCACTGACAAATAATTTCAAAGTCAATGAATGCTAGATTATAGTGAGATGTTGTGTAATGTGAAATACTGTAAGCAAATGAATAAACAACCTAATTCGTGATAGACCTTTGACTCTGTTTTGTTTGAATCCAACTGTTTTTTGCAGATGTGCATAAAACATGTTACTTTTAGTATTATTATTATTATCATCATTATTGCACTAAATACATTTTAAATAAAGGATACTTTGATATTCATTCTACTGTAAGGTTGGAAATGTATTTTCTTCACCCTAAAATATGTTTTGAAATGTATTTTGGTTTGAAAGAAATATATTTTTAATTTCAAAAATATATTTTTTGGAGCATCACAAATACAAAATATATTTAATAATAATAATAATAATAATGGATTGGATTTATATAGCGCTTTTCAAGGCACCCAAAGCGCTTTACAATGCCACTATTCATTCACTCTCACATTCACACACTTTACCATATATTTGAAATATATTTTGGCCAGGAAAAATTTATTTTTTTACCGTATGGCGTCACTGCAACTCCCCCTGGCTTCTGCTCCGCGGCTGCTGAGTGAGCCCTCATCTGGGACTCTCCTCAGCTCTTTCTGGGACAGTGGCGCGGCTGCCCCTCTGTTGGTCTTCCTTGGTCTCTTGTGTTCTGGGGGCCTCTGGATGTCTGGAGATTTGATCTCCTCCATACCTGCTTCATGCCCTGGAGGACGGGGCTGTGGCCCCCCCACACCCTCTAGCAGAGCATTACATGAAGGAACCTTTTAAAAAAACAAGCGCGTCCATGCTCACAGGTGTACACACGGGTGATCACACCCACAAACTACACCCTTTTTGGCTCCTACCTCAAAACACACTGTGTTCTGTTGATCTTATGTGCTGCACAATAATGTTTAATATTTAGTATTTACTGTCATATTCCCATATATCATTGTGATGTTGTTTATTCTATTACTCTTGTTCTCTTCTGCTTGTTTTCTTTTTTCTTTCTCAACAGGTGATCCAGGTGATCGATATATGCATTTTTTTTTTCTTTTTCTGCCCATTCTGTTGGTTTTTGTTTTTTTGGCCTTCTCCCCTGTCCCTCTTCTCAGCTCTTTCTCTTTCTTTCTCCCCTTCTTTCCCCCAGTCAAGTCTGTCCAGTATTCAGCAAGTGAAAATAAAATAAACAATAAAAGGTGAATCAAATGGACCATTATGGCAAGGCTGGGATGGTCAATTTGGTAAAGTAAATCCGTTGGGCATCTTTCTTTGCCTTTAGACAATAATTCTGATGGCAAAAGAGCCAAACGGGACAGGCAGGAAAAAAAAAAAATTCAGATATTTTCTCAATATAATGAAATATTCTATTCTATTCAATTCAGTTTTATTTATATAGCGCCATATCACAGCCAAGGCTGGACTGGGACTAAAAATTGGCCCGGGCATTTTGACTAGAGACCGGTCCACCAGGATAAAGATTGAAAATGTGACATCATTCAGCGGTAAAACCGCAAAGGATTCTGGGAACTTGTGGCAAGAGGTACTAGCGCACGCAGGCTTTCAATTGAACTCAGTTACACAGCGATAAAAAGAAACCCAAAAAATGCCAAGAAGCTGTTGTATTATTAACTGCAATAGCCGGTCGCATGACAGCCACGGGAAGCCGACGGGTAAAGAGATCGTTTTTTTTTATCGGATTACGTCGTTGAAGAGAAATTTTTTAAGCCATGTTTCCGAAGTGAGAGCCGACGGATGGTCTGGATATACCAAATATAACGTCTCAGAACACTCCAGCTCACATGTTAGTCTGCTCCAAGCATTCCCACAAAGGTCAGTCTTCTGTTGTAGTTAATGCGTCATTTTTCATAACATAATTGGTGATATAGGTTACAAGCAAGTCTGGCGCTGAACAGAAATTGTCGTGCTATGCTCCTTTGTTTATTGTGCATAAATAGTGAATTGTCCTGACACAATATTGCGTTTCGCTTCTGTTATTACCATGGTACATTGACAGAAACATGTACTTTTATTCACAGGATAAAACAGTTGTTTTGTATCACTAATTGTCCAGTACGATTACAACATACAATATTATTGTCACTGCTACATTTCTGTAACGCTACCAGAAATTATTTCCACTACTAATTAATTACCGTTGAGCTCAAAGGTTATATTAATAAACGGTTAACGAATGTGTATCTATGAAGACGATTTGTGAGACTGGTAAACTTACCTTTGTTCGTACGATGGTCTTTCGTTCTACACGGTGCATTTCAAGGTTCTGTACCCATCCGTCGGTAAACTGTACCTGGGCTCGTTGCAGTGACCTGAAGTTACTAAACTTCACGAGTGTATGCACTCACTCCAAGAACCGTATGATTATAAATCTGAGCGTGGTGAAAGTTGGGCAGCACGCTAACGTATTTTGTCCCTCTGTGTGCTCGTAAGAGTCTAACCCTTTCACTCCTTTGATTTTTTTCCTCGTACCTTTTCTTGACTTTTCATCAAGTCTGTCTTTGTACGGACCGGCATTGTTCTCCTTTTGTTTTGTACATTCCTTTTTTGTGCAGCAAAGAAAAAGCAAGAATTTATTAGAACCGAAGAATGAACGTTTTGCGGTGCTGCAAATGCTTGCATTTGATGCGGTACTTGGATTGTTTTGCCACGAGTTCCCGGCATGCAATGCGCGAAAATCACGTGATTGCTAAACAAGGGGGAGGGTGAATCCGGCCTCCTCGGCTGTAATTGGTCCAGCCCAGAGTCGATCATGACCATTTGGCCAATCCAACACCTTTCATTATATCAAATCAAATCAAATCAAATCACTTTTATTGTCACATCACATGTGCAGGCACACTGGCACAGCACATGCGAGTGAAATTCTTGTGTGCGAGCCCCACAAGCAACAGAGATGTGCAAAACACAACAACACAAACGAACAAAATACAAGAATGGCCAACCTGAAACTAATAAATATATGTACAATATATAATAGTGTATGCATTTCTGGATGTGTATACTAAATGTTTTTCTACGTGTGTGTGTGTGTGTGTGTGTGTGTGTGTGTGTGTGTATACACATTTTTACAAATTAAATAGTAAAAAATAAAAAAATAAAAAAATAATAATAATAATAATAAATAAAATATATAAAAATATACAGAGTTGAATATGTGCAAAACAAGTGGCATTTATATACAGTGTGGAGTGCATAATGTTGTTATATATACCCTTCCTAAAAAAAGAAAAAAATCCATCGGCCCATAAAAACAAAAAATCGCCAGCGGCCCACCGGGCAAATGCCCGGTATGCCCGATGGCCAGTCCAGCTATGATCACAGCAACAGTTGACTCAAGGCACTTTATATTGTAAGGTAGACCCTACAATAATACATACAGAGAAAAACCCAACAATCATATGACCCCCTATGAGCAGCACTTTGGCAACAGTGGGAAGGAAAAACTCCCTTTTATCAGGAAGAAACCTGCGGCAGAACCAGGCTCAGGGAGGGGCGGGGCCATCTGCTGCAACCGTTTGGGGAGAGAGAAGGAAGACATGCATAATGAAATATTATATTAAATTATTTATATTAAAGAACCTCTATGTATTCTGTGGGAAAAAAAAAAAAAGGAAACTGTTATCCATGCTTTCATATCGTCACCTCTTTCTTGACTATTGTAACTCTCTCTATAGTTAGGGTTAGGGTTAGGGTTTGTCACTCAAGCCTGACCCGCCTGCAACTTGTTCAAAATGCAGCCGCAAGGCTCCTGACGGGTACTAGAAAGAGAGAGAATATTACTCCGGTACTTGAATCTCTACATTGGTTACCAGTTAATTATAGAATCGATTTTAAGGTTTTACTATTTGTTTTTAAAGCTCTCCATGGTTTGGCTCCAGGTTACATTTCAGATCTTCTTAGCCTGCACTTACCCACTCGATCTCTGCACTCCTCCAGTCAGATGGTTTTATCAGTTCCACGCTCCCAGCTCAAATCTAGAGGTGACAGGGCTTTCTCCGTTGCCGCCCCGAGACTTTGGAATAGTCTTCCCCTCTTCATAAAGTCCTCTTCAACCTTGGAAGTCTTTAAATCAAATCTCAAGACCTACCTATTTTCCAAGGCTTTCGGATCTCTTTGATATCCTTTTTTATTCTGTCTATTTGGTCTCTTATCTTATTGGATGTTGTTGTATGTGCATATACGTTATGTTCACATATGTGTAGCTTGCCTCCACCAGTGTGTGAAGGGGAGAGTGTACGAATTGTGGTATTGTAAAGCGCTTTGGGTGCCTTGAAAAGCGCTTTATAAATCCAATCCATTATTGTGCGTGAATTTGTACAGTTTTGTATATGTATGTGCATATTTGCATGTACATCATATATACCAAGATGGCGCCGGTGAGGTCGGCTGCCGTCACGACTGCTCCGACCACTTTTTCTTTGTCTTTGTTTTTTAAGTTAGTTTTCAGCGTTTCTAAATAGGCAAAATCATCACCATTGGGTACATTAGGTATGACAGTGACACTCTGACCTGCACTCAATCTACAGCAGGCGGTGCTGGACCAAGGCCAGGAAGATCGTGAAGGACCTCAGCCATCCCAACAACAGACTGTTCTCTCTGCTGAGGTCAGGAAAGCGATTCCGCTCCCTGAAGACCAACACAGAGAGACTGAGGAGGAGCTTCTTCCCGCAGGCGATACGGTCTCTCAATCACACCACCACACAGTACTGACCCACACATACAGTTCTTACACACACACTGGACTTTCTGGACATTGTTTTCACTTCATCACTTAAATCACTTTAAGCATATTTGCACTGCACAAGACATAATGTGGATTGCACAACACTGGACATTATATTCTTCATTTCCAAATTCAAATTCAAATTCAAATTCAAATTTTATTTGTCACGTACACAGTCATACACAGTACGATATGTAGTGAAATGCTTGGACAACTGCTCGTGACCTAAAGAGAACAAAAAAGGAAAAGGCTATGAATAAGATAGGAAATAAATATGAAAAATTAAAAAGGGTAAATTTAACTAGGAAGGAATAAAATATAAATTAAGGTTAAAAATGAAATAACTGTACAACACAAATTAGAATGAAGGGTAAATTTAACTGGGAAGAATAAGATAAAGATAAATATATAAATTAAAGTTGAAAATAAAATAACTGTACAACAAAATACACAATACACAATATAGAACTATATAAGAATGTATGAAGAAATCTAAATATAAATAAATATATACACAATAACAGCAGCTGTACAAGTATTAACCGGAAATGAAGAATATAGTGACCAGTGTTGTGCAAAACCAAAGTCCAGAAAGTCCAGTGTGTGTAAGAACCATATGTGTGGGTCAGTACTGTGTGGTGGTGTGATTGAGAGACCGTATCGCCTGCGGGAAGAAGCTCCTCCTCAGTCTCTCTGTGTTGGTCTTCAGGGAGCGGAATCGCTTTCCTGACCTCAACAGAGAGAACAGTCTGTTGATGGGATGGCTGAGGTCCTTCACGATCTTCCTGGCCTTGGTCCAGCACCGCCTGCTGTAGATTGAGTGCAGGTCAGGGAGCTCGGAGCGGATGGTGCGCTCAGCTGACCGCACAACCCTCTGTAGAGCTCGTCTGTCCTGCATGGTGCTGTTCCCGAACCAGGTTAAGATGTTTCCCGCCAGGATGCTCTCTATGGTGCACGAGTAAAAGTTCCTGAGCACCTTGGAGGGCAGTTGGAAGTCTCTCAAGCGTCTGAGGTGGTAGAGACGCTGTCGGGCCTTTTTCACCACGGTGTTGATGTGACAGGACCATGACAGGTCCTGCGTGATGTGAACTCCGAGGTATTTGAAGCTGTCCACTCTCTCCACTGGGCACTCGTTGATGACGGGGGTCTGGTAGTTCCTCTCCTGCTTAGTGCTGAAGTCCACTATCAGCTCCTTTGTCTTACTGACGTTTAGAAGGAGGTTGTTCCTCTGGCACCAGTTCTCCAGATTCCTAATCTCCTTCAGGTAGGCCGTCTCGTTGTTATCAGAGATCAGGCCCACCACGACGGTGTCGTCAGCAAACTTGATGATGGTGGTGGAGCTGGTAGTGGCCACACAGTTAATACTTGTACAGCTGCTGTTATTGTGTATATGTTTATTTATTTATATTTCTCATACATTCTTATATAGTTCTATATTGTGTATTGTGTATTTTGTTGTACAGTTATTTTATTCTCAACTTTAATTTATATATTTTATCTTATTCTTTCCCAGTTAAATTTACCCTTCATTCTAATTTGTGTTGTACAGTTATTTCATTTTTAACCTTAATTTTTTATATTTTATTCCTTCCTAGTTAAATTTACACTTTAATTTTTCATATTTATTTCCTATCTTATTCATAGCCCTTTCCTTTTTTATTTTTTTTCCTCTCCTCTTTAGGTCACGAGCAGTTGTCTAAGCATTTCACTGCATATCGTACTGTGTATGACTGTGTACGTGACAAATAAAATTTGAATTTGAATTTGCTATATACTTTTACATGTATTACAATTCTTTTTTAAAATGTTTTCTTTCTACTTTAATTCTTTCATTATATTATCCCTCAGTTCCGCACTTTGGCTGAGATTTGATGTCTTTTAAATGTGCTATATATATATATATATAAATAAAGATGACTTGACTTGACTTGCTCTGTTCCTGTGCTACTGCAAGTTTAACTACCGCCCCTCCCCCCTCTTCCCAGCACAAAGCACAAGGCTCGCGTGCGGAGTGAAGTGGAAAAAAGTGCAAGAGAGCGGGTGAGAGAAAGAAAAGAAAAACCCACGGCTCCCAATAAGGAGCTGGCTCGCGTCGTTCACTTCAAAGATCCAGCTCTAAGAACAGTTTTGTTTGTGAAGGACACATCACTACGGTACGCTGCCTCTCCACCACTGACACTACTTCTTCTAGTGTTGACAACATTACGTTTTACAAGTAACCTATACAGTTTCATATTCATATGCACCACTTTTAAAAACTGCTTAAATCACAAAAATACATTTTACTAGACAAATGAATAACATAGTGAACTCATTACAGTTTTATCTTGTTTTTACTACTGTTTTAATCTATTTATGAACCTGTCTTATTAACTATATTTATTAAACTAGAGTTCTGTCAAATAAACATTTTTCTTAATATATTCCTATAGCATTCACTCTTCATGAACTAAACACACATCAGTTCACATTTTCTCTTATTGTGCAAAATATATTAAGTGTGGCTTTAACCCCAAAATATACCTGCAATGAACTCACAAACTTCCGGTACAGTCTAAAACTTGGATCGGCACAGGCTAACAACTGGACAAACTTGGAAATTAGCTCTTTAGCTTAACATTTGCCACAAACAAGACATTTATCATTAATCGCCACTGCTGTCTGTCACTTTAAGAACCTCTGTTTTATACTATCAACCACTCAGCTTACCTGTAAAGACAGTGCCGTACACTGCCTCTTCACCACTGACACTACTTGTTCTAGTGTAGCGAGCGACCGATGTGTATGTCTGTGAAGGTTCTTAGTCATCCAGGTCATCGTAGTCTAAGGAGCTTGGAAAGAAAGACGTCTGGAAGATTGGAGAGACCAAACAGCCACTTCACAAGCGCATGGCACAACATAGAAGAGCCACCTCCACAGGACAAGACTCAGCAGCCCATCTGCATCTAAAGGTCAAAGGTCACTCTTTTGAGGATGCCAATGTTCACATTTTGGACAGAGAGGACAGATGGTTTGAAAGAGGAGTGAAAGAAGCCATCTATGTCCACTGTGAGCGACCATCTTTGAACAGAGGCGGTGGTTTACGACATCAACTCTCTGCCATCTATAATCCAGTTTTGAGATCCTTCCCAGACGCTTTAATGCCCACTCACATCCTGGGCCATCTGACCTCAGGAAATCGCATGATAAGGTGGGGCCAGGTTTCACAATGAGCTCACCCGAAACTCTGGCTGATTGGGATCCACACACATTTTCACAACATGGCTCATGTGATTAGGTAGAGGATCCTCAGGGGGTCCTTTTTTCCCTCTTTTGGGGGGAAACTCCCACTGGGTTTAAAGCTGGGACTCCCCGCCATTTGACCTTAGAACTGAAGAAGCTTCTCGGATGAGAGGTGAAACGTCCTCAAGCAACTTAAAGAAGTCCAGACGCTTTTCTTTCCAAGCTCCTTTGACTACCGATGTGTATGAGACTGAGCGCCCTCTGCTGGTGGAACTTATACAATAGTAAAACTGACATTACAGTGGCCTACTAAAAGAAAGTGTTTGAGTATAAAATAAAATGTAGGGCTACTATTGTCTTGTCTCTATCTTTAACATAGTGTCAAAATAATGAACAGAGAGAATTATTGATTATGTCTGACTGTCATCTGACAGAATGGATTCTGCTGGTACAGGTTTAATCAATGGAAATATGTCTTCATAATAGGATTTTCTCCTTTTAGCTGTTAAAAACTGGTCCTTCAGAAACAATAAATCTTAGCAAAACATTACTCTCTGAAATTGACTGGATTGTCTCACTCAAAAGTGTATTAGTAAAGGAGCAGTTATATTTTTTGGTACTGTAACAGTGGCACTCCGTCTCTATTTCACTCTTCTGTACCACCTTTAGGAGTCAGTCCAGCAACATGCATTTGAACGCGAGCAAGTCCAGGTACTTTTCTTGCAAAAAATATGTTTATTGAAACTTTTAATTTACATGGCAAGACTCGGTCACAAAACTGTGTTGCTTCCAGCTTATCCGACTCCCCAACCAGGTAATTACAATGTGCCGGAAGCCCAAAATACTAAAAAGCGCATTAGAATGTCGCACTTCTATATTCTATACATTTAACAAACAGTATTTTGAAATCAACTAGAAATTATATTCTTAAGATCAAACATGTATATTTCTTCTCTAATCGTTTTACCAGTACCAATAAAATAAACCTTTAATTGCCTCTTACAGGTACCTTAATTATGGATTCTTTAACAACAGGTTCTGACAGTGAAAACTGTGTTTAAACACATCTCAGCATTTAAGATTAGTTAGTATTAATCTCTTTTCCACAGTAAAGCACTATACAAATACAGGCCATTTGCCATTTCAGTATCTCTTTTGTCCTGTCTCCCTTCCCTCACCCAGTCACAGCAGATGCCTGGTTCTGCCAGAGGTTCTTCCTGTACAGAAAAACTTTTTTTCCCCCACTATCCCCAAGAGCTTGCTCACAAGGGGTTGTCTGATTGTAGAGGTTTTCTCTGTATATTTGTATTACTGAATTGAATTGCACTGAATTGTACTAGATGGATTACAAAAACCTCAAACATGACATGCTGACATTACATTTGAAAAATTCTTTAAGAAATTGGCCTCCAATTTATATACCAGTTGTTTCCTGCCACCTATTAAATCTGTGCAAATATAGCATGAGTTGCTTTCAACTGTTAGATATTAGTCATTATTCATGGGAACTTTGCAATTAGGGTGTACACAAACGGATGTTGATAGAATACTTTAATTAGACTGGGTCAGTCAACTTCACAAGACAAAAAAATTAAATGTACATAATATATTTAAAGAATTCTTAAGTGAAAACACTAAGCTGTCTGAGGAGCAAAGAACAATTAAACAGTGAAAAACAAACAATGACAGCTTTGCTAACTAAAATGTTTCCACAGAACTAATTGCTTTGTCATTTGACAACATTTCTTTAAGACCTTTATTGTTTGCGGTTTATTATAAACTGTTTGGTGCACGCATCAATGAAAGTCTTTTCAGTGTAAACCCACAGGTGTGGTTACACAACACCCTTTTTGCATGTCATTGCATATTTTATTACTGAGCAACAGAAATGCAGAGGTTTTACAGGCATTTCTACAATGTGATCCAACTTTCTGTCATATCTTTCTGAAACTGATGACGACACCCTTGTTTCTCTCTGAGAAGCTCTATCACCTTTCATTTTCAGCCTCGTATGTTGGACGACCAGCAAGCCCTGATCACATGACCTCAGGGACCTGCTGGGGATGTACTGATGTAAAAGACCTCTGATATAGGTTGGTGCTTGTCCATGCAGAGCTCTGAATGTCAAAGTCAAAATCTGGAAGTGGATTCTGAATTTTATGGGGAGCCAGTGCAACTGAATAAGCAGGAGTGTAAGGTGGGAGTATTTAGAAGACTTGGTCAGAAGCTTTGCGGCAGCATTCTGAACAGCTTGCAAATGATCCACAGAGGTTTTACTTAAACAAGTGAATAAAGAGACAAATGCATGGACGACCATTTCTAGTTCTTAGCGTGAAACAATGGGATTCAGCTTAGCAATATTTTTATAGAAAAGCCAAACAGAAAGACTAAGAAGCAGGCAGACTTTTGCTAACTAAACTGTTTCCACAGAACTAATTGCTTTGTCATCTGACAACATTTCTTTAAAAAAAATTGTTTTCAAGAAATTGAAAGTTACAGCAGACCTTTATTGTTTGCCGTTTATTATAAACTAATTGCATTAGTTCAATAACCCAGCAAAGACTGAAGACCAGCCATTGCCTTAAATAATGGTGGTAACAACTGAATCAGGATCAGGTGAGTTAATTACCTCCAGGTGTGTGGAGCCGAGAGCAGGAACCAGGGGAGAGTCCCGCCCCTCATACAGGCAAAACAAAAACACAGAGAGTAGACAGGAGAGACATAAAACTAAAGAGGAAAAAAAGAGAAAAAAATAAAGGAAATATACCGAGACTGAGAACCGAGGGACAATGACATATATAGATTAGATTAAAGGTGCTTCCCTGATTTAGTTGAAACCATAATTTGTCTTAAATGCCTTCACTTCACAAGCTTCTGTTTATCAGATTGTTTATTTATAGCTCTACAATTGACACACCTCCAGTTTTTGAATAACAGGTTCATATAACACAGGCAGAGAGCAGCACAGCCTGCAGACACCACACAGTTGTTTTGGATCTTGGATCTTCTGGACATACTTTTTACTTTTTGGTCAAAAAGTAAGTACTGCCAGTGTATTCTGTTCAATGCTGAGGTAGCTCTGTATTACTGAAAGATCAAGGAATTCAGGGATAGTCGTAAAATGTTAGAAACTCGTAATTGTGTGTAATCTGCAATTAAAAAATATTATCCTTTTTTTTTTTAAACAAAGACTACATTTTCTGTCCTGGTAAAGGAAAAAGTATGAAGACATTCCTAACTTAAATCTTTGGGAAAGATTTCTGTGAATGAAATATTCAAGACAGCGAACAAATTAAGAAATGAATAATAATACATGATACAATGATACAAGTTGTATGTAGCAGAAATGAATTTGATATAAGCACACTTGACTATATGTGGGCAGTTAATTATAAGTGATTATCCAAGAATAACACATGACATGTATTTTTTGGTAACAGAGCATAGATCGTCACCCAAACATTGAGAAGTCTTCAGACTAAGAGTTGACAGACTCTGAACAAAAAGAAAACCAGGTTGAGTCGTGCACCATGGATTCTAACAACAGGTAACTGTGGAAATTGTTAAACTGCAATCAAATAACTGCTTAATCGCAATCAAGCATTAAATTGGGTTTATGATATTATTATTACATAATTACATAAAAGCAAACACTTTCTGGATCCATTAATGAGGTTCAACTCTTTTATTGTAGTTGTGCAAATTCTGAGTCCAAAGGGCAAGCAAAAAAAAAAGGTAAGATAATCGTCTGTTTTCAAATTGTTTGATGCCAAGGCACATCAAAGATATGACCTGGTACAGATAATGTCACTGTTGATGTGTTTTGATGTTAATAAACATGAAATCATAAACGGGTTTAGATAAACTGGGTGGTATAGTAATACATGAACATGTGTACACGGATATGTTGGTGTAATGTCTGACAGTGACTACCTTAGTGACTAGTTACACCTGTATGTCTGGTTTTTTTTTTTTTACTTTTTAATTAAGACTCACTGTTACTGTGGTATTTTAAAACATTGTTTCATCTGCATTCACACACTGACTTCCTCAAAACACCTCCCATCTTGATGTTAATGTTGCTAAGCTTTAAGTTAAACTATTGAAACATGAGATTACTTGCAATAACTTGACTCAATGTTACATGATTCATTTTCAAACTTTCTGTCATATTTGTTCCAGCTTCATGACACACATGGAAGATAGTGTAGCTTATAGCCATTTTCAGCTAGTTTCTATCAGAGGTGGGACCATGTCATTGGTGTATAGGTCCAAGTCAAGTCACAAGTTTTTCACGTCAAGTGTAAAGTCATAAAATTAATGATTCAAATTCCACACCTCTGGTAACGACTTTGCTCGTCATGTCATTTATATGTAATATAAATGCCAAACAACATTGCAATAACAGAAGGTTAGGCATACTAATATGGAACGCCAGGACTGCCATAATGAATTAATTAAATACACCATTAAATAATTAATTAAATGTGGCAATAATTAATTAAAATTGGAATTAATTAATTAAATAAATAGTTATGATGACACATTTAATTAATTATGTATTTCACATTTTAATTAATTATTGACACATTTAATTAATTAATTATTGACACATTTAATTAATTAATTATTGACACATTTAATTAATTAATTATTGACACACTTAATTAATTATTTATGTATTTCACATTTTAATTAATTATTGACACATTTCATTAATTATTGACACATTTAATTAATTATTTAATGATATATTTATTTATTTCATTTTGGCAGTCCTGACGCCTGGCTCTCATCATGAAATAATTTTATCTGTCAGCCTCACCCATCAAACTCAGGGGGCGGGGTTAACGCTGATCGAGTCAAAACCATTGCTTTGGCCTGGTGGCCATTGTTTCTAGCACACAACAACCGGCATGTGGAAGCTAACAGAACTGAGCTTTGAAAAACCCTGTTTGTGTGTTACCAAATACCGTTTTAATATTTTTTTAGCCGAGAATGTAGTGGTTTAATCTTCATGTGTCTGGTCGGTTTGTCAAGATACAGCCTCTTTGCAAAAGTGTTTCGATGATTTCGGAGATGTCTGCCCAGTCTCACGGCAAAGCGTGGGATAGACCCGCTCGCCTCGCAAGCAATCCCACCGACAAAGCGCAGGCCCCGGTACACAGCTGTAGTAACCCCCGCTGACTTCTTTTACTGAGGTTATATTTATCGATGTTTTATTTCCTGATGTTCTTATGTGTCCTACGTGTTTCAGTCGCCAATTCTGAATTATAACTAACATTAAAAACATGTTTAAGGAGGAGAGAGAGCAAATAAATCTGTTTAACATCTGATCTTTGGGTTTTTGTTCAGTAATCAGCGTGACCTGTGTATAAACACATAAAAGAGATAACGTTGGTGTTTCCGTCATGTAGTAACTGCTGGCTTTAACTGTACAAAGGTTGTTCGACACTATGAAACACATACAGACTTCATGATGTTCGGCTAATATTTTTATTGTGAATATTAATCATGCTGACCTCGCTCTGTACACCACGCAGCGAGGTCAGCATATCCACGATATCCTCAGCTCCATGAGTTAACACAAAGTTTCCCAGCTGACTATCTAACTGCCAACTATTCCAGAGACGTGAAAATATACAGCATAAAGAAAAGTGTAAGAGACTCAGCAGCAGATTAGAATAACAGTTATACATTTAATAAATCACCAAATGAATCCAAGAAACGAGCAAACCTGTTCCGACAATTTGAATTTGTATTCCCTCAGCTGCAGACTCGCTGCTGTTTAAATGTTTGAAAAGGAAGATTAGATATAAAAAACGTCAAACATAGACTCAGTCTGCCTTCACATTTGATATGAGGCCAGCACGTATAGTGGCCTCAGCAGGCTATTACTGAAATACACGTGCTATATCATAAACTATGATATAAACAGGGAGGTCCTATTAACATGTTTAGTTTTAAAGGACACCTTCCTGCCTTTAGTCTCATTCATGAGCAGTATTCGTTTTCTTCTAACATCCAGAAGTCTGCACAATGTGTTTCATAGTTTGTAACAAGCCTTTGACAGGTAAACATAACATGACCGAAAAAGCAAAAAAAAAAAAAAGAAAAAAAAAAGAGAGAGAGTGTTGACATAAGAAGAGAAAATGCTCTCAATTATGGAGACAGACAAATGGTTCATTTATGTTTGATGTGTGTTTATTCCTCCCTAAATATCGTCGGTGAAGTTCGCCATGCACGTCAGATTTTCCTGCGCATTTTTATACCTCTGCCAACAGAGAGAGAGAAAAAATCACATTCTAACAGACAGCTGGTGCTTAGAATACAGTTGAATAACTATTAAAAAACAGATGATATTTAGATGATAGTTCAGTCTAACACATGTGCCAGTGAACCATTAAACGTCTGTGAAACTATGCAGTTATGAAACGTAACTTTAACCTCAGCCAAACCGATTTGCTCAGTTGTAAATAAAACAGCGAAGTAAACGTGACCCGACAGACAGAACCTGAGTGAATGAAGTCCAGCGTTTAACCACTGAGAGCTAAAACTCAGCTGAGGTTTCAAAGCTGTGTGCCGGTGATTGGACATCAGCCGCTGATAAAGCTGTTCGCCTATAAAGTGCTCTGTAAGGAAACGAGCTCCAGCAGCTCTGCGCTCGGGGAAAACACTATATTTACTTATCTTGTGCAGAAAAATGCGCTGACATTGCTTTATATCGAGCACCGGCTGCCCAGTTAAACTGTGACTATCACCAGGTAACTAGGCGTGTTTCTTGAATTAGCAGCAGGTGTTAAACAGCTGACAGATGAGGAGGAGGAGGATGCATGCAGGTAAACTGAGGGTCTGTTGAGCTGATCGCTGGTTTCGTGAGAAAAATGTCAGCTCGTTCTTTATGTTACAGAAGCACAGAGACACAAGACCAGGCGGAAAGAGACGATCGTTCGGTGAAAATCTGCGAATGCAACATGTGGAACACGGAGAGTGGAATATGTAAACAAACCGGTTAATGTACCCCCTCGGTGCACTCTGCATGCTAACTGTTAGCAGAGCTAGTGAAATCTCTGAAAACATCTGAGCACTTTTGCAAACATGTTCTATGTTGACAACCTGACCAGACATACGGCGCGACATTCGCAGCTAAAACACTGTTAAAAGTGTAGCTGGTGACAGAAAAACGGGGTATTTTAAAACTACACCACCACCATTGCTGCCTGTGATTTGATCTGCATTCTGGGATAACTGGCTGCCCCAAGTCTACACAAGCAATCGATTTTCTAGGATCGACCTGTTTTGACTTACTTTGCACGGCAACCAATCAAATGTTAGAGAAGCTGCATGGGCAGCGTTAACCCCGCCCCCTGAGTTTGATGGGTGAGGCTGACAGATAAAATTATTTCATGACGAGAGCCAGGCGTCAGGACTGCCAAAATGAAATAAATAAATATATCATTAAATAATTAATTAAATGTGTCAATAATTAATTAAATGTGTCAATAATTAATTAAAATGTGAAATACATAAATAATTAATTAAATGTGTCAATAATTAATTAATTACATGTGTCAATAATTAATTAAAATGTGAAATACATAAATAATTAATTAAATGTGTCAATAATTAATTAATTACATGTGTCATAACTATTTATTTAATTAATTAATTCCAATTTTAATTAATTATTGCCACATTTAATTAATTATTTAATGGTGTATTTAATTAATTCATTATGGCAGTCCTGGCGTTCCATATACTAATGGGTAGTTTTAGGTTTTATCCTATACCGGTGCCAAACCGGTATACTTTTAAAACGGTGCCGGTGCTTAAACGGTGCTCAATCCGGTGCTTAAAGAATGGAGAACACAAAATTGGTCCAAAAACCTCCCATGTTCAGCTGTTTTTTTTTCGTAAATGATAGTCTTTTCTGCAGCTAGAGGACATATATGGTTTCACTCTTGGCTGGAAGCAGTGCTTAAACAATGGAAAAAAAACACAAACTTTGTCCAAAAACCTCTCATGTTTAACTGTTTTCCACTTTTTCGTTGGTCATTTTAGCCAGGGTGAAGGGAGTATCTGCCATCAAACAAGAAGACAGCCGCATGTAGCTATGATGATGTTTGCTAGTTCACCTTACATGCATTAATGTAATAACGTGGTTAGCCTACTCAACGTAAATTACACACGAACAACATTAAGCTACTCACGCAGAGAAGAACGGCTGCTGCTGCCATCATCATCGGTCATCATTTCTGCTACACTGGCAGGGCTAGGGGCCAGGACTCTCCCCTTCGGGTTTTGGGGGAATGTTACTAACTCCAGGTCCAATAACAGGCAACCCACCCGCAGTAGATGTGCTCGGTGTGAGGTCTCGCAGCAAGCTATCAAATACGGCGCATTTCTCGGCTTTTAAAAAAAACGCTATACGTTTCATCAGATTTGAGGTGTTACCTCCTTTGACAGCATCACAGTATCAGCTTAAAGCACTTGTTGCTGCTGAGTTTACATCTTTTGCTGTGAAGTACAGCCAGACTTTTGACCGCTTCGCCTTGGACATTTTTAATCTGTAGCTCTGCTCTAAAAGAACGTACGTACCTGGACCCGCCTACTATCCTCGGAAACGTAAAATGATTGGCTAGAATTCAAAGTGTATCACATCTCAGGAAAAATGCACCGAGATAAAGCACCGAAATGTGCGCTGCTTTTCTGGTTACTACCGTTTATGTCAGAACCGGTGCCATCATGGCACTGGATACCAGTACCCATCCCTACTAATGGGTGTGTCTATGTCCCATTAACAATGGCTGGAGCTTGTCAAGCTGAGAAACCAGTATCTTGTGGCTTGTTGTTTGAATATGCACATTGTGGATAAATCTCTCATTTTTGACAGGAGACAGATGGCAGATTAGCTGCCGCTGGCTGTTCTTTCACTGATCTGAAACCAGTTACAATGTGCACATTTGTGGATCTATAGAACTAACATGCATGACCTCTATGATTCTGAATTATAAACTATAAGTTTCCTCTTAATAACCACCTTGGACAACATGTGTAACGTATGAAACTTTTAAAAGCTGTTTAGAACATTTGTAATAAACCTTTAATCATGGATTAAATCATGGTAATTAATAAAACAGGCAAGTTGAAAAGGTGCAGGCTCCACCAATATCACATGGTTGACCAAATGTAATAAGTTATACTGGTTGTTTTGCTAACACACCACCTTCATCAAAATGATGAATGTAGATTCAACCAAAAAAACCTAGACAAACTCAACTTTAAACAGCTGTAACAGTAATACTGATCCATATAACACTGATGAGGAACATTGTTCTTGTCACAGTACTGGGTCTGTGACCCAGTGTTTTTTGCGTTTTAGTCATATTATTTGAAATCGCTTTCCTGCCATACAGCAAACATGATAATTCTGCAGAATAAATAGTCCAATTTTTGATACTATATATACAATTTGCTAACATTGTTCCTGAGTACTTCCCTGGCATAGGAAGAACTAAATGCTAATTAGGGATGGACCGATCCGATATTATGTATCTGTATCAGTCTGATACTGGATCGGATATATGTTTTTGAGTGTGTGTGTGTGTGTCTGCCTGCCTATCTTTCTGTCTATCAATCTGTCAGTCGTGATAATTGATTACTTATAGAGAATCAAGAGAGAATACAAAATTCTTTAACTAAGGGTATTTGTGTGTGTGTGTGTGTGTGTGTGTGTGTGTGTGTGTGTGTGTGTGTGTGTGTGTGTGTGTGGTCATAGAGGGCACATCTTCACCTGATGTTGGACAGGACCAGACAACATATCAGAGCGAGACACCTGAGGAAGCTTCAGAAGAAACGACAAACAACCAAACACAAACAGAACAGCAGGTTGAGTCCTGCACCCAGGATCAAGACTCAAACACAGAGAACAATCTGCCAGAAGACAAACAACTAAAACAAAAGAAGAAGAGGTAACAATGAAAAAGGAGAATTGTAGATTCAGGAGTGAACTTTGTATCAAAGGAATATTAAAGACAACATTTATTTAATGCTGTACATTCATACATGCACAATTCTTTGTCAGTTTAACCTTTCTGTTGCAATTTTTCAGAGCAATTCAATGATCATTTTTATTTTATCACATCAATGATAACCTGAATACACACACGCAGGTTTTGGATCAGTTAATAAGGCTCAAATCTTACATTGTAGATCTGCTGAAAACCCTGAGACAGAAAATCAAACAAACACTGAAGGTAAGCTACAACCTTCCACAACAGTTTATAACTATATTATTAGATTATTAGCTAGGACTGTGTGTGTGTGTGTGTGTGTGTGTGTGTGTGTGTGTGTGTGTGTGTGTGTGTGTGTGTGTGTGTGTGTGTGTGTGTGTGTGTGTGCAGGTAACAATCGCTTAATTCAAAGAGGATCAAAAAATTAAATGGAAAAAAAAACAAAATCCATTGTTTGGATATTTAAAATTAGCAAGTTAACAATTATTTTAGTGCTGTTAGCATTAATCTCCTTAAAATGACGTTAATGGCATAACTGCATTAACAGGGCAAATCTCAGTTAGCAAGCTAGTGCGGATCACCACGTGTGTGGGGCTGCACAGCATCAATGCGTTAGTGTAGTTAGATTGTGTCATGAATCGCTGTGTGACTGGCAGGGATTGGACCCAAACGCAAACTCACGGGGACAGAACTTGAACTCAAAAGCACAGCTTTATTGCTGGAAAATAGAACAAAAGCAATACAAAACTAAACTGGGAAAAGCTAATTATAACACATACCAGAAGACACGGGGAGAACTACACACAGCATGAGGGACGACGCGACGCTGACTCAGAGAAACACAGGGTTTAAATACACTGGGGAGTAATGAGGGGAATGAGACACAGAAGGAGGGCACAGCTGGGAGAAATCAGGACTGACGAGACAAGAAAAGCAGGACGCATTCACATAAGACACGGACCATCAAAGTAAAACAGGAAGTATCACACAGAGATGCGAACTTGACACAGTGGAGACAGCAACTAAGAAATACAGAGACATAAACCATAAGGCAGAGGTCTAAGAACCAAAATACACAGGGAAATACTCAGCTTGGAACACAAAAGACTAGACTAGAGGGAGTAACAAAAGACCAACCATGAGAACATAATGCACAATGCACAGTGACAGAAAACAAGAAACTCAAACATGCAAAGACACACAATTACACAGAACAGAGGGGACACAGAGAGACATGAAGGGCAAGGGATCAAAACTAGAAACCATAGAATAAATCACACACAAGTACAATAATACAAAAATCACAAAGAACTAAAAACGCTGGGTCAGGAGACCCAGGACCGTGACAGATTGTTAATGTGTTAGTGCGGTGCAGCCCCACATGGGGCGATCCACTTTAACTTGCTAAAGGAGATTTGCTTCGTCAATGCGGTTGTGTCGTTAATGTCATTTTGAGATTAACGCTGACAGCACTAATTTATTTATATCAATGGGTAAATAGATCTATTATGAGTTTCTTCCTGTTAAAAGAGAGTTTTTCCTTCCCACTGTCCCTAAAGTAATTGGTAATAGGGGGTCATATGAATTGGCAGGATTTTCACTCTTTTCTTTGTATTTTTGTAGGGTCTTTACCTTACATGTAAAGACCCAACATGTAGGAGCGCTAAATGTTTCCACTGGAGAAATTTTGATTGCTGTAACGGGAAATTGAGAATCTTTGAAGACAGAATTAGAAGAAAATGTTCAACAGGTGGTAACGGTACAAATGACTTCGCAAGGACAGTTTGACATCTGGTGTGTGTGTGTGTGTGTGTGTGTGTGTGTGTGTGTGTGTGTGTGTGTGTGTGTGTGTGTGTGGTCATAGAGGGCACATCTTCACCTGATGTTGGACAGGACCAGACAACATATCAGAGCGAGACACCTGAGGAAGCTTCAGAAACGACAAACAACCAAACACAAACAGAACAGCAGGTTGAGTCCTGCACCCAGGATCAAGACTCAAACACAGAGAACAATCTGCCAGAAGACAAACAACTAAAACAAAAGAACAACAGGTAACAATGAAAAAGGAGAATTGTAGATTCAGGAGTGAACTTTGTATCAAAGGAATATTAAAGACAACATTTATTTGATGCTGTACATTCATACATGCACAATTCTTTGTCAGTTTAACCTTTCTGTTGCAATTTTTCAGAGCAATTCAATGATCGTTTTTATTTTATCACATCAATGATAACCTGAATACACACACGCAGGTTTTGGATCAGTTAATAAGGCTCAAATCTTACATTGTAGATCTGCTGAAAACCCTGAGACAGAAAATCAAACAAACACTGAAGGTAAGCTACAACCTTCCACAACAGTTTATAACTATATTATTAGATTATTAGCTAGGACTGTGTGTGTGTGTGTGTGTGTGTGTGTGTGTGTGTGTGTGTGTGTGTGTGTGTGCAGGTAACAATAATCGCTCAATTCAAAGAGGATCAAAAAAATTAAATGGAAAAAGAACAAAATCCATTATTTGGATATTTAAAATTAGCAAGTTAACAATTATTTATATCAAAGGGTGAATAGATATATGAAAGGTTTCTTCCTGTTAAAGAGAGTTTTTCCTTCCCACTGTCGCCAAAGAGTTAAAGGGGGTCATATGATTCAGGGGATTTTCCCTCTTTTCCCTGTATTATTGTTGGGTCTTTAACTTACAAGATCAAACATCTTGAGGCAATATATGTGATTTAGTGCTATATAACTAAAATTGAACTGAACTGAGTTAAATTGAATGTATTTATATCAAAGGCTATAAGAATTTCGACTATCGTGTAGGAATATTAAATATCATAAACATATTATTCGATTATTAGATAGGTGTGTGTTCATGCATTTTGTGTGTATTGTACTTTAAACGAGAAAAACAGAAACCAAAAACATATGTCTGTCTAATAATTTTATTTCTTGATTGTGTTAATTATTTGTATTTTTTTTTCTCTTCTCAAAGATAAGATTTCAGTCGTCATTTTGGGCAATGAAGAGTCTTTGAAGAAAGCTCTAATAACTGTCATCCTGGGGACAGATTTATCTGATATAAGCAAAAGAAAGATTCTAAAAAACACTGAGATTCATGAAGAGGAAAAATTTATGTTCATATGCACACCAGATTTGGGGACACCATATGATGATATTTCAGAGTTTTTATCCAAGAATCCACCCCCTGACATGTGTTTGTTTGTGGTAAAAAAAGGATTTTCAACCGAGCAGATATGGCAACAGATAGATGTTCTGAATGAGAAAACAGGAAAACCCACAGAAGAGTTTAAAGTCGTGCTGCCGTTGGGATATAAACCCAAAGATTTCCCATTTAAATCCTTCACCCTGGAACAGCTTTTTAATGAATTGGACAAAGTGATTGAGCTGAAACAAACAACCTATACCAGGTAAATGACAAAGCATATTAATTTGTTATCATTAAATTTAATTAATCGACACCTAAAATTAACTGAATAAAAATGAAACTTGTTAATATGAGCTGATTGCTGAATTACAGGTCAATCTCCAGTCCTCAGTCAGAAGATCAGTTGGACAGAATTGGTGAGCTACAATCTGTTTAAGGAGCATCTCGCCGTATTACCAGCACTGTGTGTTCTGTGTGTAATTGGTTACTGTTACAGAGAAAGAGTTCTTGAGGAGATTCAACCAATACAGACACTATGTAAACCCACATGTATGAGTACAGACAATGTCTGTAGGGCACAGCTTAAAAGTGTTTTGAATGTGATTTTATTACAAAATTGCTATTACTGAGAAAAAACTATTATTACTCAGCTCGTGCTAAGACTACTGAGTTAACTAACTTTAAATCCTATTATCTGAACAGTTTTGGCAGTACAATAAGCAAAAAGATTTAAACTGAACTGAAGATAAAAGATATCGTAACACTTTTTAGAACTCAGAAAAAACCCAGAAAAGCAGTTGTTTTGACTTAAAGAAATTAACTGTTTGAAATTTTGCTTAATTAGTGTTTGGTCTTCATCATTTCAGGAAATCATACTTACACCACAGTGAACCTCGTTCTTCTGGGATTGGCTGGGACTGGAAAGAGCGCCAGTGGAAACACCATCCTTGGAAAGAAGCACTTTGTTTCTAAACCCAGTTCAAATCCAATCACCACAGAGTGTCAGGTGGCAGAAACTGACATAAATAGTGTACATGTGCGTGTGATTGATACTCCAGACATGTTTGGTGATGACACTAAACCATCAGTTCGGAACAAACATGTAAAAAGGTGCAAAGAGCTCTGTGAGTCAGAACTCTGTGTGTTTGTGCTTGTGATGCATGTGAGCAGATTTACAGATGGTGAGAGAGACATACTGAAAAAGTTAGAAAAGACTTTTGGGACCAAAGTGAAAGAACAAACTGTCATCCTGTTCACCCGAGGAGACAACCTGGAGGAGGCAGATATGAGCCTGGAGGGTTTTCTTCATTCCTGTCAACCTGGTCTGAAGAAAATCATTGAAAAGTGTGGCAACAGGTGTGTTGTTTTTGAGAACCGCAGCTCAAGTTCAGACCAGGTGGAAAAGCTAATGAATACAGTGAGCGTGGTGTTAAAGAAAACAGCAAAGATAGATTAAAAAAGGTCTTAGTTGTGATTTTTAAGTGAATAAATATATATTAAACCTTTTTGGGTCGGGATGGCAATAATCAAAAGTTACAAAAGTAACAAATTTCCCACCTGTGTGACTAATAAAGGTCATTTTATCTTATCTTATCATATCTTATCTTATATTTCTAAGAATCTCCCAAACAGTTCTTCAGCTGAGACAACTGAGTTAGAAAACACAAACACTGCAGTTGATTTACTTGCAAGGGCAGCCACAGAGCGCTCGTACTCGCAGAGAGACACTCACGGACTCGCGCTCTGTCACTGTCTGCGTTCTTTATTTATACAAGCTGGTTACACGTGTGTACAAAGATAACAAACTTATTCCAAGAACTCAGAGCTGAGGTTCCCCTTTTCTGCACCTGTATGTTCTCAGAACAGAGGAAGCTGTTAGTTGCTAAAATAAGTTTATCACACAAAAGTTGTTATATGAAAAGTCACGTAGACATGTGGTTTTGCTTAGTGATCCTAAAAAGGGCACATTTCATGTAGCTGATCACACTATGTACAATTTTCTTTTAACAATGTGTAATGTGGTTTATTGCATGTGATTTCCAAATGCTCTGAGTCTGTAAATGCAGGCTCAGATGAAGTTATGCTGTGCTGTAACTAGTCATGTACCACCATCTACTGAACACTTGATGTTCAAGTACCTTCAAGTACTTTCCTACTTAATTCCTACATTCCGACTTAAAGTTGGTGGTTATTATAACTGAATTCATTTTTAACACATTATTTAATACTTCAAACCTTTTTAGGGGTCCTTGACGATCAGTTATAATTGTTTGGAGACCTGGGTTGTCGACCCAGAGTTTTGGGTTTACTTTATTTTGATATTATCATTTCTAGTCTTTTGGTTTCTTTGTTGATGTTCTGGTTTCTGTCTGTGTTTCTTAGTTGCTCTGCCTCCTCTGTCTGCTGAGTCCCCTTGTCAAGTCTAGGTCTCTGTTTTATGTGTCCTCTTTTACTTTGAAAGTCCGTGTCTTGTGTTTATGTATCAGGTTTTGCTCCCCTTGTTTCGTTAGCCCTGATTTGCACCAGCTGTGTTTCCCTCCTGTCTCTGATTCCCTGATTGCTCCCTGTGTGTATTTAAGCCCTGTGTTTCTCTGTGTCCGTGTCGTGATCTGCCCTCATTCATGATGTCTTTTGTCTGCCTGCCTTCCTGAATTTATTCTTTATATTTTGAAGTTTTTTACTTTTATTTCAGCAATAAAGCTGTTTTTTGGAGTTCACATTTTGTCTCCATTCACCACTTCTGCCTGCACACAGCCTAAACATCATAATAATAGAACTATACCTGACTATAATATAACTATAACTGCATCAGCAATGCACAGGCAGAAATGCATCTCCAACACCACTTCATAAGAAGATTGGGGTGGTCGAAACTTCAGCATCTTCGATGTGCTATTGCTGTAAGTAAAGTAAGTAAAATTTTATTTATATAGCACCTTTCAAGATAAAAATCACAAAGTGCTTCACAGAAGCTAAAACCTAAAAATAAAAATCAACCAAAAGCAAGTTTAAAAAGATGCGTTTTTAGCTGTTTTTTAAAAGCGACCACAGAGTCCACAGATCTCAGGCTCAAAGGGAGAGAGTTCCACAATCTGGGGGCCACAGTCACAAAAGCTTTGTTGCCTTTTGTTTTCAGCCTTGTGTTTTGGACAGCACGCAAGCCCTGGTCACATGACCTCAGGGACCTGCTGGGAATGTATGGATGTAAAAGTTCACTTATATATGTTGGTGCTTGTCCATGCAAAGCCCTGAAAGTCAAGGTCAAAACCTTAAAGTGGATTCTGAATTTAACGGGGAGCCAGTGCAGCTGAATCAGCAGGGGTGTGACATGGGAGTACTTGGAGGACTTGGTCAGAAGCTTTGCAGCAGCGTTCTGAACAACTTGCAGATACTCCAAAGAGGCTTTACATAAACAAGTAAACAAAGAATTACAATAATCCAGACGAAATGAAACAAATGCATGAATGACAATTTCTAATTCGGAGCGAGATACAATGGGACTCAGCTTAGCAATGTTTCTCAAGTGATAAAAACAGGAGCGAACCAGAGATTTTACATGGGTATCCAAAGTCAGAGCTGAGTCAATAGTAACACCAAAGTTCCTGATAGACGGTTTGGCAAATGTAGCAAGTGGACCCAAGTTTCCCATAACACTAGGTACAAAATTTTTAGGAGCACAAACAAGGACTTCAGTCTTCTCCTCATTTAGTTGAAGAAAGTTTCCAGCTATCCAACATCTAATGGAGTCTATGCACTTGTGCAAAATCTGTAGCTGTAGGAGATATATAACTGAATATCATCTGCATAGCAGTGATACGAAATGTCCTTAACAGTGCTCAATAAGTGTTGAAGAGGAAGTAAATACAGCAAGAACAATAAAGGCCCCAAAACTGAACCTTGTGGCACACCGTAGGCAAGAAAAGTAGAAGAGGAACTGTACTTAGAGGTAGCCACAGAAAAGGATCATTCATGCAAATAGGATTCAAACCAGTCCAAAGCAGCCCCTGATATACCCACCCAGTGTCTCAGCCTATCTAGCAGAATATGATGGTCCACAGTATCAAAGGCGGAGGTCAGGTCCAACATCAACAGACCGGAGCATTCTCCTGCATCACATCTCATCAAAATGTCGTCGGAGACTCTAAGAAGTGTAGTTTCAGTAGAGTGAGCTCTACGAAAGCCAGATTGGAATTAATCCAGAATGCTGTATTCATCTAGAACAGCTATAAGCTGCTTAGCCACAACCTTTTCTAAAATCTTAGCAATGAACGGTAATTTTGAAATCGGTCTGTAGCTACTGAGAAGAGAAGCATCAAGCTTAGTTTTTTTTAACAGTGGGTGAATAACAGCATTCTTACAATAAACAGGGACCTGACAAGAAACCAGTGAGGTATTGATAATTGTAAGCACACAGGGACCAATAGACTGAAAGACATTTTTAAACAAAGATCCAGGTAAACTAGAAAAATTTGCATTTCCTGCGAAAATGCTGTGTGGATGCCTTACGCTGAAGATTTCTGCTGAAAAAAGCTGAAAAGGTTGAAAGTTGAAAAAAAAAAGGTTGCCCTGAGCAGGATTCGAACCTGGCCCTTCTGGTCTAAAGGCAGTGTCTCACCTGACTGCACCAAACTCATTCGCACAAAGAAGAGGTGGAGAGACTGACAATTCTGGTGAAATTAGCAGAAGTTGCTGAGAATTGTGCTGATAAGAGGTGAAAAGGCTAAAAAGTTTACAGAAAAGAGGTGAATCAGCAGAACTTCTGCTGAAAAGAGTTCCATCAGCAGAATTTCTGCTGAAAAGAGTTCCATCAGCACAATATCTGCTGAAAAGAGTTCAATTAGCAGAATTTCTGCTGAAAAGAGGTTTTTGCTGAAAAGAGCTGAAAAGCTGGTATTTGTGCTGAAAAGAGTTCAATGAGCAGAATTCTGTTGAAAAGAGGTTTTTGCTGAAAAAAGCTGAAAAAGCTTGGATTTGTACTGAAAAGTGGTGAAAAAACTGAAAATTCTGCTGAAAAGTGGTGAAAAAGATGAAATTTGTATTGATGGAGTGGATGGAGTCATTCTAATCTCGCAGAGGACTTGAGGGAGTAGCTTGACCCAGGTCATCCCTGTTTCTACCATTGCTTTAGTCAGGCGATCTTTTATGGTCCTATTCATTCTTTCTACAACTCCTGAACTCTGGGGGGGTAGGGCACGTGATATTTCCAGTCTATTCCTAGAGTTTTTGCACACTTTTGGATTACTTCCGATGTAAAAGAAGGTCCTCTGTCACTGTTAATTGGTGAGGTATTCCGAATCTGGGTATTATTTCATTGCACAGCTTTTGGCAGACTATTTCTGCAGTTTCTTTTGATGTTGGGTACACCTCTACCCATTTGCTAAATTGATCCACTATTACCAGTAAGTACTTGATGCTTCCTTGTGCTGGCATGTGTGTAAAATCAATTTGCAATGTACACTGAACAAAAATATAAACGCAACACTTTTGTTTTTGCTCCCATTTTCCATGAGCTGCACTTAAAGATCTGAAACATTTTCTACATACACAAAGGACCCATTACTATCAAATATTGTTCACAAATCTGTCTAAATCTGTGTCGGTGAGAACTTCTCCTTTGCCGAGATAATCCATCCCACTTCACAGGTGTGGCATGTCAAGGTGCTGATCAGACAGCATGAATATCTCACAGGTGTGCCTTAGACTGCCCACAATAAAAGGCCACTCTAAAATATGCAGTTTGATCACACAGCACAATGCTACACATGTCGCAGCTTTTGAGGGAGCGTGCAGTTGGCATGCTGACTGCAGGAATGTCTACCAGAACTGTTGCCTGTGAAATGAATGTTCATTTCTCTGCCATAAGCTGTCTTCAAAGGCATTTTAGAGAATTTGGCTGTACATCCAACCGGCCCCACAATCGCAGACCACATGTAACCACACCAGCCCAGGATCTCCACATCAGCATGTTCACCTCCAGGATGGTCGACCAGGTGGAGACCAGCCACCCAGACAGCTGCAGCAACAATCGGTTTGCATAACCAAAGAATTTCTGCAAAGACTGTCAGAAACCGGTTTCTGTCACCTGTGAGATATTCATGCTGTCTGTCAGAAACCGGCATCCTACTCGGGGTCTGGACCTGACTGCAGTTTGTTGTCGTAACCAACTTGAGTGGACAAATGCTCACATTCGATGGTGTTTGGCATGTTGACAGATGTTTTTACTGTTCAGGGCAGATGGCAGACAGCTTGTGTCGCGTCGTGTGGTTTGCTGACGTCAACATTGTGGATTGAGTGGCCCATGGTGGGTTATGGACAATGAACACGAGTCCATTTTATTGTTGGCATTTTGAATGCACAGAGATACCGTGTTGAGATCCTGAGGACCATTGTTGTGCCATTTATCCATGACCATAACCTCATGTTACAGCATGATAACGCACGGCCTCATATTGCAAGAATCTGTACACAGTTCCTGGAAGCTGAAAACATCCCAGTTCTTGCATGGCAGCAGACATGTCACCCATTGAGTATGTTTGGGATGCTCGGCTTGCCGTATATGACAGCACGTTCCAGTTCCTGCCAATATTCAGCAAATTTGCACAAGTATTGAAGAGGAGTGGACCAGCATTCCACAGCCCACAATCAACAACCTGATCAGCTCTATGCAATGGAGATGTGTTGCACTGCGTAAGGCAAAGGGTGGCCACACCAGATACTGACTGGTTTTGTGACATGTGTAGCATTGTGCTGTGTGATCAAACTGCATATTTTAGAGTGGCCTTTTATTGTGGGCAGTCTAAGGCACACCTGTGAGATATTCATGCTGTCTGATCAGCACCTTGACATGCCACACCTGTGAGGTGGGATGGATTATCTCGGCAAAGGAGAAGTTCTCACCGACACAGATTTAGACAGATTTGTGAACAATATTTGATAGTAATGGGTCCTTTGTGTATGTAGAAAATGTTTCAATTCAATTCAATTTTATTTATATAGCGCCAAATCACAACAAAAGTCGCCTCAAGGCGCTTCATAGATACAGAGAAAAACCCAACAATCATATGACCCCCTATGAGCAAGCACTTTGGCAACAGTGGGAAGGAAAAACTCCCTTTTAACAGGAAGAACCCTCCGGCAGAACCAGGCTCAGGGAGGGGCGGGGCCATCTGCTGCGACCGGTTGGGGTGAGAGAAGGAAGACAGGATAAAGACATGCTGTGGAAGACAGACAGAGGTTAATAACAGATATGATTCAATGCAGAGAGGTCTATTAACACATAGTGAGTGAGAAAGGTGACTGGAAAGGAAAAACTCAATGCATCATGGGAATCCCCCGGCAGCCTACGTCTATTGCAGCATAACTAAGGGAGGATTCAGGGTCACCTGGTCCAGCCCTAACTATATGCTTTAGCAAAAAGGAAAGTTTGAAGCCTAATCTTAAAAGTAGAGATAGTGTCTGTCTCCCGAATCAACACTGGAAGCTGGTTCCACAGAAGAGGGGCCTGAAAACTGAAGGCTCTCCCTCCCATTCTACTTTTAAATACTCTAGGAACAACAAGTAGGCCTGCAGAGCGAGAGCGAAGTGCTCTAATAGGGTGATATGGTTCAAGGTTCAAGGTTCTTTATTTGTCACATGCATAGTTATACAAGTATAACACACAGTGAAATGTAGCCTGACACGCTCCTCGACATGTGCAAAAATTGTGGGGGGGGGAGTAGAGGAAGAACATTATATATATATTAGGGGTGCAACGATATTCGTATCGATATTGAACCGTTCGATACAGTGCTTTCGGTACGCATATGTATCGACCAATACAACATTTGTAATTTATTTTATCAATTTTCCTTCTGACGATGCTGTCTGTGTTGAGCGCTCAGTGAATCTGTGTTCGACTACTCCGCCTAGGCTGCACTGTCGAGCGCAGATCCACTGAGCGCTCAACACAGACAGCATAGTCAGAAGGAAGAGCACAGGGCAAGCTAGCGAGACAGAAGTTAAGCTCTTCTTGCAACAGGCAAATTAAACCTCATTCAGATCTGGCGTTTGGAATTATTTTGGTTTTCATGTGACGTATGACCCTGAAGGTAAGCAAGTCATGCACTAAAGTAAAACAGTATGTTGGATGTGCCATGCAATGCTCAATTACATTGGTGGGAACTAGTGTGTTAGCGCAGTTAGCTCGTTAACGTGTTGGCCGTCTAGCCCCATGCACGGAGCGATCGGCGGTAGCTCGTTAACGGAGATTTGCCGTGTTGTGGCGTTAAGGTCATTTCAACGAGATTAACCTGAAAGCACTAGTGGGAACACAACGAATATGACTGCACATTTACGCCGACATCATCCTAGTGCAAAGACAAGTGGAAGCAGACAAAAAAAAGCAAGCATGCTACTAACTTTAGCCGAGTCATTTAGACAGCTGTTAGCACATGATTCTCCTTATGCTGCTGAGAATATAGCCCAGAAGAAGTGTATAGTATAGCTTTTATTTTGGAAAGAGCCATTTCTCTGTAATAAACTCTCTTTTCCAAAGATGAGTGATTCCTCAATCAGATACAGGGCTCGCAATATCGCTAGCCCGACGTCCTAGCTAGCGATTTTTTCAGTCGGGGTACCAAAATCTATCTCTGCCCTGCCCGTCGGGCTATTGTAGGAAAAATATATGTCAATGCTTTTGCATTCTTTCGGAAATGTAGCTGGGTAATTATGTCATTGGCATCGGTGAGCCACTGTCAATATGTGACATATTGAAATCGCGTTTGAATTTGCGCTTGTTTTTTTGCTTTCACTTTGCAATCGTGCGAACTGTGTATAGAGAGCGACAGCACTGATCTGTGAGTGATGATAATTTGTGCACCAATTCCTCTGACATCGTCTTATTAATTGTTAGCTTACTATTCAAACATGACAAGTGAAATCTCCCGCAGCTTAAACATGTGAGAGGCTGATCGCGCAGAGAATCGCTGAGCTTATGTGAGTGCATGTGTAAAAGCATTTCAGTTCTGCTGAGCCAAATAAGACAGGTCAGGGTGAAGAAGTGACAGCCAAAGAAAAGCTTACCACAAAACGGAGTAGTTATGACAAATCAGACTATAAGACAAAAAGAAAGTGCAGCTTTATGGTTTCATGGACAAAAGAATTTCTGTGGCTGCAATATGATGAGCTAAATAACCAGGGCTGCACATAAGTGGTCCGCAGGTGCGCATTCGCTGTCAAAATAAAAAACAGGCACAAGGGTTAGGGTTAAATTTAAAAACTGTACTTTTGAGTTAAAATATATATTTATAATTTTAATAAATGACAAATTAAAAATGCATGAACATTTTTTTGTATCGAAAAAATATCGAACCGTGACACCAAAGTATCGAACCGAACCGAACCGTGAATTTTGTGTATCGTTGCACCCCTAATATATATATAGTATATACATTGGGTGAATGTGCAGTAGTAGCAGCAAGCAGGTGAATTCTGTACATTAATATGAATAGACATCTGACTATTTTACAGGATAGACAATATAAACATATTTAAAATTAAAGGAATTTGAAATGTACATTGTGCCTTGGTTTAGTGTCTGGAAGAGTCCTGTCTCAGTCAATTATAGATGATGTGAGCGGGCGGGTGTGTGTGTTTAGGGCACGGATGGCTTGGGGATAGAAGCTCCTCTTGAGTCTCTCTGTCCTTGCCCGGAAGATGCGGAACCTTCTACCAGATTGCAGAAGTTGGAACAGTTTGTTGCCTGGATGGGACGGGTCCTTCAGTATCTGCGCTGCTCTAGTCCGGCATCTCCTGGTGTAGGTGTCCTGAAGCGGGGGGAGAGCAATCCTGCAGCAGCGTTCTGCTGTACGGATCACTCTCTGGAGAGCTTTTTGGTCCTTCACACAGCTGTTCCCAAACCACGATGTCATGTTCTGTGTGAGGATGCTCTCCACAGCGCCTGTATAGAAAATCCTGAGGATCTTTGGAGAGACCCTGAACTTCCTCAGTTGTCGTAGGTGATACAGGCGCTGCCTAGCCTTTTTGGTCTGGACCTGAATGTGGGCAGCCCATGTCAGGTCTGAGGAGATGTGGACACCAAGATACTTGAAGGACTGCACCCTCTCCACTGGAGCTCCATTGATGATAATGGGCTTGTAGTCTCTGTGCTGACCCCTTCTGAAGTCCACCACCAGCTCCTTGGTCTTGCTGACGTTCAGCTGGAGGTGGTTGTCCTGGCACCACGATGCCAGATTCTTCACTTCATCCATGTAGGCCGCCTCATCGTTGTTGGAGATGGCACCCAACACCACTGTGTCGTCAGCAAACTTCACAATGGTGTTGGAGCCATGGGTGGCCACACAGTCTGAAGTGTAGAGGGAGTAGAGCAGTGGCGAGAGGACACATCCCTGAGGTGCTCCTGTGTTGATGGTGATGCTGTTGGAGAAGCACCTGCCAACCCTCACCACCTGAGTTCTGCCAGTGAGGAAGTCCAACACCCATGCACACAGACGGCTGTTAAGTCCCAGATCCCTCAGCTTTGTGAACAGTCTGCAGGGCACTATTGTGTCTACAAGGTCATTAAGATAAGATGGGGCCTGATTATTTAAGACCTTGTATGTGAGGAGCAGAATTTTGAATTCAATTCTGGATTTAACAGGAAGCCAATGAAGGGAAGCCAAAACAGGAGAAATATGCTCTCTCTTTCTAGTCCCTGTCAGGACTCTAGCTGCAGCATTTTGAATTAGCTGAAGGCTTTTCAGTGAGTTTTTTGGACATCCTGATAATAATGAATTACAGTCGTCCAGCCTGGAAGTAATAAATGCATGAACTAGTTTTTCAGCGTCACTCTGAGACAGGATATTTCTAATTTTAGAGATGTTGCGCAAATGGAAGAAAGCAGTCTTACATATTTGTTTAATATGTGCATTGAAGGACATGTCCTGGTCAAAAATGACTCCAAGGTTCCTCACAGTGTTACTGGAGGCCAAGGTAATGCCATCCAGAGTAAGAATCTGGTTAGATACCATATTTCTAAGCTTTTCAGGGCCGAGTACAATAACCTCAGTTTTATCTGAATCTTTAAGTTCAGCTCATGGAAAATGGGAGCAAAAACAAAAGTGTTGCGTTTATATTTTTGTTCAGTGTGTTTTAATAAAATCATTTGTGTTGACCCACTATGGACTTCCAGTCATTTGTCTCTTCTCAAATTCGAACCACAACAGTCTTGGTGCAGAGAACCTGGTTTGAGGAGAGACTGCAGGGGTTTGGCTGAGGTCTAGTGGTGTCAAACAGACGGACAGCCAGCAGGTCCACTGAGTGATGGGCCCAAAATAGGAGGTAAGCACCACCTGTTGATTGAAGTAATATCCAAAGGTGCTGAATTGGAAATTAAGCTACATTAAATGTTCACTCAGTAGAGCTTCTGGTCCGTGTCTGTGGTGATTTTGGGGTAATTAGTGATAAAAGTTTGGGGAATATTTGACTGATAAAATTTATTGCTGTTAATTCTGGGGTGAATTTTAAGTTAATAGTTTGTGTTCAAGTTCAAGTTCAAGTTCAACTTTATTGTCACTTCAACCATATACAGTTTAAAAATACACAGTGAGGCGAAACAACGTTCCTCCAGGAACCAAGGTGCTACAAGACAAGTTAGTGCAAAAAAAATAATAATATATAATATATCTAGTAATAATATTGTGCAAAAGAGCATTTACAGGTTGGTGTGTGCGATGGTTTGGTGGTGTAGGTCAGTGTGTTTGCGCTTTGTGTTGGTTAGTCAGTCCAGTCTCAATGTTTTGAGGTATTTGAGTTAAGCTGAGTGATAATGTTAGTGTATGTGAGTGTGTGCGTGTTTATCAGTCAGTCCCTTTTTGCTGAGGAGACGGATGGCTTGTGGAAAAAAGCTGTTGCACAGTCTGGATGTGCGTGCCCGAATGCTTCGGTGTGTTTATGTTAATATGTTATGGGTTTAAATTGATGTGTTATATTTGTTGACTGTGACGCCAGCCAGGCAAGCTTTAGTTTAGGGTATTTGGTCAGATTGATCAGCAGAACTGGGTTCGGGCATCAAGTAATTAAATTGGGGGACTTGGAGCCCACAGTGATGCTTTTAAAATGTAAATAAATTAGTTTAGGACCGGAGTTGGACTCCGAAGAACGCAGTTTCGTTCAGCGTGTGGCAGCGACCGGTAACCGTGGATGCGCGGTTATCTCTGGCGGCGACCAGTTAGCCCGGATTAGCCTTCCGCGGGAATTTCGGACTCCCGTTAAAAGGGCCAGGTAGTCTGAGGGAGACTACGTTTATACTGCATTGTTTGACTGACAGGGTGAGACCCGGCCGTGACCATTCAACATGGGTGACTTGTGAGCTTTAAGTATAGCTGAAGGTGTGAGTGTGATACTATGCGCCGGATGTGGAGCTCCCTGTCAGCTGCGGGAAGCGGTTATAAATTAATTAGGGCTTAGAAATCTGACCGCTGTCGGCGACGGCGTTCCCGAAGCCGGTTCATTGATCAGCAAGGTTGGACCTGGGCTTAGAGGGTTTTAAATTAGTCAAAAGGTTAGGTGTACCGGTACAGAAATGATAAAGATAAGAAGAAGTGATAAGGAACTGTTGAATAACTTGTCTTGGCATCTGGTTTTCTCATGTTGATACAGGCCTGATTATATAAAATAAAGTGTAAATTGCTTATATTGATTATAACTGCGTGTGCTGTGAAACTGATTTAATACAGAAGCCGAGTGTGTGAGGAATATACAAAATAGTGTGTTTGTGGTGTGTAGAGATCGCGGCAGGAGGGCGTGTCACGAGTTGTTGCAAACTGTGAAGTCAAATGGGGGGTTGAGTGTCATGATCCGGAGTCTGTGACTCCGTGTTATGTTTAGTTTATTATTATTCTGTGGTTTTGGTTACCTTGGGTGTTTGTACTCTTCTGTTTCATGGTTCATGTTCCTATGTTCTGTGTCCCCCAGTCTGTGTTAAGTTGGTGTGTTATGTCATTACGTGTATGTGTTTCCTATTTTACTTTCTAGGTCCGTGTCTGTTCTCAGTGTATTCATTACTCTATTACTTTTCCCCTGTCTCGTCAGGTCTGATTACTCCCAGGTGTGCCCTCCTTTTGTGTCTCATTCCCTCGTTATCCTTCTGTGTATTTTAACCTCATGTCTGCCTCTGTTAGTTGCTGGTTTGTCTGTATTGTTTACCTCGGTCTCCCTGCATCTACGTTTCTGGTTTGTTTTGTTAGCTCTGCCCAGTTGAGGTACCTATTTCATGTTCCCGCGCCATTGCTGTTTGTATTCTCTTTTGTTTAATAAATACTCACCTGCACCAGAGCTGCCGCATTTTGGGTCCTATCTTCAAAGTCTGCCACACTGGACGTGACATTGAGTTTGGTTTTATATTTTTAAAAGAAGAGAAACTGCGGTATCAAGTCCATGGCGCAGTTTGAAAATTTGTGAGGTGCATGAAGCGCGGGCACGCTCTGTATGTCTGTGAGAGAAAAAAGGTGGGGGCCGAGTGCCCAGGCTGTGAGTGTGTGAGAATTACTGCATGACAGAAGAGGGAGGAGAAGTAGATCAGTTGATTTTCTGTGAAATAATAATGGTTAAGAACTCCTAGCGATCAAATAGGAGATAGTGAACTGAAAATAAATAAAGAAAACTAAAACAGTCGATTAGTGTTCAGGTAATGATAAATAAATAAACTTAACAGTGACATTTAGAGGTGATCAAGTACTCAAGGATGAATGGAGGATTTGATTGCTGACTGCATGAGAGCTGTTGGGGTGAAAGGAAAATGAGGGTGGAAGAGTGAGTTAACAGGTTAATGTATGCGTGCAAAAAAAAAGAAAAAATAGAGAAAGAAAGTGATGAAAGCAAAGAAAATAAAAAGTGTGGAGGTTTGAGTGAGAAATTGTCTCCAACTGGGGGAGCAGTGATAGTAGAGGTCACCTTCTTCCCCTACTGGACACAGAAAGAAAACATAATTTGGAGTGTGGTGGATGAAAATAATTAATAACAACATCAAGCAGATTTTTGTGTTTGCGGTTAGGAACAAATAAAATTTCACATTTGGGGTTTAAAGTCAGTAGAGTTCAAAACAAAATAAGTAGAGATGTGTTGCTTTAGGAGTGATTAAAACATCTGGCGTCATAGTGACTAATGAGAGTCTCTCAGTCTGTCGATTACAGGTGGGGAACGGACCTGGATCAATTCTCCATGGGCAGCAGTCAGAAGAAAATTATAGGTTACAATCATTAGAAACAAAATAAAAACACTCAGCCAGAATTTTTGGCTGAATTGTTTTGCAGCTTCCCGTCCTCATCCTGAACAAGCAAGCTCCAAGGAAGCTGATCTCTCCCTGAAGACACAGAGTGCAGTTTCAGAAGCACGAGCATGAACATCAACAGTGGACAGGAGTCCAAGAGACAATACCAGAGAGGTCCAGCAGCGCTGTGGGCAAACGGCATCAGAAAGGGAAGATCCACCATCTAGATGGGATGGATAGAGATGCCTTTCCAGCAAGCTGCAACCTCACTGTGTGTGAAGGACTTTTGAGAAGACTGTCTGAGTTTGACACTGGCCATGTTTGGAGCGAGATGGCAATGAGAGAGACAGTGGGACAGAGATACACGGGACAAAGCTGAAGAAAACTGACTGCCATTGGACTGAGAAGTGGGAGAGAAAGGAGCAAAAGAGGACAGAGGCGGCTGTTTTAGTGCGGGGAATCAAATTGGGTTAAAGAATCTGGGGAGACAAACGACTGCCTGGAAGTGGAGGGTTGAAACAGTCCCCGGTCCACCACAAAAGGGGGAGGAAGACAAGCACTGAGGTATGCAAGAGTACTGTTAGAAAATGGAAAGTGACACCACACACGCACATAATGTCCACCAGAGATGACACAGCATCATACATAAAGTGTGACACATTAAAAGAGGGCATTTGTAGAGGGGTTAACAACACTTAGTGTGGTTGTCTATGGTAACCTGCAAGCATCTGGGGTTTAGCTATGCCTGACTATGACAGTTTTTCATTTAGATGTTTCTGAAACAGAAATTTGGAGTGTATGGAGTTTTGTTTCAGAAAAAAGGGGGAAGGTACATAAAAGGACGCACAGAAATAGAAAATGTATTAACCCTACTAACACACACACACACACACACACGTAATGAAGTAATGAAGCTCCTTAGGATTAGCTCATTAGGATCAAACACAACTTTAAGTAGGTAATACTGTTACCAGCATCCTGTCTGGTTTAGTGAGTGGGTTGAGAACTGATACATAGACGACTGAATTAGTATTATTCTGGGGAGGATGATAGCAGGATGAACAGAATCCTGCAGCCAGAGTTTAAATGAGTGAAACTAGCAGATTTTTGTTTTGTTTTGTTTTGTTTTGGGTTTCTGAAGTATGGGGAAGGTTTTACCATGGCACCAAGTTTTAGGTTTGGTATTTTTTTACTTATAAGAGAAAGACTATTCAGTGACAAGTCCTAAGACCCGGGCTTCTGTATTTTTATTTACTTTTGTTTTACAGTTTTATCTTTTATTTTTCATTTAATTTTTTGAACAGTGCACTGATTTTTGTTTGTGAATTTCTTTTCTTTAAGCAGATTTGCACGGCGGGAATTACAAGCGCTACACGTCGTCGAAATTGTTGCAAGTGAGTTTCTCCACATTAAAATGGGCTCTGGAGAAAGTCACTTATTTGGGACAATTAGAAAATAAGAGTCCCTGCCTAAGAATGATTCAGCGAGGTAATCCGACCTAAAGTTCTTGTTTTCCTTTTTGAAATGACGTCATTTTGCTGAGGGCGGAAATCTAAATGCGGTGATGGTTTCCACTATCAGCAAAGAAAGAGAGAATGGATGAATGGATGACTGGAAATAAAAACAAACTGACTGACTGTTAAAAGCTGACAAGACTTGACCACGACTCAAGGTTAAACTCCACCTAGACAGGACAAAAGGGTGGATGAATTAGGTGTGTTTCTTTTACAGGAGCAGAAAGATGACAGCGACATCCGAGGTTGCATGACGATTTAACTTTTAAGTGCCACTTTCTGTGTTTGTGAATCTACCAGGGGTGTGTTATTCATGGGGTTTGTGTTGTGTGTTGCTCACAGAGATTACTGTGAGAAAGGGTGTATACACCTGCGCAGCGTTAACATTTGCATCTTCTTCCCTACAGCATTACAGTTCTTAATGTGATTTCATTATGTGTAGTTAATGTTTTCTAATAATGTTTTTCTACTACAGGATTTCTGGGCTTATGTGTGAAGAAACGGTGTTTATAGGTTATGAGTTGGTGATGCTATGACACGTGTTCTTGGGAAAATGTTGAATACTACAGGGAAGTGAATATAGTGTGAGACACATCCTGTCTTGACAACAGTGTGATTCTTTTTACAGGAAATCTTTTTATAGCACCTCTGGGATGTGGATGGCCGACGCCTGACCACGGTCAATGTTTTGTTAATGTTTGTTTAGCTTTTGTTAAGAGTGGATGTGGAGGATTCAGTAGAAAACAGACAAGTGACATGAGAAAACAAATAAGAGATGCAGTGTTTAGGGAACAGTTTAACGTGGAGCTCACTAGCTGGCCACTAGGGGCTCATAGTGGTAAAACAAGTGGAGTGACATTGCTTAAGGAAAGTCACTGATTAAATTGTGGATAAAATAAATTGCGGCAATAATAGTGAGTTAATGATTGGAGAAAACCTGAACATGATACTTGTCTGTTGTGCTGAATACTTTATCACTCTCATGATCTATAGTTGGTTTTTACACAGGGTTACAGGGTGGCGGGAGATTGTTTTAGAGAGAATGTGTAACGTTCTTGTACAGGTCTCAGTAGGGAGTTGACACACGGCAGAAGCCAGGTGCAAGAGGAAATTCATTTTTAATTTGTAGGTGTCGTGAGGTGCCATGACGAGATGTGAGTGAGGAAGGGCGCCTACAGGATGGAAGTGGAGGCCAGAATAGAGGCTCGAGGAGGATCAGTGATCATCTTGAGGAACAGCGGGAATGGCACAGAGAGCTGTGCTACTGAGCTTCCAGGAGATTGAGAGGAGTCTTCCCACAGCAACGTTTTAAATAAAATGAGAGATTCATTGTTTGTTTGGTTTTTGTTTTTTTGTTTTTTACGGGACAGATTTTACTGGGGGAGAGAAAGGGGAGAAAGACAGAGGGAAAGCCACCACAAGACATAACAAATAACGACCCTACCTAAATCCCAGTAACAATTAATGTGCTCCTGATTTTTGCATAATAACTATTTACCGTGTACATTACCACAATAATAATCTAGTTACTGTAATGCATTACTTTATAATGCTTTAGTCCCTACACAAGGGTTCGGCAGGGTTAACTGATGGCACGGCCATAGCTGGACTGGCCATCGTGCATACACAAATGCTCGGTGATTTTTCGTTTTTATGGGCCGATGATTTTTTTTTTTAGCAACAGTATAAACAATGAAAGATGGTGGGTTGGCCAGATGCTGGCAGATGTATAAAAATAACTCAGTTGTTTGGTGGTGGCTGTGACGGAGCTTCCACAGAGGCCAGCAGGTGGGTGAGGGTAAGGGGAGGCAGGAGGAGGAGAGACCCGAGGCGGCCGCCGGTCCGAGTGTCAGGTGAACTGACCTTCAGGTAAGAAGTTATGACCTGCAGTCCATCTGGGTCAGATATAAACCAAGTTTAGGTGGAGTTTATTTTCGTTGTGCTGACATCAGTTACAATAACTCATACTGCGTGCTAGCTAGCATGACGGAGTTTCTATACAGCTGGGTGGTGCTATGATGTTACTGATAGTGAACTTTATTTTATTCATAAGGTTAGTTAGTAGAGTTGTCAACCGTCCCTTAAAAAACGAAATAGTCCCGTATTCAGAGAAAATATCACGCGTTTCGTATTGAGCTGAAAAGGAACACAGATTGTCCCGTACTTCAGCTAAGATGAAAAAAGACACAAAGCTGGAGTTATTCTGCATCTTTACGCTGTCAGCTGCCTCTTCTTCTCTCAATCAATCATGAAACTGATCAATGATCAGCTGATCGGCTTTTCTCTCTTGTTTATTTATCTCCACTTTGTGCCAGAAAGAGGAAACCAGCGGATGTCGGGCTGAACAACAGCAGCACGTTTAAGCTTGATCAGCTGTTATTAGAATTTATTTAATATTAATTTCTAGCATCAGCTGATGTTTGCTGGAGCCACAGCTGTAAAGCTGCTGGTCATGATGTTGGTTTGGATATGTGGTGAGAGGGAAACATGAAGATGAAACCAGGAGATGTCCTTACTGAACCATCAGAGCTGAACAGGTGATGGAGAAACAGGTTTACCTTTTAGGTGACATGAATGAGTTGAAGGGAAGTTATGAACTGTTTCTGAGAGACAAATAACACCAGGATCCTTTTCTAAGTACCTGACAGCTGGTAACTGTGCAGGGGCGGGTCTAGCAAAGTTTTGCCAGGGGGGCCAGGTAGGGCATTAACAGGGAAAGGGGGGCACAAAGAAATACTTTTCTTTCTTATTCTCATTTAAAAAGTCTTGCTTTTAACAAATACTCTCCAAATCTTACAACCAAAGTTTTTATCTGACATAAAATGTTTAGAAATCATACATATATACCAACAAGACTGTACATCACTGTCACAACAGCATTTGTTTTCATTCAAAGGCTTTATGGCTTTTCCTGTAATACCTGGTGGGCCGGTCTCTAGTCAAAATACCCGGGCCGATTTTTTTGTCCCAGTTCAGCCCTGGGCACGACATGCAGTGAATTAATCTGAGAGGGTGCATTAAAAAATAAATGGCCGGGCCAGCGGTGCACATCGCAAATTAGCTCACATAGAAACATTAGTTGCACCGCTTCTTAATGACGGTATCTAAGCTAACAACCCCAACTACCAGATTCACCTTGTAATTGGCTAAAAATCACTTAGCCTACTGGTGAGAGGGACGTTGCTAGCTGTCAGTTTTTACAAGCGATGTTGAAATTTCCACATTCTGACATTTCAAATGCTTCAGTAATATAGAGCGTTATTACATTTATTGCTAATGCAATTATATGGCACATTGACTTCTGAGGAAATTTTAGATAGCACTCGTCATCAAAAAGGTTGCCTACCCCTGCCCTACACTGTATGCGCAGAATAGTTTTCTATATGAGATCGCTGAAAAAAGTGCAGCCTTACCTAATGTCTACCCTACTGTTACTCATTTTATATTAAGATTGAAAAATCTAGTTGGTATTGGTATGGCTAATAACCTTCAGTAATAGTAATGAATCACACAGCAATAGTACATTCATGTGGTTGTAAAAAGCATGATATAAGTATTCAGAATACATTACTCTCATTGAGTAACTTGAGAATTTTGTAACGAAAATATGTTACAAAATACATTTTGGGGCATGTATTCTGTAATCTGTAGTAGGAAAATATTTTAAAAGTAACCTCTACAACACTGATAATGGTGTCACACATGACACACCCCTAATGTTGCACAACAGGTCCACATAATCCAGGCAGCGACAAGCACAACCTTTAGTCACCACAGAGGACTTTGAGCCAAGGATAATGTCTCACAGTAAGTTCACACAACAACTATGTTTTAATTGTATGTACTGTATCAGATAAAGTAATGTTGTTTTTAACTATTTTCACAGATAAGATTTCAGTCATGATTCTGGGCAATGTGAAGTCTTTGAAGAAAGCTCTAATAACCAACATCCTGGGGAAAGATTTATCTGTTTTAACCAAAAAAAAGATTCTGAAAAACACTGAGATATATGACGATGATACATTTGAGTTCACATGTACACCAGATCTGAACACAACATGTGACGATATTAGAGAGCTATTTTCTAAGAATCCAAACTTTGACCTGTGTTTGTTGGTGGTAGAGGATGGATTTTCAACAGGAAATGTGCAAAAGCAGATAAAAGACCTCAACAAGAAGACTGGAAAACCAAGAGAAGAGTTGACAGTTGTGCTTCCACTGAGATACAAATTTACAGAATATCCATTCAAATTCTACACTCTCGAACAAGTTTTCAGCAAACTGAGCAAACTACTTAAAGATAAACAACTGATGCCAACCAACAGAAAGAAAAGGTAGAGACAAATGAATGGGTGTCAAATATTTATTTATAATTGTTTGACAGTACTTTTTCAATTACAATTGTCCAACATGGTGTTCAACCGACCAGGAAGCTCTCTTTGCTTCCTGGTCGGTTAAACCAGTTAATGTGGTTTAACTTCTACATTTTAGGCCTGCTGACACTGCTGAACCACAAGATGGAAGTAAGAAGAAAGGTAAGCCACACTCGCTTGCTCTTTGTGTGTGTGTGTGTGTGTGTGTGTGTGTGTGTGTGTGTGTGTGTGTGTGTGTGTGTTCCAAAGGTTTTTAAAGAAACAATTAATGTTACTTATGTAATGTTATTTATAAAGGAAGCTTCTATTTGACCTTTTTGTTCAGGCAGCAAATACTTCAGACTGCAAATTACATAACAAAACAGCTTGGAATCACCTAACCTAACATGCATGTCTTTAAGAGGAAGCTGTAGTATGGGCTCAAATTGTGGTCATTAATATTCTGTACTTGTAAATCAAATGCGTATTTGAGTTTTGTAACCTTTTAAACCAAAATGTGTGAAAGTTTTATGTTTGTGCATCTACAGATGAGAATTTGCGTGTGTGTAAAACATATTTGTGTTTGTAAAAAATATTTACACGAGTACACATTTTTTCTTAAGGTCTGGTTACAGATACAAAGCAAGAAACTATGTGTAGAACCTGTTCCCTGGCTGCATGTGGCTTTCAACTTACACATACAAATTTTGACCCATTTTTTCTTCCATTTAGCTGATTGATCAATATCATGTCAATCACAAATTTTAACAATTCAACTAGAGAACAGATGGGTTTGGCTGTTGGAGGGGTGCTTTACAGAGCTTCAGATCCTGGAAGAATAAATTCCCTTTCATGTGCCAGCCCAGCGTTTTCCTTCATCACCACAAAGGAAAACAGTCTGTGCGTGTCCGAGTTTACGTGCTTATACAGGGACCTCCAGAGCCTTTTCAACCACTCTGTGGACCTTCTGGGAAAAGCAGTATTGTGGAAATGACACACACTTCACTACTGGGGATAGTTACAAAGCTTTCTTCGTTATGCGATACATGTTTTTATTGAACATTTGAAGATAAAACAACACAAACTCTTGTAGAGGATATAGAGTCAGAGATACAAATGACAAGGAGCTAGTAGCTAGGCGCTAGTTCACATAGAGCTACTGCAAAAACCCACAGAGCCCAGCAGCCAGCACAACAAATTCTGGATCCTTGGCTCTTAGTTAGCATTAGCAGCACATGCTGGGTCTGCTGTGAAAGGACCTTTATGCTGCGCACTGTGACTCACAGCAATTTCTAACCACTGATATACCAAAACTTTATCCTAGCTTGACTGCCAGTTTTAGGTTTTCGTAAAGATGTGAGATTAATCTTCCATCTTCCTGTTTTTATAGACTATCTAGAAGGCTGTCTGGCAAGGACTTCTCTTTATTATCATCTTTAGATGGTCCATCAGTGTATTTCAACTGTTGTTCAGCTTTTTGATTACAGAGAAGGAGAAGGCTGTGGGAAAGGTGAAGATGCTAGGTAGAAAGCTACCTACACCTAGCAAGAAAAGTTGACTTTAACAGGAAATGAGATGTCAGTGAACAAACTTCTCAGCCTTTTGTGACAGTTAACTGTTTTGAAACATATGAAAATGAAGGGTTAGTTCAATAAAGGTATTGTCTTAAGGATGCATTTGCATTGTTTGATTTTAATATTTATCACTCAAACATGGTGATGGCATTGTTGCATGAGTAAAAATACAAACACACCCAAACTTTGGACATAATTTCATCCTGTTTTAGGGCCCTATTATCATGAAATATTTATTTAAGGCATTTTAAAACTTTTTGGGACCCACAGACACTCCCAAAAAGTAGCTGATTTGATTTAAAGAAACTACTTATTTTATATTTAACTCAACTTCAGCTTGTTCTTTACTTCAGCAAAGCTCACCAGCACCAAAGTGAACCTCGTTCTTCTGGGATTGGCTGGGACTGGAAAGAGTGCCAGTGGAAACACCATCCTTGGAAGGAAGCACTTTGTTTCTAAACCCAGTTCAAATCCAGTCACCACAGAGTGTCAGGTGGAAGAAACTAAGATAAATGACTTACATGTGCGTGTGATTGATACTCCAGACATGTTTGATGATGACACTGAACCATCAGTTCAGGAAAAATATGTAAAAAGGTGCAAAGAGCTCTGTGAGTCAGAACTCTGTGTGTTTGTACTTGTGATGCATGTGAGCAGATTTACAGATGGTGAGAGAGACATACTGAAAAAGTTAGAAAACACTTTTGGGACCAAAGTGAAAGAACAAACTGTCATCCTGTTCACCCGAGGAGACGACCTGGAGGAGGCAGACATGACCCTGGAGGATTTTCTTCATTCCTGTCAACCTGGTCTGAAGGAAATCATTGAAAAGTGCAACAACAGGTGTGTTCTTTTTGAGAACCGCAGCTCAAGTTCAGACCAGGTGGAAAAGCTAATGAACACAGTGAGCGTGGTGTTAAAGAAAACAGCAAAGATACAATAAATAAAAGGAGGCTTGGATATTTTTGATTATAAATGCAAATAGTATGGATCTGTTTTTTAAAGGTGTGTCTGTGTGTGAGATTCGTTAGTTATTAGTATTAACTTTGAATTTGTAATGTGTGTGTAATTGATGCAAGATTTTTACTGTACTGAATTTTAATTGGTGTGAAAGATTTACAATAAAACAAAGTTCAGTGTGCCTTATTTCTCTTTGGTGTTTGGACCACGCTGATTCTGTCCTGTTGGATCAGTGAATTTATTCATCAGTTTGTCTGGTTTGTTGTTTTTTTGTTTAGTTGATTTGGGGCAGGGCACACAGCATAGTTACTTCTTTTGAAAGTAACTAAATAGGGAATATGGTAACATGTTGAAACCAGGCTGCGAGGTGTCCTTGATGATGTTTGCTGCTCTGCTGAGTCAGTGGAAGAAATACATGTCCATCGAGCAAGGTGAGAGGGCAGCCAATGATCTTTTGTGCTGTCATGACTACACTCTGAAGCCTCGCTCTATCCACCTTTGTGCAGCTGCCGTACCATACTGTGATGCAGTAGGTTAGCAGGCTCTCAACGGATGAGTGGTAGAAGGTCAGCAGCAGGTTGGAGTTCAGCTTGTACTTCCTGAGGACCCTCAGGAAGTGCAGTCGCTGTTGGGCCTTCTTGACTACCCCTGACATGAGAACCAGAAGGTGTGGACCCTCTCCACACACTCCCTGTTGATGTAAAGGCGGGCTAGGTCAGTGCTGTGTCTCCTGAAGTTGACAATGACCTCTTTGGTTTTTTTGGCACCAGGCTGCCAACTTCAGGTCTTCCTCTGTAGTCTGGTGATGACATCTTCTGTGGATCTGTTTGCGCGGTATGCAAACTGGTGGGGGTCAAATTCTGGGCTTGAGGTGTTGAAGAACTAGTCTCTCAAAGCATTTTATGATTACCGGCGTGAGGGCCACAGGGCGGTAGAGGCCAGCGATGATCTTTTGTGCTGTCTTGACTACACTCTGAAGCCTCGCTCTATCCGCCTTAGTGCAGCTGAATGGGAGCCGTAAGCCACTGCAACAGTGTGCGCCACTATCTTGCAGTACAGGGCGGTAATCATTCAGGCTGATAATGGTAAATGGTAAATGGCCTGTATTTGTATAGCTCTTTACTAGTCCCTAAGGACCCCAAAGCGCTTTACACATCCAGTCATGTACCCATTCACACACACGTTCAAACACTTTGGCACTGGGATGATTGTGGCTGGTTTTAGACAGGATGGTATGACTGCCTGATCCAGTGATAGGTTGAAGATGAGGGTGAAGATGAGGGTGAGCTGGTGGGGACATGCTCTTAGCACCTTGCCAGGTACTGGCTTTCCTGGGGTTCACTGCTAGGAACACATGTCTGACACTGTGCGAATGGGTGCAACAGTGTGCGCCACTATCTTGCAACATGTCATATAAATCATGTAGTGCACCTTGATACAGCTGTTGCAATTTGGCACTGTATAAAAACTGAATTGAATACATGTGCATCTAAATACTTTGTTATTAATATACTTACATTTCCTAAATTATAGTTTGAACCATTAACATCTTCTAAATACAAAGATGGTTTGTAATTAAGACAGCACTTTATTTACAGACGGTGAATCCATCATTTATAAAGTTTTAAAATGTAGTCAGTAAACATTTAAGCATTATTAACAAACCGGTAGAGAGGTAGAGAGTTCAATATATGTGATCCTTTGTTTTTTTACAAGTTCTGTGGATTTGCCAGCATTTAGGATCCCTGGTGTGTCTATCAGGGACGGCTGGTATGAATGGACTGACAGGGCTGAGCCCTCCCTATCCTTTTTAATAAAAATAAATATATATATTTATACTGTATGTATACATTTAAAGTCATCTTAGAACAGATTCTTACATGGTGATGTGACCAAGTGCAGCAACAATGCCAACTAATCCAAAGAGGAAAAACAAGAGAAATACAAGATTTACATGGGCTTATTTTTCACAGCCCAAGCTCCACAGGATCATCTACCATTCATCTTCATAGACTGCTGAGTGGCAGGCGTGAGGTCACACCCCTTTGATTAGCTGACCTTTGGGCTAAATGAGTTCAGCCCAGATGTGGGGATTTTGGCAAACAAGAGAAGGGAGCAGATTTAAACCCAGTGGGAGTTTCCCCCCACAGAGGGACAAAAGGACCCCCTGATGATCCTCTAATCGCCTGAGCCAAGGTGTGAAAACGGGTGTGTTGTTGTCACAACAGCATTTGTTTTCATTCAAAGGCTTCATGGCTTTAATACCTGGTGGTCTCTAGTCAAAATGCCCGGGCCGATTTTTTTTGTCCCAGTCCAGCCCTGCAGGTTAATACCGGCAGTGTCACCATGCCAGCTGACTGTATTTCATCATAAGCCAGTGTTGTTCTTTATACATCTGTATTATTACAAAGTTTATCATAACGTAGCATAGAAAGTATTTACTTGCTTTCAGGTTTTATTCAAATGTTCGTCTTTTCAGTTGTTTCTCCACTTTTTTCCTGTTTCAAAATCAAACACCAGTTTGTGAGAAGATCATCTTCTTTTTTTAACAGGCAGATAAAGTTTGGCATTGGCTAATTTGCCAATTGTATGTTACAAATGTTTGTATTTTAATATTCAAAAATGTTTTTGCCCAAAACATATGTGCACTATATTTCAGTAAAAATACTATGCAAATATTGCTGTCCTTGAATCCTGAGTAAACACTGACAAAGCACTGATTGTATCTCTTGTACTTTATCAACGCAGTATCTAAAAACTTTGCACCGTAGTGGTTAAAATCTCATTCTAATAAGAGTTAAAAGCTCATAGGGTTATTGAACTATGGTTAACGGTTGGCAGAATTTTTTTTTAACATTACATCTGTCACGGCCAGGTGGATCAGCTGCACGCTGATCCGCCCTCTCTGTTTCTCTCTCTCTCTTCCTCTTCTCTCTCGCCAGGGCGGAACTCACTGTGGGTTCACGCCCTCGGCCCACGCCCTTGGGAAATGAGACACCTGGGTCTCATTAAGGGGAGCAGCATTTAAACCAGGAGATGACTGCTGTTCGTTGCTGGATCGTTGTCTACCACGCGTTAGTGAAGTCAAGCTACAGCAAGTTTAGTTAAGAGTGTTTTCCTTTGTGCGTCGTTCTTAACCCTGTCTCCCTGTCTACAGAGCTTCCTGGATTTACCCCCGTGTGATTCCCGTGTGGCAGTGTCGGAGTGTGAGCCTGTGATCGTGTGAGTGGATAATCTGAAGAACGCGTGCTTTCCCCTGGACTTCCCTGGAGACCCCTTCTCCCCCCACTCAGCTGTATTTAACACCCCCCGCACATTCTTGTATATACACCTGGTGACTTGTAAATAAACCCTTCTTGTGAGCATCAGAACCGGAGTCCTGCGCTTGAGTCCTCCTCCAAACCGTAACAACATCTTCTCCAAATCTGTGCCCCTACCTGCCCCCCCCCCCCCCCCCCCCCCAACAAAAATTTTCTAGACACGCCACTGATAATAGCAAACACTGAAATACAGTTTTGCACGCAACAATGAATTTTGTTCACTCAAATTTAGCTTTTCTTCACTCAAAAATGCAACATTTTTCTCCTCAAAATGTAACACTTGCACCTGCAAATTTTTTGTACGTGCGCTCAGAATATTGGCAGTCCTTTTGTAATTATGTTACCCTTGCATTACGTCTCCCTTGCCCTTCGTGTGTTTATGTCTGTGTGTCTTGTACTGTCAAGTTCATGCTGTCAGTTATGTCACCTCCCCCTGTACTACGTCTCCCCGGTTCATGTCTCATGTTTCCTGTTTTACTTTGAAGGCCTGCATTCACTGTCTGTGTATTCAGCTCACTCCTCCTGTCCTGTCGTTAAGTTCATGTGTGTCAGCTGCGTTCCCATGTGTGGCCACTTCCCCTGATCATCCCTCATGTGTATTTAGTCTCTGTGTTTCTTACAGTCTGTGTCGCGTCGTCTGTGTTCCCACCCTCCGTGTTTTCCATGCCTGGTCTGTTGTCTTCCAAGCCATAGCCTCACCATAGTTTGTTCCCAGTTTAGGTTTTTGTTTAGCCACGCCATCCCTGCTGTATTTGCACACCTTGTTTTCAGCCATATTAAAGGCTCGCTTTCTGTTAAAGCTCACTCCCGTCTGTTCACTTGTGTACGCACCTGGGTCCATTACACACATTCTCCACTCGGTCCGTCACAGCGGACCGTGACAAATGTAGCCTCATTGGCAGTGTTGCCCGTGCTGCAGGGAGAATGTACTGCCATATACGTTATACTGTATGTCTGTGAGAGCGAAGGGGGGAGAAAAAGGAGAGTAAAATGTACGAGCTTTCACCGAGCAGAAACGGGAGCTGGAAGCATATAAATACAATAATAACCACTGCAGCCACGTCATTGCCTAATTTGCATAATTGGTCATGATATTGTAATTGCACCCTACGTTGTTGAAGTGAGAAATAACATTGTGGAAGAGACATAAAGTAAGTAAAACACCTCTGAAATGCATTTAGAACTTATTTAGAACTACAAATTAAATTTCTTTTAGCAATTATTGTTTTTTTTTAATGTCACAATTCCAACCCTGCTCCTTTATCCATGCTTGGACCGGCAAAAGTGACCTGAAATAGGCACTCTTGCAGATTTACTTTGTGTGTGTGTGTTTATTAGTACTTTTAAACCTTGTGATCCACAAAACAGCATAACAGTAATAGAAGAACTGACTGGGTTACAGTCAGTGGAGGAGCAGCGGCTTCACTCATGTGTGATTCATTTGGGCGCATAGGTGTGAACATCTCCTTCCCTGATAGCAGCTGGGGGAGGACTATCCTCCGCCTGTGATTGCTTTGGCACAGGCGAGATGCCCATGGCAACACCCAGTGCTTGTTGAGAGTAAGAGCGCTTTCATGTCAAAAAGTTTTCATAAATACGTCACCAATAACACTTTCCAGATTTGTCACTAGTTGCTTTAAAATAAAAGAAAAGTCACTAAGGGGGTCTGAAAACTTGCTAAATATAGCGACAAAGTCACTAAGCTGGCAACACTGCTGGGGACGCACACTTTCTGTTCTTTTCTCTTTTTTCATTTTGCCCTCAGGCATGATGATATATTATACAACATTCTTCAGAAGTGGACCATGGATCCTCTCAGAACCAGACAGGCCCTGGAGAGGTTTTCCTACTCCATGGGTGAACTGAAAAACAAGTACACATGCCACACCGTCACAACCAGAGGCAGACGCAGTTGTAGTTGGAGCAAGACCGCATAGGATGAGATGGACTGACAACTGAGCGATCCTGCAGGTGAACTTGGAATAATTAATCTGTAAACAAAGAACTTGTCTGCGTGGTGACTGACAGGAGTAACAGTGACTCATGAGATAATTAACACCTAAATATACTTTTAAAGTCATTGGGGAATTAGGCCATTGTTTTTCCCACAGTTTCAGTCTGGTTGAAAGTGTTTCTTTTTCATTTCTGATACAACTTTCAGTCATTTTTTTCATCTTCTACAGAAAAACACAAAAGTGAAACTTGTACTCCTGAGTGCAGCCGGGACTGAAAAGAGTCCAGATCAGATCATCACAGGAGATGATCTGCAGGAATGAAGCTGGACAACATTTTGCACACCTGACAACCTGAAGGAAATATTTGTGTGGCTACAGGTGTGTTATTTCTGAGAAACAGAAACAAGAACATCAGTTATTACTTCATATTTTCAGTGTAATGAGGTCATTCCTGTGTGAAGCTATAAATAGATGAGAATAGGCACTACAGTTATAAAATACATGCTTCTTTTTCACTTTTCAATAAATTGAATATTCAGTATAAGTATTCAATATTAAATAAAAGTAAACTCCTCAATACACCCAGTATTTCTTTGGTCTCCATATAGATATTTTCAGAGAGTCTGGTAAGTATTTTATGTTTATTTTTCCATTAAGTTTGCTACTATCAGGTCATTTGTCAGGCTACTATCTGAGCAGTAACGCGCAACTGTAATCCAGTCACGTTTTTCAATGTAACAAGTAATGTAAGGGATTACGATTGCAAAATAAAGTAATTAGATTACTAAACTGTCACGATTTTGTTTCTAAGAGTGTCTTGTGACAATGATTCAATTCAATTTTATTTATATATATATTGTAAACTGGAAGCTGGTTCCACAGAAGAGAGGCCTGAAATATTGAATCGGTGTGCAACCAAAACAATGTCGGACTCTGTAGTTTTCTCTGGTCCCCTCCCCAATCAGACCAGGAGTGACATGTTTAGCCGCATGTTCTCCTTAAATTGCTGGCTGTCTGAGTGGTGTCCCAGAAACGATGTGGGCTTCATAGATAATTGGCAAACCTTCTGGAGGAAACCTGGTCTTGTTAGGAGAGACGGCATCCATCCCACTTTGGATGGAGCAGCTCTCATTTCTAGAAATATGGACAAATTTATTAAACCCCCCAAAATATGACTATCCAGAGTTGGGACCAGGAAGCAGAGTTGCAGTCTTACACGCCTCTCTGCAGCTTCTCTCCTCCTGCTACCCCCCCAAAAACCCATCTCCATAGAGACTGTGTCAGCTTCCAAACAGACAAAAAACAAACTAAAAACCAGCAACAAACAACTTAAACATAAACAATTACAAAGAAAGAACAATACAGTATCCACATCTGAACCAAAGAGTAAAACAGTGAAATGTGGATTATTAAATATTAGGTCTCTCTCCTCCAAGTCTCTGTTAGTACATGACTTAATAATTGATCAACAAATCGATTTACTCTGCCTTACAGAAACCTGGTTGCAGCAGGATGATTATGTTAGTTTAAATGAATCAACACCCCTGAGTAGGGATGGGTATCGTTTAGGTTTTATCCAATACCGGTGCCAAACCGGTACTTTTGAAACGGTGCCGGTGCTTAAACGGTGCTCAAACCGGTGCTTAATGAATGGAGAACACAAAATTGGTCCAAAAAGCTCTCATGTTCAGCTGTTTTTTTGTAAAAAGATAACAATGTTAGCCTTTTCTGCAGCTATGGGGCATATATGGTATCACTCTTGGATGGAAGCAGTGCTTAAACAATGGAAAAAACACAAACTTTCTCCAAAAACCTCTCATGTTTAACTGTTTTCCACTTTTTCTTTGGTCATTTTAGCCTTTTTGGCCAGGGTGAAGGGAGTATCTGCCATCAAACAAGAAGACAGCTGCATGTAGCTATGATGATGTTTGCTAGTTCACCTTACATGCATTAATGTAATAACGTGGTTAGCCTACTCAACGTAAATTACACACGAACAACATTAAGCTACTCACACAGAGAAGAACGGCTGCTGCTGCATCATCATCCTCATCATTTCTGCTACACTGGCAGGGCTAGGGGCCAGGACTCCCCTCTTCGGGTTTTTGGGGGATGTTGCTAACTCCAGGTCCGATAACTGGCAACCCACCTGCAGTAGATGCACTCGGTGTGAGGTCTCGCAGCAAGCTATCAAATACGGCGCATTTCTCGGCTTTAAAAAAAAAACCGCTATGTGTCGTCAGGTATTTCATCGGATTTGAGGTGTTACCTCCTTTGACAGTATCAAAGTATCAGCTTAAAGCACTTGTTGCAGGCTGCTCAGTTTGCATATTTTGCTGTGAAGTACAGCCAGACTTTTGACCGCTTCGCCTTGGGCATTTTTAATCTGTAGCTCTGCTCTAAAAGAACGTACGTACGTGGACCCGCCTACTATCCTCAGAAACGTAAAATGATTGGCTAGAATTCAAAGAGTATTACATCTCAGGAAAGAAAAGCACCGAAATGTGCGCTGCTTTTCGGTCTGGTTACTACCGTTTATGTCAGGCACCGGACACCGGTACCCATCCCTACCCCCGAGTCATTCTAAGCAATTTTTCACACCAGCCTATTAATTAATGAAAGACCAAGACAGACTTTTAATTCATTTGAAAGCCTGATGCTTAACATTGTCCACCGCAGCTGTGAAACTCAGAAACCAGTCTTACTTGTTATCATCTATCGTTCACCTGGGCCTTACAGAGTTTCTGTCTGATTTCTCAGACTTTATATCTAATTTAGTTCTGAGCTCAGATAAAATAATTATTGTGGGTGATTTTAACATCCATGTAGATGCTAAAAATGACAGCCTCAACATGGCATTTAATCTGTTATTAGACTCAATTGGTTTCTCTCAAAATGTAAAAGAACCCATCCACCACTTTAATCACACTCTAGATCTTGTTTTAACATATGGCATAGAAACTGAACATTTAACAGTGTTTCCTGAAAACCCTCTCCTGTCTGATCATTTCCTGATAACATTTACATTTACAATAATTGATTACACAGCGGTGGAGAGTAGACTTTATCAAAGTAGATGTCTTTCTGAAAGCGCTGTAACTAAGTTTAAGAATATAATCCACCCACTGTTATCATCTCCAATGCCCTGTACCAACACAGAGCAGAGCAGCTATCTGAACGCTACCCCAACAGAGGTCGATTATCTTGTTAATAATTTCACCTCCTCACTACGTACGACTCTGGATACTGTAGCTCCTGTGAAAACTAATCTCTCTAATCAGAAGTACCTGACTCCGTGGTATAATTCTCAAACACGTACCCTAAAGCAGATGACTCGTAATCTGGAGAGGAAATGGCGTGTCACAAATCTAGAGGATCATCATTTTGCCTGGAGAAATAGTTTGCTGCTTTATAAGAAAGCCCTCCGCAAAGCCAGAACATCTTACTATTCATCACTGATTGAAGAAAATAAGAACAACCCCAGGGTTCTCTTCAGCCTGAGAACCTTCCTTACCAAAAGTGGTAAGAGTAAGTATTAATAAATTACCTGCAGTGTTCCAGCACAGTCTCCAGCTTCTTCAGTTTCTCCAGGTCAGCTGTTGTTGGTATTGTGACATTGGTTGGATGTAGTGCCAGTGCATCTCTCAGTGGTTCTTGATTTCTAAGAACACGTTTGATCACCTCCAGGATACTGTTCCATCTTGTTGATGCATCCTGTGTAAGTGACTCTTTCACAATGTGCAATTTGCTGTTGTTCGAGCTCCAGTGCTTTTGCTGGGCTATGCTTGAAATGGCCTATGACCTTTCGGCATTTTGTCAGTGTGCTGTTAAATGGACTGTCCTGCAGAGAAACTGTGATAGCTCGATGGAGGCTGTGTGCGACGCACTGTTACTGTGATGTAACTGTAACCCAATGTAACTGTGATTGCTTATAGAAGTCCAATAGTCCCCGGTGAGTGCAACCGTGTTGGTCTGCCCCAAAGCCTCCTTGACTTTGGCTTTCTCATCTTCATACAGGTTGTGTATCTTGGTTACAGTGGTGGCTCTCGAAGGCAATTCATACGTGCAGTCGTTGGGTGCTCTGTGAATTATTTCACGTAGCCCCTCATCCTCCACAATGTTAATCGGCCTGCAAGCTGTAGCCACCCATTTTGCTACGACTGTTGAAAGTTTGTTGGTTGTAGAATTGTCCAGACGTCTCCTTTGAAAACTATCCAGTGTGGTCTGCCTTTGGCGAGAGGAAGGAGGGCTCTCTGCATTAGCTTTGTGCTTGGCTAGAGAGTTATATTTGAGACTGGACGTACTACGGTGATAACTCAGTTCACATCAACAGTAAATACAAATTACTTTGGTCTTGTCAATAATTTTTTTTTTCTTTTTACAGCTGACATATCTGCAGTTTCTTGCACTCAGTTCCCTGACAGTAAAATATACTTGTAATTTTTCTTTTATCAGTAAAACAGCATTATTTTAAAAAATGTGCGATATTTAAAAGAAGCATCTGTTCTCAGTTTAAGTGGGTTTGTTTTCATCATCTATTGAAAATTATCAGATTAAAACTTGTTCTCCTGGGAGTGTCTGGGCCTGGAAAGAGTCCAGGTCAGATTGTGTCAGGAGATTATCTGTAGCGTCCAGGAATGAAGTTGGACAACCTGATGAGAAGGACATAATTGTGTGGCTACAGGTGTGTGGTTTCTGAGAAACAATGATCAGGATGATCCAAGAACAACATCAGTTATTACTTCATCTTTCCAGTGTAAAGAATGATTCTCTGTGTAAAGCTATAAATAGATGAGAATAACATGCAGAGTTATAAAGTACACAATTGTTTTTTATTTTAATTTCCCTTTTTTAAAAAAAAAAAAAAAAGAAGTTCTTTGAATTGTTGCCACATAATTTAATTTCAGTTCTCAACATTTTAATTTTAACTAACAGAATCAGCTTAATGCAGAAATCAATAAGCTCCTCAGGAAACTCCAGCCATACAGATATTTTCACAAAATCTAATGGACATAAAATTGTATTTGTGCATTTCCAAAGAGCTACAAGAGGGGGGTTTATTTGTATGTCCATGCTTGCCTCAGCATGTTTCTATAAAAAGTCACACATATCACACATATTTCCCATTTTACTAATTAACTTGATATCTCTGCATAAATATGTTCACGTTGATATTTATTTGATACCTTTTTTTCTTTTTTTAAATGAATCATGGCTTTCTCTCCCACTGCCTTCTTTAACTTGGAGGCCTTTAAAGACATGAAAGCTCAGTTGTGCGTCTTTGACTCTCTTTAAGGTTTTCGACATTGAAGTCTGGAACCAAACATGCTTTCAGGTGGAGGAGCAGCAGCACAGTTGGCCATTGTAAACTGAGTGTGTATCACCATCTGCTGGACGTTTGATGTATTGACCTGACTCCACAGGGAAACGAGCCTTTGTTGTACCTGTGTGTGTTTAATCTTTTGCATTCTGCCATTCAAACTTGCTCTGACTCTTGTTCTCATTTTTATTTCAATAAGATCTCTTCACTCATCTTTTATGTTTTATGTGTATATCTTAGATCATTTCCTGTTTTATTTTGAAATTTTTATTTGTTTCGCTTCATATCTTTATATGTAACTATCTTCTCAAACACTCTGCAAACCAATAAATAAATCCAATATATTTGTTGGAGCCAAGTCCAGGCCAATATTTCACTCAGTTACATCATGCCATATTTAAGTATTTGTCATGATCTTTAAGTTTTTATTATAATCTTGATCATTTTATGTTATAATGTAATATGCTGTGCTCCATAAATTAATCCTGCTTTATTAGTCTGTTGTTGTTGTAAAGTGTTGGTAGATGTCGTAAAGGGGTGTGTATTTGGCCCGCATGCGGAGGGGTGTGGGTAAAAAGGTTAGGTAAGCAAGCAGGACGTGGAGCAACAGTTTTCTGACCGTCGCCGTTTTAATGTTATTTTTTGTTGTAACATGAAGGGAATATAAACTGAGCTCCCACCAGAGGCATTTGTTTCGTACCTTTCGATTTGTTTGGAAAATAAATGTTTTGCCCCTTTTTTCCTTCACCTCGTTTTTTGCTACCGGAAGGCATCCAAGCGACTGAACAAGAGCACGAGTCAGAAACTTTACGTTCTGCAGAAGCGGCAAAGAAGGACCGAAGGTTGCCGCTACAATATTTTTATAGGATGTTTTTATACTCAGATTTTTTTCACTCCCTGCTCACTAACAGATGGACCAACACTATCGAATCCGAATCAGTTTTCAGGAAAATCACAAACTTCATCCATTAGTCTTTCTCTACTGATTGAAAACACACACACACACACTTTGGACCTTTGAGAATCAAGAGTCTTATTTCTATAGATAAGTTAACTGAATTTGAAGAAAGGCCTGACAGATGGATCTGCACCACAGCGACCACCAGAGGGAGCTGTTGTGCCACTACTGACGCTCTCTTCACACCCTATCATCTGCTTTCTCTAATCCTAAAAAGATAAAGTGAAGCTCTTTGAGATCTTCTCTATACTTCTCCATCACTCTCAAAGCAAACATCACATCTGTAGTTCTCTTTCTCAGCAGGAAGTCGTGCTGCTGCTCATTGCTCACCACCTCTCTTCTTATTCTAGCTTCAACAACGTTCCATTTCTTCATGATATGGCTCAACAACATTATCCCTCTGTGGTTGCTACAGCTTTGCACATCAACCTTCTTCTTAAAAAACAATACAAGTACATTTTTCTCCATACCTCAGGTATCCTCTCACTCTCTCCAGGATTGTGTTAAACCATCTAGTTAAAAAAAAAGCCCACCACCCTCTCTCCTACACATTTCCATCTGGTATGTCATCTGGACGACCTTTGCACTCTTCACCCACTCTGTTTACCAGGTCATGTAACCTATTAGTATTCCAGTCTGCTTTCTTCATCTCATCATCCTGGTAACCTGGGTGTAAAAAAAAAAAAAAAAAAAACGTATTTTCCGGCGATGTTTGCTACCCTACAATCCGTCCTGTTCTGTAGTAAATTCAGTGACATTTGACCGTCCTGTTGCTCCCATTGAAATTTATACAGCCTATTTAACATCTGAAACTTAAAATTGTCCGTAGCCTGCTGTTGTTACCACTGTCCTGTTTTAAATGGATACTAACTAGCTAACTGACTGAATGCCCATTAACCTCATAACTCCTGTGTGTGTGTGTGTGTGTGTGTGTGTGTGTGTGTGTGTGTGTGTGTGTGTGTGTGTTCATAATGGATATGAGGAAGGTTTTTTGTTTGTTTTTTTGTTTTTTAAAGGAGCCACATTCAGGCAAAAGTGTAAAATCAAATGATCCGTCAATCAAGAATGATGTTGGATCAGTGTTTCAATATTTATATCTTTTATTAGATGTTCATGTGGTTTGGTTATTTGCCTTTTGGTTGAAAGTAAACTGAGACAGAACTTGTTAGTGATCTTAATAGTATTTTTTTCATATTAATGTAATTTTTCATCTAATTGTATACAATCTATTTGTGTATGATTGTCAGTCCAAAGAGGGAGAGAGGAAAGAGGGAACGTGAGGAGAAAGTACAAGGTCAGGAAGAACCAGGTAAGAAAACAGACAGGGAACAGTGACAGACACAACAGATACTGTTAAACTGACAAAGACAAAAAACCTGATTTTACTCACAATCTGGAAGTTGTGTCCTCCCTATATTAAAGCTGCTGTACAGAATCTGCTAAAAAAAAAAAAAAAAAAACTGGGTTGAAACATTTTTGACCCTCTTTAACAACATTCCACCAACATTATCATTGTTTGGGGAGATTAAAATTAATGATATATTTTTATGTAGTTCAGCCACAACTCTACTAAAGCCTCAGCCAGTAATAGGTCGGCCAACTTTTGGACCGTCCAGTCGTCTGTATGACTGCCGCAGTACGTGCATCACATGTGCACACTATCAGTGCCAAACAGCCCTGGTGGAGTGAGGAGCTGTAAAGAGAAGCAGATGCTCTGTTTCTATTCTAAATATGTTTTAAGCTTATTTCAAAGATTCAGTACTGCAGCTTTAAATGTTTTCCAAAAGCACACATACACTTATCAGTGTTTCTCACACTTGTTACAGTGTGTACCACCTAATAAAATGTCAAGCTCTCCCAAGCACCACTATGAAAGCATGAAAGTCATAAATCTTACAACACAAAATTGGTATTATTAAATTAGTAAAATTAGTATCTGCAATAAAGATTTTTTCATACATTGTATACATGCTACCACAGGCAAAGTTGCCTCCATTTTTATAGTTTTTTTTAATTAATATTTTGTAATAATTTATTTGTAATAATTTATTCTGTTTTGGGAGTGGTTTTTTATGTATCTGTATTATATTATACATACACATTAAAAGTGAATCTCTGTCCAAAAAATGCACTGTTTACTTTTTACTCACTACGAGTATCATTCATTATTCTCCCCCAGTAATTAAGGTTAGGATATGTATTTATTTTTATTCCAATCCATTCTTCTTTTGCAACATTTAAATAACCTTTATCAGATTTGATGGTTTTGTTACAGACTTTTCAAAAAAAGTGTTTTTCTTTTCTTTCACAAATATGGGGATTAAATGAATAATTGTCAAATGATCAACCTAAAGGGAAATTTTTGTAATGTTTTTAAAGCACTTGAAAATGACTTTCTGGACAAAAACTATAAAGGAGGTAGTGCATCTCAAGAGGACATTCAGTTTCTAGAGATGCTGAATGACAATATTCACTACAATGAGGAAGGCCATTTAGAAATGCCTCTGCCTTTTAGAGAACGCCCACAGCTTACAAATAACAAGCAGCTTGCAATGTTTCGCCTGAAACGTTTAAAAGGAAAAATGGATAAGAACCCAAAGTACAAGGAAGACTACATAAAGTTCATGAATAGTGTCTTTAACCCTTTAAAGCTAGTCGTAGCGGCTTTACGCTCCGTTTTGCATAACGATTTTTAAATCCCCCTAGAACCGGAACCAAGGTAAGCTAGCACAATAATTTTTTTGGCATATGAAACCGGAGGAATTGTACTTACATCTTAAACCATCAGCTTGTCCTAGGTCACAGTTTCCTTCCACATATAGCTTTGCAAAAATTGCATAAAAGCACTTGCAGCAACAAAAACATAATATTCCAGAAATACACTTTCCGATCAGCTGTTCATAACACTTCCTACATTAAAATAGATGGCACCGCGAACTATCGCATGTCTGCCATTACCTGCCCAAAACCGGAATTGAGGTAATTTGTTTTTACTTGTAGGCCTTGTGAGCCTACACTGGTGTTTTTAAAAGTCATGTTTGACTTTATGCTTTTCTGAATAGTGTCTGGCATGCTTAGAACTCAAATTGCACTGCTGGAAATAGTTTATTTTGATGCACATGCTGTTTTCTTTCAAAATTTGCATTATAGGATTGTTTTTCGTTTTTTCTGCAGTATATAAAAATTGGTGTATCTCAAAAATAAAACTATGAAGACACTCAAAATAAATTTCCTGTTGTTGGAAACTATTTTTTGCAACTTTATTGTACTTAAAGTTTTGAGGGATAAACCTCTTAAATTTCTCTAAGTGGAAATATATGTAAAAAAAACAACAAAAACAAACGATTTTCAATTTTTTTGTAGTTTATTGCACTTTTTTGCAATTTATCTACTATGGACTTAATGCAGACATATTATTAAAATTTGGGCTATAACAGTTGTATTGATGTATAGCAACTGGAAATGTTCCCACAAATGGCTCCACAGCAGGTAAAAATATAATATAAGCTCTGGCAGACTTGGTTCTATGGTAGGTCTTAAAGGGTTAAGCGCACATGTCACCAGAGACTGAGGGCTCCAGCCAGAAAGAGAATGCTGACTTGTGTAAAAGGTGGAAATATGGACGATATGGACTACAATTGCTCATGAATGCTCAGTAGAAAGGTACACACGATATGTTTGTGCATTTACTTTGTGTGTACGTTTTATTTGAATTGTAATTTTTATTCTGCTGACATAATATCCGTGTTTTTCATTGATCATTTCACCATAGTTTTTCACGATGTTTGCTGGTGGAAAGAAGATTAAAATACTGGTTAAACATCAGTTGGAGCATGGCCATTTATTCTACTTGGAACATGAAAAACCTTGAGGACCAGTGACAATCTGGGATGGATAACATTTTTGTTGTGTATGAAAGAAGTACTGTAACTGCTATTTCTGGGGGGGGGGGGGGAACTACACATCACCAAAGAAAAGAAGCTAAAACATCTTGCTTATGTTTTTTAATTATCTGTAATGATATATAATACATATGATATAGGAATAAAATAGCCATGTGTAATGTTTTGGAGAAGAGAGAACATGTTTCTTTTTGGGATTTCAGGGGTTTTGACAAAGCAAAGAACTTTGAAAGGAAATGTGTTTTAAGAAACAGATTACATGAAATGTGTCACAAACTGAAAGCAGGGACTCAAGCGCAGAGCAGGTTGACGTCTCAGAACACGATTTATTTACACACCAGTGAAATACTATATACAGTGACGGGGAAAGTCCAGGGTTCCAGGGGATTAGGGGAAGTCTCTCTCTCTCTCTCACGCTCGCTCACGTCCTCACATCCGACTCACACACGTCCGTACCGCGGGGAGGTCACAGGTCCGGGAAGATAAACTGGAACAGGGAAGGGAGAAATCACTCACAAATCACGAAGGTAGGGCGTAAAGGTACAAGACCAAAAGAAAGACTAACGTCAGTAGCTCAATCATCCAGCGATGAGAGGATCTGTGACCCAGCCTCAAATAGTAGATCGGTAATCAGCTGATCGCCAACAGCTGTGTGCTTTAGCAATATCACTTTTGGGTTTTTAAAGGCACACATGTGGAAGAGCATTCAGCCTCAACTTTATTGCACACACACAACCAGGCAGCCTGAGAAACTTGGTGAAATCCAATAGGGATTTGGAGTTGACGTCACACCACAATGCATTGTGGGAGTGTGCCGCCATCTTAGAGGGCCACGAATAGCGTGCATCGGTAATGTGGACCCGTATGAAATATGGCAGTGGAGTGAAAACCCAGACCACCTACCGCCGTTGTCCTACCCTGACACCTTCTCGTACCTTGTCTGTCGGCGCATACATGTCAAATCATTTTCGGAATTATAAATCCCTGGAGGCGCACATCTAATTCACAAACGGTTGGGTGCAAGATTTGTCCATTTTTAAGCCTCCACGTTGTGAGTACGTTGCCCATATGACCAAGATACAGCCAGAGGTTGCACATAACATTGACTTTTCCTCAGCAGCTGCTCCAAAAATTGCTCTAGAGGAAAAAATAAACACACCAAAGGAGCCGTCCGCAAAAAAGGCAAATTCCACCTGCTAGTCTGAAGTTGTCACCGATAAGCTACTCCATAAACAGAACATAAACAGAACATAGTTCTGCTGCATCACACATTAGGATGTTTGTTCTAATTTTCTATGACCTCAGCGCATTGAAAATAAAACTAAAAGCCTATAAAGAGCAATATGAATTTACCAACAAAAAATGATGGCAGAGAACTCGATATCAGCTCGTCTCACCGCTGCTATCCAAGCCTGACGTTTTTGTTTGGTAACATCAGATACATGAGATCCCTCACGTTGCTTCCAGGAGAGGAAATGATAAAAAGAGCCCATTTTCCAGCTTATTCCCTTCCCGATCGTGCGATCTAACATTGCAACTGACAACACAGCTGATGTTTCTGTGTGCTTTCGCTTCTGTAGTCCTTTGGCCTACTAAACAAAGGGCTACATCACACTCCAAAGCCCTATGGGGGGAAAGTCCACAGGTGTGAAGCCTTTGGTTTGTCTTATCTTACTTCCACACATCGTTTTCTCTCCGTTTTGGCCTCCCCTCAACACTGAGACGGTGTATTTGCTGATGGAACACACAGCGTTTCCAAATGCTCTCGAAAACTAATACATTTGAAAATGGTGCTTTTTTTTCTGCATCGCAGTGTGGACAGCGAAAACAGAGACTTTCTAAAACGATTATGCATGTTAGTCATATGATGCAGTCATGTGTCTAAGATAGCGGAGGGCATAATACAGCAGTTGTTTTGATTGCTCTCAATCTTGACAGCCCTATTAAATATTAATATCAGTCCGTATGTGCTCCACATAGCTTTTCTTCAAACTCTTTAATCCTCACTCACTTTTGCAACTTTGTACTTTTGTGTTACTCGCAGCAACAACTCCACCTCATTGTTAGTCTATTTGAAAAAAAGAATCGGTGCTTTTCCTCAATATTCTGCCGCGACATGTCAAAGAGCTGGAAAGTAAATAAGTAGCAGACAAAAATGAGGCAGGTCAAATCGTCTTACGTTTCACACATGCGCAGTACTGGAACATAAGTATTTTCGCCCATTTAAATGTAGACGCACAACTAAAAATGCTAGTTTTCCAATGCTAGTGTGGACGTAGCCCTAGAGTTAAATCAGAGATAAGGAGTTGTAAAAATCTCCCCCCTTCTGGAGAGGGCCAAAGGTGTAAAGAACAGCTGTGGAATGCTTTTGTCTGGCTGTATAGAGATTGACAGACCACGTGACTTTCCCGCATTGCTTTGTGGGTAGGAATGGCAACAAAATCAAAACACTGCATCAAGCACTAGTATTTCCAGCACCAGTAATCATTAATTCTGCGGTTTTAATCCCTACTTGCATTTTATTTGCCCGAAAAACAGTGATGTACAAAACGACGGAGAACAAGCCAGGTCTGTACAAAGAAAAAATCTAAGGAGTGAAAGGGTCAGACCCATACGAGCATAGAGTGGAGTAAGGACGTTAGCGTGCTGCCCAGATCCCTGCAACAAGCCCAGGTCCAGTTTACTTTGGTGATTTGGACTATTCCATTTCACAGCTGTTGTTACATTTTTGTCCTTTATCTCCTGTACAGGCCAACGCAATCTAATTGTTGTTTCAGGTTGTAGTGTTACACAACATTTTCAGATCTAATAGGAATAAAATGTGTTTCGTAATTCATTCAATTTGTCTTTATTTATAACTGGCATTATTGTTTCATTCTATTATAGAATCTTACAAGAAAAAGGCAAAAAATGCATTGTGCTTTATTAGCTGCTTCGATGAAAAACAAATCAACAATGCAACAACAAAAAACAACAACATTGCAAAACAACTTACTGGAAAACAGTTAATCATCACTTGCTTGCTTCAGTACAACACTTGGGCACATATATGCGGGACTTTTCGTGGCTGTTTTGATATCGCTCTCTCTCTTAACTGATCAAATCTGGCTATGGTAGCAGCTTTAAACTCTGTCTGACCAGGTTGATAGAGGGCGCCAGTCTGGATCACATTCCATCATTTTGTAGGCTGGTTTTCCTACAAAACACAAAAAACATTAGCCCGCAAAGCCACCGCGAACAAAGCAGCATAGTGCAACGAATTCAATTCAAATCGAAAGAAGACTTATTTGTAACCTACATCAACAATTATGTTATGATAAAATACGTAATAACTACAACAGAAGACTGACCTTTGTGGAAATGCTTGGAGCAGACTATGATGTGAGCTGGAGTGTTCTGGGACGTTATATTTGGTCTTCGAATGGCTGCAATCCAGGCCATCCGTCGGCTCTTTGGTACTCCGGAAACATGGCTCAAACAATTTCTCTTCCACAACGTAATCCGATAAAAAACGATCACTTTACCCATTGGCTTCCCGTGGCTGTCATGCGACCGGCTATTGCAGTTAATAATACAACAGCTTCTTGCCATTTGTTGTGTTTCTTTTTATCGCTGTGTGACTGTTTTCTTTTTTTCTTTTTTCTTTTTTTTGCCTGTCCCGTTTGGCTCTTTTGCCCTCAGAATTGTTGTCTAAAGGCAAAGAAAGATGCCCAACGGATTTACTTTACCAAATTGACCATCCCAGCCTTGCCATAATGGTCCATTTGATTCACCTTTTATTGTTTATTTTATTTTCACTTACTGAACATGGGACAGACTTGACTGGGGGAAAGAAGGGGAGAAAGAAAGAGGGAAAGAGAAACAGCTGAGAAGAGGGACGGGGGAGAAGGGCAAAAACCAAAAACCAACAGAATGAGCAGAAAAAGAAAAAAAAGAAGAAAAAAAGAAGAAAAAATGCATATATCAATCACCTGGGTCACCTGCTGAGAAAGAAAAAAGAAAACAAGCAGAAGAGAACAAGAGTAATAGAATAAACAACATCACAATGATATATGGGAATATGACAGTAAATACTAAATGTTAAACATTATTGTGCAGCACATAAGATCAACAGCACACAGTGTGCTTTGAGGTAGGAGCCAAAAAGGGTGTAGTTTGTGGGTGTGATCACCCGTGTGTACACCTGTGAGCATGGACGCGCTTGTTTTTTGTTTTTTTAAAAGGTTCCTTCATGTAATGATCTGCTAGAGGGTGTGGGGGGGCCACAGCCCCGTCCTCCAGGGCATGAAGCAGGTATGGAGGAGATCAAAACTCCAGACATCCAGAGGCCCCCAGAACACAAGAGACCAAGGAAGACCAACAGAGGGGCAGCCGCGCCACTGTCCCAGAAAGAGCTGAGGAGAGTCCCAGATGAGGGCTCACTCAGCAGCCGCGGAGCAGAAGCCAGGGGGAGTTGCAGTGACGCGCCCGTGAGCGCCGCCGGCAGCCAGCCGTGCCTGAGTGACCGAGCCCCAGGCCGAGAGGCCGGGGGCACCCCACCTCCGAAGTGGCCCGAGCAAGCCCCAGGCTCCAGGCCCCGATAAGCGGCCGCCAAGGAGTGAGCCGGTGTGTACCTGGACGCCCATCCCCGGACACAAAGAACCACCAACGCACCGACGTCTGAGGGAGTCCGCCACTGGCAGGGGAAGTGGTGGTAGGGGGAGATAGGCCTCCATACCTTGGAGGGCCTAAGATGTCCCCAGAGAGGTGGCGCCTGACACCCAACCTGACATATAGACACAGACATACAGGCACACACAGATACAAACATCCATTCCCACCCTCATGCTCTCATATGCACTTACTCCACACTCAACCAACGTGGAGACAGACATAAAGAGACGCTGTACACACGATCACACTCCCCAAGCGTACTCTAAGCCCCGGGTCTAGGTACCCTTGCCCCTGGAGGGGGGGGAACTGCACCCAGACCCAGGTGGTGTTACCCTTTTCCCTGCGGTGGGGGGAGGCAGACCGCCCCGACTCCGCAGCAGCAGGGAGGCCCCACACTCCAGACCGCAGTCGGACGGCCAACTCCTCCTCCTAGCCCCCCCGCTCCAGCAGGTCGCAGAGAATGGGGGTGAGAGAAGACTCCAAACCTCCCTCCACCCGCTCATTGTAGTGTTGATGCATGTGTGTTCTAAGGTGCATTTAAAACCCAGGAGGGCATGGAGCTACCTGCCAGAGAGCAGCAGGTAAGCGCATGGTCCCTCCTGCTAGCCCTCAATGTCTACGTGTATTTAACATTGAGAGGTGGGCAACGACGCCAGGGGTGGGGTGTACACCCTGATGGTACTTTGGATTCCGTGTATCGTGCCCACCCCCAAGATCCTATGTGTATGTGTAATGAGAGTGTGAGTAATGTGAATGTCTAAGTTGTGGAATAAAATTGAGGCAGGGGCAGCCAGAAGGGGACGGGGGGGGTGGCCTCCTCTGCACCCTGGTGACATACCCCTACTCCAAGGTCCTGCATGTGTGGGTGGTTGTGATGGAGCGGGAAGAGGGAGGCAGCTGGAGATGGGGAGGGAAGGAAGGGAGGGGCAAGTGACCCCTCCCTGGGGCCAGCTCCCCCGCTGACCCCAGTAGGCACCCCCATACTCCGCGACCCAGTTCATGAGGACTGTTTTCTTGGCTATGCATAGGGCAGTGAAAACCATATGGGCGATATTCTTTTCTGAAGTGACATTATCTAAGCTGCCCAACAAACACACTAAGGGGGAAGTTGGAATGTTACATTTCAGACACTTTGATAAGTCTTCACATATCTCGCACCAAAACTTCTGAACAGAACCAAAGAGCGTGGATATAAATGTCCGGTGTTTTGGTTTGACAGTGTGAGCAGTTGTTGGTAGACGTAAAGCCCATCTTGAACATCCGATGACCTGTATAGTGCACTCTATGTAATATTTTGTATTGAATTAATTGAAGACTGGGATTTCTAATTAGATGAAAGGTTTTTAAGCAAATCTGAGACCAGAAGTTTTGGTCTAAGTTAACTGATAAATCCGCTTCCCATTTTGCAATAGGAAGTGATATTGATTCATCTGTTTTAGAAAGCATTCTGTATATTTTGGATAGTAATTTGGGGGTTTTAAGAGTAAGAAATTGAACCACACTTGGTGGTGTTTGTAGTTCAACTTGACCTGGTTTAAATTTCTTTTTTACTATGGATTTAATTTGTTGATATTCTAAAAATCTTTTCTTGTTGATCCCATATTGTGTAACTAGTCTGTCAAATGAAATAAATTCTGTTCCTTCTAGTATATGTTCTAAATATTTGATTCCTTTACCACTCCAAGCTGAAAAGTTTATCATATTATTGTTTTGTAATATGTCAGGGTTGTTCCAGATAGGTGTACGTTTGCATGGGATTAATGAAGACGCCGTCAATTTTAGAAACTCCCACTATGCTGTCAGAGAAGAGCCGATGTTGACGCTTTTGAAGCATTCATGTCGTTGGATGTTTGAGCTGATAAGCTCTAGATTATTGCAAAGTGCTTGTTCTACATCTAGCAAAGGTTCATCTAAGAGGGTATGTTTTAGCCATCCTGAGGTAAACTGAAGCCTGTTGGCTAAGAAGTAGTGCTGAAAGTTAGGTAGTTCTAATCCTCCTTTATCCTTGGTCTTTTGTAGTGTTTTTAAGCTTATACGTGGGGGTTTATTTTCTATCTCAGATTTAAATTTTATCTTCACTTATTTATTTGTATTATTTATATTTTATGTGGTGTCATTTGTGTATATATACATACTTTCTTTCAACCCTTAACTTAACCGGCATGTGTGTGTGGCAGCAAAGAAAGAATTTCATTGCACAGAGAAATGCTTTTTCTTCTTGTACATATGACAATAAACCCTTTGAGTCTTTAATCTTCACTATATATCTACAGTGTAAATAGTAGTAGAAATAGACAAAAACCATTAAAGGAGAAGTATTAAGAAGCAATGCGAAGTACAAATATTTTTTAAAACTTCTGAAATTGATATTTTATTTATGAGGATGCTTTTGATCTGAATAAGGTTCTAAGAATGCTATGTGTACATCTGTACAGTTTATGGGTTACTTCTTACCATAACTGCATTTGGTTTTCTGTTTTATTTCTTTGTCATTATAGGAGAGATGTGGGAAAGCAGGCCAAAACCTCAACACATTGAGGACATCAGCAAAAAACAGCCAACGCCGGCAAGCACAGATCCAGTTGTTGTCCCTTTGACCACTATGAAGCAGCCCAGAAGACGCCAGTGCATCGATAGTGGGAACAGAAGCTTTACCTGTGATCAATGTGGAAAGTCTTTCACTCGGAGTAGCAGCTTAAAAGTACATCAGCTCATCCATACTGGAGTCAAAGCATTCAGCTGTGATCAGTGTGGAAAGTCTTTTAATCGACTTGGTCCCTTAAAAACTCATCAGCTCATTCATACTGGTATTAAGGCATTCAGCTGTGATCAATGTGGAAAGTCTTTTACTCTGAGTAGCAACTTAAAAAGACATCAGCTCATTCATACTGGTGTCAAGGCGTTCCGCTGTGATCAGTGTGGAAAGTCTTTTACTCTGAGTAGCAACTTAAAAGTACATCAGCTCATCCATGCTGGAGTCAAAGCATTCAGCTGTGATCAGTGTGGAAAGTCTTTTAATCGCCTTGATCACTTAAAAGCACATCAGGTCATTCATACTGGTGCCAAGGCATTCAGCTGTGATCAATGTGGAAAGTCTTTTACTCAGAAAAGCGACTTAAAAACACATCAGCTCATCCACAGTGGAGTTAAAGAATTCAGCTGCAATCAGTGTGGAAAGTCCTTTACTCAGAAAAGGTACTTAAAAACACATCAGGTCATCCATAGTGGAGTTAAAGCATTTGTTTGTAGTCAGTGTGGAAAAGCTTTTACTCAGATTGGTAACTTAAAAAGACATCAAGTCATCCATGCTGGAGTTAAATCATTTGTTTGTGGTCAGTGTGGAAAGGGTTTTACTCAGATTGGCCACATAAAAACACATCAGCTCATCCATGCTGGGGTCAAAGCATTCAGCTGTGATCAGTGTGGAAAGTCTTTTACTCAGATTGGTCACTTAAAATCGCATCAGGTTATCCATAGTGGAGTTAAAGCATTTGTTTGTGGTCAGTGTGGAAAAGCTTTTGCTCACAGTTACAGCTTAAAAGTCCATCTGCTCACCCACAGTGGAGTTAAACCTTTCAGTTGTGATCAGTGTGGAAAGTCATTTACTCTGATTGGTCACTTAAAAACGCATCAGGTTATCCACAGTGGAGTTAAACCATTTGTTTGTGGTCAGTGTGGAAAGGCTTTTGCTCACAGTTACAGCTTAAAAGTCCATGAGGTCATCCACCCAGGAGCTAAACATTTCAGCTGTGATCACTGTGGAAAGTCGTTTGCACGGCTTGGTTACTTAAAAGCACATCGGGTCATTCATACTGGTGTCAAGGCATTCAACTGTGATCAGTGTGGAAAGTCTTTTAATCAGAAAAGAGACTTAAAACAACATGAGCTCATCCACAGTGGCGTTAAAGCATTTGTTTGTGATCAGTGTGGAAAGTCTTTTACTTTTATTGGTCACTTAAAAAGACATCAACTCATCCACAGTGGAGTTAAATCATTTATCTGTAATCAATGTGGAAAATCTTTTACTCAGAGTTGCAACTTAAAACGACATCAGCTCATTCATACTGGAGTTAAACCTTTCAACTGTGCTTAGTGTGGAAAGTCTTGTGCTAGGTTTCATCATCTAAAAAATCATCAGCTCATCCACACTAAAGTTAATCCACTGAAATATGAGCAGTGTGAAGTCTTTCATCCGTAACACAAACCTATTGAGGCATCAGCAAACCTACAAAGTGTCCTGCTGTGACAAAAGTGGCAGACTAATGGGACATTATCCTGACAAAGTTCATTTGAACACAGCTAGAAACACGAGGGATCTGAACCAATGCTCTTCTGCTGGGTCAATCTTAATCAGGCTTTACAGAATTCAGCTTTAATCTCCTGTTCAGTGTTACTGTGTGGAAGTCCATTAGATCAGTTATGACCTCATAAGTGTTGCATATTCAATTCAATTCAATTTTATTTATATAGCGCCAAATCACAACAAAAGTTGCCTCAAGGCGCTTTATATTGTACAGTAGATACAGAAAAAAACCCAACAATCATATGACCCCCTATGAACAAGCACTTTGGCGAAGGGGGAAGGAAAAACTCCCTTTTCACAGGAAGAAACCTCCAGCAGAACCAGGCTCAGGGAGGGGCGGGGCCATCTGGTTGGGGCAAAGAAGAAAAACAGGATAAAGACATGCTGTGGAAGAGAGACAGAGATTAATAACAGATTTGATTCCATGCAGAGAGGTCTATTAACACAGAGTGAGCGAGAAAGGTGACTGGAAAGGAAAAACTCCCGGAAAGGAATCCCCGGCAGCCTACACCTATTGCAGCATAACTAAGGGAGGATTCAGGGTCACTTGGTCCAGCCCTAACTATACGCTTTAGCAAAAAGGAAAGTTTTAAGCCTAATCTTGAAAGTAGAAATAGCGTCTGTCTCCTGAATTCAAACTGGAAACTGGTTTCACAGAAGAGGGGCCTGAAAACTGAAGGCTCTCCGTATGAACACTTATCCTGTGAATTGCCTGTTTGTTACCTAAGCAACACTTTTTAGTATGATGTCCATGTTAAAAGTAGCAGTGCTTAATTCCGTAAGTATTCTAACATGAATTGCTTGTAATGAAAGATATAAGTGTAACAACTGGAAAAAGTGCTGTTGCTTTATTGTTATTGCAGTATGTATTTTTTCCACTGGAACCTCTCATCGTTGTAATGAGGTGGTGCTGTATGTGTTAGCCAACCGGCTGTTAGAGCTACACAGTTTGAAATGTTCACAAAAGACATGGAAAATCAAGTCAAATCACTTTTATTGACACATCACATGTGCAGGTACATTGGTACAGCACATGTGAGTGAAATTCTTGTGTGCGAGCTTCACAAGCAACAGAGTTGTGCAAAATACAATAATGTAAACAAGCAAAATACAAGAATGGCTACATCTGAAACTAATAAATATATGTACAATATATAATAATAGTATATGCATTTCACACGCCTGTCTGAAGCTGGCAGCCAGCATGTAGAAAGATTTCCTTTGAACTGTTATTAATTTTGTATGTTTTCTAAGTTTAGTCAAACCGTCCAATTAAAAAGCAACAGAATTCTACCAGAACCTCCTGATTCTTGTTTCATGAATTGCATGGCTATTTACTAAAAGTCTAAATAAAACTCATAATTAAAAGGCCACTGGTTAAAATCTATGCACGCAGAACAAAGTGGATGTTAATATTGTCATGTTAATATTATGTAAAATATGTTGACTATATGAATGGTGTTATCTGTTCTGTGCAAACATCCATGTAATCTTAAAAACTAAACATTATTCCCATCATCTGATCACAGAGAGAAGCAGAATGTCAGAACAGATTACCTTCTGGTCAAACTGAAACACCTGCTCGCACTGATGGTGAGTTTGGTACATGCCTCACCATATGGTATACCACAATGACAAATGCTTATTCAGCCACCAAGGTGCCAATCTGAATGACCTGCATCTCCCAAGGCCCACACTGACATCCAGTATGTTGGGAATAATGTTGAGCTTTCGAGAAAATTCCACTGCTATTTGTAGTAATATTTAAGCAATTTTCATCAGCCGTAATTGCTGCCAAAGGACGAATCTTTTATCAGTTTCTTGCGGCGAGACCTGCAGACACAGCCAGCCCAGAGTGTCTAGGAATTTTCATGTCCTCCCTTTGGGAATCAGCTGTAGCTCGTGTTTTGTGACCAGTCACTTCTGGCTGACGAGGGATTTGAGGGAAAGCAATACTAATTGTAACTAAGTGTCCAGTAGACAGTGTTACATGTATCAGTGAATGCTGGTATGCAACATATTAATTTGATCACTCTACATGCACTGCTCATACACATGAATGCTTAATTAAGATTGAATTTTGTATCCTTTGGCAAAAACTGATTACATTTCTGTATGGAACTATTTGAGAATTTGCCAAAGATTATCAGTTATGGAGAGCAGTAGAAACAAAGGGAAGTTAGCTTGAGTAAAAGTTTCTAATGAATATCTCAGGCAGTACAAGTTATTGACAGATAGAAGTCCGTCAATAACTTGTACTGCCAAATTGTCAAAGGGATTTTCTTTAGTGTGATAATGCTAATTTTGGTCAATTAGGATGAAGATGACGTTGACCATCCCGTCTGTTTCTTTTCAAAAAATGTATAAAACACCAGCTACATTACAGCACGATTGAAAATGAGGCTTTAGCCTTGCAGCATTTCGAAGTGTACCTTGGGTCCAATCCTCTACCAACCATTGTATTTTCCGACCATACCCCCCCCCCCCCCCGATGCAGAACAGCAACCAACGCCTCATGAGCTGGTCTTTACTTTAACATTAATATCCGTTACAAGAAGGGTTTAGGTCAGGGGTGGGCAACTCCAGGCCTCGAGGGCCAGTGTCCTACAGGTTGTAGATCTCACCCTGGATCAACACACCTGAATAAAATGATTAGTTCATTACCAGGCCTCTGGAGAACCTCAAGACATGTTGAGGAGGTAATTTAGTCATTTAAATCAGCTGTGTTGAATCAAGGACACATCTAAAACCTGCAGGACACCGGCCCTCGAGGCCTGGAGTTGCCCACCTCTGATGTGTTTTTTGGTCTGCCACACCAGAGGGTCGCATAATTGTGTCCTGTGTCAATTTTGTTTTTTTACTCGGTAGCTGTAGGGGTGAGAAGCCATTTTTCTTTGGGAACCTTTTCTCCTGTTTTTGGTTAGGGAGGCAGGTAAGAAACCTGTACTTTTCTTTTGGGGTTTCCCGTGTAGGTAAACCAGCTGCATTTCATTTCTAGAGTGTTGTTTGTTGTTTTGGCCATGCTCATCCTGACACCCGCTACCTTTTGGGACTTAATAAACTGACTGGCTGTTGCAAACTCCGTGACCGTTGTTTTTTGGTTCGTCTTCCTTGAGAGCAGGGAGTGTGGGGACATTTTCCTTTTTTAAAATTTTTTCCTTGTGTTGCACGCCAGTTTCCCCTGGGCTGGGGTGTAACAGTTCCTTATAGGTCAATATCTCAGATGTCCTCAATTGACAGTCCCACCAGGCACATGACGCGGCATTTGGCCCAACCATCTATTGTGTATACGGCAGGAAATGTCCCTTCAGGATAGTCAGGCTCGAACCCAGGCTTCTCGTAGGGAAAGAGAGCGATCAACTGCAGCCGCTGTGAGGTAAGTAACTAAATCAAATTGGGCCCAGTTCTCCATTTGTAGAACATTTCAACACCTCATATGCTACATTATTACCGTATTTTCACGACCATAAGACGCACTGTACTAAAAGGCGCAGTCTCAGTTATGTGTGCCCTTACTGTATTTAACACACACATAAGGTGCACTGGATTATAGGGCGCATACAAGTACCGTATGCGTATTTAAAAATAAAGCGGGAGCAAACCTGAGTTCGGTACTCACATTTTTATTACCAGTAATCGTCATCATCAACAACACACAAGCATACAAGTGTGCGTATTTAAAAATAAAGCAGGAGCAAAACAAAGTTTGGTACTCACATTTTTATCATCAATCAAACCCATCGAAGTCCTCATCCTCTGTGTCTGAATTGAACAGCTGCGCTAAATCTCCATCAAACATGCCAGGTTCACTTTCTTCACTGTCAGAGTCACTTTCCGTGCCGTGCGGCTCCTCGGAAATGATGCCGGCTTTTGTGAAAGCTCGAACAACAGTGCCAGCAGACATGTTAGCCCAAGCATCTACAATCCATTGGCAAATTGTGGCGTAACTCGCCCGGCGCTGCCTTCCACTCTTGGTGAAACTGTGGTCTCCATCGGTCATCCATCGCTCCCAGGCCGCTCGTGAACGGGCGGTTCACACCGATGTACAGCGGTTGGAGTTCCTTTGTCAGGCCTCCCGGAATGACAGCAAGCTCACAGTTCATTTGTTTCACTAGTTTTTTCACATCGGCTGTGAGATGGGCACGCATAGAGTCACAGATTAAGAGCGATGGTGATGCGTGGAAAAAACCACCTGGTCTCCTTACATACACCTCCCTCAGCCACTTTTTCATCATTTCCTCATCCATCCAGCCCTTTTCATTTGCCTTAATGATGATTCCTGCTGGAAACTTCTCTTTAGGCAAAGTCTTTCGCTTAAAAATCACCATAGGCGGCAGTTTCTGTCCATTAGCATGGCAGCCAAGCACAACAGTAAAAGAAGACTTTTCATACCCCGTTGTGCGTATCGCTACCGTGCTGGTCCCCTTCTTCTCCACAGTGTGACTCACCGGGATGTCAAAAGTGAGCGGGACCTCGTCCATGTTTGTGATGTGGCTGGGCTGGATGTTTTTGTCGCCGATGTGTTTGCTGCAGTAGGAGCGGAAGATGGCCAGCTTTTCCTTATAATTCGCTGGAAGTTGCTGCGCTACCGTAGTCCTGGTCCGGATGGAAAAATGGCACCGTTTCATAAAACGAAAGCACCAAGACGGACCTCCTTGGAAATGTTCAATGTTCATCTCTTCAGCTAGTGAAACCGCTTTTAGCCGAATGGTGACCGTCGAAACGCCTCTCCCGCTCGTTCTTTGCTCGATGATCCAACGCTCAAGTCTTTCCTCCAACTCGGGCCACCTCGCCTTATGTCCGCGGAAACTCAGCTGCGTTTTCTTGACCTGCCGGAGCTTGTTTTCTAGCTTCCTCCATTTGCGAACCATCGATTCGTTAATCTTAAATTCTCTCGCCGCTGCTCGATTTCCATGTTCCTCCGCATAGCTGATGGCCTTCAGTTTAAACTGTGCTTCATAAGCGTGTCTCTTTGCCATTTTCAGGGTTGTTAAAACAACGATGTTCCACATAATGCACATACCTGTCCTTTTAGACAGGTATGTGCGATTGTCCGGTATATACGATCAACGCCCACACTTCACCCTTTAACGTTCTCATGGTGTTCTCTACTACGTCCTCCTTACAACACACAGGGCGCACTGCGCTATAGGGCGCGCTGTACTTTTTAAAGAAAATCTAAGACTTTTAAGTGCGCCTTATGGTCGTGAAAATACGGTATATATGTATATAATGCAGGGAAAAAACCGAACTGCTTTCCATCCATTTTCTTCTGCTTTATCCGGGGCCGGGTCACGGTGGCAGCAGCCTAAGCAGAGAAGCCCAGACCTTCCTCTCCCCAGTCACCTGCTTTAGCTTGTCTGGGGGAACACCAAGACGTTCCCAGGCAAGCCGAGAGATAATCTCTCCAGCGTGTCCTGGGTCTGCCCCGGGGTCTCCTCCCGGTGGGACATGCCTGGAACACCTCACCCAGGAGGTGCCCAGGAGCATCCTTGTCAGATGCCCGAACCACCTCAGCTGGCTCCTTTCGATGTGGAGGAGCAGCGAGTCTACTCTGAGCCCCTCCCGGATGGCTGAACTTCTCACTTTATCTCTAAGGGAGAGGCAAGCCACCCTTCGGAGGAAGCTCATTTCTGGCGCTTGTTTCCGCGATCTCGACCCCTATGGCACCTCCCGCGGGTGGTACGATAGGGGTAGGGCGCATTGTATGCCGGGCGGCAGCCAGGAGCGGATGCCCTGGCAGACTGATCCCTGGCTACTAAGACTGGCAATTGGGACATGGAGAAAGAGCCTGAGTTAGTGCATGAGGTTGAGAGGTACCAGCTAGATATAGTTTTTCTCACCTCTACGAATGGCTTGGGCTCTAGAACCAGTCTCCTGGAGAGGGGCTGGACTCTGTCTCAGTCTGAAGTAGCCCCTGGTGAAAGGCAGCGGGCTGGAGTGGGTATTCTAATATCCCCTTGGCTTGCTGCCTGTACGTTGGGGTTCTTCCCGGTGGATGAGAGGGTTTGTTCTCTGCGCCTTAGGGTTGGGGATCGGGTCCTGACTGTCATCTGCGCTTATGCGCCGAGTGGTAGTTCAGAGTACCCAGCCTTCTTAGAGTCCCTGGGTGGGGTGCTGGAAGGTGCTCCACCTGGAGACTCTGTTGTCCTGCTGGGAGACTTCAATGAACTTCAATTTTAAAGATTACTGGATAAAGTGGCTGTGTTGATGCTGTTTTTAACATTCAAACATACAAAACTATATGTTTGAATGTTAAAAACATTCAACCACAAAGTTCTTTCATCTAAACTTGCACTTTTGAGGAAGCTATTGTTAGAACAATTAGCTTATAAAGTGAGACTCAGAGAAAAGGCTCTGGTGTGAAGTGTATGGTTTTCAGGGTTTTTATCGTTAAGTCTGTTTCCCTGGGTCTTTTCCCATGTTGTAGTCATGTGTCTTATTTTGAAAGAACTATTTAAGCGTTAACATAGCGATCAGAGAGCATAAAGAAGCAGAGAGGAGGATGTTACTCTCAATGTTGTTGGCGCATTTCAGGAGGACGCTGCTAATAAAGTTACACAATTACACAGCTGAATTCGCGTTTATTATTATATTTACAAAATACCACAGTTTTCGTCTTTGTATCGTTTTATTTTGTTGTATTTATCTTAAAGGCCGGTCCCTGAAAATATTGTCTGAGTTGTCCCTGGTGCAAAAAAGGTTGGGGAATGCTGCCCTAAAAAATGTAGAGAAAGTCAGGATCTTTGGGCTTATGTCCGCTAGGCATATTTTTTGTTTGTTTGTTTTGTTGTACTGTACTGCTCCAAGACTGACCACTAGCTTTTTTTTCTCTCTCTTTTGGCTCTCAGCGAAGGCGGTCGCACTTTTCTCCTCTCCTGCCCTTATCTTCCCTGCTTAGCTTCTTATGTCCTTGTCTTCTCTTGTGTTTTTACTTACTTTTCCTTGGAACACTCTCTCACAGTCTGTTCTCTAAAACCTAAAAGATGAATTATGGATTTGATCAACTGGTCTCTGAATGCAATTGACACCCCTTCTCAACGAGAAGTCCGGGCTCGGGTGAGCCTGACTGCTGAAGATATCTACCTATTTGGAACCATGATAACAGGGTTCTTGCTGATCGGAGCTGGCTTATCGAAGAATTAAGGAAGCGGAACCGGCTGTTCAAACCCCCACAAGGCTGCCCGCTGGGATTGAAATGATGGGACGAGGCGTGAGTTTCTCAAAATGGGCTCATTGAGTGCAGCACGGAGAAGATCTTGGAGAACACACGGCTGCCGTCAATACTCAGAATAAGATCTCTGAGTGAAAAACTGGATTACATCTGGAGGGGCTAGCTCGAACAACACCTTTGAGCGCAAATTCGATTACATCTTGGGGAAGTGCACTGCGGTCGTTAGTTCTCAGAACTTGCTCTTTGACCACAAGAATGACAACATCACAGAATGTAAGTTTGGATAACATCATAGAAAGCTCACGGCTCTCCAACGGGAAATTGAGAGACTAGTGTTGGACTGTTAGAACAGCTTTGAAATTCATATGAGTTGTTCGCACTAAAGTAAAAACCACCATCACTTCATGCGGAGACCCCTTCGGCTCCAGCTGCAGCCTCAAGGCTGGAGCTGAACAAAACACCCTGATAACGACTGTGTTTAGACTGTTCCCCCCATTCCATGCAAGGCCACCTGGGTTGGCTGGAAGACTGTTTACTTAGCCTGGCAGGGCGAAGGACACTGTCTCAGCTGAACTCTGGACACACACACACACACACATACACTGATATGCACACACTCATCCCCCCTCCCTTTCCAAATGCCTTCGATGCTTGTGCCCTACCGGGGAAGATGGCAGTCGACTGGACCAGCGCAGACACACTGCAGGATCGGATGCGCTGTCTACAGCGGCTCTCTCTTACCCTTTACCCTCCCCTGTTGCTTGTCTTGTGTTTCTATGGTGTATTGATAGTCATGTGCTTTTTGTGCTGAGGTGTTTTTTCTGTTATCAAACTGTTCTCCCACTAGGAGCTCAGTCTGAGTGGAGTTTTTTTCTCCTCCTCTTACCTCATGTTATGTATTTTCGTTGTTTTTTTTTTTTCCTATCAGCCTACCTTTCTGACATGTCTCCTCAATGTGATGTTTGTGTAAAGTTGGTCAGAAGGTTCCTTTGTAAGTGCGCATGCGCCATTAGCGTGCTGCCTGCTGTAACCCTAATTTCCCTCGGGATTAATAAAGTATTCTGATATCTGAAACAACTTGTCAAGTGAGCACAGAGCAGAAGTACACAAGGGTGAAGGCTTATGAGAAGTGTTGGCACTGGGATCTGCAAAGTGTCATCTTAAGACTACTTGCAAGCAATTTATAAAGACCCACCCGGATGCCCTCCATGCTGTAAATATAAAGCATGTTCCAGACGACAGGCCTGCTCCCAGAGAAAATTATGTATTCAATCTGAATCAATGGTCAGGCTGCTACTTAGTACTGCTGTTAATATTTAATCAAGTACCATTTATATTGTCAGATAGACCCTATATAATATCCTTGCTCTTATACACAGCGACTTTACCATTTCTGGTTCGGGACCACTGTCTTCTAAAGGCTGGTAAATCTTCTGGTACAAAATGTGAAGAAGTAAATGTGATGCATTCAGCTATGAATGGAGCGGACAATGTACACTCCAATAGTGGATTTAGTGATCAGTGGTCATGACACTTTGCATGCTAATGATCAAGGAACTGACCTCACAGCCCATTGTTCATTCATTATGCAAAAATTATGCAAGTGTTTATAAGATTGGAGAAACCTGCAGTCAGCTGAGACTGAAGAAGTCTCTGGGATGAGTTACGAAACGTTTGTCCCACTGAAAACGCTACGTCCAGATGAACAGAATCAACTTCTGGGATTTCCTTACCTGGATGATTGAGCATGCATCTAGATATTACCCACAATTACTTAGGTACACGGGAACAAAGGGACAGCAAGTCAGTTTCTTACAGAGGAAGAAATAAACAAATAATTATACTGCAATTAATTTTAAGCAGTGTGTAATTATTCAGAAAAAGACGGAAAGATACGTCACATCTTTCTACATTTTATTTTTCATATGATTCAGTTAATCTTTTACATACTGCCTGGATAAAATGACGAAAATATATGACTTACAATAAAAATATTTTTACTGCAACATAACAAAAAAATGAAGGTTTGTGTCTTCATGGAGCAAAACACACTCACATCCTGTAAGAAAACAGACCACTGAAAACATTAAATATATTCTTACCCACGTGTAATTTTCCACATACTGCCTGTTTAAAATGACACAAATTTATGAATTTACTTTTTTTTACTGTAACATTAAAAATTGCAGCAACGGTTATGTCCTTCTGGAGCAAAACAGACTCACACAATATTGTAAGACAATAGAGCCCATTTAAAACACATTTCCTGTGAGTTACAACAGAAGTGGCGCAGCACTGCCACTGATAATTACCTCACAATGAACAGCCAAATAAACAGTAACAGGTCTGACAGTTTGACCCAGAAGGTGAACTCTTCTGACATTTTGCTTTTCTTGTGATCAGATGATGGGAGTAATGTTTGCTCTGCATGCTGTTTGTGGACACAGCCAGTGAAGTTAAACTCGCTAAACTTGTGTTGGGATAACTAACTCCATAAGCTAAGATTTTGTAATCGCGGCTCGATCACTTCACAACATTCATGATCTTCTCTTAAACTCTTTTTCTTTCCATCCTGTCTTGCAGCTCTATTGTCATCATCCTGTCCTGAGTATTGCCCTCTCTTTGAAAAAGGAAGAAGGGGCTCAGAATTGATGTAATCCTGCCCCCACCTTCAACCCAAGTATGTGTGGTAGTCACTGCTACCACACAAACATGTCCTGAACCACACTCACATACTTCTCTGTCACTTCTGACTTCATCATGCAGTACCACAGTGCCTCTTTTTGCACCCTTTCATGTTTTCACTAGATCTACAAAGACAGTGAAGCTCTGACTTTCTCAGGAAATTAAAGCTGAATTCTGTGAAGCCTGATCTCAAGCTTTTTAAGTTTGACGCAGCATCCAGAAGAACTTTTGTTCAGAACCCCCGTTTCTCCCACTGTGTTCAAATGAACCCTGTCAGGGTAATGTCCCATTGGTCTGCCACTTTTCTCACAGGAGGACACTTTGTGGGTCTTTTGATGGCTCAATAGACTTTTGTAATGGATGAAAGCCTTTCCACACTGATCACATACAAATGATTTAACTCCACAGTGGGTGCGCTGATGTGATTTTAAGCCAGTCATACGAGTAAAAGCCTTTCCACAGTCACCACATACAAATGATTTAACTCCAGAGTGGGTGCGCTGATGTGATTTTAAGCCAGTCATACGAGTAAAAGCCTTTCCACAGTCACCACATACAAATGATTTAACTCCAGAGTGGATGAGCTGATGCATTTTTAACCTACTAATCCCAGTAAAAGAATTTCCACACAGATAAGAGCTGAAAGGTTTAACTTCACTGTGGACGCCCTGATGTCTCTCTAAGTGATCTCTATCCTGAAAAGACTTTCCACACTGATCACAGACAAATGATTTACCGCCAACATGGATCATATAATGTCTCTTTAAGTCACCTTTCTGAGTAAAGGTCTTTCCACACTGATCACAGCTGAATGGTTTAACTTCACCGTGGATGAGCTGATGTGCTTTTAAGCGGTAATTCTTAATAAAAGACTTTCCGCACTCACCACAGGTGAATGGTTTCACACCGGTGTGGATCAGCTGATGTGCCTTTAAATGACCTTTCAGAGTATAGCTCTTTTCACACTGATCACAGCTGAATGGTTTCACACCGGTGTGGATCAGCTGATGTGATTTAAAGTAAGCTTTCCTAGTAAAAGACATCCCACACAGATCACAGTTGAAAGCTTTAAATTTCGTGTGGACGACTTGATGTTGTTTTAAGGTGCATCTCTGAGTAAAGGTCTTTCCACATTGATCACAGCTGAATGGTTTCACACCGGTGTGGATCAGCTGATGTGATTTTAAGTGACCTTTCTGAGTAAAAGACATCCCACACAGATCGCAGCTGAATGGTTTCACACCGGTGTGGATCAGCTGATGTGCTTTTAAGTTGGATCTCTGAGTAAAGGTCTTTCCACACTGATCACAGCTGAATGGTTTCAAACCGGTGTGGCTCAGCTGATGTGATTTCAAGTGAAAAATCTGAGTAAAGGTTTTTCCACACAGATCGCAGCTGAATGGTTTCACACCGGTGTGGATCAGCTGATGTGCTTTTAAGTTGGATCTCTGAGTAAAGGTCTTTCCACACTGATCACAGCTGAATGGTTTCAAACCGGTGTGGATCAGCTGATGTGATTTCGAGTGAAAAATCTGAGTAAAGGTTTTTCCACACTGATCACAGCTGAATGGTTTCACACCGGTGTGGATTAGCTGATGTTTTTTTAAGCTGCATCTTAGAGTAAAGGTTTTTCCACACTGATCACAACTGAATGGTTTCACACCGGTGTGGATCAGCTGATGTGATTTCAAGTGAAAAATCTGAGTAAAGGTTTTTCCACACTGATCACAGCTGAATGGTTTCACACCGGTGTGGATTAGCTCATGTTTTTTTAAGCTGCATCTTAGAGTAAAGGTTTTTCCACACTGATCACAACTGAATGGTTTCACACCGGTGTGGATTAGCTGATGTGTTTTTAAGCTGCATCTCTGAGTAAAGGTCTTCCCACACTGATCACAGCTGAATGGTTTAACTTCACTGTGGATCAGCTGATGTGTTTTTAAGCTCCATCTCAGAGCAAAGGTCTTCTCACACAGATCGCAGCTGAATGGTTTCTCTCCACTGTGGATCAGCTGATGTGTTTTTAAGTTCCATCTCTTAGTAAAGGTCTTCTCACACAGATCGCAGCTGAATGGTTTCTCTCCACTGTGGATGAGCTGATGTGTTTTTAAGTTGCTACTCCGAGTAAAGGTCTTTCCACACTGATCACAGCTCAAGCTTCTGTCCTCCCTGTTGGCGCGCTTGCGTCTTCTGGGCTGCTTCATAGCAGGAAAAGTCTTTTCCACAGGGATCGCCGCTGGCTCATCTTTACTTGCTGGTGCTGGATGTTTTTGGTTGATGTCATCCATGTGCTGAGGTTTGGGCCTGCTTTCACTTCTTTCTCCTGTAATGACAAAGAACCCAAACAGTGACATCAGGTCTATACCTTCAGCTCATCCACAAGTGCCCCCTCTTACCTCACAAAGATAAACAGTTTCACCATCTGCCAAACGTCTCAGGTGCCTGGGGACGCTATGCTGTGGTAAACATTTGAAGTGAGCTCATTTTGGCGATAAAAGTAGTAAAAGTTCAACATTGTGAATAAAATTTTGGCTTGTGTGACTTCAAAGTTTTTTAGTTTTTACTTTGTTCAAATTTGAAGAACATCACACTTACAATGTGCAGTTCAGGTTGTATGTGTGAGAGCTGTACAACCAAATCCACACTGACTCAGATTTCCCTCTGATTAACCACGAGGGTGACACAGTTATCAAAGTCTGCAGACACTGTCAGCTGCAATCAACACCTTTTATTATAATGCACAGGTGAGTTATAATGCATCTCCACTAGAAGATGGTCCCCTGTTATCTAGTTTTTCACAGGCAAGCGTGGGCGAGAGTCTACAGCTTTCTACCCCCCAAGGACACGTAGTCTAATGCCTTTATTTTTCAGGGCCATGTCCACTTAATACTACACTATACGGTTATATGGCATTTTAGTTAATATACAGCATAGAATTGAGGCACTTCAAATAATTTCATCTCAACACCTCCTTCCTGGAGATAAGGAGTCTCACTATCTGCCTAATGTCTCATGGTGCCTGGGAGTTTCAGTCCAACTCACTCACAATACCCATCTGTGTGTGGAATAACCTGTGAAATACATATTTGATGTTTTCCTATATGTAGAACCAAGTCACACAAAATGTACTATAGATATTACTAAAGTCATTTTGTCAAAACATATGATCAACACATAAAATAAAGAAATCTCCATCACAAGAGTTAGCAGCTTACACAAGAAAAGACGTCAGAAAGAATATGAAAGAAGAAAAGTGGATTTTTAATGAGGTCATGCTGAGCCTCTTGTCCCGATTGTTTTATGTTGGGCTGAGAACAAACAACCAATACTCAGATCAGGTCCAGTACACAACAATTATGTATTAAGCACATATGTGGGAGACGTACATGATACCACCCTCAGTGTAGTCTGGTAGATCTCATAGAGGAAGGACAAGAACTTCTTTATTTTATAGGGTTGTACACGCTAAAGATGCATGAGTAAGTTCCTTTTTACAACACTTAGAATGCCGTTTCGAGACCCTTTCACCCCCAGCTGTTTCCTGTTGATCGTTATGAGGCCCGTGATCGTGTATGCCACATCCTGAGTACATCCTGTTCTAACCGCCCCTGTGCAGGAACTTGTGCAGTTACAAGCAAAACACTTCTTTTAATGTGTTTTAGTTTAAATATTCTTTTGCTTCTTGACTGACTGACACTTACTGAAATTCTGCTACATGTATATTTCCCACAATATCCACAGACATCACCTTCATATGAACGGAAACAGAGAGTTTATCTCAAATGATAAAACATTAATGTACTGAGGCAGACAGAGAGGCTAAACAGAAGGCAGAAATCAAATCAAAGTGAGCTAAGAGAGAGAGACTCTGTAGAAAATGATGAAGTTAAGCAACCAGTGTAGTTATAACTGACTTACTCTGGATCTCCTCTCAGACTCAGGAGGGGGCGAGCGGGCCGGCTTTGTAGTTGGAGTCGGACCAGCAGAGACAATGGGCTCACTGACCTCCACTCCCCAAGTCAGTCACCACGAGGACAAGTTCTTTGTTTAGAGATGATTTAATCCAAGCTCACCAACAACATCATTCAGCTGTCCTCGTCAGAACTAATGAAATAAAAGCAGTTACATTTAGAAACGTCAGTGGTTTACAAAAACACATTTTTACCAAACTCAGCGAACAAGTGCGCATCCAGAAATAACTGTTTTATCTCGTTTGACATGGAAACTTAAAATTACAAAGACACACTGAACGCACCTTCCTACCAGCTGTAACCTAGCAGGAGAACGTACGTTCGTCTTCGCAGCTGCAACACATACCTCACAAAAAGCCGTTCATCAATTAGATTTAACACGACGCTTCTCCACAATACTTTGATGCGGGTTCTTCAAAAAGTGCCCATTTTTAAAATGGCGGAAAGACACAGCAAAGAGCACAGTACGCACACTCCTCCTTCTTTGTCTTCTTCTTCTTCTTTTTTTTTACAAACCTTTATTTAAACATCATTATACAAAATAGAATTAAACAGCACTATATTAAAGGTATTGCACAAGCTCGTGGGAAAAAAACATAAAAAGAGGGATGTCTTCCTAAACATTTGGATTTGTGAATATGAAATTTAACCATTAAGATTAACAAGTTAATCACACATCTGTTGTGGTTTTGGTGTTTGTGTAGACCATGTTTGTAAATAAGAGTCCATGCTAAAAAAGCTTGGCGATGAAATGCAGAGATTTATATAGGGATTTTATCAATATTAAAATTATAAGTAAGGACACCTTCCTTAGAAAACATGTACATAGGTATAGTATCCAAATGGATGTAGGATTTGTAATTATATTTTTTAACCAATTTATTTTGAATGTGTTATTTAGAGTGTTAAAATCTAACATATTAAGTCCTCCATTGACACAGGAGTTCATAAGAACTGTTTTTTAAATGTAGTGTGTCCTATTTTTCCAAATAAAGTTGAAAAGTAACTTATCAACCTCTTTTATGAGTTTATTATCAAGGTGCAATGCCAATGCAGCGTATGTAAGATGAGAGATACCTTCTGCTTTAGTTTTTAATACTCTGCCTTTTAATGATAAATCTCTTAAGAGCCACAGAGTAAATCTGTGTTTGAGTTTCACTAGAATTAGATAAGAAATTTGATCAATTCTTCTTTCCTGGTTTTTGGTTATTACAATACCGAAATAACGAACTTCTTGTTTTATTGGAAGGAACAATAGTTGGGCAATTAACTAAAACAGGTACAGGGACCTGTTTTGGGACAGCCTCGTCTTAAGGAGCGACTGCCTCTCTCTCTCCCTCCCTCTCCTGTTGCTACTTCAATCATGAAACTGATTAATGATCAGCTGATCGGCTTTTCTGTCGTGAGTCCGTCTCTCTTGTTTGTTTTTGGCCCACTTTGCACCAGAAGGAGGAAACCAGCGGCTGAACAACAGCAGTACGTTTAACCTTGAAAAGCTGTTGTTGGAATTTATTTAATATTACTTTCTACACCAGGATCTTTTTCTACGTAGCTGACGGCTGGTAGCTGTGCAGGGGCGGATCTAGCAAAGTTTAGCCAGGGGGGCCGATAGGGCATTAACCCTTTAAGACCTACCATAGAACCAAGTCCGCCAGGGCTTATATCATATTTTTACATGCTGTAGTGCCACTTTTTGGAGCATTTCAAGTTGATATACATTAATACAACCATTATAGCCCAAATTTTAATGCTATGTCTGCATTAAGTGCATAGTGATTACATAAATTGCAAAAAAGTGCAATAAACTACAAAAAAAGTGAAAATCGTTTTTGTTTTTTTTTAACATATATTTCTAGTTAGAGAAATTTAAGAGGTTTATCCCTCAAAACTGTAAATACAAAAAAGTTGCACAAAATAGTTTCCCACCATAGGAAATTTATTTTAAGTTTTTTGAAATACACCAAATTTTATATACTGCAGGAAAAGCGAAAATAAATATTATACTACAAATTTGCAAAAAAAAACCCCCAGCATATGCATCAAAATAAACTATTTCCAGCAGTGCAATATGAGTCCTAAGCATCCCAGAAACGACACAGAAAGTCATAAAGTCAAACATAACTTTTAAAAACACCAGTATAGGCTCATAAGGCGCTGATGGTAAAAAACTACATTTACAAAACTACGCAAAATGGCATCACTTCCGGTTTCTGGCAGGTCATGGTGGACATGCGATAGTTCACGCTGATGGACGTAGGAAGTGTTACAAACAGCTGATCGGAGCACTGTTAAGTGCTAGGAGGATTGCAGTGATTTATACATTGGGGAAACCAAACAACCTCTGGTGAAGCAGATGGCACAACACAGAAGAGCTACCTCGTCAGGCCAGGACTCTGCAGTCTATTCACACCTACAGGCCAGTGGACACTCTTTCAATGATGAGGATGTACACATCCTGGACAGGGAGGAACGCTGGTTTGAGCGCGGAGTCAAGGAGGCCATTTTCGTTCATTAGCGTTTCTTGTTGTTGTTGTTACTGTTTTAGTGCTTTTATAATTAAATGTGTACTTAAGAGATTTTAAAACTGTTTAGGACCCACAGACACTCAGAAAAAGCAGCTTACTTAATTTAAAGAAACAAATTATTTAAAGGACCACCAATGTGTCTGCAACTGGTCCTGTGCTGGCCCAGAACAGTTTCAGCTCTGGCCCCAGGTGTCAGCCTAATGTGTATCTTAATCGAGCCATGTAATAAAAACATGGGCCGGAACATAATTGTGCAAAAGTAACATGACGAAACTCTGTTCAGACAATGAATGGATGAATGATGAATGAATTCTTATATAACGCTTTTCTACTCTCCCAGGTTACTCAAAGTGCGCTATACAACATGCCACATTCACCCAATAACGCACTTTCTCTAAACTGAGTGCTTCCTAATTACATTCATACTCTTGACATGCAGACTGGAAGAGCCAAGAATCAAACCACTAATGTTTTGATCAGTAGGTGACCTGCTCTACAGCCACCCAGTGGCAAATATGAGTAAACCCTCACTAGGTTTTGGATAAAGTGTACACTCACAAACCTGTCAAACCTGCATTTGAAACGTTGGGCACAATAATGAAACACAAACATTAAATACATTCCTTAATGTTGTAGAACAAGAAAGGAAGAAGTTTAGTGAAAACAATTTAGTCATGTTCGTGTCAGATATGCTGTTTGCTGGAGAGTCAGGACCCAGTCGCAAGGCTTCCTTAATAGTGACAGTGAATTTATTTACAGTGAAAAACAGTTCCCACAAAACGTGATTTCCACATCGGTGAACATCGGTGATTGTTCCAGTTGAAGGTGCGGTGATCCTTCCCAAACACACTCTTCCCACTAAACATTACAATATAATACAGTACAATTTTTATTTATATAGCACATTTAAAAACACGAAAGAACACCAAAGTTCACAGTAATATGGAGAGTCAACATAAGTCAATAACAGGGTACAAATCGGGCAGTAGCACAGACAGGATAGAGACACTAACAAACCAGAAGAGTTAGATAAATACAAAATTGGCTAAGAAGACAACAACAGCAGTAAAATTAATAATAAAATAATACATTCAATAAAAGATTTAAAAGTTTAAAATTTAAAAAGTTTAAAAGGGTATTAACTGGTCGGGAAAGCCAAGTCAAATAGATATGCTTTCAATCTTGATTTAAAGGATTGGATAGAGTCCAAGGCTCGAATAGAAGCAGGGAGGCTATTCCAAAGGTTGGGTGCAGCTGAAGCAAAGGCACGATCGCCTCTGGTCTTCAGTCTGAACTTAGGTTGGGCCAGGAGTAATTGACCTGATGATCTTAATGCACGACAAGGAGTGTACAGATTGAGGAGGTCAGTGAGGTAGCTGTGCGCAATGTTATTCAGGATTTTAAAAGTGAGTAGCAAGATTTTAAACTCAATGCGATATTTGATTGGTAACCAGTGTAGATCAACAAGAGCCATAGTAATAGGGTCAAATTTTCTAGTTCCAGTAAGAAGGCGAGCTGCAGCATTCTGAACGAGTTGCAGCCTTCGAAGAGAGAAGCTTGGAGACCACAATAGAGAGAATTACAATAATCTAACCTGGAGGTCACAAAAGTGTGGATACGTTTTTCCAGGTCCCTGTGTGGTATATAATGCTTAGCTTTAGAAATCTGGCGCAGTTAAAAAAAAAAAAAAACTACAGATGATATTTGAGTCCGAATGGACCATGTTCAGCGTCTCCATTGCCGAAGCTGCTGCATTGAGCTGCGGCCGCAAGGTGGTTGGTGCCTGCCGTGGTGGTAATCCCTGAACCAAATGGTGGACACCAGAGGTGAAGGGAGCCACCAGGCTGAAGAAGGAGTCCTATCGGGCTTGGTTAGCCTGTGGGACTCCGGAGGCTGCCGACAGGTAATGAATGTTACAAATCCTACCATGTGAATTCATGGATTTTTTTTTCACATTCTGTCTCTCACAGTTGAAGTGTACCTCTGGTGCAAATTACTGACCTCTGTCATCATTTTAGGTGGGGGAACTTGCACAATCGGTGGCTGACTAAATACTTTTTTGCCCCACTGCATGGGATCACTACAGGTTTTCGCTTAGGCAGTGGTTGCCCTTCTCTCTTGAATCGACTGGAGCGTTCTTTTGGCGCCTTCCCACCTTTGACAAAATTCCAGCTGGGAAAGCAACATTTACTCAGGGCCTTCTTGATGTGATGTTCTTCTGCTTCCCTGACCTGTCTGTGGGGATGGTGTTCGCTCTGTGTTGTAGCGTCCTGATGACACCCAGTTTGTGCTCCAGTGGGTTATGAGAGTCAAACCTTAAATACTGATCCATACGTGTAGGTTTACGGTACACGTCAGATTTTAGATGTCGCCCATTACTGATGGAAATCTCACAGTCTAAGAAGGCTTTGATTAGTGGTCAAAGTGATTGTGTTTGGGCCTTAACTACTTTTCCCAGAATGCGCGCTTCTTTTGTGGTTCGGACTCCTTCTGACATTTCTTTGGAGGTGGAGGAACATCACAGTAATTGCTTAAAGGAGCTTCTTCGACATCTTTAAGAGTTCTAAACAAATATCTGTCCTCCTACTGAAAATCTTATGTACGCAAAAACGCGTTGCAACTTCTAAAACTCCTAAAATTTCCCCCCATTTCTTAACAACTACATGCCACGTTGCCATACCATTTTTTGATTGGTCGACATGGTACTTTTTTTGACCAATAGGAAAGGCTGGAGTTTTGGTGTTGTTTTTGCTCACAGGCTTTCGAGCGCTTTCCTTATAAAACGCTGTTCTTACCGTTTCTTCCTGCAGTAAATATAAACAACAGTAGTATTCATGAAGAAAACCAAACATTGCAGATATTTTTATCATAACTCTGGTTTTACGTGGCCAATCAACACAATTTAAAAACTGGTATAAAGTCCACACATTTTCCATCAGTTGTTCAGTCTGTCCTGCTCACATCTCCAATGGCTGTACACGTTGTCATTAACGTGGCTTCACTCCACATCAGCCGCTTTGCTCGCTAAAACACCGGTGTCGGCGGATGCTGTCATAGCCTGTCAACGACGTTGGTTAGCTGCGTATATACGAATGTGAATCGCATCATTGGCTGGACTTTGGGATAAGGTGGCATCGTTCTGATCCCATACGGGAGCAGCCAGTCACTGACTCACACTGCAAAATAGAATTGTTAAAGTATTAATTTTAATCTGTCCTCATGAACTGGAAAAATAAAAACAATCTTAATTCTAACCAATATAGAAATTATCTATTAGATTACATTAGTCTTGATACAGCCTCTGCCACCACATCAGATCAATTGCTCTGAGCTCGTTTGATCAGCTCCATCACCTAGTCGGGGTGGGGGGGTCATACTTTGGTCCCACCTTTGCTGTTGTGATTGGTGTAGGTGTAGGGACAGGCTTGGGGCGTCGGGGGGTTCCCCAGGAGCATCTTCCTTAGAGGGCTAGACCCGGGGTAGGGGTCATGGCCTATTAAGGGCTCTGTTGGCTCTTAGGTGACGGTTTCCTCGTGGCTGCGTGCAGCGGGGCTAGGGGAGGGTCTGTGCTGACGGACGTGGGTTACTGACCTGGTAGCCTGTCTGCCCCTGGGTGGGTCCGGGATGGGCATGAGGTTCTGGGGGCGCTCAGTCTCTGGGCTGGGGCCCTTGCCGGGCCTCAGGGCCTTGGGTCCTGGTTTGTGTGTTGCCGGGGTTGTGGGCGGGTGGGTGCATGGGGGCCCATCCCTGGCGCATGATGCCGCCGGTGTGTCGAGCCACCTGGGGGGCTCTTGGCCTATGACTTCCGGCTTGAGTGAACGCTGGCGCGTCTGGCTGCCGCTACTCACCGGTTCATTTTTCGATTATTTGGATTAATTGGATTATTTGGATTCAGATTTGAATGAACAGGGACATTCACACTCAGGACCAGATCGATCTCTGCCTGGGATTGAATTGCAACGCTTGTCCTCAACTTCTGTTATTTCAGCTGAATGTGTTCTCACGTCTTCTTCTCAGTAAGCGGCACTAGCTTAACTGTTTGAGCTATTTTAGCCTACCTGTTCGTTGCTCCGGCCGGCTCGGCTCCTTTTCCTCCACACAATCGAAGATGCGGACCAAGATGTTCCTGAGCTGGTCGGCACTATTTTGGATTCTCCTGACGCTCGTCTACCATCCTACGGCTGGACTGCTCTGCTATACAGCCGCTGAGCTCCTGCGCGTTCGCGGGCAGCTATCGCTCCCGTCGCCGGCGGAGCTTCACTACCACCCGGGCATCACTTTCCAGCCTCGCCAGAGATACATCCATCGCGGGTCCCGCAGGATTTTCCATAACTCCAATGGAACTAAATCGTTCTGGTCTGCTACTCGCCGCCCTCGCAGGAACCCTGATCGGGCTGTCAACCATCGATCTCTAGCCCACCTGCCCAGGGCGCCCACCGCGATTAGCAAAAAAGAAGATACTCCACTCAACTTCGGTCTTCTAAACATTCGTTCATTGACAAGTAAGGGACCTCTCATCCAAGACCTCCTATCTGACCGTAAGTTTGACTTTTTTTGCTTAACTGAAACCTGGCAACAACCTGATGACTTTTCTCAGCTAAACGAATCTGCTCCTCTGGGGTTTGTTTACTTTTCTAAACCCCGCTGCTCAGGTCGTGGGGGTGGTCTCGCGATCCTTTTTCGCCAGCACTTGAAAGTCCTGCCGGTTAATGTTGATACCTTTAGTTCTCTAGAGGTCCTTGCATGTGAGCTGACTGGACCCATTCCCACTATCATAGCTACTGTATACCGCCCCCCTAAACCTAACCCTGTCTTTCTCAGTGACTTTGCTAATCTACTAACCCATCTTTCATCTCTCTCCCTAAATGTGATCTTGGTGGGAGATTTCAACATTCACATGGACAATAATGACCTTCTGCTCACAAGAGACTTTTCCTCCTGTCTCGAAGGCTCTGAATTTAAACAATTTATCGACTTCCCCACTCACTCTAAAGGACACACCCTGGACTTGGTCTGCTGTTCTGGTCTTACTCCCTCGAATCTTTCTGCTACTGAAATCCCCATAACTGACCACTTCCTCCTTTCATTTAACCTCACTCTCTGCTGCTCTTCTACCAAGCCAACCCGTCTCATCTCGTTCCGCAACATCAAGAACATTGATATGGACATTCTCACTACCAGTTTGGACAATGTTCAGATTCCGGACTTCTATTCTACTCCTGATGATTTGTTGTTATATTATAATAATTGTCTACGCATTGTCCTTGATTCTCTGGCTCCTGTAAAAACCCACTCTGTTTCCTTCACTCGCTCTGCTCCCTGGTTTACCTCTGACCTCCGAGCTCTGAAGGCCACAGCTAGAGCGTAAATATAAGAAATCTGGTTTAACTGTTGATTCAGAAATCTATAAATACCATGTACTTCAGTATAAAGACACCATTAACAAGGCCAAACAAAGCTTCTACTCTGGTATTATCAGTTGTTATGAGGGTAATGCTAGGACTCTGTTTTCAGTTTTCAACAAACTAATTCAACCCCCCAACGCTTTACCACCGCACTTCTATTCCTCTGAAAAATTGCAACTCCTTGATGCTGTTCTGGACTACGAAAATCGATAACATCCACCAGCAACTCAGATCAAATGTTGTGTCTACGCCCTCTCCAGAACCTTTTCTCCTTTTTGAGCCGTTTTCCACTTTTCATCTTCCTGATTTATCTGATATTTCCGAGTTAATATGTAAATCAAAACCTGCCACATGTCATCTTGACCCCATGCCCACGGGGCTTGTGAAATCCTGCCTCTCTTCTTTACTCCCACTCATCTGTGCTATCATTCACTCTTCTCTCACCACCGGTATCGTTCCCTCCTTATTGAAGACTGCTCTAGTCACTCCTATACTGAAAAAACCTTCTTTAGATCCTAACAACTTTAACAACCTCCGTCCGATTTCCAATCTACCCTTCATTTCTAAGATACTCGAAAAAGTGGTTGCAGCTCAACTTCATTTACACCTGGTTAATAATAACATCTATGAGAGATTTCAATCTGGTTTTCGCTCATGTCACAGTACCGAAACTGCTCTACTTAAAGTCACTAACGATCTCTTAATCGGAGCTGACTCTGGTCTTCTCACCATTCTCGTCCTTTTAGATCTGAGCTCAGCCTTTGACACCATTTCTCACTCTGTCCTTCTAAGCAGACTTTCCTCTCTCGGCATCTCTGACATACCCCTCGCATCGTTTATTATTTAGTAACTATTGATATCTACTGCTAGCTAGTTTATTGTGATGGTGCTTTTTTTTTTTCTTATTATGTTGCTCTTTGTTGTTTGCTTTCTCCTCTGTTTTTTTTTCTCCATACAGGTGACCCAGGAGTTTGTTTGTTTTTTTGTTTGTTTGTTTTTTTCTCTCTTCCCCCCCTTCTCACCGTCTCTTCTCCCCTTTGGTTTTCTTTCTCTCCCTCTCTATCTTTCATTCTTTCCCCCTGTCCTATCCCACAGTCATGTCTGTCCCGTTTGTAGCAACTGAAAATAAAATAAATTCATAATTATAATAAAGGTCAATCAAATGGACCAATATGGCAAGGCCATGATGATCCACTTGGTAAAATAAATCCACTTGGCATCTTTCTTGGCCTTAAGACAACAATTCTGATGGCTATAGATCCAAACGGGACAAAAAAAAAGGAAAACAAAAACAAAAAAAACCACTCATTTAAGAATCATTACAAAAACACCATCATACATATTCGTGGTTTATTATGAGCACACACAATGAAATCACTTCCAGTGAAAACCCAAAGGTGTTACAGGTATTTCCACATCACAGTCCAAGTTTTTGTCATGTTTGTTAAAGCCTGACAACAACACCCTTGTTCCTCTCTGACAAGCTAAGGCTTGTCTAATAACATTATTAGACTTCTGTAGATAGAAGTTGAATGTTAAAAGATTCAAAATGTCAGAGCATATTACACAGGAGAGGTCTTACTTAGGAGAGTTGGCTGTTTGGTCACAGGATCAGTGTGGCCAACAAACCATCTGGAGCATCTCAGCTAGATTCTTCTCCTAAAGTGTTCACTTCACTTCTTACATAACTTAGCATAGCAATTTGACCACATACAGTTATTGAGAACATCTGATGTTGACTTTGTCTGTGTTTGCGTGTGTGTCTATTTTAGTTAAAGATTTTGCTTTGTGATTACAGCTTTGAATTTCTGTTTACTTTACATATATATATATATATATATATATGTAAAATATAAAATATTTTACATAAATATAAAATATTTATGTCCCTAACCCTTTGAGCCTATTTTTTGACAAATCAGCATAAAGCATACATTTTTCAGTAAAATCAATTAAACAACATAAAACATATCCAATCACCTGTGTTTCATTTAGGTCTACTTAAAAAAATATGATATACAAAAACTCTTTGTAGCACATCACAGCTTGATGATTCATCACTGTTTTAAAACTCTTTCATCTTAACTAAGATTAATTTTTTCTTCTGTTTTTTACAGTCAACAAAAAGGTCAAAGCTATTCAAAGCAAATTAACACCAAAGATATTTGTCTACAGGTTTGAATCTTCTAATAATGAATTATTCTCTTTTAAGACGTGAATGAAAACTTTGAATCTGCTCTACCAGTTGACTCAGGAACTTGTATTCTTCATCCTCCATCTCAGCTTGTTTCCGTTTCCTTTCTTCCACCTCTCTGTACATGGCATTTGTGTAGTATGTGCCAGCGTTTACTGCCACCATGTCATCAATCTTCTTCATCAGCTCCTCCACCTGCTTTCTGTCTTTGCTTTTGTTGTTGAAGACGTGGAGCCTGTTTCCACAGCTTTGGATGACTTGTCTGAGCTCTGGTTTGCTTTCACGTGCATACTTCTGTATGGTCATTTCCTGGTCTTCAAGATCATCTCCATGGGTGAACAGCACAATCATGTAATGTTGAGCCTTTGGACCAAACAGCTCCTGCAGGGCTTCCACAGAGTTTTTCTCCTCTTTCGTGAATCGACCGACTTGGAGCACCAGTAGAAAAACATGAGGACCTGGACTGGAGACTTCAACACATTTTATAATTTCCTTTTTGATCATCTCTGCAGATTTCTCAGTGTCCAGGATCCCTGGTGTGTCTATGACAGAAATATTTCTCCCTTCCCACTGTGCTTCAGCTATTTCACAGGTTTCAGTCACTGACTCTGAGCTGGAACGAGATTTGAAATGTTTTTTTCCCAGGATGGTGTTTCCAGAGGAACTCTTCCCCACACCAGTTTTTCCTATTATCACAATCCTCAAATCAGGACCTGAAACACAATTCACAGCTTCAATTTAACACATCTGAAACATCAAGTCCATAAGTTTCATGTATTTCAATGCATGAGCACATATTAACACATATTAAACAAAGCAGATTAAATATATATTTACCTGATTTAGATGAAGTCATAATTTATCTTCAGTTTGTTGTAACTACACAGGTGAGAGAGATGAGTGTTCAAGCTTCTGTTCAACACATTTTTTTATGTGTAGCTTCACAGTTGACACGCCCACAGTAGTTGCATAACAGGTTTAATCCGGTTGTTCAGTCTGACGCCACTAGCCGTGTCTGGGTCTAAACTCCGCTGCAGGTCCATATATCAAACGATCACTGTGGCATTACTGAGAGTTGAAAAACTGTCTAAAGTCTTTCATCTTTAATAAAATGATCAGCGTTCTGCTCTACCAGGTGTAACAATTGAGTTTAACATCCAGGCATCCATGAAAACGGAATTTATGACATTTAACGGAGTTAGAAGTTAGCAGGGAGTTAGCTCGCTAGCTTCTATCTAAATACAATATAGCATGTCCTGACTGCGGGGTTTTGGAAACAAATTAAAACGGACAGCTCTGTTATCACTTCCAGCATAAATGAAGACAGAAAACTAAACAGCAGTGACGTTTGTAGGGTTACTGAAGTTGGGCTAGCTGGTATATAATGATGTGCTACGTGACCGCTAGCGACACAGCTATGCTAGCATAATATAAACAAGCTAACTTTTTTTCCACTCGATAAAAGTTAACGTGAGTGTTCTCAGTGGTCAGAAACAAATGTAATCGCATGGCAGGATGCTGTAAAAGGACCAAACTTCAGCCAGGAGAACAACTGAGATAATCCATCCACAATACGAGGTCAGTCATTCATATACTGCTGCATGGGCTGGGCTGTAGTTATATCCTAAGGTTTTAAAAACTGAGCTTAAATAAATGATTAGTGGTAATAAAAGCCGAGGGAGGTCAACAGGGATCACTGACTGTTTTAGGAGCTTTTTGAGATCAAATAGAAGAAAATACATAACATTAAACATGTTAACAACACAAAAGCCATATTAAAGGCAGACTACTTTCGACCCGGAAGTAGGATTCGTCGCGTCATCACTGAATAACCGGATAGAAACAAAGACACGCACACCTTACAGACACCAAAGAGCCTGTTACAGGATTGTTAAAATAAAAGGAATTTAAGAGTAGCAAGGAAACATTTTCTATCTGATCATTTCAATCGTTTGGGGGGGGGTTGTTTGTTTGTTTGTTTGTGTATGTCAAAAAAGAATTGGTTAACTAAAAAGATCATTTCCACTATTTTCTTTGACAAGATTTCAAATTTTCTTTAAGAAGGAATTCTGGTTGTAGGTGGTACAAATGAAATCACATGCGCAGCAGAATTACAAACTAGCTACTAGGTGTACATTACAAGTTTGAGCTAAAAAAAACAAAAAAAAAAAAACATCCTGTACCCACAAATGCTTTGAATTCTCAATGGGGGACAGTATTATAGATGTGCAATGCTCTGTACAGGTTAGCAACTAGCCATGAAATAAATGTAAATTCTCCGTTCTCTTACACAGGACCCTCTTCCTGTATTTATTTTTATTGCTCCTGCCCCAGACACAACTGACCAATGAACATTATCTCGTGGTTTGTAGCAGCAGACTTTCATTCACCTTGATTTCTCTCAAAAGAAAGTGAAAAAAGCTAATCTAAGTTTACAAACTCATCAACTGATTCGGACCAAAGTAAATGATCTACAGATCTAAAAACACCCTAAGGTTAAACCTAACTCATCTTTCACTGTTCCACAAGAGTCAAATGTGTAGTTGGTTGGAATGGAGGCGGAGTCAACTCCATTTGCTCTCCCAGCCCAGTGCGCGCTCCCGACGTAGAGGGTTAACTACATTGGCACCATTATCATCAATGGAGCTCCAGTGGAGAGGGTGCAGTCCTTCAAGTATCTTGGTGTCCACATCTCCTCAGACCTGACATGGTCTGCCCACATTCAGGTCCAGACCAAAAAGGTTAGGCAGCGCCTGTATCACCTACGACAACTGAGGAAGTTCAGGGTCTCTCCAAAGATCCTCAGGATTTTCTATACAGGCGCTGTGGAGAGCATCCTCACACAGAACATGACATCGTGGTTTGGGAACAGCTGTGTGAAGGACCAAAAAGCTCTCCAGAGAGTGATCCGTACAGCAGAACGCTGCTGCAGGATTGCTCTCCCCCCGCTTCAGGACACCTACACCAGGAGATGCCGGACTAGAGCAGCGCAGATACTGAAGGACCCGTCCCATCCTGGCAACAAACTGTTCCAACTTCTGCAATCTGGTAGAAGGTTCCGCATCTTCCGGGCAAGGACAGAGAGACTCAAGAGGAGCTTCTATCCCCAAGCCATCCGTGCCCTAAACACACACACCCGCCCTCTCACATCATCTATAATTGACTGAGACAGGACTCTTCCAGACACTAAACCAAGGCACAATGTACATTTCAATTCCTTTAATTTTAAATATGTTTATATTGTCTATCCTGTAAAATAGTCAGATGTCTATTCATATTAATGTACAGAATTCACCTGCTTGCTGCTACTACTGCACATTCACCCAGTGTATATACTATATATATATATATATATATATATAATGTTCTTCCTCTACACCCCCCCCAAATTTTTGCACATGTCGAGGAGCGTGTCAGGCTACATTTCACTGTGTGTTATACTTCTATAACTATGCATGTGACAAATAAAGAACCTTGAACCTTGAACCTTGAACAAAACCTCTATTGTAGACCCATTTAACAGCTCATTTGGAAGTACTGACATCTGCTGGTCATTCGATGTGCAGCAGCCATGCTGCGATTATACTTGTGGGTTACATACGAGTGGATATGTAAACACAGTAGCGGTTTTTGATATGAGCGACATGGGCGGTTACCCAGCGCGGCATCGTGATGAGATCGGCATCATGGGATCGGCAAAAAAAAAAACGTTGCTCGCTCCCATGTTGCTCTGACATCATGCCAGCGCATTTTGGGGATTGCATCGGGGACCGATCGGTTTTCTATTAGCTATTTGCGAGGAGTAAAGGCGCCCACCATATGCGAGGTGCACCTGCTGCTTGCCAGACAGAAAGGTGGGAGCGGGACGGCAGGAGATTCTCTGGCTGGCTGAAGCAGCATCTAATAAACAACTTCCAAAATAAAACAAAAGGAAAAATAAACAACAAACTAGGGCTGTCAACGTTAATGCCATCATCACGATTAACGCGATTAAAAATTTTAACACAATTTGGAGCGCAGGAGGACTCAAAAAGCCTGAAATGTCTCTGTCAGCGCATTTCGGGCAGTTTGTCCAAAGTTTATCGACTCTGTGCTCCAGATGAAGATGAATGCATTAAAAATGTAAATTGCGTTAATTGTGATAATGGCGTCAACCCATTAACGTTGACAGCCCTACAACAAACACAAAAACTGAAGACATTTTGATATAGACTTATAATTTGCACCGATGTGTTTTCTAAATTCATTCACACATATACAAAAAGTGAGCGTGAGGGCCCTCGGTGCGCCTGCTTACTGCTGCTGCTGTGCTGAAGTCTCACACACAACCAGTCAAAAGGGGAGGGGGTGGGCTGCTTCCAAATAGTGCACTTATTTTTCCTGGGTTGTGTAAAAATCCTAGAAAAAAACCTATACAAGGTGTAGGTCTATTAGTCTGTTAGTTTATGTTGTGGGGTTGGGTGTTGAGACTGGAGTGCAAAATTACTGATGGAAGATGACAGGAAAAGGTCAAAGCCATCAGGTCCTCAGTTTAGAAAAAGAAAGAGAAAAGAAGAGGAGAAACAAGCAAATGATACAGGTAAGCAGATGTGTCTTTGGATAATGGCGGGTATTATGTGTGCTGAAACAAGTTAACCTTCATTAGTAGGGATTGGAAAAACCTCTGTTTACATTTGTTAGCCACTTGGCTGCAATGGTAAACAGCAGACAGACAGTAGACACTGATGTGGCTTATTTAATCTTTTGGACTGTGTTCAGCACAATATTAATTGGAATTAATTGTATTGTTGATTTCTCTGCTATTCTCAATGTATGATGAATTATCATGGCTGTTTGTTAGCCATTTGCATATTTCTCTTTCTCTCTCACTATATAAAATTTGTCCCAATACGTGAGTGGGGCACAGAAAGGGATTGGCAAGAATACCAGAGGTGCAAAACACCGGCTACTGGTAGACCGAGCCGTTTCCCTAGACTGTAAGACCAGACTGACCAACCTGTGCACTGCCTGGATTGATTACAAGAAGGCCTGTGACTCAATGCCCCACAGCTGGATCCTGGACTACCTAGACCTATACAAGATCAACAGGACCCTAAAAGCCATCAATTCAATTCAACTCAATTCGGATGTGGCGTACAACACTAGAGGCCAAACTCAAGCCCATAGCACAAGTCACCATCAAGTGATCTACCAAGGAGATGCACTGCTGTTCTGCATAGGCCTGAACCCCCTCACTGACAGCATTTACAAGACTGGCTACGGATACCAACTAGGGAACAGAGCAGTTGTCAGCCACCTCCTGTACATGGATGACATCAAGCTGTATGCCAAGAGAGAACGAGACATCAATTCACTGATATACACTGTGAGTGTTAATGACATCTGAAATAGAAGGAAGTTGCCCATGTTATACGGAAGCGAGTTTCATCTTCAGTGTGCTGTAAATGATGTGTTTATTTTTGCTCAATTTCAGTATACAGAACCGGTACAGTTGTCCACTTTAATTTCAACCAGACAAGAGTGTGGTTTGCTTTAAATACAGTTGAATATTGCTGTAAATTCACTGTAAATTACAGTGGCTTTTCAATTGCTTGAGCAAGAGCAAGTGTGTACTTTTGTTGTACTTTTATAGGAAATGAATCATGTGCAGAGCAGATTAAATATTTTGCGTACCTGGTAAAAATAAAGCCATATTTTATGGTCACCATTGTTACTGCAAAGGTTAAAACAAAGGCATGTTTTTTTTCTCTCTTACAGCTGACACAGCTGTAGGTTTTGCATAACATTTTCACACAGTCTGTGGTTTCTTGCCCTCAGTTTCATGACAGTAAAATATACTTCTAATTTTTATTTTTATCAGTAAAATGTGTTATTTTTTTAAAACTTCTCATATTTAAAAGAAGCATATGTTCTCAGCTTCAGTGTGTTTGTTTTCATTATCAATAAAAAATTATCAAAATATTCTCCTGGGAGCTCCGTGACTGGAAAGAGTTCAGCTCAGGTCATACCAGGAGATGATCCACAGCATGCAGGAATGAAGTTGGACGACTGTTTAGCTACAGGTGTGCTGTTTCTGAGAAACAGTGATCAGGATGATCCAAGAACAGCATCAGTTATGTAATGAATGTTTCTCTGTGTAAAGATATAAATATATACGAACATGAACTAGAGTTATAAAGTACATGTTTGTTTTTCATTTTCATTTTCTTTTTTAAGTTGTTCTTTGGATTTTTGTTAAATAATATAATTGCAGTTCTTAACATTCACATTTTAACAAACAGAATCAGCTTAATGCTGAAATCAATCAAAGTAAGCTCCTCAGGAAACTCCATCCACACAGATATTTTCATCCATTTTCTAATTGACAGAAAACGGTATTTTTGCACCAACAGAGTGATTTCCAAAGAGCTACTAACTGAAAGCATGGCATATATGTGCATGATCCAGGTGTCCTGAAAAAATGAGGAAATTGGACAAGTGGAAGGACAAAAGGAGAAATGTAGGTCTAAAATCTGCTTGCAGCAGACGAACATCTAAAATTTGTGTCCTTAAGAAATATTATTATTATTTTCATTTTAATAAGATCTCCTCTCTAACTTTTTCTTATGGCTGTTTATGTGTATATTTTGTGTCCTTGTTTTAATCAGTTCTACTTTTATTTTGAAACATCTGTTCTCATACAAATAAATAATGTGTTATTATTAAATATGCTTCATAACATAAACATATTTATGTTTATGTTATTAAACATATTTAGGTTTATGTTAACCCCCTGCAATGGCACTGCCCCCCCCCCACTTTGGGAACCTCTGTGCTAACCAATAAATATCTATTTATAGGATTTTTATACACTCAGATTCTTTCACTAGCTGCTCACTAACACTATCAGTAGCAGCGCAATCAGTTTTCAGGACAAAAGACAAAAGTCTTTCTCCATTGATTGAAGAACAAAACAGAAAAATCTTTGGACCCTTGAGAATCTAGAGTCTTATTTTTATAGATAAGTTAACGGAATTTAAACAAAGGTCTGGCAGATGGATCTGCACCACCGTGACCACCAGAGGGAGCTGTTGTGAGATCCCACACAGATAAACATTACATCAAACTGTCCTGTCAGTAAAAACAACACTGGAACACCTTACCAATTATAAAGCAGCATGCTCAATTTCCCACTTTTTAAGGATTTTCTTCCCAACTTTTTTTCAGAAACAGTGCAAAACAAATACCAATAGCTGATGCATTATTGTCCCTCTCACGGTCTTATTTCTAACCCTGTTCAGTCTAAATGAAATTAATAACATCTTCAGCTCGGCCTCCTTTCTTTTTGTCTTTCTCAGCTTTCTCACCCTGTTTCTTACTCTGTTTTCTGCATTATTCATTCGCTTATTACCCACCAGTCTACCGTTGTTTACAGTGCTGTCGACCGCTGTCTTTTTCTTCTTTTTTTTTCACTTAAATGAGCTCGGACAAGAAAGCCTAATTTCTGCTGTTCAATACTGAAGAAATTTAAACTTTTTAAAATTGTGCAAATTTACAGAATATTGCAGAATATTTTTAAGGTTATCTGCTATAAAAAGCCTATAGATAGACTTTAAAGTTCTGATGCTGGTCTATGAAGCTCTGAATGGTTTAAGACCAAAATACATCAGTGACCTCCTGACCCAGTATGAACCTTCCAGATCCCTCAGGTCATCTGGATCCGGTCTTTTATCAGTTCCCAGAGTCAGAACCAGACACAGAGAAGATGCATTAAGCTTTTATGCTCCTTATATCTGGAACAAACTCCCAGAAAGCCTCAGATCAGCTGAAACACTCAGTTTATTTAAATCCAGGTTGAAGACTCACCTGTTCTCAGCTGCATTTGAATAAAGCACCAAATCCACACTTTAAGCTTAAATTTCAAAACTAACATTTTAACTACTGATTTTATCTGTTTTGATTTTATATACTGTTTTGTTTGTTTGTTTGTTAATTAGTTAGTTCGTTTGTTTGCTTGTTTTAATCAATTTTAAATCATGCTTTTTATTTGTTTTTGTTTCTAATGTCTCTGTAAAGCACTTTGAATCACCTTGTTGTTGAATTGTGCTATACAAATAAACTTGCCTTGCCTTGCCTAGTAAAGGAGCAGTTATATTTTTTGGTACCTTAATTATGGATTCTTTAACAACAGGTTCTGACAGTGAAAACTGTGTTTAAACACATCTCAGCATTTAAGATTAGTTAGTATTAATCTCTTTTCCACAGCAAAGCACTATACAAATACAGGCCATTTACCATTTCAGTATCTCTTTTGTCTTGTCTCCCTTCCCTCACCCAGTCACAGCAGATGCCTGGTTCTGCCAGAGGTTCTTCCTGTACAGAAAAACTTTTTTTCCCCCACTATCCCCAAGAGCTTGCTCACAAGGGGTTGTCTGATTGTAGAGGTTTTCTCTGTATATTTGTATTACTGAATTGAATTGCACTGAATTGTACTAGATGGATTACAAAAAGCTCAAACATGACATGCTGACATTACATTTGAAAAATTCTTTAAGAAATTGGCCTCCAACCTATTAAATCTGTGCAAATATAGCATGAGTTGCTTTTAACTGTTAGATATTAGTCATTATTCATGGGAACTTTGCAATTAGGGTGTACACAAACGGATGTTGATAGAATACTTTAATTAGACTGGGTCAGTCAACTTCACAAGACAAAAAAATTAAATGTACATAATATATTTAAAGAATTCTTAAGTGAAAACACTAAGCTGTCTGAGGAGCAAAGAACAATTAAACAGCGAAAAACAAACAATGACAGCTTTGCTAACTAAAATGTTTCCACAGAACTAATTGCTTTGTCATCTGACAACATTTCTTTAAGACCTTTATTGTTTGCGGTTTATTATAAACTGTTTGGTGCACGCATCAATGAAAGTCTTTTCAGTGTAAACCCACAGGTGTGGTTACACAACACCCTTTTTGCATGTCATTGCATATTTTATTACTGAGCAACAGAAGGGTAGGGTTGGTTAAAATTTTCAGAGCAGCTCTGACTCAAAAGAAATGACTATTTAGATGCTAGGTAATTGTGTCCAACAAAAACATCCAGAATATGTCCCCATGTTCTTCCTTTTGATTCAAAGTGAAATTGCTATGTCACCTTCTGCATTTTTAAAAATACAAACTCCTCTTTTCTAAACATAGCTTTGATCATGATCATACCCCTCTTACCCTTGTTTTTGTATATCATTTTGTTAATAGAAAGGAGACTGGAGTGGAGGTGGTTGTTGGGGAAACAAAATCAAACAATGAACTTTTCTTGATTCATACATTTCCATAGAACTTGCTTTCTCGTTAAGCAACATTGCATGAGAAAAGGAGTTAATCATAACAAACCATGTTTAATACTTGTGGTTATTCCAAGGTAATTACCACAAGTGTATTTGAAAGCATTTTAGTGGAAATGCAGAGGTGTTACAGGCATTTCTACAATGCAATCCAACTTTCTGTCATATCTTTCCAAAACTGATGACAACACCCTTCTTTCTCTCTGAGAAGTTGTACACGCTCATGACATTTAGAGTAGGGTTGGGTAACTTGTTAAAAGTTCATTGTCTATTATTTAGGGGGGTTAGCTGTTTAGTCACAAGCTCATTGTGACTAACAAAGCATTAAGAACATCTCAGGTACAGTCTTCACTTTAACAAAACAGTGACAGGTGTGGCAGCCACTTTTTTGATAACTTAAGCAGGGATCTAAAGAAGTTACACTTTTTGTTATTCAATTCAATTTTATTTATACACCCCTTAATACAGTTCTTTAAATTTGTAAAATATGAATTTCATTTTTTGAACCAAAGTAAGTTATACATTTATTTCTCATGAGATAGGCAGTATCTCATGAGAAATTTCAAATATAATCATGTTCTTTAGGTCCCTCCAAAGACTGAAATATTGGTGTGGGGTGTGCTTGTATAGGTTTGGGAGGAACTGACAATTGTTTTCTGGTGGAAGTGCTGCCTGAAGCCTTTGTTGCAGCAAAGAATGGTAGAGCCCACATGCGAGTTTATAAGATTACAACACTCTTATAACCTTTCTATAGGTTAATTCCAGAAGCTGGGTAAGCTGTACTGTATAGATAGGTCAGATGCGCATGGCCCTCGTGACCTGAGCCTGTCCCTCAAAGCAGAAGATGTGGTGGACCCTGGGGGACAATTCCTTACTCTCCAACTCATAGAGTAAGGAATTGAAAGAGGAGGTGAGCAAACGGACAAAAAGAGCCAATCTGTCTGAATCACAGCAAGAGGATTTTGGGAGGACTGTCCTGGTTCAGCATTGTATTTATATTGGCAACGAAGCTCCAGTTAGGGAAAGGCATCTTTCCTTGCTGCCTTTAATCTAGAAAAGAAATAAAACTTTCTTTGTGGGTATGAGTGAAACGGAAGTCATCTGAGAAAGTTGTAGTCCATGGGCAACCATCATCTTGGTGAGGATGAAGGATGGCAGTTGGAGGTTTTGTAGTGTAGATTACAGGAAACCGAATAGTTTGATGCACAAGGATGTTTTTCCCTTACCCAAAATAGAAGAGACACTGATCAGCTTTACCCGAGCACAATGGTTTCATCTCTGGTCTGAGTCAGTTAAATGTGCTACAACCTTTGCCATTTTTACTGGGCTTTTTTCAAATTACAGCAGATTATTTTTAATTTTGTTATGTACGAAACCTTTTAAGATATTATCCTTAACACATTACACATGGTGTCACATAAAAGCTTATATGTTTGTTTCAGTCTTATTGGACTAAAAGAAAGAGTTGGATGAGGCTCTTGTTTATATGCTGGTGAATAACAAACCAGACTTTTTCCATTGTGGATGATCGGGGCTTCAAAGAGATTGCGGGAAAGTTAGACACCACTCTGCCATTTAGACAGGTTTCTGAAGAACATGGTACAAGAAATGTAAGAGGAGGAGAAGACCAAGACTCCACTGCAGAGTGTGTAAGGAGTGAGCTTGACTTGTGATATCTGGACCTCTATAAATATCATACATATGTTACAGTTACTTGTCATTATATGCTTGACAATACAAAGCTGGCCTTGGTACTTTTAGGAATGATGCAAGTTACCTCAAGAACACACTGATGAAACCATCGCAGCTGCTAACAGGCGTCTGATAGTGGAGTGAGGCATCGAGGGAAAGATTATATGCCTTGTGACTGATGCTGGGGCAGTCAAGATTTAACACCACTGGTTTCTGCAGTCAAGACGGCAGATTATTAATATACAGGAGAAAATGAGTTAAGAAAAACGTATTCAAATTGAAACCTTTCCAAGCAGATTGTTGTTATGTTACTCAGTCCTTTACCTTTGGAAAAGTCTTGATGAGCAAGCTACAATGTATTGAACACACAGGAATTCCACAGCAGATGCCACTGTTGAGTACTAGTGATTGATGACAGATCCTCTAAGCACTCAAAGCACTTGCCTCGTTCACCCTTTCTGTCTAACATTTACACTCAGAGAATAACTCAGGGTGAGTATCTTGCCTAAGGATAGGCTATATGAGACTGGAGTAGCCAGGCCTTAAATTACCAACCTTTCAATTAGCAGATGATCTTCTTGACCACCTGAGCTACAGCCACCTCAGTGTAATGTGAAAAGAACAGAAGTAAAGTAAGTAAAGTAAAATTTTATTTCTATAGAACCTTTTAAGATAAAAATCACAAAGTACTTCACAAAAACTAAAACAGAAAAGCATAAACCAACCACAAGCTAGTTTAAAAAGATGAGTCTGGGGGCCACAGTTACAAACGCTCTATCGCCTTTCATTTTCAGCCTCGTATGTTGGGCGACCAGCAAGCCCTGATCACATGACCTCAGGGACCTGCTGGGGATGTACTGATGTAAAAGACCTCTGATATAGGTTGGTGCTTGTCCATGCAGAGCCCTGAATGTCAAAGTCAAAATCTGGAAGTGGATTCTGAATTTTATGGGGAGCCAGTGCAACTGGATAAGCAGGAGTGTAAGGTGGGAGTATTTAGAAGACTTGGTCAGAAGCTTTGCGGCAGCATTCTGAACAACTTGCAAATGATCCACAGAGGCTTTACTTAAACAAGTGACTAAAGAATTACAATAATCCAAACGAGATGAGACAAATGCATGGACGGCCATTTCTAAGTCTGAGCGTGAAACAATGGGATTCAGCTTAGCAATATTTTTATAGAAGCGCCAAACAGAAAGACTAAGAAGCAGGCAGACTTTTGCTAACTAAACTGTTTCCACAGCAACACGTTCTCACTCCCAAAACATAACATTTTACGCTGGGTGACAAATCGTCAACATATTACGTTTTCGGCTACCCACCACGTTCCTAAATGACGACCTCGGAAAAATGAGGAAATATGCAAACCGTATGGACTGAACCTACACATGTTCGCTCTTTTTCTTCAAATCGCTTACAGGATTATAATACAGGGCTGGAACGTCTATTACCACGAGACCGTCATTGCACTGGATTTCAGCCATAACCTGCTGCGTACCATAAGAATGCCGAAGGTCTCCTTTCGCGTTCCTCAGGGACGCCGCGGGACGTGACAAAACGTCGGCATGTTACGCCTCGGGAGTGAGAACGGGCTGTCCACAGAACTAATTGCTTTGTCATCTGACAACATTTCTTTAAAATAATATTTTGTTTTCAAGAAATTGAAAGTTACAGCAGACCTTTATTGTTTGCCGTTTATTATAAACTAATTGCATTAGTTCAATAACCCAGCAAAGACTGAAGACCAGCCATTGCCTTAAATAATGGTGGTAACAACTGAATCAGGATTAGGTGAGTTAATTACCTCCAGGTGTGTGGAGCCGAGAGCAGGAACCAGGGGAGAGTCCCACCCCTGATTACAGGCAAAACAAAAACACAGAGAGTAGACAGGAGAGACAAAAAACTAAAGAGGAAAAAAAAGAGAAAAAAAAACAGAGGTAGCATACTGAGACTGAGAACTGAGGGACGATGACATATATAGATTAGATTAAAGGTGCTTCCCTGATTTAGTTGGAACCATAATTTGTCTTAAATGCCTTCACTTCACAACTGAGAAAGAGAGAAAAGCTTCTGTTTATCAGATTGTTTATTTATAGCTCTACAATTGACACACCTCCAGTTTTTGAATAACAGGTTCATATAACACAGTCAGAGAGCAGCACAGCCTGCAGACACCACACAGTTGTTTTGGATCTTGGATCTTTTGGACATACTTTTTACTTTTTGGTCAAAAAGTAAGTACTGCCAGTGTATTCTGTTCAATGCTGAGGTAGCTCTGTATTACTGAAAGATCAAGGAATTCAGGGATAGTCGTAAAATATTAGAAACTTGTAATTGTGTGTAATCTGCAATTGAAAAATATTATCCTTTTTTTTTTAAACACAGACTACATTTTTCATCCTGGAAAATGAAAAAATATGAAGACATTCCTAACTTAAATCTTTGGGAAAGACTTTTCTGAATGAAATATTCAAGACAGCGAAAAAATTAAGAAGTGAATATTAATACATGATACAATGATACAAGTTGTATGTAGCAGAAATGTGATGAATTTGATATAAGCACACTTGACTATATGTGGGCAGTTAATTATAAGTGATTATCCAAGAATAACACATGACATGTATTTATTGGTAACAGAGCATAGATCGTCACCCAAACATTGAGAAGTCTTCAGACTAAGAGTTGACAGACTCTGAACAAAAAGAAAACCAGGTTGAGTCGTGCACCATGGATTCTAGAGTAAAGGCTAAAAAAGATTATTTTGAAAGCTTGGGAAAAAAGAACAACAGGTAAATGTGGAAATTGTTAAACTGCAATCAAATAACTGCTTAATCGCAATCAAGCATTAAATTGGTTTTATGATATTATTATTACATGATTACATAAAAGCAAACAGTTTCTGGATCCATTAATGAGGTTCAACTCTTTTATTGTAGTTGTGCAAATCCTGAATCCAAAGAGAAAACAAAGAGAAAAGGTAAGATAATTGTCTGTTTTCAAATTGTTTGATGCCAAGGCCAGAGATGGCCGATTACTTTTTTCAAGTAACGAGTAAAGTAAGCGATTACTATTGCAAAAACAGTAATTAGATTACCGTTACTTTCCCGTAGGAACGCTGCGTTACTGCGTTACTAAAACCGTGATTTTTTTGCCAGAATGTCTCATGACAGTGACGTAAGCAAGTGCGACGTTCGTGACAACAGCTGTGTGCAGATCAACAATGGATCATATATCGATTGCGGGAGACAGTATGAGCGTGCAGCGTTTAAAGCGTGGAAGTACTGACCTTACTTTGAGTTTGATTCCATAAAAAGGGACAAAAACATTAGTGTCCGCTGTGCGTGGGAAGAAAACTTCTTTTTACAGCGAAAAAAACCCCCCTAAACAAGCACGGAGTGCGCAACGACGTAATGGGACATTCACAGAGAAACTCGCGGCTTCTTCCACTGACCGCTGCGGCACACCTGCACCAGGGTAAACCTCCGCCTACCCTACTCCTGTTTTACAGGTGAAAATAGAGCAACAGGACCGCTGAGTCTTTGACTTTTTTTATTTTCTGCTGTGTTTTACTTGCATCTATTTGAAAGAGTGAATGTAAACACACAAAAAAAATATATTTTATGTGCTGGAATGTGCAGAAAATAGGTTTAAATATTAAACAAATTTCTTCCAGTCATAGAATGGTGCATATAATTACATTTTTGCTTGATGCATAAAGTTAAAAAATTAAAACTAATAAAACAAATTTTAAAAAGAGACTTTTCCATTTGACTACATTTTGTATGATGGATTATGCAGAAAAAGTAGAATTGGGCTGAAAGATCTATCGCTTTATCACCTATTCAGGTTGGAAATCGTGTTTTTAAAAAGTAACTAAGTAGTTAATTACTTTTGAAAATAAGTAATCAGTAAAGTAACAGGATTACTTTTGGGGGGAAGTAATCAGTAATTAGTTACTGATTACTTTTTTCAAGTAACTTGACCAACACTGGCCAAGGCACATCAAAGATATAACCTGGTATAGATATTGTCACTGTTGTGTTTTTGATGTTAATAAACATGAAATCATAAAGTGGATTAGGATAAACTGGGTGGTATAGTAATACATGAACATGTGTACACGGATATATTGGTGCAATGTCTGACAGTGTTTCATCAGAACTAGAAAAGGCTAATCTAGCAATCTAACAAGGACAGTTTGACATCTGGCGTGTGTGTGTGTGTGTGTGTGTGTGTGTGTGTGTGTGTGTGTGTGTGTGTGTGTGTGTGTGTGGTCATAGAGGGCACGTCTTCACCTGAAGTTGGACAGGAGCAGTCAAAATATCAGAGCGAGACAACTGAGAAACCTTCAGAAGAAACGACAAACAACCCAAAACAAACAGAACAGCAGGTTGAGTCCTGCACCGACGTTCAAGACTCAAACACAGAGAACAAACTGCCAGAAGACAAACAACTAGAACAAAAGAACAAGAGGTAACAGTGAAAAAGGAGAATTGTGGATTCAGGAGTGAACTTTGTATCAAAGGAATATTAAAGACAACATTTATTTAATGCTGTACATTCATACATGCACAATTCTTTGTCAGTTTAACCTTTCTGTTGCAATTTTTCAGAGCAATTCAATGATCATTTTTATTTGATCACATCAATGATAACCTGAATACACACACGCAGGTTTTGCATCAGTTAATAAGGCTCAAATCTTACATTGTAGATCTGCTGAAAACCCTGAGTTACAAAATCAAACAGACACTAAAGGTAAGCTACAACCTTCTACAACAGTTTATAACTATATTATTAGATTATTAGCTAGGACTGTGTGTGTGTGTGTGTGTGTGTGTGTGTGTGTGTGTGTGTGTGTGTGTGTGTGTGTGTGTGTGTGTGTGGAGTTAAGGATAATCATTTAATTCAAAGAGGAAGAAAGAGATGAAATGGAAAGTTAACAAAATCTGTGATTTGGATATTTTAAATTAGCAAGTTAACATTTGTTTTTATCACAGGGTAAATAGATATATGAAAGGTTTCTTCCTGTTAAAAGGGAGTTTTTCATTCCCACTGTTGCCAAAGTGATTGTTAATAGGGAATCATATCCTTTGGGGGATTTTCTCTCTTTTTTTGTATTGTTGTTGGATTTTTACCTTACAAAATAAAACTTATTGAGGCAACATATGTGATTTGTTGCTATATAAATAAGATGGAACTGAGTTGAATGTATTTACATCAAAGGCTAAAGGAATTTAGACTATCACGTACGAATACTAAATGTATCCGAGGAAGACATTTTCATTGCTGTAACAGGAAATTGAGAATCTTTGAAGACAGAATTTGGAGAAAATATTCAACAGGTGGTAACGGTACAAATGACTTCACATGTACAGCAGATTTGAAGACACATCGTGATGGAATTAAAGAGATTTAATCTAACAAGGACAGTTTGACATTTGGTGTGTGTGTGTGTGTGTGTGTGTGTGTGTGTGTGTGTGTGTGTGTGTGTGTGTGTGTGTGTGTGGTCATAGAGGGCACGTCTTCACCTGAAGTTGGACAGGAGCAGTCAAAATATCAGAGCGAGACAACTGAGAAACCTTCAGAAGAAACGACAAACAACCCAAAACAAACAGAACAGCAGGTTGAGTCCTGCACCGACGTTCAAGACTCAAACACAGAGAACAAACTGCCAGAAGACAAACAACTAGAACAAAAGAACAAGAGGTAACAGTGAAAAAGGAGAATTGTGGATTCAGGAGTGAACTTTGTATCAAAGGAATATTAAAGACAACATTTATTTAATGCTGTACATTCATACATGCACAATTCTTTGTCAGTTTAACCTTTCTGTTGCAATTTTTCAGAGCAATTCAATGATCATTTTTATTTGATCACATCAATGATAACCTGAATACACACACGCAGGTTTTGCATCAGTTAATAAGGCTCAAATCTTACATTGTAGATCTGCTGAAAACCCTGAGTTACAAAATCAAACAGACACTAAAGGTAAGCTACAACCTTCTACAACAGTTTATAACTATATTATTAGATTATTAGCTAGGACTGTGTGTGTGTGTGTGTGTGTGTGTGTGTGTGTGTGTGTGTGTGTGTGTGTGTGTGTGTGTGTGTGTGTGTGTGGAGTTAAGGATAATCATTTAATTCAAAGAGGAAGAAAGAGATGAAATGGAAAGTTAACAAAATCTGTGATTTGGATATTTTAAATTAGCAAGTTAACATTTGTTTTTATCACAGGGTAAATAGATATATGAAAGGTTTCTTCCTGTTAAAAGGGAGTTTTTCATTCCCACTGTTGCCAAAGTGATTGTTAATAGGGAATCATATCCTTTGGGGGATTTTCTCTCTTTTTTTGTATTGTTGTTGGATTTTTACCTTACAAAATAAAACTTATTGAGGCAACATATGTGATTTGTTGCTATATAAATAAGATGGAACTGAGTTGAATGTATTTACATCAAAGGCTAAAAGAATTTAGACTATCACGTACGAATACTAAATGTATCCGAGGAAGACATTTTCATTGCTGTAACAGGAAATTGAGAATCTTTGAAGACAGAATTTGAAGAAAATATTCAACAGGTGGTAACGGTACAAATGACTTCACATGTACAGCAGATTTGAAGACACATCGTGATGGAATTAAAGAGATTTAATCTAACAAGGACAGTTTGACATCTGGTGTGTGTGTGTGTGTGTGTGTGGTCATAGAGGGCACGTCTTCACCTGAAGTTGGACAGGAGCAGTCAAAATATCAGAGCGAGACAACTGAGAAACCTTCAGAAGAAACGACAAACAACCCAAAACAAACAGAACAGCAGGTTGAGTCCTGCACCCAGGATCAAGACTCAAACACAGAGAACAAACTGCCAGAAGACAAACAACTAGAACAAAAGAACAAGAGGTAACAGTGAAAAAGGAGAATTGTGGATTCAGGAGTGAACTTTGTATCAAAGGAATATTAAAGACAACATTTATTTAATGCTGTACATTCATACATGCACAATTCTTTGTCAGTTTAACCTTTCTGTTGCAATTTTTCAGAGCAATTCAATGATTATTTTTATTTGATCACATCAATGATAACCTGAATACACACACGCAGGTTTTGCATCAGTTAATAAGGCTCAAATCTTACATTGTAGATCTGCTGAAAACCCTGAGTTACAAAATCAAACAGACACTAAAGGTAAGCTACAACCTTCTACAACAGTTTATAACTATATTATTAGATTATTAGCTAGGACTGTGTGCGTGTGTGTGTGTGTGTGTGTGTGTGTGTGTGTGTGTGTGTGTGTGTGTGTGGAGTTAAGGATAATCATTTAATTCAAAGAGGAACAAAGAGATGAAATGGAAAATTAACACAATCTGTGATTTGGATATTTTAAATTAGCAAGTTAACATTTGTTTTTATCACAGGGTAAATAGATATATGAAAGGTTTCTTCCTGTTAAAAGGGAGTTTTTCATTCCCACTGTTGCCAAAGTGATTGTTAATAGGGAATCATATCCTTTGGGGGATTTTCGCTCTTTTCTTTGTATTGTTGTTGGATTTTTACCTTACAAAATAAAACTTATTGAGGCAACATATGTGATTTGTTGCTATTAGTGATGGGATTTCCGGCTCTTTTTAGAGATCTGGCTCTTTCGGTTCGGCTCACTAAAAAGAGCCGGCTCTTTCGGCTCCGAACCGGCTCTTCAGGTTGTTTTGTTGCTTTAATTAATTTATTATTAACAATACTATAAAATTGTGCACAAAAGGAATTACTAACGTAAAAAAAAGTGGTTTAATTTATATATGTTTATATATAAATATGAAACACATTTCTAGCATGAACTGAACTCCCAAAGCAGAGCTACTAGATCACTTAAATTACACAATTGAAAGCATGTGTGTATTGTTTGTGTATTTATACACAGGCACTCATATATATTCAAATAATTTAATAAAAAAAAGTTCATTTACCTGTTACTACCACACACCAAATCCGGTCGTTGGTACTTGCCGGCTTGTGTAGCCACAAGATAACAAAAGCTCCACACTGCGCCCAGCATCCTGGAGCACTTCTGTTGTCTTTTGTACATGTTTTGAGTTTTTATGTGCTTCTGAGTTTTTACGTGTTTTTACATGTTTTGGAGTTTGTACGTGCTTCAGGGTTTGTATGTGCTTCAGAGTTTGTACGTGTTTTGGAGTTTTTACGTGCTTTGTCTGTAGGGGCCACCGTAAATATACTTTTATTTATTCACTCCACAAAAAATGTAATAAATAAATCATATAATACAAAAATCAACTATTCACATTTCAACTTTTAACTATTTAAATTTTCCGCTTTTTCCTTTTACAAATTTAAAGTGAAACAACACAAAACACTGCAAACCACAACACAATTAAATATAAATTAAAATATGAAAACAAAAAGAACATGCATATTCTCTGTCATATGGGCCCGCATGAATAAACTTTCTGAATCCTTTATCATCTGCAACCGAAAATAGTTGTGGATGATTACTATACCTTTCTAATGTGACGTTGTTGTCCCTGGCTCTCTTTCTCTCCCTCTGGCTCTGTTCCTGTGCTACTCAGTGTAACTACCGCCCCTCCCCCTCTGCCCAGCATAAAGCACAAGGCTCGCGTGCGGAGTGAAGCGGGAAAAAAGTGCGAGAGAGAGGTTGAGAGAAAGAAAAGAGAAAGAAAAAAAACACGTGACAGCTCGCGATAAGGAGCCGGCTCGCGTCGTTCACTTCAAAGAGTCGGATCTAAGAGCCATTTCGTTCGCGAACGACCCATCACTAGTTGCTATATAAATAAGATGGAACTGAGTTGAATGTATTTACATCAAAGGCTAAAGGAATTTAGACTATCACGTACGAATACTAAATATATCCGAGGAAGACATTTTCATTGCTGTAACGGGAAATTGAGAATCTTTGAAGACAGAATTTGGAGAAAATATTCAACAGGTGGTAACGGTACAAATGACTTCACATGTACAGCAGATTTGAAGACACATCGTGATGGAATTAAAGAGATTTAATCTAACAAGGACAGTTTGACATCTGGTGTGTGTGTGTGTGTGTGTGTGTGTGTGTGGTCATAGAGGGCACGTCTTCACCTGAAGTTGGACAGGAGCAGTCAAAATATCAGAGCGAGAAAACTGAGAAACCTTCAGAAGAAACAACAAACAACCCAAAACAAACAGAACAGCAGGTTGAGTCCTGCACCGACGTTCAAGACTCAAACACAGAGAACAAACTGCCAGAAGACAAACAACTAGAACAAAAGAACAAGAGGTAACAGTGAAAAAGGAGAATTGTGGATTCAGGAGTGAACTTTGTATCAAAGGAATATTAAAGACAACATTTATTTAATGCTGTACATTCATACATGCACAATTCTTTGTCAGTTTAACCTTTCTGTTGCAATTTTTCAGAGCAATTCAATGATCATTTTTATTTTATCACATCAATATTAACCTGAATACACACACGCAGGTTTTGCATCAGTTAATAAGGCTCAAATCTTACATTGTAGATCTGCTGAAAACCCTGAGTTACAAAATCAAACAGACACTAAAGGTAAGCTACAACCTTCTACAACAGTTTATAACTATATTATTAGATTATTAGCTAGGACTGTGTGCGTGTGTGTGCGTGTGTGTGTGTGCGTGTGTGTGTGTGTGTGTGTGTGTGTGTGTGTGTGTGTGTGTGTGTGTGTGTGTGTGTGTGTGTGGAGTTAAGGATAATCATTTAATTCAAAGAGGAACAAAGAGATGAAATGGAAAATTAACAAAATCCATTATTTAGATATCTTAAATTAGGAAGTTAACCTTTATTTATATCAAAGGGTAAATAGATATATGAAAGGTTTCTCCCTGTTAAAAGATAGTTTTTCATTCCCACTGTTGCCAAATTGATTGTTAATAGGGGGTCATATGATTTGGGGGATTTTCGCTCTTTTCTTTGTATTGTTGTTGGATTTTTACCTTACAAAATAAAACTTATTGTGGCAACATATGTGATTTGTTGCTATATAAATAAGATGGAACTGAACTGAGTTGAATTGAATTGAAAGTGATTATATCAAAAGCTTTAAGAATTTAGACTATCACGTAGGAATACTAAATGTTTCCACTGGAGAAATTGGTGTAACGGGATATTGAGAGTCTTTGAAAATAGAATTTGAAGAAAATATTCAGCAGGTGGTAACGGTACAAATGACTTCACAAGGACAGTTTGAATTCTTACATGTGTGTGTATGCGTGCGTGTGGTCATAGAGAGCATGTCTTCACCTGATGTTGTGCAGGAGCAGACAAAATATCAGAGCGTTTCTCAGAAACTGAGAAACCTTCAGAAGAAATGAAAAACAACCAAAAACATTGGAAAAAATATGAATAAACATTTTATTTGTTGAAATTGTTAATTATTTGTATTGGTTTTTTTTATCTGTTTGTAAAGATAAGATTTCCATCGTCATTTTAGGCAATGAAGAGTCTTTGAAAAAAGCTCTAGTAACTGTCATTAAAGGCATAGATTGACAGGGACAGGGTTGCAATAGCAAGCTGCGAAGCAAATAAAAAAGCGATGCAGGTTCTCTGCCCTTTATTCAACAATCCGGAGCATCTCATAGTAACGCAGAAGGTTACCTTTTGCGTTACTATGACACTCTTCGGGCTGTTACAAGTTGCTGGTATGTTATGCGTTTGGAATTAATAATATTGCAAGCATTGATGTCCATTTGATACTATTTCTTTTACAGAGAAAGAGTTCTTGAGGATATTCAACCAATACAGATACTATGTAGTGTAAACACACATGTACAGTGGCTTGCAAAAGTATTTGGCCCCCTTAAACCACCTTTTGTCACATTACAATCATGAATCAATTTTATTGGAATTCCACGTGAAAGACCAACACAAAGTGGTGTACACGTGAGAAGTGGAACGAAAATAATGCATGATTCCAAACATTTTTTACAAATAAATAACTGCAAAGTGGGGTGTGCGTAATTATTCAGCCCCCTTTGGTCTGAGTGCAGTCAGTTGCCCATAGACGTTGCCTGATGAGTGCTAATGACTAAGTAGAGTGCCACCTGTGTGTAATCTAATGTCAGTACAAATACAGCTGCCCTGTGACTACCTCAGAAGTTGTCTAAGAGAATATTGGGAGCAACAACACCATGAAGTCCAAAGAACACACCAGACAGGTCAGGGATAAGGTTATTGAGAAATTTAAAGCAGGCTTAGGCTACAAAAAGATTTCCCAAGCCTTGAACATCCCACGGAGCACTGTTCAAGCCATCATTCAGTTAGTATGGCAGAGTATGGCACAACTGTAAACCTACCTAGACAAGGCCGTCCACCTAAACTCACAGGCCGAACAAGGAGAGCGCTGATCAGAAATGCAGCCAAGAGGCCCATGGTGACTCTGGACAAGCTGCAGAGATCTACAGCTCAAGTGGGGGAATCTGTCCATAGGACAACTATTAGTCGTGCACTGCACAAAGTTGGCCTTTATGGAAGTGTGGCAAGAAGAAAGCCATTGTTAACAAAAAACCATAAGAAGTCCAGTTTGCCACAAGCCATGTGGGGGACACAGCAAACATGTGGAAGAAGCTGCTCTGGTCAGATGAGACCAAAATGGAACCTTTTGGCCTAAATGCAAAACGCTATGTGTGGTGGAAAACTAACACTGCACATCACTCTGAACCATCCCCACTGTCAAATATGGTGGTGGCAGCATCATGCTCTGGGGGGGCTTCTCTTCAGCAGGGACAGGGAAGCTGGTCAGAGTTCATGGGAAGATGGATGGAGCCAAATACAGGGCAAACCTGGAAGAAAACCTCTTGGAGTCTGCAAAAGACTTGAGACTGGGGCGGAGGTTTACCTTCCAGCAGGACAACGACACTAAACATAAAGCCAGGGCAACAATGGAATGGTTTAAAACAAAACATATCCATGTGTTAGAATGGCCCAAAGTCCAGATCTAAATCCAATCAAGAGTCTGCGGCAAGATCTGAAAATTGCTGTTCACAAACACTGTCCATCTAATCTGACTGAGCTGGAGCTCTTTTGAAAAGAAGAATGGGCAAGGATTTCAGTCTCTAGATGTGCAAATTTGGTAGAGCCATACCCTAAAAGACTGGCAGCTGTAGCAGCAAAAAGAGGTTCTACAAAGTATTGACTCAGGGGACTGAATAATTACGTACACCGCACTTTTCAGTCATTAATTTGTAAAAAATGTTTGGAATCATGTATGATTTTCGTTCCAGTTCTCACTATACACCACTTTGTATTGGTCTTTCACGTGGAATTCCAATAAAATTGACTCATGTTTCTGGGTGTACTGTGGAAAATTTAAAGGGGGCCAAATACGTTTGCAAACCACTGTACAAGTACAGACAATGTCTGTAGTGGAAAGCTTAAAGGTAATTTGAAAGTGTGATTTTATTACCTAAAAGTTCTATCTTGTCTTATTACTTCTGTTGTCTCTGAATCAGAGCTGTAGGTCTAAAGAAGAAGAAAAAACAGCACAAACATAAACAAGAGTAGCATTACTTGTTTTTTCACATTCAGCTACAACATGTAGTAGTGAGTCTGAAAAACTCAACATACAGACAAAGAATGCACTAGCATACTGTATGGTTGAACCACAATTAACCTTTCCATGAACTACACATAAAGGGTTTGTGTAGTTGTGTGTTTTTCAGCTTGTGCTACAGCTATTGAGTTAACTATCATGTATCCTATTATTGTGTGCTGAACAGTTTTGGCAGTAAAAGTGAAAAGATTTAAACTGGACTGAAGACCAAATATATGGTAACACTTTTTAGAACCCATTACAACCCAGAACAGCAGTTGTTTTGACTTAAAGAAATTAACTGTTTGAAATTTCGTTCAATTTGCGCTTGGTCTTCGTCATTTCAGGAAAGCATACTTACACCAAAGTGAACGTCGTTCTTCTGGGATTGGCCGGGACTGGAAAGAGTGCAAGTGGAAACACCATCCTTCAAAAGAAGCACTTTTTTTCTAAACCCAGTTCAAATTCAGTCACCACAGAGTGTCAGGTGGAAGAAACTAAGATAAATGACTTACATGTGCGTGTGATTGATACGCCAGACATGTTTGATGATGACACTGAACCATCAGTTCGGGACAAACATGTAAAAAGGTGCAAAGAGCTTTGTGAGTCAGAACTCTGTGTGTTTGTACTTGTGATGCATGTGAGCAGATTTACAGATGGTGAGAGAGACATACTGAAAAAGCTAGAAAACACTTTTGGGACCAAAGTGAAAGAACAAACTGTCATCCTGTTCACCCGAGGAGACGACCTGGAGGAGGCAGACATGACCCTGGAGGATTTTCTTCGTTCCTGTCAACCTGGTCTGAAGGAAATCATTGAAAAGTGCAACAACAGGTGTGTTGTTTTTGAGAACCGCAGCTCAAGTTCAGACCAGGTGGAAAAGCTAATGAACACAGTGAGCATGGTGTTAAAGAAAACAGCAAAGATAGATTAAAAAAGGTCTTAGTTGCCACTTTTATGTGTATAAATATAAAAAGCAAAGCTTTGATAATTATAATGAAAGTATTCAAAATCATATACAAATTGCATTTTTGCCAAGATTTTTAATTTTCAAATTTTTGATAAAAAAAAGTGCTAGAAGTCTGTGAAGGTTCTCAGTCATCCAGGTCATCGTAGTCTAAGGAGCTTGGAAAGAAAAGCGTCTGGACTTCTTTAAGTCGCTTTGAAGATGTTTCACCTCTCATCCAAGAAGCTTCTTCAGTTCTAAGAGTCAAAGGGTGGAGAGTCCAAGATTTTAAACCCAGTGGGACCCCCCTGATGATCCTCTACCTAATCACATGAGCCAAGGTGTGAAAAAAGTGCTAGAATCTTTGTAAATTGTATCCACAAAACACATTTGTTATCTTTATCATGGAAGTTGTGTTTTTGGTATTGTTTGCCTGTGTCATTCAAACATTTTTTTAAGATATTCTGACAAACCTTTGTAAGGGTGTAGAGTGGTGTCATGTTATCAATCCATTAAAATTTTCTTTAAACCAACCATGGTCTTTAAAATTGACTCAATGATTTATTGGTGGAAAATGTAACAAAAGCCTTATAACTTAGAAAAAAAGATTCTTACATGTGTGGCACATATTGTGGTGTGTATATATATCAACATCAGGCACCCTGTTGAGAAGCGAACTACTGAAACAAGAAGGCATCAGTGGGCAAGAGAACCACAATGGGGTTGCAATGGTCAGTGGCGGTCCTAGCCTGTTTATCTGCTTAACTGTATCCTGTACCCCTAATCCTAAAGTGTATATTTATTGTCTTACTCTTCTTATATTTAATGTTTGTTTACTTGCACTGCTGTAACAGGAGCCTCGTCATCTCGTGTTTCTATATACTGTACCTATATAGCGGAGATGACAATAAAGTTTACTTTGACTTCAACAGCGAGCAGGCGTACCTAGGGCTCCCGCGCTCACTTTTCACTTACAGAATGTCAAAAAAACATCGGTGCAAATTATAAGTCTGTATCATGATGTCTGGTGTTTTCGCCCTCCGCAAACAGAGGGCACCTTTACTCCCAGCAAATGGGCGATAGAAAACCGATCGGTGCCTACGACATTCCCGATAAGTGCAGGTATGATGTCGGGGCAGCATGAGTATGAGTAATTTATTTTTTTTTTGCCGATGCCCGTGATGCCGCCCCCCACCATGATGCCGCCCCGGGCAACCGCCCGTATCAAAAATGGTAAATGGCCTGCATTTGTATAGCGCTTTACTCAGTCCCTAAGGACCCCAAAGCGCTTTACACTACATTCAGTCATTCACCCATTCACACACACATTCACACCTGACCTGCTCTGCCACCTGAGCTACAGCCACCCCGCTACTGGCAATGGTACTATGCAAGTAAACCCAGTGGAAGGGGTTACGCGAATAGGATGAGGGATCTATGGAATCTTCGATACCGAACATCTACATTGACGGTGAAACAACTACTGGCTTAGTGTTCCAAATTTTGGAAGAAGGGACTGCTCTCACAGCTAGACATTGTCAAGATAGAGTCATGGCAAAACTTGAAACCTGGATCATCTGTAGCTGATTACCAAGACTATGTGAAGTACCCTCAGAAGATCTGCTAGTGTTTCCCAACCACTCTGCCACAGCACATAGGTGTGCCATGAGAAAAGATAAGGTGTGCCGTGGAAGACTATCTAGTTACACCTAATTAGTACTCTTATCAACCGGCATGAGTAACAGGCAGAACAATTACATTCTCTTCCACTGTAAAAGAGAAGAAGATAAAGATGAAATTTAGTGGTCAGGGGAAAGCAAAAAAGGTATACTGAGGACAAACCGAGCCAATTGTGCTATGCCTGGTGCATGGAAAAATTATCAGTATACTTTTTTTTGACATCTTTGGTGGGGTGACGTGATTTTTGTGATGTGAAATATCTGCCAGGGCTCCAAAAGTTTAGGAAACACTGTGTTAGATGATGTGAATGCAGCACTAAGGATGATACCTACCACCACCAGTTCCAAGACTAACCAGCTTATCTACTATATGACAGCAGTGATCAATGAGATGCTTGGCTATAAGTTTGGGAAAGCAGAAAGATGCCTTCTCTATTAAACCACTTCTAGAATGTCCAGAAGACATTAAATCTTGGATTTCCCTAAACTTCTTAAGATGTTATTCAGGAAAAATTGAAGTTATTGTGTTTGATCAAACACAATCACTTTGACCACTGATCAAAGCCTTCTTAGACTGTGAGATTTCCATCAGTAATGGGCGACATCTAAAATCTGACGTGTACCGTAAACCTACACGTATGGATCAGTATTTAAGGTTTGACTCTCATAACCCACTGGAGCACAAACTGGGTGTCATCAGGACGCTACAACACAGAGCGAACACCATCCCCACAGACAGGTCAGGGAAGCAGAAGAACATCACATCAAGAAGGCCCTGAGTAAATGTAAATGTTGCTTTCCCAGCTGGAATTTTGTCAAAGCTGGGAAGGCGCCAAAAGAACGCTCCAGTCGATTCAAGAGAGAAGGGCAACCACTGCCTAAGCGAAAACCTGTAGTGATGCCATGCAGTGGGGCAAAAAAGTATTTAGTCAGCCACCGATTGTGCAAGTTCCCCCACCTAAAATGATGACAGAGGTCAGTAATTTGCACCAGAGGTACACTTCAACTGTGAGAGACAGAATGTGAAAAAAAAATCCATGAATTCACATGGTAGGATTTGTAACATTCATTACCTGTCGGCAGCCTCCGGAGTCCCACAGGCTAACCAAGCCCGATAGGACTCCTTCTTCAGCCTGGTGGCTCCCTTCACCTCTGGTGTCCACCATTTGGTTCAGGGATTACGACCACGGCAGGCACCAACCACCTTGCGGCCGCAGCTCAATGCAGCAGCTTCGGCAATGGAGACGCTGAACATGGTCCATTCGGACTCAAATATCATCTGTAGTTTTTTTTTTTTTTTAACTGCGCCAGATTTCTAAAGCTAAGCATTATATACCACACAGGGACCTGGAAAAACGTATCCACACTTTTGTGACCTCCAGGTTAGATTATTGTAATTCTCTCTACTGTGGTCTCCAAGCTTCTCTCTTCGAAGGCTGCAACTCGTTCAGAATGCTGCAGCTCGCCTTCTTACTGGAACTAGAAAATTTGACCCTATTACTATGGCTCTTGTTGATCTACACTGGTTACCAATCAAATCAAATCAAATCACTTTTTATTGTCACATCACATGTGCAGGCACACTGGCACAGCACATGCGAGTGAAATTCTTGTGTGCGAGCCCCACAAGCAACAGAGATGTGCAAACACAACAACACAAACGAGCAAAATACAAGAATGGCCAACCTGAAACTAATAAATATATGTACAATATATAATGGTGTATGCATTTCTGGATGTGTATACTAAATATTTTCCTACGTGTGTGTGTGTGTGTGTGTGTGTGTGTGTGTGTGTGTGTGTGTATACACATTTTTACAAATTAAATAGTAAAAAAATAAACTAAAATAATAATAATAATAATAATAATAATAATAAAATATATAAAATATACAGAGTTGAATATGTGCAAAACAAGTGGCATTTATATACAGTATGGAGTGCATAATGTTGAAGTTCCAGTAGTGAAGCTGAGGTGTCTATGACGTGTTCAGCAGTCTGATGGCCTGATGGAAAAAGCTGTCTCTCAGTCTGCTGGTACGGGACCGGATGCTGCAGAACCTCCTTCCTGATGGAAGCAGTCTGAACAGTTTATGGCTGGGGTGACTGAAGTCCTTGATGATCCTCCCCGCTTTCCTCAGGCACCGCTTCCTGTAGATGTCTTGGAGGGATATCGCATCAATCAAATATCGCATTGAGTTTAAAATCTTGCTACTCACTTTTAAAATCCTGAATAACATTGCGCACAGCTACCTCACTGACCTCCTCAATCTGTACACTCCTTGTCGTGCATTAAGATCATCAGGTCAATTACTCCTGGCCCAACCTAAGTTCAGACTGAAGACCAGAGGCGATCGTGCCTTTGCTTCAGCTGCACCCAACCTTTGGAATAGCCTCCCTGCTTCTATTCGAGCCTTGGACTCTATCCAATCCTTTAAATCAAGATTGAAAGCATATCTATTTGACTTGGCTTTCCCGACCAGTTAATACCCTTTTAAACTTTTTAAATTTTAAACTTTTAAATCTTTTATTGAATGTATTATTTTATTATTAATTTTACTGCTGTTTTTGTCTTCTTAGCCAATTTTGTATTTATCTAACTCTTCTGGTTTGTTAGTGTCTCTATCCTGTCTGTGCTACTGCCCGATTTGTACCCTGTTATTGACTTATGTTGACTCTCCATATTACTGTGAACTTTGGTGTTCTTTCGTGTTTTTAAATGTGCTATATAAATAAAAATTGTACTGTATTATATTGTAATGTTTAGTGGGAAGAGTGTGTTTGGGAAGGATCACCGCACCTTCAACTGGAACAATCACCGATGTTCACCGATGTGGAAATCACGTTTTGTGGGAACTGTTTTTCACTGTAAATAAATTCACTGTCACTATTAAGGAAGCCTTGCGACTGGGTCCTGACTCTCCAGCAAACAGCATATCTGACACGAACATGACTAAATTGTTTTCACTAAACTTCTTCCTTTCTTGTTCTACAACATTAAGGAATGTATTTAATGTTTGTGTTTCATTATTGTGCTTCAACACAAGAATCATTGAAAACATTTTCAGTGGAAACTGAGCCGTCTTACTGGTTTTTCCATGCCACTATCCAACTTTCTGTCATGTTTGTTAACCAAGAGCAACACCCTTCTTTCTTTTTGAAAACCTGTGGCCTCTAATGACCTTGTTGTGGTGCAGCTGCAAGGGCAGGGTGGTTCTGTGGATTCAGGGGCTGTATCCCAATTCAGAGTCTGCAGACTTAAAGGCCGCATTTTAAGGCCGATTACAGTGACGCAACGAAGGCTGTCCCAATTTAAAGGCTGCTCAAAATGCAGCCCTCAAATGCGTCCTTCATTTCCCTGAATTTTAAGGATGGGTCAGTGTAGACTTCATGGCCCAACATATCCCAGACTTCATAGTGTGGCGGTGGGTGTGGATAATTTTGAAAAAAACGGCTGAAGCAGGGCGGCTGAAGAGTAAACTTTTAAAAGTAAGTACTGGATATTATGTCACTTATTCATGTGCAAGTGTTTAATAATGAACAAATAAAGAACAAAACATTACTGTTGGCCACATGTCGGCAAAGTTATGTGACATTAGCGATGTTTGTACTAACTTGGTTTTAAAGCCTTTTTTTTTAAATATACGCCGTTCAATAGTCGACCTTAATCTTACAGAGAATCTGATGATTTTATGGATAATGTTAGAGATTCTTTTAACAAGTACTCAGATGCAATGAAATAACACTCAGACTCTTCAGCAGTTTAACGTGCACGGGTGAAATCTCAGAAGAGATTCACGCCTCCTTGGTGCAGTCTGGCTTTATTTATACACATCATGAAGCATACAAAAAAGGAAATATCATCCTTATCACGTCAAGAAAACAGGTGTGGTTTATCAAAAAACTTTGTGTTCTCTACAAGGTTGTTTCTTACTCTTGGGTGGCGGTTTCCTGCTCCTAACAGATAATGTGAAGGCAAACAGTGACAATGTGAAGGCAAAGACTGATAATGTGAAGGCAAACAGTTTCCGTTATAGAGTAGGGAGCCAGCAATTAAAATATGCAGCTGGTTGAGTATAAAAGAGAAATATAAACACTCTTAGCTGATTATTATATGAATAATAAAACCTTTAAAAGCAAAAATACTTTGACAGATAATTAAAGTCAGTCATAAATCCACAAACACAACAAGCTGAAAGTCAGTGATGCTGCTCGGTTTGCAGTCCTGAATATCACGGCACAAGCAGGATCCACTGCACTGTTAATGTTAGTTATGTTATATTGCTGCCTCTGTTCGGTGGTGTCGCGCCAAATGGACTGAACGAGCTGACGGTTCACTCGTTAAGCTGAAAGAAAGATGCTTTAATCACAGCAGTCACACATGTGTCCACTGTACCATCTGGAACTCTTCTTGTTTACACTCGTAATAACACAAACACTAAATCCTCCTGTTTGTAGCAGTGTGTACACCTGAGACTGTCACCTGTCTGTCTGCCCTGCACTCTCTCTCCGTTTCTCTCTGATTGTGGAATAAAAGTATGAACATGTGTTTATAAGTTACACTTGTGTTTGAATCCTGCAGCTTATCACACATTTGATTTCCATGTGTGACGACTGCAAGTGTCCAGAGTGAGGACAGACTGAGGGACCCGCTGCTGCACATCATCTGTGAGGCTTTGCATCTGTGATGATCCACCAGGACAAACTCAACAGTGTGTGAGGAAGAGGAGGAGGAAGAGCCAGCAGCAGCTGACAGATGAAGAGAATAGACAGACTGTTCCCTGTTTGTGAAGGACTGCTAGGAAAGTTTAACATAACTAACTGTCCTGAATCAGTCTTATTAGGTAATGTTCAAATAATGTGATCATCCCAGTGTTTCCAGTGTGGGAGAAAGTACTCAGAGTACTCAGGGCCTTCAAGTTACACACTATGAAAGGCAGCAACAAGTTTAATGTTCAGAAACCTAAAGTATGTATCAGCAGCAGAATGGAGCTAAAAATAAATGTTGGTTCCAGTTCTATGAAGCTTTGAGTATTTTGGATCAGTAGCTGCTGTGTTTGTTGCATCATATTGCTGTAATTGTTTATATGCTTTATATATTCTGAGGTAAGTTGATCTATAGTGTTACATCATATTCTATAAGGATGTTATGTGTTTGTAGACTTTCTGCCCAGTTTGACCCATTTAGCAGAAGTCAGCCTGTTTAAGGCTCTGATATCTATTCTGTGTGACTTAAAGCAGTTATGACATGGTCTGATTTTCTCACCCAATAAAGGAATATTTCATATATCAGTCTACTCTTCATTCTATCAGACACAGTTATCACAGCTCCTACATTTGCTTTTTACACATATATGTAAGCATTGAGCCAAATTTAGTACCAACATATTAAACAAACAATTGTCTCTTATATATAATACATCTATATATACACTTTCACAGATACTTGTCTTTGAGCGAATATTTAAAGTGGTAGGAAATATAAATAACTGCAACTTGAATCTTTATTGAAGCTCAGTGTTTGACACAGAGTTCAAGTTCACTGCTGTAATAACTAATAATGATTAATATAATCATCAGCACGGTGGCAAGGTGGTTAGCACTGTTGCCGCACAGCAAGAAGGTCCTGAGTTCAATTCCACCATCAGGCCGGGGTCTTTCTGTGTGGAGTTTGCATGTTCTCCCCGTGTTTGCGTGGGTTCTCTCCGCGTACTCCGGCTTCCTCCCACCGTCCAAAGACATGCAGCTTGTGGGGATAGGTTAATTGGATAATCCAAATTGCCACTAGGTGTGAATGTGCGAGTGAATGTCAGTGCGAATGGTTGTCTGTCCCTTTGTGTTAGCCCTTCGACAGACTGGCGACCTGTCCAGGGTGTACCCCGCCTCTCGCCCTATGACAGCTGGGATAGGCTCCAGCGCCCCCCGCGACCCTGAAAAGGATAAGCGGAAGCGAATGGATGGATGGATGGATGGATGGCCATATTATATTTACATTACCAAAGTGAGATGACCTTAGACTCATGAACAACGTTAGCTAATTGTTATTTACTAGCTAATCTTAAAATGACTGTTCAGTACAAAAATGAAGCCCAACAATCATGTTTTACAGTCCCGTGGTCTCAGCCTCAGATACTTATCAAATCACACAAAGCTCATGTAGAAACAAATGTACAAAATATGTTCTCCTTCATTTCTGTCAAACAAAGCTGTATGACACGTTTCCAGCTGTTAGTATCATGGTTGCTAGGCAACCTGGGCAGCGCGACAGAGGTTAGACCATCCCATTTCACAAGCCTACAAGCATTGCACTTCCAGCCTTAGTGGTCTTTGAGTACGCGGCCCTTTAGGACCGCTAAGGCAGCTGAGTACTACTTTAAGGCTGCAGACCCTGAATTGGCATACAGCCAGGGTATGGTGTCAGGGGAGGCTGGCAAACACAGCTGAGGCCAATTATATCCTTGACGCTATTGCCATTTTGTATTTCCTGCTATTTTGCAGGCCGGAGGGGGAGACGGCAGCTGAAAGAACAGCATGAGAAAACCGATGAATCGTTGTTGAGTGTGTATTGTAAAAGAGGCAACTGTCCTTTTACAATTATACTATTTAAAGGTAGAAGTAGCATTTGTGAAATGTTAAAAGACAAAGGTCAGTGTATATTATACAGGGGAGTTGACTGTGTATTCTAGCGTGTTTAGTGTGTTTGTTTTTTTAACTTGAAAATTGTGTTTGTGATTAGTTCTGAGACAAGAGTCAAAAGCTTTGGAAATTTGTCCTAGCAATTATGAAAAACTGTCCCAAAGTGTCCTGTGCACTGCCCTTGTAGAAGGGCAGAAGGTAGAAGCCTGGCAGTGGGAGTGTTAAGATTACTGGCAATATATCAACAGTATTGCATCACATATCTTGGCCCAACCTGGTGGCTCTCCAAGGCCCTCATGCACAGCATAAATTTAAAAAGTTTATTCACATCTACTCCATCTTTTTTCTAAAAGCTATTTCTGTAATACTAGAAGTCTTAATCTCAAAAGACAAGATTATGATGATATGTATTATTATTATTTTGCTATTCATAAACTACACTGAAAAATTATGTAATGGTAGGAATATGTTTAAAGATTTAAAGAAAAAATTGGATTTTAATAAAAAGCCACACATAAAATCAAATACACAAAATACTCTTTAAGCCTATTTTTTGACAAATCAGCATTAGTTTAAAGCTTCTATTTATCAATAAATTACATTAAACAACATGAAATTAAGTTAAAACCTTAACTATCCAACTACACTGATTACATATAGATTTTATTATACTTTTTGTAGTATAGTATTTGTAGCACATCACAGCTTGATTACAGTTTTTCTCAAATGCTAAAACACAAAAGCCAATCCGCTAAACCAGATGACCAGTTGTCTAAACACATTTACTAAATCTAGCCATCATTTACCAATATCATAAACACATGTCACATGAAGACACAATTCACAGAACACAATCCTCCGTTGTCATAAATCTAAACAAATCTTTCCTTGCTAAAACACAAGTTGCAAAAGAACTCTGTTCATATTCTCAAATGAAAGCTCATGTGATGCAACATGCTTGCCACAGTCAGCAGTATTTGAACACAATAAACACACCTGGCGTCATTCATTACACACAATGACTCAAAATTGAAGACACATGTTGCTAATGCTGTGACCACATGTATAAAAGCAAGTTCAGAGTGCACAGTATGCTGAAGATTCCAAACAAACACAATGGATAAAGGCAGAGTCAGGGGAAGAGGAATTCGATGCAGAGGAGGGCGAAGAGCTGGCCCTGGAAGAAGAGGAGCAGGCCAACGAGGAAGAGTAGTTCAAATGAAAGGAGGAAGAGTAGCAGGCCAACGAGGAAGAGGAGGAGGCCAACATGGGAGAGGAGAAGGTCCAGGAGGGAGAGCAAGGCAACCTTGCACCATCATTACGGACGAGATGCGAGTAACAGTCATTGACCATGTCATTGTCCATGGCATGACAATGGCTGAAGCAGGACTAAGAGTCCGTCCAAACCTGAGTAGGTTCACCGTGGCCGCCATTATCAGGGCATTCAGACAACACAACAGGTATTGTACTCTATTGCTTTCTTTGTCACAATACAGTTTTACAAACCTGTGAAAGTAGTCTATTGGTTTCAAATCAATTGAGACTGTATTAAAACACATGTCAATTGACAACACATGTTTCTTTCTTTAGAGTTGAAAGAATGCCACATAGAGGTGGGAGGGTTGCCATATTTACAGCAGCACAAGAAACCCTCATTGTGGATATGGTTCATGGGAACAACCTCATCAGACTCCGGGAGATCAGAGACAAAGTCATTGCCGATAATGTCAACTTTGAGAGCACTGACGATGTCAGCTTGGCCACAATAGACTGAGTTCTCCGGCGCCAAAAGACGCGGATGAAACTAGTCTATAGGGTTCCCTTTGAGCGCAACTCTGCGCGACACAAAGACCTACGTTACGAGTATGTGCATGTAAGTATACATCCATGTTCACAGTACAGTTAGTGGACATACTTTGTTGCTCAGTGGCCTACATTACTTTCGGACAATACTGTGCTACCTGATTGACTGTTGTTCTGAACACCTGTGCACTTTCACATTTTCACAGAGGATAGTACAGTTGGACGCGATGGCCAAACCTCATGAGTACCTCTTCCTGGATGAGGCTGGCTTCAACCTGCAGAAACGAAGGCAAAGAGGCCATAACATCATTGGCCAAAGAGCCGTCACTGAGGTCTCTGGCCAACGGGGGGGTAATATTACCCTTTGTATGGGTTCGGAGGGGCTTGTCCACCAGCATGCTGTCCTTGGGTCTTACAGCACCCAACGTCTCCTCACCTTCCTAGAGGAGCTAAAAGACATCCTCCTGGACCGCCAACAACACCATCCTGGGCCCACACATCACATTTATGTCATCATTTGGGACAATGTCCGCTTCCACAGAACAAACCAAATCAGAGAGTGGTTCACCACCAACAGTGACCACTTTTTAAACGTTTGTCTGCCACCCTACTCCCCTTTCCTGAACCCTATCGGGGCTCTAGAGTGTGACCAATTTGGTCGCAAATGCGACCAAATTTTTCAGTGGTGCGACTAAAAAAATATATTTGGTTGCACCTGTGCGACCAACTGTTCGGGTAGCAAAAAAAAAAAAAAAATCTGCAACCTTCCCTGTGGTCAACAACAGACACACATTTTGCCCCTATCGTGGACTAAACCAATCAGAGATAGTCAGGGGCGGGCCCTCTCTGATTGGCCGTGGTCCGGTTGAAAGTGCAGGTGGAAGTGGGAGGTGAGTAGCTTGAATAAAGCAATATCAATTCATTAAATCCTGAATCGACTTTTAAATATAACTGTGTTTTGCCAGAAACGCCAGATTCTCAGATTAAAGCTCACAAAACCATTTCAACAACAACCAAACAGCAAATGAGAGCAGGTACACGGATTCCACACAAAGACGTAAACACAGAACGGACCGACGCATCAGAATCAGCTTTGTCTTTCTCGGCTTTCTCACCCGACGGCCCGTAGACGGACACGCTGTCGGAGCTTAGCGGTTCTGATGCGTCCGGTCCGCGCTGTGATTACGTCTTTTTGCGCTGATTCCGAGCTGCAGGTTTTGTCTCTCCAACCAAAATTCACCGAGCCAGCAGCAAAAGAAGCAGCAAACTGCGCTTCACATTTGATCAATGTCGTCATAAATTTTGCTGTTTTGCTTCCACAACTATTAAAATCACACTCCATGCACAGCTAGCTCTCTCTCTCTCTCTCTGTACTTAAAGAACAGTTTCCCGTCTCCAATCTCTGTTTTCTGTATTATTCATTCGCTTATTACCTACCAGTCTACCGTTGTTTACAGCGCTGTGGCTGCTGTCTTTTTCTTTTCTTTTTCTTTTTTCACTTAAATGACCTCGGACAAGAAAGCCTATGTTTTCTGTTATTCAATACTGAAGAAATTTAAACTTTATATGCAGAATATTGTAGAATATTTTTGAGGTTATCTGCTATAAAAAGCCAGACCAGGAAAATCTCCTTCATGTTTTTCTGTGTTTTATTCTCAGTAACTTTTTAAAGTTAGGCGTACCGGTACGCCCATGGCAAAAAGTTAGTCTAGAGCCCTGCCTATAGAGGAGTTCTTCTCATCGTGGAGATGGAAGGTTTATGACAGACAACCATACACAAGAGAGAACATCCTAAGGGCAATGGAGCTGGCCTGTGTTGACATCCCAGCGGAGGCCTTCCAAGGATGGATTTGCCATTCCAGGGCGTTTTTCCCGTGGCACCTGGGAAGAGACAATATAGCCTGCGATGTGGATGAGGTGATGTGGCCCAATGCAACTCAGCGACATGATGCCGCACAGTGATTGTGGTGTGTGTGTGGTGTGAATAACGTAAATAAAAAAACTTCACACCCTGATCATGTTTTCAAGAGTATTGTTGTGTGCAATAGATTCTGTTTTTGCATTGAGTTGTGTTACAGTAGTGTACGTACATGCAGGATTTTCTATAGATTTATACTCTTCATATGAAACTCTCAAATCTAATCCTCTAAGCCTAATCCTCTGCAGAGATCTACGACAATCCGTTACTGTATAGTTTCTAAAAATATGCATTGGCAGTTATGAAACAAAGAACCTTCTCACAAATTGAGCATTGTGTTTTCACTTGTTTTGCTGTAGTGTGTAATGATGTGTATAGTGTTTACATTTTTGAAAGCTTCGAGCTGCTCTTTTGGTGTGAAAGTTTGAGTTATCAAAGTGGGAAGGTGTGGTTGTGTTTATGTAGCTTTAGAAAAGGGTGTTGTGTTTAGACGTTGGGGAACATAGTGGAAACGTTTGTGAAATGTGTTTTAGCATTTGAGAAAAACTGTAATGATTACCGTTTTAAAACTCATTTTTAACTAATATTCATATAATTACTTTTTAAATTAACACCACGGGTATTTGTCTACAGGTTTGCATCATCTAATATGTTTTATTCTCTTTTAAGACGGGAATGAAAACGTAGAATCTGCGCTACCAGTTGACTCAGGAACTTGTATTCTTCACTCTCCCTGTCAGGTTGTTTCTGTTTCCTTTCTTCCACCTCTCTAAACATGGCATTTGTGTAGTATGTGCCGCCACGTCCTGCCACCAGGTCATCAATCTTCTTGATCAGCTCCTCCACCTGCTTTCTGTCTTTGCTTCTGTTGTTGAAGACGTGGAACCTGTTTCCACAGCCTTGGATGACTTCTCTGAGCTCTGGTTTGGCTTCACGTACATACTGCTGTATGGTGATTTCCTGGTCTTCAAGATCATCTCCATGGGTGAACAGCACAATCATGTAATGTTGAGCTTTTGGACCAAACAGCTCCAGCAGGGCTTCCACAGAGTTTTTCTCCTCTGTGGTGAATCGACCGACTTGGAGCACCAGTAGAAAAACATGAGGACCTGGACTGGAGACTTCAAAACATCTCACAATTTCCTTTTCGATCATTTCTGCAGGTTTCCCAGTGTCCAGGATCCCAGGTGTGTCTATGACATAAATTTTTCTCTCCTCCAAATGTGTTTCACCTGTTTCACAGGTTTCAGTCACTGACTCTGAACTGGGACGAGATTTGAAAAGTTTTTTTCCCAGGATGGTGTTTCCAACAGCACTCTTCCCCACACCAGTTTTTCCAATCATCACAATCCTCAAATCAGGACCTGAAACACAATTCACAGCTTCAGTTTAACAAATCTGAAAGTTTATGTCAACAGGCTTCATGTATTTCGTGATTATGAGCACATATTGGCATCTTGCTTACAAAAACATTTATCAACAGAGCAGATTAAATATATTTTACCTGATTCAGCCACTCCGCCCTTCTCCTCATGATTTTCATTAATCATTGCAGTCTTCACAATAGACTCTGAAACGCAATTCAAAGCTTCAGTTTAACTTGTCTGAAAGGTGTCATCAAAAAGCTTAATGTTTGTTTTTTTTATGAGCACATATTAACACATGTAAACTGTCATTGTCCTGCGTCTGGGGACCCAATGTTAAGTATTATTGAAGTTATGAGTACTAGTTGATTTAGCTTTTTTTTTTGTCATGTATTCATTTGTATTTCTAGCTCCCTTAATCAGGATTTTGTGATTTCTAGTCTTTGGGTTTTGTTACTGTGCCTACCCTGTGTCCCTTGTGTTATGTCTAGTAGTGCTTGATTTTTGTATTTTCTGTTTTACTTTGACAGTCCCGTGTCCTGTGTTAGAGTATTTTGTTTTGCGTTCTGCCTCTCTCTTGTGTGTGATTAGCCCCAGCTGTGTTTCCCTCCTGGTTCCCATCCCCTCACTATCCTTTTTGTATTTGGTCCTTTGTCTTCCTTTACCTGTTGTCATTACGCCTTGAGGCAAATGTTGTTGTGATTTGGTGCTGTATAAATAAAATTTAATTGAACTAAATTGCATCTGCGTTTCCTCCAAGTCTCTTCCATGTTTCTCCTAGGTTTTTCCTGAGTTTCCAGGAATTTTCTAGTGTTAAAGTTTTGGTGAGTATTTGCTTAGTTTCCCCAGTTTAGTTTGAGATCTATGGCTTTTTCCCCCCTGTTTTGGGTCTTTGCCCTAATAAATGGCATGCCTTCAGTTTAAATTCAGATTTTATCTCCATTGTCTGCTTTTGGGTCCACATTCTCCTCACTCCCCACACAACACAACAGCCGTAATGGTCCCAGTTGATATGGATCTGTATGAGTGGCAGCAGGAAGCACTTTCATTACTGTAGGAAGAGCTGACTTAGAAGTCATGGCTCACACCTGACTGCGAGTGCATTTGTCGCAGGACTCGTCTAGCTCTGGGGGGTCCCCGAAGATGCCGTGCTCCTCCGCCCCACCAGCACCCAAGCTTCCACAACTTTGAGTGGTAATACTTTGCTTTTCTTCAAACACACACTCTCTAGCCTCAGCATTGTGGTCTGCGCACTAAAGGCTCAGCTGCCTAGCGTCACTCTATGCATGCTGAAAAACCACCAGTGGTGAGTGAATTAGACTCTTTTCCTCATGCTCCTCCCAAGCTTACAAAAGTCAAGACATGTCAAAAACTTTAAAGACTATTTGTCATGCTGGAAAATGGACAAAGACTGGTGTTTTCTTTTCTGAGCCTTCTCCTCTGCCTCTGTGTGTTCCTGTCCCCAGGCAGCTGCGGCCCAGCCTTCCCCTGCACCCGTACCAGTTCCCCAGGTGAGGGTAGCTCTGGCAGGGCTTTTCCTGCTTCCAGGGCAGCGGGGCTTTGGCCTTCCCCTGCACCTGTACCAGTGCCTCTGGTGAGGGTGGGTAGGGCTCAGCTAGTCCCTGCTCCAGTTCCCAGGCTGGCTGAGGCTCCACTTGTCCCTGCAACTGTTGCTTGGGTGGGAAAAGCAGACACCCTGCTGCTTGGTGTCTGTCCTGGCACCAAAGGATGTCGGCGACTGTGGCCCAGCTTACTCCTGCACCTGTACCCATTCCTTGGATGGGAGTGGCTGGCATCCGATCTGCCCCAGCACTACTGCTGGTCCCCAGGGTGAGGCCAGCCAAGACATCACCCTGTACCTACTCATCGGGTGGGAGTGGCTAGTGTTTGACAGATGTCTGCACCCATTTCTACCTCTGCTGGAGGTCAGGTAACACCGTGCAGCCACCTCCTTCACCAGCTGAAGGTTCAAGAGTGTCAGTCCAGCTACCCGCAGCTTCCATGCAACCAACCTGTCAGCTGGGGACTCTGGAGGGCCACCTGCTTTGCCAGAGGACTTTGTGCTTGCTAGTTGGTCCTGCCAAACCACGCTGTTGCCTACACCTGTGCCTCATGGCCTTTCACAAGAAGATTCTGAGTTCACTTCCACCATCTGCGTGTAGTTTGCATGTTCTCCCCATACTTCAGGTACTCCAACTTCCTCCCACAGTCCAACGACATTCAGTTAGTGGGGTTAGGTTATTGGTCATTTTAAATTGCCCACAGGTTTGAACGTGAGTGGAATGGTTGTGTGTCTCTATATGTTGGCCCTGTCTACCCTGCCTCTGTCACTATGGCAGCTGGGACAGGCTCCAGTGACTCTAAAAAGGATAAGCAGCAAAGAATGGATGGATGGTGTTTTCCCTGTTCTGTCTCCATCGTCTGCTTTTTGGGTCCACATTCTCTTCATTCATAAGTCTTATTGCTATCACCATGCCGTCTCCAGTGGCAGACAGTGTGGAGTGAGGAGAAAGAAGTGAGAAGAACTGAGTGCTAAGTGTGGAGAACATAAACACAAAACATTAAATATATTTTACCTGATTTAGATGAAGCCTCAGCGCTCTTCACCTCAACAATTTCTTTAATTGTCACAGTCTTCACATCAGAATCTGAAATATAATTCACAGCGTCAGTTTAACTCGTCTGAAGGGTTTTAGAAATAAGGTTCATGTATTTCAGTGATTATGAGAATATATTCTGCATACAATAACAATTATGAACAGTGCAGATCAAATTTATTTTACGTGTTTTAAATGTAGCCCGAGCGCTATTCTTCTCATCAATGTCTTTATTCATCACAATCCTCAAAATAGACTCTGAAAAACAATTCACAGTTTCAGTTTAACATGACTAAAAGGTGTTATCAATTGAATTGAATGTGCTCATAGTCGTGTATTTCAATGAATATGAGCATATAGTAACATTTTTGATATGGTAACAATTATAAAGAGTGCGCATGAAATATATTTTACCGGTTTTAAAAGTAGCCTCATCACTCTTCTCCTCATCAGTTTCTTTAACCATCACAATCCTCACAACAGACTCTGAAACACAATTTCTTGCTTCAGTTTAGCATGTATGAAAAGTTTAAGCAATAAGTTTCATGTTTTTCATTGATTATGAACACATATTGACATTTTGCAAACAGTAACAATTATAAAGAGAGCAGATTAAATATATATTACCTGATTTAAATGTAGCCTCATCACTCTTCTTCTCATCACTTTCTTTAACCATCACAATCCTCACAATAGACTCTGAAACACAATTCCTAGCTTCAGTTTAACACGTATGAAGAGGTAAAGCAATAAGTTTCATTTATTACAGTGATGATGAACACATATTGACATTTTGCATACAAAAACAAATATAAACAGGAGTAGATTAAATATATATTACCTGATTTAAATGAAGCCTCAGCACTCTTCACCTCAACAATTTCTTTAATTATCACAGTCCTCACACCAGACTCTGAAACACAATTCCTACCTTCAGTTTAACATGTTTGAAGGTTTGAAGCAATAAGTTTCATTTATTTCAGTGATTATGAACACATATTGACATTTTGCATACAACAAAAAATATAAAGATTATATATATATTAGGGGTGCAACGATATTCGTATCGATATTGAACCGTTCGATACAGTGCTTTCGGTTCGGTACGCATATGTATCGAACAATACAAAATTTGTAATTTATTTTATCAATTTTCCTTCTGACGATGCTGTCTGTGTTGAGCGCTCAGTGAATCTGTGTTCGACTACTCCGCCTAGGCTGCACTGTCGAGCGCAGATCCACTGAGCGCTCCACACAGACAGCATAGTCAGAAGGAAGAGCGCAGGGCAAGCTAGCGAGACAGAAGTTAAGCTCTCCTTGCAACAGGCAAATTGAACCTCATTCAGATCTGGCGTTTGGAATTATTTTGGTTTTCATGTGACGTATGACCCTGAAGGTAAGCGAGTCATGGACTAAAGTAGAACAGTATGTTGAATGTGCCATGCAATGCTCAATTACATTGGTGTGAACTAGTGTGTTAGCGCAGTTAGCTCGTTAACGTGTTGGCCGTCTAGCCCCATGCACGGGGCGATCGGCGGTAGCTCGTTAACGGAGATTTGCCGTGTTGTGGCGTTAAGGTCATTTCAACGAGATTAACCTGAAAGCACTAGTGGGAACACAACGAATATGACTGCACATTTACGCCGACATCATCCTAGTGCAAAGACAAGTGGAAGCAGACAAAAACAACAAGCACGCATGTTACAAACTTTAGCCGAGTCATTTAGACAGCCACATGATTCTCCTTATGCTGCTGAGAATATAGCCCAGAAGAAGCGGATAGTATAGCTTTTATTTTGGAAAGAGACATTTCTCTGTAATAAACTCTCTTTTCCAAAGATGAGTGATTCCTCAATCAGATACAGGGCTCGCAATATCGCTAGCCCGACGTCCCGGAGCTAGCGATTTTTTCAGTCGGGCTACCAAAATCTATCTCTGCCCTGCCCGTCGGGCTATTGTAGGAAAAATATATGTCAATGCTTTTGCATTCTTTCAGAAATGTAGCTGGGTAATTATGTCATTGGCATCGGTGAGCCACTGTCAATATGTGACATATTGAAATCGCGTTTGAATTTGCGCTTGTTTTTTTGCTTTCACTTTGCAATCGTGCGAACTGTGTATAGAGAGCGACAGCACTGATCTGTGAGTGATGATAATTTGTGCACCAATTCCTCTGACATAGTCTTATTAATCGTTAGCTTACTATGCAAACATGACAAGTGAAATCTCCCGCAGCAAGCTTAAACATGTGAGAGGTTGATCGCGCAGAGAATCGCTGAGCTTATGTAAGTGCGTGTGTAAAAGCATTTCAGTTCTGCTGAGCCAAATAAGACAGGTCAGGGTGAAGAAGTGACAGCCAAATAAAAGCTTACCACAAAACGGAGAAGTTATGACAAATCAGACTATAAGACAAAAAGAAAGTGCAGCTTTATGGTTTCATGGACAAAAGAATTTCTGTGGCTGCAATACGACGAGCTAAATAACCAGGGCTGCACATAAGTGGTCCACAGGTGCGCATTCGCTGTCAAAATAAAAAACACGCACAAGGGTTAGGGTTAAATTAAAAACTGTACTTTTGAGTTAAAATATATATTTATAATTTTAATAAATGACAAATTAAAAATGCATGAACATTTTTTTGTATCGAAAAAATATCGAACCGTGACACCAAAGTATCGAACCGAACCGAACCGTGAATTTTGTGTATCGTTGCACCCCTAATATATATATATATATATATTACCTGATGTAGCCACAGCACATTTGACCTCAACAGTTACATTAACTGTCACTGTCCTCAAACCAGAATCTGAAACACAATTCACAGCTTCAGTTTAATGCATGTGAAAGGTTTTTTTTATTTATAAGCTTCATGTGAATGAATATGAGTACATTTTAACTGTCACGATCTGGGGGGGCAGACCGTGTGTGGGAGGGGAAGTGGAGACTCTTCCCCTGATCACAGCTGACTAGAATGAAACATAATGACACGGGGAGTGTAAAACTAACCACATGAACACAGAACTAAAGACCCGTTTCAAAATAAAACAAGACCTAAAACACATGACAGACTAGAGCAGGAACGAAACACAGAAACAAAGGAGACAGATGATAAAAATAAATAAATCACTAACTTAAACCTCCAATAAACCCTAAATAAGAATAACACACAAACTTATAATCACCACACCAAAATGATAACTTCAAAATTACAAAAAAGGACTCAGAACGCCAGCCTGTGACAATTAACACATGTAAACAGAGCATAATAAACATAATTTACCTGATTTAGATGTAGCCCCAGAAGTTTTCGCCTCATCAGTTTCTTTAACCATCGCAATCTTCACAATACTCCCTGAACCACAAATCGCAGCTTCAGTTTAACACGTATGAAAGGTTTTCTAAATAGGTTTCAGTGTTGGGGATTAACAGAATACATTTACCACAGTAACATATTTAAAAGACAAAATATAAGTAACTGTAAAAGGTGGTATTTAGAATACAGTAAATTTGTTGAAATAAAAGGATTACACGGCGGTCTTTTCCCGTTTCATATGTTAGGCTATGCCCTCTCTATTGTTGGTAATTCCACGACATGTAAATATAATAATAACCACTGCAGCCAAAAAGAGTGCCTGACGAGCCCAGTTGTAAGCAGTGTAGGGACTAATGCGTTATTAAGTAACGCGTTACAGTAACTACGTTATTATTGTGGTAACGAGCACGGTAACTAGTTATTATGCAAAAATCAGGAATGCGTTAATCGCTACTGGGATTTAGATAGGGTCGTTATTCATTACTTCGTGTGGTGGCTATCACGGAGCTTCCACAGATTCAGTAACATTAGCAAATAGTGGAGGCCAGCAGGTGGATGAGGGTATGGGGACGCAGGAGGAGGAGAGACCCGAGGCGGCCGCTGGTTCAAGTGTCAGGTGAACTGAACTTCAGGTAAGAAGTTATGACCTGCAGTCTATCTGGGTCAGATATAAACCAAGTTTTTGTTATGCTGACTTTTTCGTACTGGGTACTACCCAGCATGACGGAGTTTCTATACAGCTGGGTGGGTGCTATGATGTTATTGATGATGAACTTTATTTTGTTCATAAGGTTAGTTAGTAGAGTTGCCAACCATCCCCTGAAAAACGGAATTGTTTCGTATTCAGAGAAAATATTACGCGTTTCGTATTGAGGTGAAAAGGAACAGAGTTTGTCCCGTAATTCAGCTACAATGAAAAAGACACAAAGCTGGAGTTATTCTGTCTTTTCTGTCAGCTGCCTCTTCTTCTCCCATTCTCTCCACTTCCCTCTCCTGTTTCTACTTCAATCGTCAAACTGATCAATGATCAACTGATCGGCTTTCCTCTCTTGTTTGTTTATCGTCCACTTTGCGCCAGAAAGAGGAAACCAGCGGATGTCGCGTTAAACAACAGTAGCACGTTTAAGCTTGATCAGCTGTTGTTAGAATTTATTTAATATTAATTTCTAGTATCAGCTGATGTTTGCTGGAGCCACAGCTGCAAAAAAGCTGCTGGTCATGATGTCGGTTTGGTTATCTGGTGAGAGGGAAACATGAAGATGAAACCAGGAGATGTCCTTACTGGATCATCAGAGCTGTGATGGAGAAACAGGTTTACCTTTTGGGTGACATGAATGAGTTGAAGGGAAGTTATGAACTGTTTCTGAGAGACAAATAACACCAGGATCCTTTTCTAAGTAGTTGACAGCTGGTAACTGGGCAGGAGCGGGTCTAGCAAAGTGTTGCCAGGGGGGCAGGTAGGGCATTAACAGGGAAAAGGGGGGCACAAAGACATACTTTTCTTTCTTATTCTCATTTCATGTTTAGCTTTCAAAAAATAATTATCTGAATTTTACACCAAACGATTGATAGATTGATGCATATATACCATCAAAACAGTGTACATCACTGTCACAACAGCGTTTGTTTTCATTCAAAGGCTTTATGATTTTTCCTATAATGATGGGCTGGTCTCTAGTCAAAATGCCCGGGACGATTTTTTTTTGTCCCAGTCCAGCCATGTATGCAGCTCATCTGCAGTCTGGTGTTAAGATGGCACCGGTGTGTATGGCTGGCCGTCTTCCTCCTCCCTGCTTTAGACTCCTTTTTCTCGACTTTTGCATAGTACTACTTTCCCAGAATTTCCCAGTTTCCCGGTTTCTGAGTACAATCGAAAGCACCACGACTGCATTTTTCGTGTTGGATGTAAAAAGTGCACATGATGCTGTGACGTAGGCTAGAATCATGGCGGCGGTCAACGACGGTCCAGGCGTGGGATTTCTCTCGTGGAAATATGCACATTTTGTCCTTACTATTGGTAGGTGGCACAGTGCACTTGTGGCAAGTAAGCAAGCTAGAAGACTGGCAATCTTGCTGGGTATCCAGTTACGGAAGCAACAAATTAACAAGAGAATTCTGAGTAAAACCAAAGTTACTTTCCCTAGTAACTAGTTACTTTGAAAGTAACGAGTAACTTGAAGTAACTGAGTTACTTTTGATAGAAGTAACTAATAATGGAACTAAGTCACTAATTTAAAGTAACTTACACAACACTGATTTAGATGAGTCCTCAGCACTCTTCTCATCAGTTTTTCCAGTTCTCACAGTTCTCACACCAGAAACTGAAACACAATTCACAGCTTCAGTTTAACAATTGGGCATTGTAACTTGTCTTTTTCTACTGCTAACCTGTTAATGTTATAGGTAAGGTGGCATTATAAGACTTGATAGTCTTCCTAATTTCTCCTGTAGTTGTTCTTTTTTTAAAAAGCTGTATTATTGTTATTTTTGACTCTATTTGAGTGCAAAAAACAAACAAAAGAACATATCTGAAAGGTTTTGTCAACAGGCTTCATGTAAATCAGTGATTATGTTTATGCATTTTATGTATTATATGTATTTTTCAAACAACAATTATAAACAGAGAAGATTTAATATATTTTACCTGATGCAGGTGATGCCTCAGCACTCTTCTCTTCATCAGTCATTACAATCTTCAAATCAGAACCTAAAACATAATTCACAGCTTCAGTTTAACATGTCTGAAAGGTTTTATCAATAGGTTTCATGTATTTCAGTGATTATGCACACATATAGAAATTTTGCATAAAAAATAACTTTAAACAAGGAAAATAAATATATTTTTTACCTGATGTAGATAAAGCCATCATTTGTATTCAGTGCTGTAACCACACAGGTGAGAGATATGAGTGTTCAAGCTTCTGATCAACGCATTATTTGTAGCTTCACAATTGACACACCTTCAGGATTTGCATAACAGGTTTATATAGAGACAAAGATGAGCACACCTTGTAGACACCACACAACCTTTTACTGAACAGGATTGAAAGACTTGCTGCTCTATATGAACAGTTACACACTATGTAGAACAACTTTATAGAATTATATTTGTTCGCAGACGTTAGCAGCTGTCAGCGAATAGTTATCAGCTATTTTGAAACAAAAAAAGACACTTTTTATCTATAACAACAAATGAACTGTACAACAGAAAATGCAAGTGCTATTTATGGTCTCCTCATAACAATGGTAAGAAAATTAAACTGGCCCAATATGGCATGTTTGTTAATACAGGGATACACATGTTAATGTAATCTCTGGTCTCCCACTCAGAGACACAGGTCTACAAGTGTCCAGCATTCAGAAAATCTGCTCACACAGATATGTAGAGCTAAATACTGTCAACAAGGCCTCTGCAATGTTCTGACGACAGTTAAACTTGTCAGGCAGTGATGTCCAGCAGGTGAACATGCAGCTCCATGAACACACACAGCTGTGGATTCCAGCTGCGTTCGTAGTTCTGCAAACTTTGACCCCCACAGAGTCGAGCTTTTCAGTTCAATCAGCTGCATTTCAATGTCCAGCCAGTTAAAGCGAGACAAATCCAGCTGCTCATTAACCCTCTCAGGCTCAAATTAAGTTTTAGTTACAGGAAAAATCTGATATTTGGGGGAAATTATCAAAAAAAAAAAACTCATAAAATATGTATGTGGGATAATCAGGTTGTTAGTTTTTAACTGTTGCAAATCGGCAATGCCTGCCTCGAGAGGGTTAAAGCTTTTCTGGTTTGATCAGAAAAGAAAACATTGGGTCCATACGCCTGAAAGTCCCGAAAACACATTGTAAATTCTGTCTCGATTCTATGGATGTATCCCTGTATTTCTGCGGTGCTGATGCTGCGCTGAGCAGACAGCTCCTGAAGCATTTCAAGGATCAGAATGTGGAAATTTCAACATCACTGAGAAAACTGCCAGCCAGCAACGTCCCTCTCACTGGTAGGCTAAGTTATTTTTAGCCAGTTACAAGTTGAATATGGTAGTTGGGGTTGATAGCTAAGATACCGTCATTAAGTAGCAGCACAACTAGTGTTTCTATGTGAGCTAATTTGCAATGTGCACCGCTGGCCCGGCCATTTATTTTTTAATGCACCTTCTCACATTAATTTACTGCGTGTTGTGCCATCAGTTAACCCTTCGCGTACCAGCTGTGGCACACATGCCCAGGGTTGCCGAACTCTGATTTAAACTATCATGTAGGAATGCTAAATGTTTCCACTGGAGAAATGTTGATTGCTGTAACGGGAAATTGAGACTTTGAAGACAGAATTTGAAGAAAATATTCAACAGGTGGTAACGGTAGAAATGACTTCACATGTGCAGCAGACTTGAAGACACATCGTGATGAAATTAAAGAGATTTAATCTAACAAGCACAGTCTGACATCTGGCGTGTGTGTGTGTGTGTGTGTGTGTGTGTGTGTGTGTGTGTGTGTGTGTGTGTGTGTGTGTGTGTGTGTGTGGTCATAGAGGGCACGTCTTCACCTGAAGTTGGACAGGAGCAGTCAAAATATCAGAGCGAGACAACTGAGAAACCTTCAGAAGAAACGACAAACAACCCAAAACAAACAGAACAGCAGGTTGAGTCCTGCACCGACGTTCAAGACTCAAACACAGAGAACAAACTGCCAGAAGACAAACAACTAGAACAAAAGAACAAGAGGTAACAGTGAAAAAGGAGAATTGTGGATTCAGGAGTGAACTTTGTATCAAAGGAATATTAAAGACAAACTTTATTTAATGCTGTACATTCATACATGCACAATTCTTTGTCAGTTTAACCCTTTAAAACTGGTCAGAGCGGACACGCTCCGTTTTGCGTAACTATTTTTAAATCCCAGTAGCTCTGCAACCACGTGAGCTAGCGCAATAATTTTTTTTGCATATGAAACCAGAGGAGTTGTACTTGCATCTTATGCCATCAGCTTGTCCTCGGTCACAGTTTCCTTCCACATATAGCTTTGCAAAAACTGCATAAAAAGCACTTGCAACAACAAAAACATAATATTCCAGAAACACGCTTTGCCGATCCGATCAGCTGTTTGTAACACTTCCTACGTCCATCAGCGCGAACTATCCCGTCCGGCATGACCTGCCCAAAACCGGAAGTGACGTCATTTTCGCGGAAATGTAGTTTTTTACCATCAAGGACTCATGAGCCTATACTGGTGTTTTTAAAAGTTATGTTTGACTTTATGACTTTCTGTGTCGTTTCTGGGATGCTTAGGACTTATATTGCACTGCTGGAAATAGTTTATTTTGATGCATATGCTGCTTTTTTGCAAATTTGCACTATAATACTTATTTTCGTTTTTCCTGCAGTGTATAGAAATTGGTGTATTTCAAAAATAAAACTATGAAGACACTCAAAAATAAATTTCCTGTGGTGGGAAACTATTTTGTGCAATTTTTTTGTATTTACAGTTTTGAGGGATAAGCCTCTTAAATTTCTCTAACTAAGCCAAGTGGCGGAGGGCTTTCGCTTTGGTGGCCTCAGAATCTCATCTCTGATTTTTGCAGATGATGTGGTTCTGTTGGCTTCATCGGGTGAGGGCCTCCAGCTCGCACTGGAACGGTTCGCAGCCGAGTGTGAAGCAGCGGGAATGAGGATCAGCACCTCCAAATCTGAGGCCATGGTTCTCAGCCGGAAAAGGGTGGAGTGCCCACTCCGGGTCGGGGATGAGTTCCTGCCCCAAGTGGAGGAGTTCAAGTATCTCGGGGTCTTGTTCGCGAGTGATGGGAGAAGGGAGCCGGAGATCGACAGACGGATTGGGGCTGCAGCTGCAGTAATGCGGACGCTGCACCGGTCCGTCGTGGTGAAGAGGGAGCTGAGTGTAAAAGCGAAGCTCTCAATTTACCGGTCGATCTACGTCCCTACCCTCACCTATGGCCACGAGCTGTGGGTAGTGACCGAAAGAACAAGATCGCGGATACAAGCGGCAGAAATGAGCTTCCTCCGAAGGGTGGCTGGCCTCTCCCTTAGAGATAGGGTGAGAAGTTCGGCCATCCGGGAGGGGCTCAGAGTAGAGCAGCTGCTGCTCCACATCGAAAGGAGCCAGCTGAGGTGGTTCGGGCATCTGACAAGGATGCCCCCTGGGCGCCTCCTGGGTGAGGTGTTCCAGGCATGTCCCACCGGGAGGAGGCCCCGGGGCAGACTCAGGACACGCTGGAGAGATTATATCTCTCGGCTGGCCTGGGAACGCCTTGGTATTCCCCCGGATAAGCTGGAGGAGGTGGCTGGGGAGAGGGAGGTCTGGGCCTCTTTGCTTAGGCTTCTGCCCCCGCGACCCGGCCCCGGACAAAGCGGATGAAAATGGATGGATGGAATTTCTCTAACTAGACATATATGTTTAAAAAAAAAAACGATTTTCAATTTTTTTATAGTTTATTGAACTTTTTTGCAATTTATGTAATTGCTATGCACTTAATGCATACATATTATTAAAATGTAGGCTATAATGGTTGTTTTGATGTATAGCAACTTGAAATTCTCCCAAAAATGGCTCTACAGCATGTAAAAATATAATATAAGCTCTGGCGGACTTGGTTCTATGGTAGGTCTTAAAGGGTTAACCTTTCTGTTGCAATTTTTCAGAGCAATTCAATGATTATTTTTTATTTGATCACATCAATGATAACCTGAATACACACACGCAGGTTTTGGATCAGTAAATAAGGCTCAAATCTTACATTGTAGATCTGCTGAAAACCCTGAGTTACAAAATCAAACAGACACTAAAGGTAAGCTACAACCTTCTACAACAGTTTATAACTATATTATTAGATTATTAGCTAGGACTGTGTGTGTGTGTGTGTGTGTGTGTGTGTGTGTGTGTGTGTGTGTGTGTGTGTGTGTGTTTATGTGCAGTTAAGGATGATCCCTTATTTCAAAGAGGATTAAAAAAAATAAATGGAAAAATATCAAAATCCATTATTTGGATATTTTAAATTAGCAAGTTAACATTTATTTATATCAAAGGGTGAATAGATATATGAAAGGTTTCTTCCTGTTTAAGAGAGTTTTTCCTTCCCACTGTCGCCAAAGAGTTTGGTAATACGGGGTCATATGATTTGGGGGGTTTTCTCTCTTTTCCTTGTATTATTGTTGGGTCTTTACCTTACAAGATAAAACATCTAGAGGCAGCATATGTGATTTGGTGCTATATAACTAAAACTGAACTGAACTGAGTTAAATTGAACGTATTTGTTGTGGCTGTTGCTCAGGTGGCAGAGCAGGTCAGCCACTAATCAGAAGGTCGGTGGTTCGATCTCAGGCTGCATCCTGGCTGCATGCCAAATATCCTTGGGCAAGATACTAACCCCACGTTTGCCTACTGGTGGTGGTCAGAGGGCCCGGTGGCGCCAGTGTCCGGCAGCCTCGCCTCTGTCAGTGCGCCCCAGGGCAGCTGTGGCTACAATGTAGCTTGCTATCGCCAGTGTGTGAATGTGTGTGTGAATGGGTGAATGACTGAATGTAGTGTAAAGCGCTTTGGGGTCCTATGGACTAGAAAAGCGCTATACAAATGCAGGCCATATATCATTTATATCAAAGGCTACAGTGGGGCAAAAAAGTATTTAGTCAGCCACCGATTGTGCAAGTTCCCCCACTTAAAATGATGACAGAGGTCAGTAATTTGCACCAGAGGTACACTTCAACTGTGAGAGACAATGTGAAAAAAAAAATCCATGAATTCACATGGTAGGATTTGTAAAGAATTTATTCGTAAATTAGGGTGGAAAATAAGTATTTGGTCACCTCAAACATGGAAAATCTCTGGCTCTCACAGACCTGTAACGTCTTCTGTAAGAGACTTTTCTGTCACCCACTCGTTACCTGTATGAATGGCACCTGTTTGAACTCATCATCTGTATAAAAGACACCTGTCCACAGCCTCAAACAGTCAGACTCCAAACGCCGCCATGGCCAAGACCAAAGAGCTTTCGAAGGACACCAGGAAAAGTATTGTAGACCTGCACCAGACTGGGAAGAGTGAATCTACAATAGGCAAGCAGCTTGGTGTGAAAAAAATCAACTGTGGGAGCAATCATCAGAAAATGGAAGACATACAAGACCACTGATAATCTCCCTCGATCTGGGGCTCCACGCAAGATCTCATCCCGTGGGGTCAAAATGATCATGAGAACGGTGAGCAAAGATCCCAGAACCACACGGGGGGACCTGGTGAATGACCTGCAGAGAGCTGGGACCAAAGTAACAAAGGTCACCATCAGTAACACACTACAACGGCAGGGAATCAAATCCCGCAGTGCCAGACGTGTTCCGCTGCTGAAGCCAGTGCATGTCCAGGCCCGTCTGAAGTTTGCCACAGAGCACATGGATGATACAGCAGAGGATTGGGAGAATGTCATGTGGTCAGATGAAACCAAAGTAGAACTTTTTGGTATAAACTCAACTCGTCGTGTTTGGAGGAAGAAGAATACTGAGTTGCATCCCAAGAACACCATACCTACTGTGAAGCATGGGGGTGGAAACATCATGCTATGGGGCTGTTTTTCTGCCAAGGGGACAGGACGACTGATCCGTGTTAAGGACAGAATGAATGGGGCCATGTATCGTGAGATTTTGAGCCAAAACCTCCTTCCATCAGTGAGAACTTTGAAGATGAAACGAGGCTGGGTCTTCCAACATGACAATGATCCAAAACACACCGCCCGGGCAACAAAGGAGTGGCTCCGTAAGAAGCATTTGAAAGTCCTGGAGTGGCCTAGCCAGTCTCCAGACCTCAACCCCATAGAAAATCTGTGGCGGGAGTTGAAAGTCCGTGTTGCTCGGCGACAGCCCCAAAACATCACTGCTCTCGAGAAGATCTGCATGGAGGAATGGGCCAAAATACCAGCTACTGTGTGTGCAAACCTGGTAAAGACCTATAGTAAACGTTTGACCTCTGTTATTGCCAACAAAGGTTATGTTACAAAGTATTGAGTTGTATTTTTGTTATTGACCAAATACTTATTTTCCACCCTGATTTACGAATAAATTCTTTACAAATCCTACCATGTGAATTCATGGATTTTTTTTTTTCACATTCTGTCTCTCACAGTTGAAGTGTAGCTCTGGTGCAAATTACTGACCTCTGTCATCATTTTAGGTGGGGGAACTCGCACAATCAGTGGCTGACTAAATACTTTTTTGCCCCACTGTATAATTTCGACAATCGCGTAGGAATATTAAATGTCATAAACATATTATTTGACAACAAGAGAAAAACAGAAACCAAAAACATATGTCTGTCTAATAATTTTATTTCTTGAAGGTGTTAATTATTTGTATTTTTTTTTCTCTTCTCAAAGATAAGATTTCAGTCGTCATTTTGGGCAATGAAGAGTCTTTGAAGAAAGCTCTAATAACTGTCATCCTGGGGACAGATCTATCTGATATAAGTAAAAGAAAAATTCTAAAAAACACTGAGATTCATGAAAAGGAAAACTTTATGTTCATATGCACACCAGATTTGAGGACACCATGTAATGATATTTCAGAGTTTTTTTCTGAGAATCCACACCCTGACATGTGTTTGTTTGTGGTAAAAAAAGGATTTTCAGCAGAGCAGATATGGCATCAGATAGATGTTCTGAATGAGAAAACAGGAAAACCCACAGAAGAGTTTAACGTCGTGCTGCCGTTGGGATATGAACACAAAGATTTCCCATTTAATTCCTGCACCCTGGAGCAGCTTTTTAATGAATTGGATAAAGTGATTGAGGTGAAACAAACAACCAATACCAGGTAAATGGCAAAGCAGATTTAAAAAGAAACAAAACTTAAACATTGTGAAGGAAAAAATATTGTAGGAAAATTTATTAAATGTTCTACACCGATACATGAAAAATATTTGATACATTTAGTAGATTTAACTTGTTATCATGTAATTTAATTAATCCACACCAATGTTCCCTCTAATTTTTCACGTGTCTGAGCGAACACACAAACTCCCTGAGTGGTCTCTTGGACCACTGTGAGTGACAGCAGACGTTTGCAATGTGGTCACGCCAGCATCGAATCCATCCAAGTTACATGTTTATTAAAATAATCAAATTACAGCATTTACATTTATGTTAGACTACTTTTAATTAACTGCTTTAGCCCACTTACAATGAAAATGTAAAAAAATGTTGTTCATGACCTGTGCAGCATGATAACACTATTGGAAGTAAAAATAACTTGAACTCCAATTTTGAAAACAAAACTTTTATATAATGTCGAGGAAAACCTGTTATTTTACTGTTACTTGGTTATCATTTACAGGCACTGTCATTATTTCATCATTACTTCATTAGTCTGTATTACTTATCTTCAGTTTATCATGTATCATTTATTGTTTATTTCAGAGCACGTAGGATAAAACCCATTCTAGATGTAATACTCTATCATGTGGCGAAAGCACCTCTCGAGCTAGAGGGTCCAGTTGGGCCTCCTGCAGTCACTTGCAGGCTTACACAAACATGCACATACAGAGTTATGTAAAACACGCACGTTCACATACACACTTAATAAGAACAGAAAGGTCGTCTTAGGACAGTCTCTCTGAGAGCTACACTATCACAAAGTGCACAATGTAATACACACTTGTTTTTCTCTAAAGTAGCATATGATGTCCATATAAGGAGAACTTTTTGAGTGCGAGGAACTGTTATCATTGCCAGTAAGGTCTAACTGTGTGACGTCATAATGACTATAAAGCTTTCTGTCTTTGTGCAAACGAAGAAGAAGTCCGGCTCTTCCCACACTGTAATGTGTGTTTTAATAAATGATCTGTGCTGACCCAAACTATATCCCAGTCGTAGTCTCTTCCTCAAAATCCGAACCATGACAATAAATATATACATATATATATATTAGGGGTGCAACGATACACAAAATTCACGGTTCGGTTCGATTCGATACTTTGGTGTCACGGTTCGATATTTTTTCGATACAAAAAAAATGTTCATGCCTTTTTAATTTGTCATTTATTAAATTTTCACGGCACATTCTGCACCACATCTCTGTGCGTTCATCATTTGTTTGAAGCCAGCTCACCTCCTGCAACTACTTTTCCGAGAATGCGCGCTTCTTTTGTGGTTCGGACTCCTTCTGACATTTCTTTGGAGGTGGAGGAACATCACAGTAATTGCTTAAAGGAGCTTCTTCGACATCTTTAAGAGTTCTAAACAAATATCTGTCCTCCTACTGAAAATCTTATGTACGCAAAAACGCGTTGCAACTTCTAAAACTCCTAAAATTTCCCCCCGTTTCTTAACAACTACATGCCACGTTGCCATACCATTTTTTGATTGGTCGACATGGTACTTTTTTTGACCAATAGGAAAGGCTGGAGTTTTGGTGTTGTTTTTGCTCACAGGCTTTCGAGCGCTTTCCTTATAAAACGCTGTTCTTACCGTTTCTTCCTGCAGTAAATATAAACAACAGTATTTTCATGAAGAAAACCAAACATTGCAGATATTTTTATCATAACTCTGGTTTTACGTGGCCAATCAACACAATTTAAAAACTGGTATAAAGTCCACACATTTTCCATCAGTTGTTCAGTCTGTCCTGCTCACATCTCCAATGGCTGTACACGTTGTCATTAACATGGCTTCCCTCAACATCAGCCGCTTTGCTCGCTAAAACACCGGTGTCGGCGGATGCTGTCATAGCCTGTCAACGACGTTGGTTAGCTGCGTATATACGAATGTGAATCGCATCATTGGCTGGACTTTGGGATAAGGTGGCATCGTTCTGATCCCATACGGGAGCAGCCAGTCACTGACTCACACTGCAAAATAGAATTGTTAAAGTATTAATTTTAATCTGTCCTCATGAACTGGAGAAATAAAAACAATCTTAATTCTAACCAATATAGAAATTATCTATTAGATTACATTAGTCTTGATACAGCCTCTGCCACCACATCAGATCAATTGCTCTGAGCTCGTTTGATCAGCTCCATCACCTAGTCGGGGTGGGGGGGTCATACTTTGGTCCCACCTTTGCTGTTGTGATTGGTGTAGGTGTAGGGACAGGCTTAGGGCGTCGGGGGGTTCCCCGGAGGCATCTTCCTTGGGGGGCTCAACCCGGGTATTTCCTCGTGGCTGCGTGTAGCGGGGGCTAGGGGAGGGTCTGTGCTGATGGACGTGGGTTACTGACCTGGTAGCCTGTCTACCCCTGGGTGGGTCCGGGATGGGCGTGAGGGTCTGGGGGCGCTCCGTCTCTGGGCCGGGGCTCTGGCCGGGCCTCGGGGCCTTGGGTCCTGGTTTGTGTGTTGCCGGGGTTGTGGGCGGGTGGGTGCATGGGGGCCCATCCCTGGCGCATGATGCCGCCGGTGTGTCGAGCCACCTGGGGGGCTCTTCAACCGGTGGGGGAGATTGTCACACCTTGCAAGAGCTTTCCTCTCCTCAGGAACTCTCTGCAGGAGGGGGAGATACAGGAGAGGTGGAGGAAGATCTCAGCCTGGGCGTCTATCGTCTCATGTAGTCTGGAAGATGAGTGGATGGTGGGGTGGGTGCAGTTTTCTCTGTGGTGGGGTTGGGTGGACTGTCCCGGGCTCTGTGGGGCCGGGGGGCGCTGCTGCGCTGGGACCCGGTCTGGATGGGCCTGAGCCCCCTTTCCCTGGCGGGTCGCGGAGTATGGGAATGCCTACTGGGGTCAGTGGGGGAGCTGGCCCCAGGGAGGGGTCACCTGCCCCTCCCTTCCTTCCCTCCCCATCTCCAGCTGCCTCCCTCTTCCCGCTCCACCACAACCACCCACACATGCAGGGCCTTGGAGTAGGGGTATGTCACCAGGGTGCAGAGGAGGCTACCCCCCCTGTCCCCTTCTGGCTGCCTCTGCCTCAATTTTATCCCACAACTTAGACATTCACATTACTCACACCCTCATTACACATACATATAGGATCTTGGGGGTGGGCACGATACACGGAGTCCAAGTTAGCATCAGGGTGTACACCTCACCCCTGGCATCGTTGCCCACCTCTCAATTTTAAATACACGTAGACATTGAGGGCTAGCAGGAGGGACTATGCGCTTACCTGCTGCTCTCTGGCAGGTAGCTCCATGCCTTCCTGGGTTTTAATTGCACCTTAGAACACACATGCATCAACACTACAATGAGCGGGTGGAGGGAGGTTTGGAGTCTTCTCTCACCCCCGTTCTCTGCGGCCTGCTGGAGCGGGGGGGGGGGGGGGGGGGGGGGGGCTAGGAGGAGTTGGCCGTCCGACTGCGGTCTGGGGTGTGGGGCCTCCCTGCTGCTGCGGAGTCGGGGCGGTCTGCCTCTCTCCACCGCAGGGAAAAGGGTAACACCACCTGGGTCTGGGTGCAGTTCCCCCCTCCAGGGGCAAGGATACCTAGACCCAGTTCGTAGAGTACGCTTGGGGAGTGTGATTGTGTATACAGCGTCTCTTTATGTCTGTCTCCACGTCGGTTGAGTGTGAAGTGCATATGAGAGCATGAGGGTGGGAATGGATGTTTGTGTCTGTGTGTGCCTGTATGTCTGTGTCTATATGTCAGGTTGGGTATCAGACGCCACCTCTCTGGGGACATCTCGGGCCCTCCAAGGTTTGGAGGCCTATCTCCACCCACCACCACTTCCCCTGCCGGTGGCGGACTCCCTCAGGTGTCGGTGTGTTGGTGGTTCTTTGTATCTGGGGGTGGGCGTCCAGGTACACACCGGCTCACTCCTTGGCGGCCGCTTATTGGGGCTCGCTCGGGCCACTTCGGAGGTGGGGTGTGTGACCAGGAGATATTTTATTTTATATTCTTATGATCACAGTTATAATTAGAAGTATCAATCATTAATCATTTACCATTGTGGAATCTGATGACAGTATAATCTTTGTTTTATATCTATGGTAATCTGAGTAAAGATTAATGTATGCATGTTATCATCATTGTAATCAAGTCTCAAATGGTATCCACAGCATTGTATTCACCGTCCATAACTGGAGGGTCCAGCAGGACCTTGTTCTAATTCATTTGCAGGCCTACATCAGGACATGCACATAGAGAGTTATGTAAACACGCACGTTCACCCTTATTTACACAGGGAGGTCATGTCAGGACATTCTCTAGTTGGACACACAGGCTCACAGAACTGCACAACATGACATGTCACACACTTGTTTTTCTCTAAAGTATCATCTGATGTTTGTATAAGGAGAACTTTGGACTATGGGGAGACTGTTATCATTTCCAGTAAGGTCTAACTGTGTGATGTCATCATGGGTTATATAAGGATGGGGAACGGTCCACTCTTTGGAGATCTGTGGCTGTACGCTTGTCTTCCCATGCTTCTGTCTTAGAAGTGTGTAATAAAATCACTATTTTTGTCACCTACACGGACTCGGCTGTTTTTCCTTCTTACCCAAACTGAACCAGACGTAACAACTTGGTGCCGAAACTCCGGTTGGGGGAGAGGGGAGCTTGCAGCTATCGTGTGGGTGACAAACAGGGGCGAAGGCCAGCAGCCTATCTGAGTGACGCCAGGCGACATAAGAAAGGTGAGTGCCACCTGTTGATTTTTATCCAAAGGCGCTATATTGGAAGTTAAAACTAAATTTAATTAAATAATATTCACTCAGTCTGGGTTTCTGGTGTTTGTCCATAGTGATTTTTTTTTTTTTTTTGGGGTAATTTGTGTTTAAAGTTTGGGGAACATTTGACTGATAACATTTATTGCTGTTCATGGTGGGAGCGAATTTTAAGAGGTTTAAGAGGTTATATGAGGTTAAAATAATACGGTTTAAGGTGTGTGGAAACCGATGTGGGTGGCTGGATGCCAGCAGTCACCTGGGTAGTGTAGGGGATTTGATCCAATCGATTAGCAGAGACTGGGTCTCGGGCTTCAGATAAATGAAACTGGATGGCAGGGGTCCAACAGTGAGGCTTTTAAAACAAGTAAATTCGTTTAGGACTGAGAGCTAGGCTCTCTAAGAATGCAGTTGTTCAGCAGGTGGCACTGACCCCTAATCGCGGACGCGTGGTTAGGTTTTAGCCCGGTTTGGCCTCCCGCTGGGGACTTGGGACTCCCGGTTAATTGGCCAGGTAATCTACGAGTGATTGCCTTCTACTGCATTGATTGATTGAGAAGGTTAGACCTGGCTGCATCCTATCTAACGTTGGGCACACTGAGCTTTAAGTAAAGCCAAAAGCGTGATCTGTGATGTCACGTGGCTGGTGGAGCTCCGTGTTTTCCTGGCGGGGAAGTAGTTTTAAAGTAATTAGAATTTAGTAATTTGACCGTTTTCAAGGTGGCGTACTTGAGATGTGTATTGACCAGCAAGGCTAGGCCTGGGCTATAGGTGCTTTTAAATTAGTCAAAAAGTTAGGTGTAACCTCTTCTGGCATATGACGTCTATGCGGGCCCGTGTGTATATAGATTATAAATTACCTGTGTGTGTAAATAAGTTCTATAAATCTGTTAAATCTGAAACTCCTGCTAAAAACTTCCTCTCTACAAACTCTTTTCTCTTCTCTCCCTCTTTCTCTCAGTTGGGATTCTGTGTGTGTATGTGTGTTGGAGAAAAAAAGGAAAAGGGTCTCTCTCTGTCTCTGTGAGAGAAAAAAGGTGGGGGCCGAGTGAGCCCACGGGGCCGAGTGGGTCCGCGGGAGCGAGCGTGTAGGCTGTATGGGGAGAATGAGGAAGAAGGGAGTGAGAAGGAGCGAGTGAAAAGAGTAACCGAGTGTTTGGTGATTTTTTTTATTATCTCAGAGGCTCTGGGTAAGAGTTTTGACTATATTGATTTAATTCTGTGGTTTTGGAGTTGGTGACTTTAGCTGTGAGAGTTGTGAAAAGAGCAGGTTTTTCTTTTGTTGTGATGTTAAGTATAAATTGAATAGACTGTGATTAATTGGTGTTTTTCTGCCTATTGTGCTGCGTGGAAGACACAGAAGTGTAGAAATGTTTGTGGTTCATCTTTGTTTGACGTTTTATATAGAGTGGGTTGATTCAGGGTGATTTCTCCCGTTTAAGGGAGGAGTTGGATTGTGGGTATGTTAAAGCTTTGCTGTAGGGGTATGAGTGTGAATTTGTGCTGGCTTCACATGTTTAAATGGATGCATAGAAGTTTGTGAGTGAGAAATTGATATGGTGGGGTTTAAAGTTAGTAAAGAGTTAAATCAACCCTCCTCAAGAGTTCAATAATTTAGGCAGTTATGTTTATACGAATACTAAATGTATGTTTAGTGTCCTCATACAGGTGTTTTTTCTTAACCTGGAAACCTGAGTACGGCAGCAGAAGACAGGCCAAGCTTTGGCTAAAAATTCACGGCTGGACACCAGAGTTGTCCCCACCCCTCCCGGAAAAAAAAGAGAGAATGTAGTTTTAGGCAGGTTTTTCTCGCTGAACTGCTCTGGGTGCTGTGTCCCTGAATCTCACCAGTGTTAACCTCTGGCGGAAGACATGGAGAAAAGGAAAAGATGTTCCTGGTAAATGACTGAAACAAATAAAACCACACACAACCAGAGAAAGGTATGAGAAGTGTGAGGAACAGACACATGTGCGTGTTAGAGAAATGCCTCATTTGAGAAAAAGTTAAATTAACCCATATACAGACGCACCCATACATGCAATGAAGAAACAGCTTACATACATGTGCACGTACATGCAAGGTTAAAATAGCGACACTTAACATACACCAGTTTTTAAAGGATATAGTTTATCCACTAATGACAAATAAACTCTCTGGGTTGCAGGACAACAACTTAACTTCAAAAGAAAGGTCACTGGTCTGACCATCCAGTGAGGACACGACAAATTTAGTGGTTAAAAGAGTCAAATTGGGACATGTTTTTGTTGATTGCTTAATACAAATGATTACTGAATGACAGAAAATTCCTTTTTAGGTTTCTAAACAGGATCTTAAGAATTTTAACACGTACCTGTGTTGTCCTGTCAACTTGGGGGGTTATGAGTTGATTATATGGTAAGAAAAAACAAAAAGGGGGAGAGGAGGCCCCGTTGTTTCTCCCCTCTCTGAATAACACAGCCAACACAACATCATTTTCCTGTTCGCCTGTTTTTGTTTTGTTTTTTCTTTATGTTTGATTACTGGCTGCTTTGACGGCCCTGAAAGCCGAAGATGACCTGAACTCCTGCTCTCCCCGCTATCATCGTTGCCCTCTCCGCTACCATCTTTGACCCTTTGACCCCTGAAGGCCACACCAGCTGGACTCATAACAAGAACTTGAGGATGTCAACAGTGCTGCAGAAAACAATCTCATGCAGCGGAGATGGAGAACGCTAAAGCTTCAGCTGACAAAGCTGTGACGAGACGCACATTAAGCCCGGAGGAAAAGGGAGGGTGAGCAAAAGAATGCTGACCTCTGAGAAGAGCCGAACAGCAGAGCTGCAGAAGGCCGTGGAGCAAAGTAAGGACAACATAAATAGACTCCGATCTGACGTGGAAGGAAAAGACTCTGAGGTTTTTGCCAGAAATTGAGCATGGCTCCGGAGGAGCTGGCTGCTAATTGAACTCATCAGTCAGACTTGGAGTCCCACATACAGGACTTGAAATCAGGCGGAAGCTTGCTGGAGCAGGAGGTCGCCAGACCTGATGCAAAGCTCCAACAGCAGGAGCAAGCCCTGAAGGAGCTACAGAAGCAAAAGGGTCAAGTTACAAGGAGAAGATGCAGGCAGCTGCAACAACGGATGCAAACAGACCCAAAGAGGAGGGCAGGACCTCAGGGCATGCTTCAGGCTGCTGGTTTACCTGAACTACAGAACAGGAAGGTGATGAACACAAACATACACCAACACACAAACACACACTTCTGCATGCGCCGACTTAGAATGAAGAGAAACACACACATGAACACTTATGCACTCGTTGAGGGAGTGAAAACTGATACATACCCATGCACCAAAATCAAAATGTTGATTTAATTCACTAAGAAGTGACACACAATGCTCCAAGCTGCTGCAATGAAGAATGCTTTACTGACAAAGGCTCAATGCTGCACACAACAAATTCAAATACAGAATCTGCTACAATAATAAGCCCAGAGGGCATTTGTGTGGTCTGGGGAGCAGGGTCCGGAGCGGTTTGGTTATGAAAACGATGCCCGTGCGAGATATCTGGGGCTTAAGGCCTCGACTCAATTGTTTACTGTACAATAAAAAGAAAAGAAAACAGCCTGAGCAGCGGTGCAGAGTGAAAACGATGAATTAACAGTGTGAGTCTTATTTCAGAGCGCCACATCATTGTGATGGAGATTTAATAAAAGGAGGAACACACGGACAAAGAAGAAGAGAAAGGGGGGGGCAGCCCTTGAACACGATTGCCTGAGGTATTAAAGTTCTGTACTAAATTCTGGTTTCCAGTGTGAGAAAAGTCACGCAGTGCCAGTAGTAGAGCTAGGTTGAGTGATGATTCTAAATTACTGTAAGTAAATCATCGTACACCCGTTCAAGTTTCATGATAACGGGGATCTAGACTTTGTTGAACTCTAGGCAATTTGAACAGGTAAGATTTGAGTGACCAAGTAGCAGTTGAATAAAAGTCATTGAATAAGTGTTGAAATAAACTGGCAGAATTAAGAGAATTAAAACATTTCAAGAGCTCAAATTACTTAATATGGAAACGGTTCTATTTTGTTTCACGAACGCAAAACATATAGGTTTATGAATATGAAAAGGTTGAGGTGGTGTTGATTTGACTCTGTGTAGGTTTAGGTTGGTATTTTTATTGATGGGAGGAATATTCAGTGACAAGTCCTAAGACCCGGGCGTCAGCATTTTGTTTTTGTTATTTTTCATTTTATTTTGTTTTATATTTTGAACAGTGCACTGATTTTTGTTTGTGAATCTTTTCTTTAAGCAGATCTGCACATCGGAAATTACAAGCATTACACGTCGGCGAGAAAATTGTTGTAAGTGAGTTTCTCCGCATTGAAATGGGCTCTGGAGGAAACCACTTATGGGGACAATTAGAAAATGAGAGTCCCTGCCCAAAAAAGGATTCAGCGAGGTAATCCGATCTCAAGTTCTTCTTTTTCTTTTTGAAATGAGCTCATTTTTGCTGAGGGCGGAAATCTAAATGCGACGATGGTTTCCACTATCAGCAAAGAAAGAAAGAATGGATGAAAGACTGGAAACAAAACAAACGGACTGACTGGTAAAAGATGACAAGACTTGACTACGACTTAAGGTTAACCTCCACCGAGATAGAACAAGAGGGTGGATGAATTTATGTGTGATTCTTTTTACAGGAAATCTTTTTATAGCACCTCTGGAATGTGGATGTGCTGCTAATGTTTGCTTTGCTTTGTTAAGAATGTGTGAGGAGGGTGCAGTAGAAAACAGACAAGTGACATGAAAACAAAAGAATAATAATAAAACAAGTAATAATAACAAATAACTAATTTGGGGACTGTTTGACAGAGCTCACTAACTGGCCACTAGGGAGCTCTTGGTAGGGATACACAAGTGGAGTAACATTGCCCAAAGGGTGAATAAAGCAAATTGCGGCAATAATAGTGATATAATGATTGGAGAAATCCTGAACATGATACTTGTCTGTTGTGCTGAATCTTTTATTACTCTTATGATTTGCAGGTGGTTGTAAATAAGCTGTTTGCTTTAACAGGTTTGCTTTTTAGCTGAATTGCAAAATACAACTAGAACTATTAGTTGAGATTAATTAAAATTAACCTGACACTGAGGAGGTTCTATATAAGGAAGAATTAAAACAGATATAAAATGCATCTGATCTTTAATTGCAGGTGTAACCATGAAGATTTTTGGTACATATTGCAGGTTGTTGCTCATTATAGAATTTGTGCTCAGCTTCATAAGGCAAAAAGCTATAGCAGGGGTCTATGATTTCGTTTGTGTTTTAATGATTTGCATCGAAGGATCGGATTGATATATTGGAGGTATTGACTTCAAGTGAAGAGGGTTAAATGCATGCACGCTTACACACATAGAATCGGAATCAGAATCAGAATCAGATAAATCAGTCACATAGGCATAGCATAGGATTGGAATGAACAAAGTCAACAATATTAGGTTAGGAGAGCCAGCGAGGGGGATGTGTTGGCTTTCTGTCTCTTGCAGAGAAAGGAGTAAACACCAGAACAATGAGGTCTCGGGGAATGCTTGGATGAGACGTGAGCAGAGAGGCGTCAGGGATCATCTTGAGCAGAACAGCGGAAATGGCACAGAGAGCTGTGCTACTGAGCTTCCAGGAGAAGGAGGGAGCGTGCCAAGCTCCAGAAGTAATAGTTCTGTTTCCGGTGGTCTCAAGGTGAATGAGCAGAGGGGAGCTCAGGGAAAAGCTCATTCCAAGTCACAACACGGGTGGTAAAACTGAGGCAGAATAATCCTCTGCAACGTGGCTAGCTCACTCAGTAGTCTACCTGGGGAGCTGAAGAAAGAAGAATCCGAGGGCGTTTCTTCACTCCAAGAGGAGGTGGTAAAGGGGCCTGAAGCGTGACAGGCTGAAACTCGAGTCTGAAGCTAAAGGAACAGCTGGGTTGTGGGAAAATTGGAAAACAACGGAGGTGTTGGGGTTGATAAGTGTCATAACGTGTTTGTTTGGTTTGGAGACAAATCCTGGTGTGAGTTGGGCTGGCAAGCCAGCCCAAAGAGGAGGAATGTGACCAGGAGATATTTTATTTTGTATTCTTATGATCACAGTTATAATTAGAAGTATCAATCATTAATCATTTACCATTGTGGAATCTGATGACAGTATAATCTTTGTTTTATATCTATGGTAATCTGAGTAAAGATTAATGTATGCATGTTATCATCATTGTAATCAAGTCTCAAATGGTATCCACAGCATTGTATTCACCGTCCATAACTGGAGGGTCCAGCAGGACCTTGTTCTAATTCATTTGCAGGCCTACATCAGGACATGCACATAGAGAGTTATGTAAACACGCACGTTCACCCTTATTTACACAGGGAGGTCATGTCAGGACATTCTCTAGTTGGACACACAGGCTCACAGAACTGCACAACATGACATGTCACACACTTGTTTTTCTCTAAAGTATCATCTGATGTTTGTATAAGGAGAACTTTGGACTATGGGGAGACTGTTATCATTTCCAGTAAGGTCTAACTGTGTGATGTCATCATGGGTTATATAAGGATGGGGAACGGTCCACTCTTTGGAGATCTGTGGCTGTACGCTTGTCTTCCCATGCTTCTGTCTTAGAAGTGTGTAATAAAATCACTATTTTTGTCACCTACACGGACTCGGCTGTTTTTCCTTCTTACCCAAACTGAACCAGACGTAACAGGTGCCCCCGGCCTCTCGGCCTGGGGCTCGGTCACTCAGGCACAGCTGGCTGCCGGCGGAGCTCACGGGCGCGTCACTGCAACTCCCCCTGGCTTCTGCTCCGCGGCTGCTGAATGAGCCCTCATCTGGGACTCTCCTCAGCTCTTTCTGGGACAGTGGCGCGGCTGCCCCTCTGTGGGTCTTCCTTGGTCTCTTGTGTTCTGGGGGCCGTTTTCGTTTATTATTTAGTAACTATTGATATCTACTGCTAGCTAGTTTATTGTGATGGTGCTTTTTTTTTTCTTATTATGTTGCTCTTTGTTGTTTGCTTTCTCCTCTGTTTTTTTTTCCTCCATACAGGTGACCCAGGAGTTTTTTTTTTTTTGTTTGTTTGTTTGTTTTTTTCTCTCTTCCCCCCCCTTCTCACCGTCTCTTCTCCCCTTTGGTTTTCTTTTTTTCTCTCCCTCTCTTTCTTTCATTCTTTCCCCCTGTCCTATCCCACAGTCATGTCTGTCCCGTTTGTAGCAACTGAAAATAAAATAAATTCATAATTATAATAAAGGTCAATCAAATGGACCAATATGGCAAGGCCATGATGATCCACTTGGTAAAATAAATCCGCTTGGCATCTTTCTTGGCCTTAAGACAACAATTCTGATGGCTATAGATCCAAACGGGACAAAAAAAAAAAAAAAATATATATATATATATATATATATATATATATATATATATATATATATATATATATATATATTAGGGGTGCAACGATATTCGTATCGATATTGAACCGTTCGATACAGTGCTTTCGGTTCGGTACGCATATGTATCGAACAATACAAAATTTGCAATTTATTTTATCAACTTTCCTTCTGACGATGCTGTCTGTGTTGAGCGCTCAGTGAATCTGCGTTCGACTACTCCGCCTAGGCTGTACTGTCCAGCGCAGATCCACTGAGCGCTCAACAAAGACAGCATCGTCAGAAGGAAGAGCGCAGGGCAAGCTAGCGAGACAGAAGTTAAGCACTCCTTGCAACTTGGACTTCGCCCACCCTCATTCAGATCTGGCGTTTGGAATTATTTTGGTTTTCATGTGACGTATGACCCTGAAGGTAAGCGAGTCATGGACTAAAGTAAAACAGTATGTTGGATGTGCCATGCAATGCTCAATTACATGGGTGGGAGCTAGTGTGTTAGCGCAGTTAGCTCGTTAACGTGTTGGCCGTCTAGCCCCATGAACGGGCGATCGGCGGTAGCTCGTTAATGGAGATTTGCCGTGTTGTGGCGTTAAGGTCATTTCAACAAGATTAACCTGAAAGCACTAGCGGGAACACAACGAATATGACTGCACATTTACGCCGACATCATCCTAGTGCAAAGACAAAGATGAGTGATTCCTCAATCAGATACAGGGCTCGCAATATCGCTAGCCCGATGTCCCGGAGCTAGCGATTTTTTCAGTCGGGCTACCAAAATCTATCTCTGCCCTGCCCGTCGGGCTATTGTAGGAAGGAAAAATATATGTCAATGCTTTTGCATTCTTTCAGAAATGTAGCTGGGTAATTATGTCATTGGCATCGGTGAGCCACTGTCAATATGTGACATATTGAAGTCGCGTTTGAATTTGCGCTTGTTTTTTTGCTTTCACTTTGCAATCGCGTGAACTGTGTATAGAGAGCGACAGCACTGATCTGTGAGTGATGATAGTTTATGCACCAATTCCTCTGACATCGTCTTATTAATCGTTAGCTTACTATGCAAACATGACAAGTGAAATCTCCCGCAGCAAGCTTAAACATGTGAGAAGTTGATCGCGCAGAGAATCGCTGAGCTTATGTGAGTGCGTGTGTAAAAGCAGCAGAATATATCTTTCAGTTCTGCTGAGCCAAATAAGACAGGTCAGGGTGAAGAAGTGACAGCCAAAGAAAAACTTACCACAAAACAGAAAAGTTATGACAAATCAGACTATAAGGCAAAAAGAAAGTGCAGCTTTATGGTTTCATGGACAAAAGAATTTCTGTGGCTGCAATATGACGAGCTATATAACCAGGGGTGCACAAGTGGTCCGCAGGTGCGCATTCGCTGTCAAAATAAAAAACACGCACAAGGGTTAGGGTTAAATTTAAAAACTGTACTTTTGAGTTAAAATATATATTTATAATTTTAATAAATGACAAATTAAAAAGGCATGAACATTTTTTTTGTATCGAAAAATACCGAACCGTGACACCAAAGTATCGAACCGAACCGAACCGTGAATTTTGTGTATCGTTGCACCCCTAATATATATATACCTGTAATATCTGTGACTTTCCAATGAAAATATTTTTACTAACATTATTGTTGATGAGATCACAATGAATCAGATGTATTAAAGATGACTTATGATAATGTTAAAAAAAAAGTATGACTAAAGTATGATTTAGTTTTGTAGAATCAAAAAAATGTCTTTCCATTGAACGTCAATAGATATTAACATTTAAATATTCTTTTTATGTAGTTTAAATATGTTTAGACCGGGCACCACCCAACAGTATTCGACAAGACATAAGTGTAGCAGCCCAGGTTCGACACCATCCTGAGGCCCTTTGCTGCGCTCTCTGACTCCTTATTTTCCTATCTAATCTCCACTGTACTATTTTATAAAGTAAAAAAAAAAAAGCCCAAAAGATAATTGATGCACATACAGTATGATTTACTTATTGAGTTATCGCATTTACAAATTTTTAAGAAAACATGACTTCTCACCTTGACTTTAAAGTCAAGGTAAATGGGCATCCCAGAAGGTAATAACAAGGAAGACGAATGCTAATTGAATTTCCAAGCACTCTTTTTCAATAACTTTTTTCATTCTGTTTCAAATCTGACATTTCAAAAAGTTTTCACCTGATGAAAACAACAGGGAAAGTTCTCCACAGAGTGTTTTTCACACAATCAAATGCCACTTGGCACTGCTCCATTCACTGGACCACACCTGGAGCAACCTTTTAGGTGAGGTGAGTTTAGGGACTGGTCAGCTCCACAAAATTCAGGAAAAAATAGCAAGCAAGTCTCAAAAACCACCTCAGCTCTTTTTTGGTCTTTGGACACAGACAGGATGCTATGACTGCTGTCTTCTCTGTCTGAAGGTGCACTTTCCCACCTCCCAAGTGGTACCTCAGATACGATATCTTGGTCCAACTGTACATTTCTTCAGGGGTCCATGAGCTTTGCCTCCCTGATTTAAGACTTTCACAGCCAAACCTGTAGCTGAATACAATTTTTAATAGGAAAAATGCTTTTATGACTACTATAATTTAAGTTGTTTTAAAGAGAAATGTTGTTTGGTTAGATATAAAAACAACTTGCTTACATTGCTAGAGAACACACACACATACTTTCATACATATCACTACCAAGCACTTATCTGCAGACTCTCATACATACACACGCGCACACCTTCATACACCAAGTTACTTTGTACAAAACAAGTCTTCTTTTGCACTATTGTGTCTGCACTGTCTTGTTGACTCTTGTGATTTCCTTCGGGGTGATAATATTTTCCAAAATACTGATTGTCTGTGGTCTATATGATGCATCTATAAATTTCAGGCCTCTGCATACTCTCTCCATCTTCTACTCCAAGACAAGCTCAGATTAGTGTTTATGAGCTGCCATATATATATATATATATATATATATATATATATATATATATATATATATATATATATGTGTGTGTGTGTGTGTGTGTGTGTGTGTGTATATATATATATATATATATTTATTTATTTATTTATTTATTTATAAATATTTTCTATTGTACAAAAAAATCTATTTTCTATAGTTACAAACTTACCTATTTGTAACAAACCCTGTTGGATATGTTTGAATTAATTTTATGATATTTAATGTAATTTACTGATAAATCTAAGCTTTTATGAATCATTATGATTTGTCAAAAAATAGGTTCGAAGAACAATGTGTGTTTGAGATTCTGTGTGTGGCTCCGTATTAAAACCTAATTCTTAAAATCTTTTTGTTTATATTGTATCTTTATTTTAACATGTTAAAACAGTATAACAACAACAGAGAAAAAGAGACACAAACAAACAAAGCAAAACAAAAGGAAAAAAAAAATAATTATAAATAACTTATATGACCAGAAAGGAGTATGATAAAGCACAAGTTTATCCCTTTTCCACTATTCACTAACTAATAGTAAACACTTTTTCTTTCTGTTTATGCCCTGTCCATAATTAATTCTTCCTTATCATTTGTTACATGTATTTATTTTTAAGCCCAGTAACGTGTCATATATACAAAATATACAGGCTTACAGATATATATTCTTATATAAACATAGTTGTGCACCCCCACACACATGAAAAGATGTGGCCATCTCCCTGTACAACTCCTCCACCTAACACACTGTATACTGCAATAGCTACAACCTTTTTACACATGCTCTTCTTTCTTTCTTTCCTTCTCATTCAGATATTCATCAGTAAGCGACTTATATGCATGTATATATTATATATATTGTTCTATTTCTTACTTCTAGTGTTGTCTGTTTTTGTTACTGATTGTACTGGAGCACTGTAACCAACATAATTTCCCCTTGGGATCAATAAAGTCTTCTGATTCTGATATACACACATATATATGTAAGAAATATTTTTTATAAAAATATTTGTAGCATATCACAGCTTGATTTATCACTACTTTTTTAAAATGCATTCTTCTTAACTAAGATTTCTTTACTGTCAACACAAAGGTCAAATCTAACCAGGGCAAATTAACACCACAGATATTTGTCTACAGGTTTACATCATCTAAAAAAAATTTATTCTCTTTTAAGACGTGAATGAAAACGCAGAATCTGCTCTAACAGTTGACCCAGGAACTTGTATTCTTCATCCTCCATCTCAGCCTGTTTCTGTTTCCTTTCTTCCACCTCTCTGTACATGGCATTGGTGTAGTATGTGCCACCGTTTACTGCCACCATGTCGTCAATCTTCTTGATCAACTCCTCCACCTGCTTTCTGTCTTTGCCTCTGTTGTTGAAGACGTGGAACCTGTTTCCACAGCTTTGGATGACTTGTCTGAGGCCTGATTTGGCTTCACGTACATACTGCTGTATGGTCATTTCCTGGTCTTCAAGATCATCTCCGTGGGTGAACAGCACAATCATGTAATTGTTAGCTTTTGGACCAAACAGCTCCTGCAGGGCTTCCACAGAGTTTTTCTCCTCTGTGGTGAATCGGCCGACTTGGAGCACCAGTAGAAAAACATGAGGCCCTGGACTGGAGACTTCAACACATTTTATAATTTCCTTTTTGATCATCTCTTCAGATAGCTTAGTGTCAATGATCCCTGGTGTGTCTGTAATAGAAATTTTTCTCACGGCCCCATCTGTTTCACCTGCTTTACAGGTTTCAGTCACCGACTCTGAACTGGGAAGAGACTTGAAATGTTTTTTTTCCAGGATGGTGTTCCCAACAGCACTCTTTCCCACACCAGTTTTTCCAATCATCACAATCCTCAAATCAGGATCTGAAATACAATTCATGACTTCAGTTTAACACATCTGAAAGGTTATGTCAATACGTTTCATGTATTTCAGTGCATATGAGCACATATAACACATATAAACAGAGCAGATTAAATACATTTTACCTGATTTAGATGAAGCCTCAGCACTCTTCTCATCAATTTTTTCACTCATCACACCCGAATCTGAAACAGGGTTCAAAGCTTCAGTTTAACTCTTCTGAAATGTTGACATCTTGACATTTTACCAACAATAATTATAAACACAGCAGATTAAATATTTTTACCTGATGTAGATGAAGCCTCAGCACTCTTCTCATCAATTTTTTCACTCATCACACCCGAATCTGAAACAGGGTTCAAAGCTTCAGTTTAACTCTTCTGAAATGTTGACATCTTGACATTTTACCAACAATAATTATAAACACAGCAGATTAAATATTTTTACCTGATGCAGATGAAGCCATAATTTGTATTCAGTGTTGTAACCACACAGGTGAGAGAGATGAGTGTTCAAGCTTCTGTTCAACGCATTATTTGTAGCTTCACAGCTGACACACCTCCAGCATTTGCATAACAGGTTTATATGATAGAGACAAAGACGAGCACACCTTGCACACACCACACAACCTTTTACTGAACAGGATTGAAAGACTTTCTCTGACAGTAAGTTTTGCCACCAAGTTTGCATTCAGTATGACTGTTAAAATTTATATTTGTGTTAGGCAAGATGATGGAGCAGGACGAATATAGAGGAAAGGAAAAAGTGGAAGTAAGAAGAAGTCTAGCATGCAGCGGACTAGAATTAGTATTGTTTTTTGTTTCTTTTGTTTGCCCACTGAACACTTAACACATATGAATAGTAAATTCTTCTGTTAACTTTTGTGTGTGCACTGATTTTCTTTGTTGTGTCTTTCTCTGCTGTATACACTATCAGTCAGTTTGGACACACCTTCTTTTTTTTTTTCTTTTTTTTTTTGTTTGTTTGGCCCAGACCGGGCCCAGTGCAGCAGCACCGCCCGGCCCCACAGAGCCCGGGACAGTCCACCCAACCCCACCACAGAGAAAACTGCACCCACCCCACCATCCACTCATCTTCCAGACTACATAAGACAATAAACACCCAGGCTGAGATCTTCCTCCACCTCTCCTGTATCTCCCCCTCCTGCAGAGGCAGCTCCTGAGGAGAGGAAAGCTCCTGCAAGATGTGACAATCTCCCCCACCAGTTGAAGAGCCCCCCAGGTGGCTCGACGCACCGGCGGCACCCTGCTCCAGGGCTGGGCCCCCATGCACCCACCCGCCCACAACCCCGGCAACACACCAACCAGGACCCAAGCCCCGGAGGCCCGGTCCGGGTCCCAGCCCAGAGACGGAGCGCCCCCAGAACCTCACGCCCATCCCGGACCCACCCAGGGGCAGCCAGGCTACCAGGTCAGTAACCCACGTCCGTCAGCACAGACCCTCCCCTAGCCCCGCTGCACGCAGCCGCGAGGAAACAGTCACCGGAGAGCCAACAGAGCCCCTAACCGGACATGACTGCTACCCCGGGTTGAGCCCCCCAAGGAAGATGCCTCCGGGGAACCCCCCAACGCCCTAAGCCTGTCCCTACCCCCACACCAATCACAACAGTGAAGGCGGGACCAAACTATGACCCCCCACCCCCACTAGGTGATGGAGCTGATCAAAGGAGCCCAGAGCTTGGACACACCTTCTAATTTAATGTTTTTTCTTTACTTTACTTTACTTTACTACTTTCTACATCATAGATACATACTGAAAACACCAAATATATAAAGCAAGATGTATGGAATTATCTAGCAAAGAAAGGATTGATAAATAACTCTAAATATGTTTTAGATTGTGGATTTTTCAAAGTAGCCACCCTTTCATTTGTTGACATTGCTGCAAGCCTTTGGCTTTCTGTCAATTAGCTTCACTGAGAAAAACAAAAGTGTGAAATAGCTTTTTGAGTTATATACTTTTTTGTTTACAACAATATTCCATTTGTGTTCATTCATAGATTGATGCCTTAATTCTATAATGTAAATAGTATTGAAAATAAAGAAAAAACAATAAATGAGAAGGTGTGTCCAAATGTTTGACTGGTAGGGTACATAAGCCGTACTAAAAATGTGCTGCTCTGTGTTTTTTCTTCACTGGTAGTGCTTCCTCGCTTCAGATTTTCTGTGTGTGTGTTGGTTGTAGAGGGTACGTTTTGATCCAAAGTTGAGCAGCAGCAGAAAAAAGAGAAAGCTCAAAAGACTCAGAAACCTTTAGAACACGCCGAAAAGCAGCTCAGGTCCTGTACCATGGGTGGTACCAAAACAAAAAACGAAAAACCAGCTGAAGGCATCCAACAAGTGCAAGCAACAAAAGTCAGGTAAAGGTTTCAGTTTCAAATTGGCTATTACAGGACATTATGTAAAAAGAACTATGCTGTACATTCATACAAGTACTGTACTTTGTAACTTTAAGCAGTTAATAAGGCTCTAATCCTACATTGTAGATCTACTGACCAACAACATCAAAGAAAGAAGAAAGGTAAGCTATTTCAAAGATGCTTCCAACCATATTCAAGTGTGTGGGTCTGTGTTAGGTCTCTCTGTGCACTGTTAAAAATAAATCCTAGAAAAACCGTAATATTCCGGCAGCTGGGGCACCAAAATAATACCATCAAATAAAAGAAAATAACTTCCTCATAAAAATACAGTTATTTTCAGTAATGACAATACAGTTTGTTGCCCTAATTTTACATGGGATTTTGCCTTCTTCAAGTGCTTTTAAACATTAAATTAGGAACATGTCAATGTGATTAAACAATGAAATTACCTATAAACAAGGTCAATGAATGTGGCAATATGCATAATAATACTTAAATGTACAGAAATTTACAGTCAACAGTTGGTTCAAATAATAATGGATAGCATGCCCTGGGACAGACTGACAGAGGCTGCCATATCACACCATTGGCCCCTCTGGCTATCACCAGTAGGTAGTAGGTGAAGTGTCTTGACCAAGGACACAAAGACCGAGAGTGTCCGAGCCGGGGCTCGAACCGGCAACCTCCTGATTGCAAGGCGAACTGCCAACTCTTGAGCTACGATCGCCCTAAACAGCAATAATAGTAACAATTATTTGATGTTAACAAAGTTCATGAGACTCATTTCATATATTTTTCCATAGCATTACATTTGAATTTAACAGTTCAATCTTTCAAATAACGGACAAATATTTGTGAAATCATGATACATTTGTGAATGTATTTTAACAATCTAAATATGCATATACATTTAAAAAACAAGAAAATTATGTTTTATTACATTACAGTGATTTTACGTTAATTTACATTTGAAATGTGAAATCACAGTCTATTTATGTAAATTTAATGATATTCTAGAAGAACAGAACAAAATTGTAAAATACACATCGATTCGATCCACGATTCAATTCGATTTGAATCTGGGAAATTTTGCCTCAGACAGTCAGAAATATTATAATTCAGATCAGTACATTTACATATTTTTGTATCTATAAAAAGGAAGCTGACACACACAAGACTATCAAAGGTGTGAGCATCACAGCAGATGCCTTTGTGTCAAAGTAGCTGAAGATAAAACACAGAAAAACATGAAGGTGATTTTCCTGGCCTGGAATTTTATAAAAATATTCTGCAGTACATCAAAAACAAAAGAAAACCATTAATCAACTTATGAACATTACCTCTGAAATTACAGCAGTTTTATTAGAGACACAGCGTTTTGCATTTTGTATAATTTTAAAAAGTTTAAATTTGTTCAGTATTGAACAGCAGAAATTAGGTTTTCTTTTCGGAAGTAAGTAAAAGGAAAAAACAGCAGCCGACAGCGCTGTAAACAACTGTAGTCTTGTGCATAACAAGCAAGTGAATAATGCAGAAAACAGATTTCGGGGATAGACGGAAAACTGTTCTTGAGGTACACCCAGAGAGAGAGAGAGAGAGCTGTGCATGAAGTGTGATTTTATTGTAGTGGAAGCAAAACAGGAAAAGTCAGAGTGAATTCATGACGATGTTTATGTGAAGCGTTTGGATCTTCTTTTGCTGCTAGTTTGGTCAATATTGTTTGGAGAGAGTGTGGTGGGGCGTGGTCTGCGGTGCCGTGCAGGGAGGGCGGACGCACCTGCACGGCATCCATAATCACGCCTGCTAGGTTAAAACACGGGGACTCAGGTGTGTGTGGTTGTTGTTGTGGTGAGTGTGAATAAAAATGTCTCGAAAGGATATTCCGTGGTCCCGCTGTGCCTTATTCTCACCACAGAGAGATAAAACTAACAGCTCTAGAATCATCGCAAAAAGGGCGTAAACACAAAGCGCGGACGCGCCGAAACATCAGAATCAGCAAGCTGTCGGCTTCCAGCCCCGAGCGTGTCCGTGCCATCGGGTGAGAAAGGCGACATCTCACTGATTCTGATCCGCGGGTCTGCGCTTTGTGTTTACGTCTTTGTGCAGAAGCCGTGTACCTGCTCTCATTTACAGTTTTAAATGTTTGGTGGTTGTCAAAATTTTGTGACGTTTCACCTGAGATTCTGGAATTTTGGGCAAAATACATTTATATAAAAAAATCGATTCAGGATTTTAATGAATCGATATCACGTTATCCAAGAATCGATTATTAAAACCCACCCCTAGTCTCATTCACCCAGCGGTGCAGAAAGAGTTAAATTACGTTCTCTAATGGAGTCCTACCTCATGTGACAAATATGGCCAATGTGATTGGCTGTGCCTTTCAGGGAGCTCTGTTTAGTTTCAGCAGCAGCAAACCTGAGCTGCAAGGAGGAGAGGAGGATGGCAGCAAAAAGGATATAAGAAAGTATTTTTCAAAGAAACCTGTAAGTCACTTAAAGCCAAATTAACTCATAAAATGTGTCCGTCATAACAACGTTACAGGCTATGCTAGGCTTTGGCCCACATCAGTCTAAAATTGTATGTAACCATGAATAACATGTTTTGGAAACTAACTGCACAAGAAGCAGCAGTATTAGTTCTCTCAGTCTCAGAGCAGCATTTCTAATTTTGATTGAAACTTTCAGAGAAAACAGCAGCCTCGAGCAAGCCAGGATATTAGTTTACAGAGGCTCCTCTCCTCAGGAGCTCCCTCTGCAGGAGGGGGAGATACAGGAGAGGTGGAGGAAGATCTCAGCCTGGGTGTTTATTGTCTTATGTAGTCTGGAAGATGAGTGGATGGTGGGGTGGGTGCAGTTTTCTCTGTGGTGGGGTTGGGTGGACTGTCCCGGGCTCTGTGGGGCCGGGCGGCGCTGCTGCACTGGGCCCGGTCTGGATGGGCCTGGGCCCCCTTTCCCTGGCGGGTCGCGGAGTATGGGGGTGCCTACTGGGGTCAGCGGGGGAGCTGGCCCCAGGGAGGGGTCACTTGCCCCTCCCTTCCTTCCCTCCCCATCTCCAGCTGCCTCCCTCTTCCCGCTCCACCACAACCACCCACACATGCAGGGCCTTGGAGTAGGGGTATGTCACCAGGGTGCAGAGGAGGCTACCCCCCCCCCCCCCCTCTGTCCCCTTCTGGCTGCCTCTGCCTCAATTTTATCCCACAACTTAGACATTCACATTACTCACACTCTCATTACACATACATATAGGATCTTGGGGGTGGGCACGATACACGGAGTCCAAAGTACCATCAGGGTGTACACCCCACCCCTGGCGTCGTCGCCCACCTTTCAATTTTAAATACACGTAGACATTGAGGGCTAGCAGGAGGGACCATGCGCTTACCTGCTGCTCTCTGGCAGGTAGCTCCATGCCCTCCTGGGTTTTAAATGCACCTTAGAACACACATGCATCAACATTACAATGAGCGGGTGGAGGGAGGTTTGGAGTCTTCTCTCACCCCCATTCTCTGCGACCTGCTGGAGCAGGGGGGCTAGGACTAGGATGAGGAGTTGGCCGTCCGACTGCGGTCTGGAGTGTGGAGCCTTCCTGCTGCTGCGGAGTCGGGGCGGTCTGCCTCTCCCCACCGCAGGGAAAAGGGAAACACCACCTGGGTCTGGGTGCAGTTCCCCCCTCCAGGGGCGGGGGCACCTAGACCCGGTTTGTAGAGTACGCTTGGGGAGTGTGATCGTGTGTACAACGTCTCTTTATGTCTGTCTCCACGTTGGTTGAGTGTGGAGTAAGTGCATATGAGAGCATGAGGGTGGGAATGGATGTTTGTATCTGTGTGTGCCTGTATGTCTGTGTCTATATGTCAGGTTGGGTGTCAGGCGCCACCTCTCTGGGGACATCTCAGGCCCTCCAAGGTTTGGAGGCCTATCTCCCCCTACCACCACTTCCCCTGCCAGTGGCAGACCCCCTCAGACATCGGTGCGTTGGTGGTTCTTTGTGTCCGGGGATGGGCGTCCAGGTACACACCGGCTCACTCCTTGGCGGCCGCTTATCGGGGCCTGGAGCCTGGGGCTCGCTCGGGACACTTCGGAGGTGGGGTGCCCCCGGCCTCTCGGCCTGGGGCTCGGTCACTCAGGCGCAGCTGGCTGCCGGCGGAGCTCACGGGCGCGTCACTGCAACTCCCCCTGGCTTCTGCTCCGCGGCTGCTGAGTGAGCCCTCATCTGGGACTCTCCTCAGCTCTTTCTGGGACAGTGGCGCAGCTGCCCCTCTGTTGGTCTTCCTTGGTCTCTTGTGTTCTGGGGGCCTCTGGATGTCTGGAGTCTTGATCTCCTCCATACCTGCTTCACGCCCTGGAGGACGGGGCTGTGGCCCCCCCACACCCTCTAGCAGATTATTACATGAAGGAACCTTTTAAAAAACAAAAAACAAGCGCGTCCATGCTCACAGGTGTACACACGGGTGATCACACCCACAAACTACACCCTTTTTGGCTCCTACCTCAAAGCACACTGTGTTCTGTTGATCTTATGTGCTGCACAATAATGTTTAACATTTAGTATTTACTGTCATATTCCCATATATCATTGTGATGTTGTTTATTCTATAACTCTTGTTCTCTTCTGCTTGCTTTCTTTTTTCTTTCTCAGCAGGTGATCCAGGTGATTGATATATGCATTTTTTTTCTCTGCCCGTTCTGTTGGTTTTTGTCTTTTGCCCTTCTCCCCCGTCCCTCTTCTCAGCTGTTTCTCTTTCCCTCTTTCTTTCTCCCCTTCTTTCCCCCAGTCAAGTCTGTCCCGTATTCAGTAAGTGAAAATAAAATAAACAATAAAAGGTGAATCAAATGGACCATTACGGCAAGGCTGGGATGGTCAGTTTGGTAAAGTAAATCCGTTGGGCATCTTTCTTTGCCTTTAGACAACAATTCTGATGGCAAAAGAGCCAAACGGGACAGGCAAAAAAAAAAAAAAAAAAAAGTTTACAGAGGCTGTTAAAATTATATGTCTAACGTTAAAATGTTGGTGACACAATAATTCCATCCTAATGGCACTGACATATTCATAGGTTAATTTTTGAGACAAAATGTCATGAGGTAGTCATGATTTTGCAAATATTCCACCTTGCAGTGCAGTTTGCACAAATTGTTTTAAAAATGCACTCAGCCTACAAACATTACTGATGAGTCAAGATCTGCACAAATTGACAGAAACACTGAAGCAGCTCCACATTTTATTCTTATTGTCATGTATGTCCTGTTTGTCAGGTGAAGAACCAACACAAAGCTCAGAGAGCAATGGTGATGCAAGATCACAGGTGGAATTGGATAATGACTTGATGGTTCATTACTGTATTTGAAGCACATGTGTGACTGCATGTATGTGGAATGTCTCACTGTTATTTATCAGGTGACAGAGAAGCAGCTCTGCCATGTTGTAGCTCAGACAGAGGTCACAGGTGACTGACTGATGATTTGGTGCTGTAGATTAACTAATATTTATTATCATGACAATTGTCAGGCTGCTGTTGTAAATTGTTTCATTAGTGTATATTTGACAAAGAATCTGAATTGACACGTCTCACTTTTTATATGGCACGAATCCATGTGTTATTTTATCAGGTGGCAGAATGTCCTAGTGCAGTCAGAGGGGAGGAGCCAGGGCCAAATGTGAGGCACATCAAGCACAGAATAATAATTTTAATCTGAGGATAAAATGCAGGTACTGAGGCTGAAAGAAGCTTCAGTGCTCTCAGAAGACTAAAAGGATGGCTAAGGTCAACAATGACTCGAATGAGATTAAACAATGCTGCTGTGTGTCCACCAGGAGAGGCTGGACAGTATAGATGTAAAACCAATATGGCAGCAGTTTAACGAGAGGAGAAGGCATGTGTTTGGCTCCTTCACATAGTGGACATTGAGTTGTTGTGTGGGACACCAGTAGTCCATGTCTGTTGCTGTAACAGTAGTTCATGTTTAGAATAAAAAATACAAAATAACACCATAGTATGGGGCAATAGCACTATTGCCCCATACGGAGCAATAGTGCCTAAAATGTTGCGTAATGTTGCTGAGAGATCTTTTACTTTGTGGTAATCTTAGATGAGTAGTTTTATGGACAAAACCCACCAGACCATTTAGTGCTCCCTTAGTGCTAATGTGTCAGAGATGTTGGTGTAATATAACTGAAGTAATGATGTTAAGTCCTTAAAGTCATATTCTTTTATTGTCATGACTCTATTTTTATTTTTGTATGATACCTGATTTATATGGATTATGGCTGAAGTAAACTAAAATCTACAATACTTAGTCATTTGTTTAATAGTAATTTAACATTATATAATTCACATATAAATGGTTATATAAATTATATAAATATAAATTAAATGGTTTAAAAGTATGTAGAATAGCATATGTAGGCAAGTATATTTCTCCTTTTTTTTATCAAGAAGCAAAGACAAAAAGGAAAAAAAAAAAAGAAACAGGGCAGGGTTTGATGGTTGAATCATCCGTCCCCACCAATGCCAAAACCAAATCTACTCCCTTGCTCCAGAATAATAAAGTTCTACAGCCTCTCTATCTCTGCACTTTGCTATAAGTTGACCCAGACCAGAAAGCTAGTTTGCAGCTACGAGTCAAAATCAGAACATCAATTATCAGCCAGAGGTCTCTGTACTACGGTCCAGAGCCATGGATCTGGGATAAATCTTCCATTCCAGACACTTATAGGAACATAAAAAGTCTGTTTTTGATATGGAGATATGCATACAATATGATCCAGAAGCAAAGACTTGTACACATTTGTTTCACACTGGAACTTAGGCATGTGACATGATCTGTGCATATCAGGTGATTCCTTCACAGGTATTTAAGATTTTGCGAGAGAGCAAGAGAGTTACGTGTAGTTTTAGACATTTGTACACACAGAAAAATTTTGAAAATCAAAATGATTAGATTCGTGAAGATGAACTTCATCGGTTGTTTGTAAATGATCAGTAATTATTCAGGTTTGGATGCACACACTTGTAAAATAGTTTTACATGTGGTCACATTTGTGTGTGGAATGTGGGTCCTTAAAAGTTACACACAAATCACTTTGTAAATCTTAGTTTACGCTTGTGGATCATATCATACTCATTCTTTCCATATTTTTCCATATTTTGGAGTCCTGTCCATCGTTGGATCCACATAGCTATGCCAGCAGGTTTTCTCAACATGACCTATATGAAGTCCAAACAGTGCTTTTTCCTGACTGATGACACGCTGCAGTCCTGCATGAATATTAAAATGACTTCTTACAGCCCTGATGTGGAGAAGTTCTGAGAGGTTCAGAAACAGAAATCCCAATAAAACCGTGGAAACAGTATCATTTCATATGGTGTTATTTTGTAATAAATATTTATGTATTTTCGACCCTGAGACATAGGGCTTAAATACAAGAATCAGTAACAAGGGAATGAGAAACAGGGGGAAACATAATAGATGTGACGAGACAGGGAGGAAGCAAAACAGAATAAACTGACATAATAAGGACTTTCGAAGTAAAACAGGAAACACAAAAACACAGACGCAAAGAGGACACAGAACATAGAGACGTGTGGGACAGGAAAGCACGGAGGAGATATAACACAGAATACAGGGGAGGCACATTAACAAAACCTAAAGACAAGAAATCAAGAATGATTTATATGTGACAGCTGTGTGAAGGCAGGAGAACGACCCAAAGTGCAGACTCCGGAGACAGAAAGTAACTCAAAACAGCTTTAATGCTGAACTCAAAAGGGCAACAAAACTAAGAATACAAAATACACCTACACAGACAAAACACACAGCAAGATAAAGGTAGATCACAACACAGACACAAAGAAACACAGGGCTTAAATACACAGAGGGAGCAATCAGGGAATGGGTAAGAGGAGGGAAACACAGATGGGGCAAATCAGGCCTAACGAGACAAGGGGAAGCAAAACCACACACATTAACATCAGACATGGACTTTCAAAGTAAAACAGGAAACATAACACAGACTCACAGGCAGGCACTATAACAAAGGGAACAGAGACGTGGGACCAGGGCAGACACAGACACTGACTGGATGTGGGGAGACAGCAACTATGGAACACAGACAGAAAACCAGAACACTAAAACTCTAACCAAACCCCACCCAGAGAACCTAAACTAAGAATAATCCTAAAACCCATAAAGCAAAGCTAGAATATAATAAAATAACAAAATCAAAGAACCAAAAACACAAAACACTGGGTCAATGACCCAGGGACCCTAACAATGATAAGGAACTAGGAGCTAGAAATACTGAAAATTTGAACCAAGAGACCAGCAGTGAACATTTATGAAGAAATCAAAGATCAATAATAGTACACAATTCAAAACACTGTGTCACAGACCAAGGGCCGTGACAGTTTTCACTGACAACATTTCACATGCCAAGAAAAAAAAAATTAAATGAATGAGAGGTAAAACTTGAGGGGGTAGGGACAAATAAGTAAATTCTTCAGCCTACTCCTTTTCAAACAAATAATGGAATGATATTTTGTAATGATTGTGAAGGCACATGTTTGAAATCTTTGAAATAAAAATGAACTGAACTGAATATGCGTTTCAGGGAAATTCAGAAAATTCAGAGAAATTCTAAAAATAACATTTTGACATGTGTGTGTGTGTGTGTGTCTGTGTGTGTGTCTGTGTGTGTGTTCATCACGTCTTTACCTAAAGATGTGCAGCAACAGAAAAGAGATGAGGGAGATAAAACTAAGTCGCCCATGATGGATTCTGGACAAGCAGCACAGAAATAACTGTCTGAAGACAAACAACTGGTGCAAACCAACAACAGGTAAAGGTTGTTGTTTACTATACATGTACACAGCAAATTCAAAAGTGTTAAATGTTTTGGTGTTAATAGGCTTCTTGCAAAAGTAGAGTTAATTTTACTCTAAGTAGAGTCACATTCTTTTAATGTAACTCTGAGGTGTAAAATGATAGTAGTTAAAATCGAGTGTTAAAAATGAGTGTTTCTCTGTCAAATCTGGAGGTGTTACAATGGAAACATTAACTCTTGACCTCTTAACTCTGAACTCCTAGAGGGGCTATGACACCAATAGAGTAAATTCACAGACTCCGCCCCCAGCACGGCTCCAATCGAAGCTGAAGTGAAGCCGTTTCAGAACATTTTGCTCTACATATTTGAGTTGTTTGCCATGCTTGGTAAGTCATTTTTTCAAAGATTGTTTCAATTATTTCTATTAGCTTTTACTTCTGTGGCTCTTTGGAGTTGAGACAAAGCTGTGTGAAAGGCATTAGCCATGTTGCTCGCTGATAGCATAACATTCTGTTTTAGCTAGCTGAAAGGTATTGTTTGCGGGCAAATACCACAGCCTTGAAAAAAAGCTTGCATGTGAATTTTCAGTCAAACTTTTGGTCAAATACGCCTAAAACAATGTCTAGAATGTGAAATGTTGGTATAATGGTGCTACTTGAAGCCTGAAAACGATCGCCCATAAAAAAAAAAAAAACGAGCAAACAGCAGTAGCAGGCGTCCTGACTGGATTCTACGTTAGCATAGATCCCTCCAGAGTTTTGTGCACACGGTTTAGGTAAAAATGAAAAAGGTTGAGGTTTTACATTTAGTTCAGTATTACCTGTTGCCTGTGTCCTTGTCTTCTGGGAAAATACTTTACAGAAGTAATGGCTCAAAGAGGATTCCTTTTTTTTTTTTTTGTACTGTGCTGCAATTGTTTACTGGATTATTTGTGCCATTAATTAGTGTCAACTAATTTTTATTCAACCTCCGCACAGGATATGCTTGTGAAGATGGAATATGGGGGAGAGCAGAAGTGCGTTGAAGTTCCACAAAGGGATGAATGAAGGACATGCATGTTGTATTGAAGAAATAAGTGATGAGAATGCTGTTATTTGCATTTACCAGCTCACCTATGTCAGACCTTTTGATAAACAAAGTTCTAATGAAAGTGAGAACATGTACACTGTTACATCTTTCAGAAAATGTTTTGAAATTGTGATGCACAGTTCAGAATAAATGTTTTTCAAAAACCATTGCGTCTTTTTAGTAAATGTTTATTTCCAAAATAAATTTCTAGAAGTTCAGAACAGTAAAATTCCCGCTTTTTAGAATGAATTAGAAGATAACTCTTATGTAGTTAAACTAAAATACTCTTTGAGAGTTAATATATAAACTCTTAACACCAAGTGTTAAATTATCAACTCCAGACAGATTTGGTGTTTAACACTAAATCAGAGTTAACGTACCAACTCTCCAAAAAGAGTTAAATTAACACTCTCTGGTGTGGACCCATATAGACACTTTAATAGTGTTGAAATCAAATCCAACAGTGTTAATTTGGACATGCTGGATTTGCTGTGTATTAATGCTGTATATTGATACGTGTACACACTGTTAGGAAGTGTTGCTTTTAAAATGTATTCCACTACAGATTACAGATTACATGCCTCAAAATGTATTTTGTAATGTCTTCCGTAGGGATGGGTATCGTTTAGATTTTATCCGATACCGGTGCCAAACCGGTACTTTTGAAACGGTGCCGGTGCTTAAACGGTGCTCGAACCGGTGCTCGAACCGGTGCTTAAAGAATGGAGAACACAAAATTGGTCCGAAAACCTCTCATGTTCAGCTGGTTTTTTTGCAAAAAGATAACAATGTTAGCCTTTTCTGCAGCTATGGGGCATATATGGTATCATTCTTGGCTGGAAGCAGTGCTTAAACAATGGGAAAAACACAAACTTTGTCCAAAAACCTCTCATGTGGATTACCAAATAGAGAGGTCATAGCTTTATGAAACAGGAAAAGACCACCGTGTAATCCATTTATTTCAACAAAGTAACTGTATTCAGAATACTGCATTTTTAAATAGTAACTGTAACAGAATACAGTTATTCATATTTTGTATTTTAAATACGTAACGCCGGTACATGTATTATGTTACTCCCCAACACTGCATGTACAGTACTTTGTAACTTGAACCTTTTCTGGTGCTATTTTTAATTACTATTCCTTAATGAACATTATTTAATCATATGAACGATCAGCTGATTGCTCAAATCGTATGTTGTAGACCTGCAGAAAATCCTGAATTACAACATCAAACAAAGACAAAAGGTAAGCTACAACCTTCTACTGAAGTTTGCAAAGCATACTTCTAAGTGTGTGCGTGTGTTTGTGTGTGTGTACAGTAAAGGGCAGCGGTGTTGCATGGATTTTTCTGCTTTATACATAAGTCGTCTGTTCGCTCTTTTATTTAGCTGTTTAAACAAATAATTTAATCAAGAACTATACACAGTACTTCCCCCCTTGGATACTTGCTTAGTCTGACGTGCTTACCTGACGTGTGCATGTGTGTGTCTATTAGTAATAAAGCCCACATCTGTACCTGAAGTTTTGCAGCAGACAGAAGATTGGAGCGAGAAAACTGACAAACCTTCAGAAGACACAAAAGATAACCAAGAACAAACAGAACAGCAGGTTGATTCTTCCACCAAGTATCAAGACTCCACCAAAGAGAAAAAACTGTCTGAAGACAGACAGATGGGACAAGAGAACAAGAGGTAACAGTGGAAATGGAGATTTGTGGATCAACTGAGAACACACACAATTTCTGGCTCAGTTAATAAGGCTCAAATCTTACATTGTAGATCTGCTGAAAACCCTGAGTTGCAAAATCTAACAGACACTAAAGGTAAGCTACAAACTTCTACAACAGTTTATAACTATATTATTAGATTATTAGGTGTGTGTGTGTGTGTGTGTGTGTGTGTGTGTGTGTGTGTGTGTGTGTGTGTGTGTGTGTGTGTGTGTGTGTGTGAAAAGTGGGTCTGAAACGTTCAGCATACTACCTACAGAACAATGTTCTGCATGCCTGAGCAACAATTACCCTTTGCTGGACCTAAACGTCGAGGATTTGTGCACTTGTGTAAATGTTTTTCAGCTGAGTTAAACCTACTGAGTTAGCGAATGTATGATATCATTATATACTGTACAGTTATAATGCTAATGGTAGACCTTAGAAATGATGGTAGACCTTAAAAAAAACATTGACAGGCTGAGTGAAATTTCGCTCAATTTGTGTTTGGTCTTCATCATTTCAGGACAGCATACTTACACCACAGTGAACCTTGTTCTTCTGGGATTGGCTGGGACTGGAAAGAGTGCAAGTGGAAACACCATCCTTGGAGAGAAGCACTTTGTTTCTAAACCCAGTTCAAATCCAGTCACCACAGAGTGTCAGGTGGAAGAAACTGACATGAATAGTGTACATGTGCGTGTGATTGATATTCCAGACATGTTTGATGATGACACTGAACCATCAGTTCGGGACAAACATGTAAAAAGGTGCAAAGAGCTCTGTGAGTCAGAACTCTGTGTGTTTGTACTTGTGATGCATGTGAGCAGATTTACTGATGGTGAGAGAGACATACTGAAAAAGTTAGAAAACACTTTTGGGACCAAAGTGAAAGAACAAACTGTCATCCTGTTCACCCGAGGAGACGACCTGGAGGAGGCAGAAATGACCCTGGAGGGTTTTCTTCATTCCTGTCAACCTGGTCTGAAAGAAATCATTGAAAAGTGCGACAACAGGTGTGTTGTTTTTGAGAACCGCAGCTCAAGTTCAGACCAGGTGGAAAAGCTAATGAACACAGTGAGCATGGTGTTAAAGAAAACAGCAAAGATACAATAAAAAGGTCTTAGTTGTGATTTTTAAGCGAATAAATATATATTAAACCTTTTTGGGTCAGGATGGCAATAATCAAAAGTAACAAATGTCCCACCTGTGGGACTAATAAAGGTCATTTTATCTTATCATATCTTATCTTATATATGTATGTGTGTGTGTCAAAGTTCAAACCAAAAGCTAATCAACAGACTGTGCATGATGTTAAAATAAACAGCATAGAAGGAATGAAAACAAAATTGTACACACACCAAACCAAGTGATTCTTTGGTCTTTTTTACATCAACCACATTTTCTCTCAAACACTCTTATTTAGCAATTTTGTTCGTTCTTAAAAAAACATTAAACAATTTAAAATTTGCTCCGAAATTGGTGTATGTACTTCAATCATTAGTAAACATGTCAAATATTAAAAGTGAATGATAATCATAATGCATGTGTGACAGGGGATTTCTAGGAATCTCCCAAACAGCTCTTCTGCTGAGACAACTGAGTTAGAAAACACAAACACTGCAGTTGATTTACTTGCAAGGGCAGCCACAGAGCGCTCGTACTCGCAGAGAGACACTCACGGACTCACGCTCTGTCACTGTCTGCGTTCTTTATTTATACAAGCTGGTTACACGTGTGTACAAAGATAACAAAGTTATTCCAAGAACTCAGAGCTGAGGTTCCCCTTTTCTACATCAGTATGTTCTCAGAACACAGGAAGCTGTTAGTTGCTAAAATAAGTTTATCACACAAAAGTTGTTATATGAAAAGTCACGCAGACATGTGGTTTGCCTAGTGATCGTAAAAAGGGCACATTTCATGTAGCTGATCACACTATGTACAATTTTCTTTTAACAATGTATAATGTGGTTTATTGCATGTGATTTCCAAATGCTCTGAGTCTGTAAATGCAGGCTCAGATGAAGTTATGCTGTGCTGTAACTAGTCATGTACCACCATCTACTGAACACTTGATGTTCAAGTACCTTTCCTACTTAATTCCTACATTCCGACTTAAAGTTGGTGGTTATTGTAACTGAATTCATTTTTAGCACATTATTTAATACTTCAAACCCTTTTAGGGTTGACGATCAGTTATAATTGTTCGGAGACCTGGGTTGTCGACCCAGAGTTTTGGGTTTACTTTATTATTGAACTCGGATTTTGATATTATCATTTCTAGTCTTTTAGTTTCTTTGTTAATGTTCTGGTTACTGTCTGTGTTTCTTAGTTGCTCTGTCTCCTCTGTCTGCTGAGTCCCCTTGTCAAGTCTACATCTCTGTTTTATGTGTCCTCTTTTACTTTGAAAGTCCGTGTCTCGTGTTAATGTATCAAGTTTTGCTTCCCTTGTTTCGTTAGCCCTGATTTGCACCAGCTGTGTTTCCCTCCGGTCTCTGATTCCCTGATTGCTCCCTCTGTGTATTTAAGCCTTGTGTTTCTCTGTGTCCGTGTCGTGATCTACCCTCATTCATGCTGTCTTTTGTCTGCCTGCCTTCCTGAATTTATTCTTTGTATTTGGAAGTTTTTTACTTTTATTTCAGCAATAAAGCTGTTTTTTGGAGTTCACGTTTTGTCTCCAGAGTCTGCACTTTGGGTCCCCCATTTCATCACTCCTGCCTGCACACAGCCTAAACATCATAATAATAGAACTATACCTGACTATAATATAACTATAACTATCATTTCTTCTTTTATACATGACATAAATTCAAAGAGAAATGTTGAAACCATCGTTTATTTATGGCCAGTGTCGGAGAGTAATGGAATACATGCACCAGCATTAGATATTTAAAATACAAAATATGAGCAACTGTATTCCGTTAGAGTTACAGTTTAAATAGGTGGTAATCAGAATACAGTTACTTTGTTGAAATAAATAAAATACATAGCAGTCATCATTTCCTGTTTCATATAATAATAATAATAATAATAATAATAATAATAATAGATTGCATTTATATAGCGCTTTTCAGGGCCCTCAAAGCGCTTTACAATTCCACTATTCATTCACTCTCACATTCACACACTGGTGGAGGCAAGCTACAGTTGTAGCCACAGCTGCCCTGGGGCAGACTGACAGAAGCGAGGCTGCCATGTTAGTCGATGTCCTCTCTATTCCTTCTCCAATTTTGGTGACTAAATCCAGTTGGGCGCAGGTTTAGCTCAGTTAGATGAGCATGTAGTTGTATATTGCATGGCTCAGAGCAGCCGGCCTGGGTTTGACTACAACCGGCTACAACCCCCCTTTTTTTAAATTATTAATAAACTTTTTTACTCAATTTCCATTTGGGATAAATACAATTTCCCTATTTCTGATTGCTGGATACCCAAACAAAACATGCAATTAGAGGCTCTAATGTAAGCGTCCCTTTAATGTTGGTGGCGTCAGTTTCACAATGGACCCGGGCTCAGCAATGCACAGGCAGAAATGCATTTCCAACACCACTTCATAAGAAGATTGGGGTGGTCAAAACTTCTGCATCTTCGATGCTGTAAGTAAAGTAAAAAAGTAAAAAAAATTTTTATTTATATAGCACCTTTCAAGATAAAAATCACAAAGTGCTTCACAGAAGCTAAAACCTAAAAGTAAAAATCAACCAAAAGCAAGTTTAAAAAGATGAGTTTTTAGCTGTTTTTTAAAAGCGACCACGGAGTCCACAGATCTCAGGCTCAAAGGGAGAGAGTTCCACAATCTGTGGGCCACTGTCACAAAAGCTTTGTCGCCTTTTGTTTTCAGCCTTGTGTTTTGGACAGCAAGCAAGCCCTGGTCACATGACCTCAGGGACCTGCTGGGAATGTATGGATGTAAAAGTTCACTTATACATGTTGGTGCTTGTCCATGCAGGGCCCTGAAAGTCAAGGTCAAAACCTTAAAGTGGATCCTGAATTTAACGGGGAGCCAGTGCAGCTGAATCAGCAGGGGTGTGACATGGGAAAACTTGGAGGACTTGGTCAGAAGCTTTGCAGCAGCGTTCTGAACAACTTGCAGACGATCCAAAGAGGCTTTACATAAACAAGTAAACAAAGAATTACAGTAGTCCAGACGAGATGAAACAAATGCATGAATGACAATTTCTAATTTGGAGCGCGATACAATGGGACTCAGCTTAGCAATGTTTCTCAAATGATAAAAACAGGAGCGAACCAAAGATTTTACATGGGCATCCAAAGTCAGAGCTGAGTCAATAGTAACACCAAGGTTCCTGATAGACAGTTTGGCAAATGTAGCAAGTGGACCCAAGTTTTCCATAACACTAGGTACAAAATTTTTAGGAGCACAATCAAGGACTTCAGTCTTCTCCTCATTTAGGTAATGAGATGTGTAATTTCTTCACCACTTGCTAATGTTACTGAATCTGTGGAAGTTCCGTGATAGCCACCACAAGAAGTAACGAATAACGACCCTACCTAAATCCCAGTAACAATTAACACGTTCCTGATTTTGGCATAATAACTAGTTCCCGTGCACGTTACCACAATAATAATCTGGTTACTCTAATGCGTTACTTTATATTGCTTTAGTCCCTACACAAGGGTTCAGCAGGGTTAACTGATGGCACGACCATAGCTGGACTGGCCACTGGGCATACACAAAGGCTCTGTGATTTTTCATTTTTATGGGCCGATGATTTTTATTTTTTTTTTAGCAACGGTATAAACAATGAAAGATGGTGGATTGGCCAGATGCCGGCAGATGTGTAAAAATAACTCAGTTGTTTGGTGGTGGCTTTGGCGGAGCTGCCACAAGAGGCCAGGTAGATGAGGGAAGGGGAGGCAGGAGGAGGAGAGACCCGAGGCGGCCCGAGTGTCCCGAGTGTCAGGTGAACTGAACTTCAGGTAAGAAGTTATGACCTGCAGTCTATCTGGGTCAGATATAAACCAAGTTTAGGTGGAGTTTATTTTCGCTGTGCTGACTTTTTACCATCAGTTACTATAACTCATACTGCGTATTAGCTAGCATGACGGAGTTTCTATACAGCTGGGTGGGTGCTATGATGTTACTGATAGTGAACTTTATTTTATTCATAAGGTTAGTTAGTTAGTAGAGTTGTCAACCGTCTACTAACTAATAGTCCCGTATTCAGAGAAAATATCACGCGTTTCGTATTGAGCTGAAAAGGAACACAGATTGTCCCGTACTTCAGCTAGGATGAAAAAAGACACAAAGCTGGAGTTATTCTGCATCTTTGCGCTGTCAGCTGCCTCTTCTTCTCTCATTCAGTCATGAAACTGATCAATGATCAGCTGATCGTCTCTCTTGTTTGTTTATCGCCCACTTTGCTCCAGAAAGAGGAAACCAGCGGATGTCGCGCTAAACAACAGCAGCACGTTTAAGCTTGATCAGCTGTTGTTAGAATTTATTTAATATTAATTTCTGGTATCAGCTGATGTTTGCTGGAGCCACGGCTGTAAAGCTGCTGGTCATGATGTCGGTTTGGATATGTGGTGAGAGTAAACATGAAGATGAAACCAGGAGATGTCCTTACTGAATCATCAGAGCTGAACAGGTGATGGAGAAACAGGTTTACCTTTTAGGTGACATGAATGAGTTGAAGGGAAGTTATGATCTGTTTCTGAGAGACAAATAACACCAGGATCCTTTTCTATGTAGCTGACAGCTGGTAACAGCAAAGCTTTTGCCAGGGGGCCAGGTAGGGCATTAACAGGGAAAGAGGGGCACAAAGAAATACTTTTCTTTCTTATTCTCATTTAAAATGTCTTGCTTTCAACAAATACTCTCCAAATCTTACAACCAAAGTTTTTATCTGACGTAAAATGTTTAGAAATACATACATATACCAACAAGACAGTGTACATCACTGTCACAACAGCGTTTGTTTTCATTCAAAGGCTTTACGGATTTTCCTATAATACCTGGTGGGCCGGTCTCTAGTCAAAATACCCGGGCCAATTTTTTGTCCCAGTCCAGGTGGGCCAGCAGTCCATAGCAAATTAGCTCACATAGAAACATTAGTTGCCCCGCTTCTTAATGACGGTACCTTAGCTAACAACCCCAACTACCAGATTCAACTTGTAATTGGCTAAAAATCACTTAGCCTACTGGTGAGAGGGATGTTGCAAGCTGTCAGTTTTTACAAGCGATGTTGAAATTTCCACGTTCTGACATTTCAAATGTTTCAGTAATATAGAGTGTTATTACATTTATTGCTAATGCAATTATATGGCACATTGACTTCTAAAGAAATTTTAGATAGCACTCGTCATCAAAAAGGTTGCCTACCCCTGCCCTACACTGTATGCGCAGAATAGTTTTCTATATGAGATCGCTGAAAAAAGTGCAGCCTTACCTAATGTCTACCCTACTGTTACTCATTTTATATTAAGATTGAAAAATCTAGTTGGTATTGGTATGGCTAATAACCTTCAGTAGTAGTAATGAATCACACAGCAATAGTACATTCATGTGGTTGTAAAAAGCATGATAAAAGTATTCAGAATACATTACTCTCATTGAGTAACTTGAGAATTTTGTAACGAAAATATGTTACAAAATACATTTTGGGGCATGTATTCTGTAATCTTTAGTGGAAAATATTTTTAAAGTAACCTCTACAACACTGATAATGGTGTCACACTTGACACACCCCTAATGTTGCACAACAGGTCCACATAATCCAGGCAGAGACAAGCACAACCTTTAGTCACCACAGAGGACTTTGAGCCAAGGATAATGTCTCACAGTAAGTTCACACAACAACTATGTTTTAATTGTATGTACTGTATCAGATATAGTAATGTTGTTTTTAACTATTTTCACAGATAAGATTTCAGTCATGATTCTGGGCAATGTGAAGTCTTTGAAGAAAGCTCTAATAACCAACATCCTGGGGAAAGATTTATCTGTTTTAACCAAAAAAAAGATTCTGAAAAACACTGAGATATATGACGATGATACATTTGAGTTCACATGTACACCAGATCTGAGCACAACATGTGATGATATTAGAGAGCTATTTTCTAAGAATCCAAACTTTGACCTGTGTTTGTTGGTGGTAGAGGATGGATTTTCAACAGGAAATGTGCAAAAGCAGATAAAAGACCTCAACAAGAAGACTGGAAAACCAAGAGAAGAGTTGACAGTTGTGCTTCCACTGAGATACAAATTTACAGAATATCCATTCAAATTCTACACTCTCGAACAGGTTTTCAGCAAACTGAGCAAACTACTTAAAGATAAACAACTGAACCCAACCAACAAAAGGAAAAGGAAAAGGTAGAGACAAATGAATGGGTGTCAAATATTTATATATAATTGTTTGACAGTACTTTTTCAATTACAATTGTTCAACATGGTGTTCAACCGACCAGGAAGCTCTCTTTGCTTCCTGGTCGGTTAAACCAGTTAATGTGGTTTAACTTCTACATTTTAGGCCTGCTGACACTGCTGAACCACAAGATGGAAGTAAGAAGAAAGGTAAGCCACACTCGCTTGCTCTTTGTGTGTGTGTGTGTGTGTGTGTGTGTGTGTGTGTGTGTGTGTGTGTGTGTGTGTGTGTGTGTGTGTTCCAAAGGTTTTTAAAGAAACAATTAATGTTACTTATGTAATGTTATTTACAGAGGTGTGGACTCGAGTCACATGACTTGGACTCGAGTCAGACTCGAGTCATTAATTTTATGACTTTAGACTTGACTTGAAAAAATGTTCTAAGACTTGTGACTTGACTTGGACTTTTACACCAATGACTTGGGACTTGAATTGGACTTGAACCGGTTTACTTGAAAAGACTTGATATTTCACCCCAAATATAAAATTTAACATGCATATTATATAGAGATTGAAAATGTGACGTCATTCACGGGTAGAACCGCAAAGGATTCTGGGAACTCATGGCAAGCGGTACTAGCGCACGCAGGCTTTCAATTAAAATCAGTTATACAGCGATAAAAAGAAACACAAAAATGTCAAGAAGCTGTTGTATTATTAACTGCAATAGCCGGTCGCATGACAGCCACGGGAAGCCGACGGGTAAAGAGATCGGTTGTTATCGGATTACGTCGTTGAAGAGAAATTGTTCAAGCCATGTTTCCGAAGTAACAAAGAGGCGACTGGATCGCAGCCATTCAAAGACCAATTATAACGTCCCAGAACACTCCAGCTCACAGGTTAGTCTACCAACATAATTGGTGATATAGGTTACAAGCAAGTCTGGCGCTGAACAGAAATTGTCGCGCTATGCTCCTTTATTTATTGTGCATAAATAGTGAATTGTCCTGACACAATATTGCGTTTCGCTTCTGTTATTATGGTACATTGACAAAAACATATACTTTTATTCACAGGATAAAACAGTTGTTTTCTATCACTAATTGTCCAGTACGATTACAGCATACAGTATTATTGTCACTGCTACATTTCTGTGATGAACCAGAAATTATTTCCACTGCTAATTAATTACCATTGAGCTCAAAGGTCCTATTAATAAACGGTTAAGGAATGTGTATTTATGACGACGATTTGTGAGACTGGTAAACTTATGATACGTACGATGGTCTTTACTTTCTACACGGTGCATTTCAAGGTCCTGTACCCATCCGTCGGTAAACTGTACCTGGGCTTGTTGCAGTGACCGGAAGTTACTAAACTTCATGAGTGTATGCACTCACTCCAAGAAGCGTATAATTATAAATATGCATATAAATATGCTACGATGAGATAGCTGACTTCATCTAACTAGCAAATGTTTTCCAGGCTACGTTGGTGATGCAGTTTTTTTTTTAATGATATTTTTAAAAAAATATCATTTATTTATGTATGATATTTTTGTCATACGATTTTAAAGCCGGTCCTACAACCGCATCCAAGAATAACATGCAGCCTATCTCAGAACTGTCGGTGAAAATTATTCTTGGAGCTAGGTTTAATTGAGCTGCATTTTAAAGAGGTGCAATTTCACAATTTGTGTATATTTTCTAAGTTCACTATTGTGTCATGTGTTGAGAAAAACAGATTTAAAAATTACATGGTCTAATATTTACATTTAGCATATAACTGCAACATGCTTTTTTTCGTTTTTTTTTTTAAAGACTCGAAAGGACTTGAAATTCAAAGTTTCAGACTTGTGACTTGACTCGGACTTTTACACCAGTGACTTGAGACTCGACTCTGACTTGCCTGACATTACTTGAGACTTGACTTGAGACTTGAGGATAAAGACTTGAGACTTACTTGAGACTTGCAAAACAATGACTTGGTCCCACCTCTGGTTATTTATAAAGGAAGCTTCTATTTGACCTTTTTGTTCAGGCAGCAAATACTTCAGACTGCAAATTACATAACGAAACAGCTTGGAATCACCTAACCTAACATGCATGTCTTTAAGAGGAAGCTGTAGTATGGGCTCGAATTGTGGTCATTAATATTCTGTACTTGTAAATCAAATGCGTATTTGAGTTTTGTAACCTTTTAAACCAAAATGTGTGAAAGTTTTATGTTTGTGCATCTACAGATGAGAATTTGCATGTGTGTAAAACATATTTGTGTTTGTAAAAAATATTTACACGAGTACACATTTTTTCTTAAGGTCTGGTTACAGATACAAAGCAAGAAACTATGTGTAGAACCTGTTCCCTGGCTGCATGTGGCTTTCAACTTACACATACAAATTTTGACCCAATTTTTCTTCCTTTTAGCTGATTGATCAATATCATGTCAATCACAAATTTTAACAATTCAACTAGAGAACAGATGGGTTTGGCTATTGGAGGGGTGCTTTACGGAGCTTCAGATCCTGGAAGAATAAATTCCCTTTCATGTGCCAGCCCAGCGTTTTCCTTCATCACCACAAAGGAAAACAGTCTGTGCGTGTCCGAGTTTACGTGCTTATACAGGGACCTCCAGAGCCTTTTCAACGGCTCTGTGGACCTTCTGGGAAAAGCAGTATTGTGGAAATGACACACACTTCACTACTGGGGATAGTTACAAAGCTTTCTTCGTTACGCGATACATGTTTTTATTGAACATTTGAAGATAAAACAACACAAACTCTTGTAGAGGATATAGAGTCAGAGATACAAATGACAAGGAGCTAGTAGCTAGGCGCTAGTTCACATAGAGCTACTGCAAAAACCCACAGAGCCCAGCAGCCAGCGCAACAAATTCTGGATCCTTGGCTCTTAGTTAGCATTAGCAGCACATGCTGGGTCTGCTGTGAAAGGACCTTTATGCTGCGCACTGTGACTCACAGCAATTTCTAACCACTGATATACCAAAACTTTATCCTAGCTTGACTGCCAGTTTTAGGTTTTCGTAAAGATGTGAGATTAATCTTCCATCTTCCTGTTTTTATAGACTATCTAGAAGGCTGTCTGGCAAGGACTTCTCTTTATTATCATATTTAGATGGTCCATCAGTGTATTTCAACTGTTGTTCAGCTTTTTGATTACAGAGAAGGAGAAGGCTGTGGGAAAGGTGAAGATGCTAGGTAGAAAGCTACCTACACCTAGCAAGAAAAGATAAGATAAGATAAGATAGAACTTTATTAATCCCTCGGGTGGGTTCCTCTGGGAAATTCGATTTCCAAAAAAAGCACAGCACCGACAGAAGTTACAGAGTTACAGAATATTATATATATATATACACACACACACACACACACACACACACACACACACACACACACACACACATATATAAATACAGAGACAATATAAATAAAATATACGAAGGGGATAAATAGAATAAATAGGAATAAAAAATAAAAAATACAAGTGAATTGCACATTTCAAGTATTGAGTCTATTGCACTGTTGACTATTTACAAAAGTATTGCACAAAAGGTATTGCACAGTGAGGTGAAGAGGCACTACACCTTAGTTGTTCCCCCCTCCTTTGTCCCCCTGTCTCCCCTCCCTCTCCCCTCCAGAGAGGAGTTAAACAGTTTGATGGCGTGTGGGACAAAGGAGTTTTTAAGTCTGTTGGTTCTTGTCTTTGGGAGAAGCAACCTGTCACTGAACAGACTCTTCTGATTGTTTATGGCCGTGTGCAGAGGATGCCCAGCATTGTCCATAATGTCCATCAGTTTCTTTAATGTCCTTTTCTCTGCCACTGTCACCAGAGTGTCCAGCTTCATGCCGACCACAGAGCTAGCCTTCCTGATCAGTTTCTCCAGCCTGGATGAGTCCCTCTTTGCTGTGCTGCTCCCCCAGCACACCACAGCATAGAAAAGTACTCCAGCAACCACCAACTGGTAAAACATCCTCAGGAGCTTCCTGCAGATGTTAAAAGACCTCAGCCTCCTGAGGAAGTACAGTCGGCTTTGGGCTTTTTTATACAGGTGCTCTGTGTTGCATGACCAGTCCAGTTTATTGTCCACCCACAGCCCGAGGTACTTGTACTTGTTGACCACCTCCACCTCCTCCCCCTCTATCTGAACCGGCAGTGGACCTGCTCTAGACCTCCCGAAGTCCACAACCAGTTCCTTAGTCTTTGAGGTGTTGAGTTGCAGGTGGTTTGTGTGACTCCATGCGACAAAGTTCCTCACCAGACTTCTGTACTCCTCTTCCTGATCATCCCAGATACACCCCATGATGGCTGTGTCGTCTGCAAACTTCTGAATGTGGCAGAATCAGAATCAGAATCGTGTTTATTGGCCAAGTATATGTGCAGACACATACAGGGAATTTGGTTCCGGTAGATGGTGGCTCTCAAGCACAGCAATGTAAATCTCACACACACAAGTGTCTATATATACACATTACACATACATACACAAAGCTATGTAAACCAACTATAAATAACGAATCTAAACTTATATACATAAAATACAGAAATGAATGAGGTGGAATGAATACTACAAAATGTACATAAGGTGCAGCTGCAGTCTGGCAGTGGGAGCAGTGTGACAGGTCAACTGTTAAGAAGGGAGATGGCGAGGGGAAAGAAACTGTTCCTGTGTTGGGTGGTCCTGGTCTGCAGGCTTCTGTACCGTCTGCCAGAGGGCAGCAGATCAAAAAGTCTGTGTGCAGGGTGTGAGGGGTCTGTGATGATTTTTCCCTGCCCGTTTCCTGGTTCTTGAGAGGTACAGATCCTGGATGGAGGGCAGGGGGGCGCTGATGATCCTTTCTGCTGCCCGTACAGTCCGCTGCAGTCTGCTCCTGTCCTGTTTAGTGGCTGCTCCATACCAGACTGTGATGGAGGAGCACAGGACAGACTCAATGACCGCAGTGTAGAACTGGATCAGCAGCTCCTGTGGGAGACTGTACTTCCCCAGTTGTCTCAGGAAGTACATCCTCTGCTGGGTCTTTTTGAGGATGGAGTTGATGTTGGTCTCCCACTTCAGGTCCTGGGAGATGGTTGTACCCAGGAACTTGAAGATCTTCGCAGTTGACACAGGGCTGTCTGATATGGTGAGGGGGAGCAGAGTTGAGGGATGTCTCCTGAAGTCCACTGTCATCTCTACAGTCTTAAGAGTGTTCAGCTCCAGATTGTGCTGACTGCACCAGAGTACCAGCCGCTCAACTTCCTGCCGGTATGCAGACTCATCACCATCTTGAATGAGGCCAATGACAGTGGTGTCATCTGCAAACTTTAGGAGTTTGACAGCCGAGTTCTTGGAGGTGCAGTCGTTAGTGTAGAGGGAGAACAGTAGTGGTGAGAGGACACATCCTTGAGGGGCACCAATACTGAGGGACCGGGTTTCAGAGGTGATCTCCCCCAGCCTCACTTGCTGCTTTCTGTCTGTCAGGAAGCTGGTGATCCACAGACAGGTAGCTGGTGACACGCTGAGCTGGGAGAGTTTGGAGGAAAGAAGTTCAGGCACAATGGTGTTAAAAGCCGAACTAAAGTCTACAAACAGGCATAAGTTCCCGGGCGGTCAAGGTGTTGCAGGATGTAATGCAGCCCCATGTTCACTGCATCATCCACTGACCTGTTTGCCCGGTAGGCAAACTGCAGAGGGTCCAGCTGGTGGCCTGTAATGTCTTTCAGATGGGCTAACACCAGTCGTTCGAAGGATTTCATGACCACAGACCACAGATAATTCAGAGTTGTAGCAGAAGTCAGAGGTGTACAGGGTGAAGAGTAGAGGGGACAGCACAGTTCCCTGTGGTGCTCCTGTGCTGCTGACCACTGTGTCAGACGTGATGTCCTTCAGCCTGACGTACTGTGGTCTGTCGGTGAGGTAGTCGGAGATCCAAGCCACCAGGCAGGGGTCCACCTCCATCCTGTTCAGTTTTTCCTGAAGCATACAGGGCCGGATGGTATTAAAGGCACTGGAAAAGTCAAGAAACAGGATCCTGATTGTGCCTTTTCCCCCATCCAGGTGTGAGTGGGCTCTGTGTAGGAGGTACAGGATGGCATCCTCCACTCCGACACCCGCCTTGTATGCAAACTGTAGTGGGTCCTGGGCATGTTGTACCTGTGGTCGGAGGAGGTTGAGGAAGAGCCGCTCTAGAGTCTTCATAAGATGTGACGTCAGTGCCACCGGTCGGAAGTCATTCAGCTCATTGGGCCGGTTCTTTTTGGGGACCGGGACGATGCAGGATGTCTTCCATAGGGCGGGCACTCTCCCCAGTCGCAGACTGAGGTTGAAGACTCGTTGTAGCGGCTCCCCAAGTTCAGCAGCACACGCCTTTAGCATCCTAGGACACACCTTGTCTGGGCCTGCTGCCTTTCCGGGGCGAAGCTTCCTCAGTTGTCTCCTGACCTGATCCACTGTGACACTGGGAGATGTTTGGGAGGAGGGGAGGGGGGGAGATGTCTTGCTGCTGAGAGAGGGATTGGAGGAGGGGGGTATCATGGTGTCAGGAAGGGGGGGAAGCGAGGGAGGTAGGAGAGTGGGGATTGGACTCTGTAGTGAAGGTGAGGGTGAGGGTGGGGGGGTTGTGGGCTGGTCAAACCTGTTGAAGAAGTTGTTGAGTTCGTTTGCCTTCTCCACAGTCCCCCCCACTGTGCCTTTCTTGGTGTTGTGGCCTGTGATGGTTTTCACACCATTCCAGACCTCCCTCATATATATTGATATATAAGTTGACTTTAACAGGAAATGAAATGTCAGTGGACAAACTTCTCAGCCTTTTGTGACAGTTAACTGTTTTGAAACATATGAAAATGAAGGGTTAGTTCAATAAAGGTATTGTCTTAAGGATGAATTTGCATTTTTTGATTTAAATATTTATCACTCAAACATGGTGATGGCATTGTTGCATGAGTAAAAATACAAACACACCCAAACTTTGGACATAATTGAATCCTGTTTTAGGGCCCTATTATGATGAAATATTTATTTAAGGCATTTAAAACTTTTTGGGACCCACAGACACTCTGAAAAAGTACACTGTAAAAACTGTGATTGGGGTTAATTAGAATCTAATAGGAGAGTAATAGTAATTATTACTCAGTAAAAACGTGTATGAGTAGTTTTAATCAAATCTAAGCAAAATTCAACAATTTTGAGATGTTCAGTTATTTAAATTTACACAGTTTTGTTTGGGGTAAATTCAGCAATGGTTTGTTGAGTAGATTTAAAAAAAATGTTTGAGTACTAAAAAAATTTAAGAAATCTAATAGATTTAACTGATGAAAGCATTTTCATTTTAATCATTGTACACTTCCGCCCATAATCCTTTGTGCCACGTGCAGGACACACGCGCTTCATGAGTGGACGTCTCCATTTTGTCAGAGGTAAGACTTCTTAATTTGTTCAAATATAAGACACGGTTTAAACAATAACGTATATCGGTTTTGAGTAAAGGTTTTAAAGAGTATGATACGTCGAAATTTTATTAATAATCATCACTGTAATGATAGTATCGTATTTTTACACAAATGGCAGTTAGTGGACTGCTAGCACAAGGTCACTTTCCAAGCCTTCACGACTGTGTTACTGAACAGCTTTAACTAACCACATGTTTTACCGTATTAAAAAATATCAACGGTATATTCCGATGAGTTTTAACGTCTTTCATCCACGTTTAAAAGTTCATGAAAAGGTTTTGCGGTCAGTTGTGAGTGATTTTGTCAGCCACAGTCAGTTTTTCGAACTCCAGTTTCCAATAATGTCGGCCGCTACTAAGTTTTAAAATTACACTTAGTAATCTTTCTGGGTCACAAAATAAACTTTTAACATATTTTCAGGCGCGAAAGTAGCTGTGTAAACATCAAATATCTGCTCTGTTTATCAAGATATCGCATGTTTGCAAAAGTGCTTCGACGTTTTCGGAGCATCTGCTACCCACCAGCTTGATAGCAAGCCGGGAGCTCGAGGGTCACTGAAGCCGCTGAGAACGGCACAACTCCCGGCACATCATTTTCAGATCACCGCGGGGTTTCGCTACTCAGTTTAAACGTAATGTATAAGTCACTTAGACAACCTAAAAATGTTATTGTTTGGTTTTTTTCAGTGTTTTATTTGTTCGTGAGTAAATCGGTTTGGCTGAGATTAATGATAATGTTGCTTTCCTTTCAGGTAATGGAAGATCCCTCAACTTAAATTCACCTGATCAGCATGGGATTGAAGTTGCAGGCTATCATAGCCAAGGTATTTTCCACTGACATTTCAGCTTGGAATTTTATTTAAAGAATTTTTTTGTCAAATTTCATTTGCATGGTGCACAGCTCCACTAATTTGTTTGCATGTTTTTGTCAGTGCAAGAGGACGCCAGGACGTCACTGATATAATTAACAACACAATTATGGGTTTCATGTTTTAATTGTATTTTAAATACATGTCTATTCTTAGTAAAAAAAACAAAAACAAAAACAAAAACAAAAAAAAAACACAAGTACAGGTATTGCTGGGTTTTTGTTTTGTCCCAAGAAGGAAAAACCCTTTCTGACGAACATAAACTAAATTAGATAAAAAAAAACTAAATGACTAAATTAATGTAATTTACTAAAACGACACATTTAAAGATTGAAGCTTACAAGCATGTTGACAATACCTTTGTGTTGACTGTCAGCACCCAGGCATGTGCATTAACATCAGCTAATTATCGCACATAATGCTCCATGTGATGATAATTTGATATTTAACAGGTTTTTTTAATACTGCCAATTCTCACAGTTTTGTCTTAATAAATGGTCACTTATCTGATGGTAATTTTTGGAATTCTTGCTCATTTTCAGTCACCAAGCAATCCTAGCAATAACATAACCAGAAATCTGGTTATTCAGTGCTTGATGGTGTACCTTGGGGAGTCCATTGATCAACTGATCAAAGAGTACAGTGTAAGTGTTGAAGTAGAAACATTATTCTGTTTTTGTTATTCATATGTGTTTGTCAAGTTTCAAATAATTTGAGGCATTATCATGTTTTATTTGTCATTCAGCTACAGGATGTGTCCAGGAAATATTTCATGTGTGCAACTACAGTCAGAAAACCCATGTGTTTGTTGTTTCAGGATGCTGATGAGGATGGTGTGTCACAAGATCTTTCTGAACAGAGGATGAAAATCTACAAAATCAAGGCTGTTGGATCTGAGGAGGATGACATTGGCATTGTGCTGGAGGGTGTGAGAGTTATGCCTGCTCTGGGCAATTTTCCAAGAGCATGCGCAATGCTGGTTGGATTGACATATGCAGTCGATCTTGCCTATCCCAAAGAGCTAAAATACACCTTGGAAGTATTCCAGAAACTTTTCCTTGAACTGGATTGTGCTAAGCTCTCACCAAAAGTGAACAGCCTCAAGAACAAGTTATTGGCTTAAACGAGGACTCTGAAAGAATGAAAGGGAAGTAAGCTCACTGAAAACCTTTGGTTTGTCTTTGTTAGATGCAGCTATCTTTTCAGTTTTTAAGTTAATTTCATCTTATTCATATCTTACCCAAATGACCTGCAATGTGTCAGGCTGTATTTGTGCTCTTCATTTTAATTTTGTTTTTTATTACCTACAAGTTTCTTAGGAATATTCTGTTTGAAAGGCAGCAAATTGGAGGAATCACTAGTGAAGCTTTTCTTTGTTTATAGTGTATGTTACTATAAAACATTAGTTTAAAACAACTTTAAAATTTAACAGAAGTGCAGTCCTGTAGCTGTAGAAATGTTACTTCCTCTTACATGTGTCTTAGATTTTCTCAGGTTAAACATCCAAATTGGGATAAAAGGTTGATTTACATTATTGATATTCCATGTACATGAGTGAAAAACCTTTGTTCTACAGTTATATTGAGTGATTCAATTTAACAAAAGATTGACAAACTAAAGTTTTTGTTTGTCAATCATAAATAAGTAACAGAGATAAAGGAAACGGTAAAGGATATTCAAATTTCAGGTTCATGTTGATATTACAGTCTAAAGATTAATTTCTTTTTTACAAAACTGGTTTACATTCATGCAGTTTATGTTGCTGTTGCTCTGTACACAAAGCTGTGTGATAAACTGTTTATGACACTAAAACAAATTTACAGCAGAGGAATGTATTTAGGAGATCAGGAGATTGTTGATGAGAATTCAGTGTATACGAGCAGAAAAATGTTATATTATAAATTACTGTGTTTTATTTTCCACAATAAAACAAATTACTGTTTTGATGTTTTCTTTGTGAAATTGATTCATTTTACTCAGAAAATAAGTAAAATTCATTTCATTTTCTCTTATTATTCAGTCATTATTTTTAAGGTTTATTTGGAAAATTACTGAATCCAATTTGAGTTTTACTGAAAAAACAAGAAGATTTCATTTCTTTGTAATGGATATTTTAGGAAGTTTTTACTAAACCTTTGCCAGATAGTTAGTAAATTCAAAGTAATTTTTCTCAGAGACTTATTTCATATCAATTATTTTTTTTGGTAAAGTTGGACAATTTCAACCTTCAGTTTGAGATTTTGACCCTAAATCCAACACATATTTACAGTTTAATTCTATTAATATCTACTTTTGTTTTCTATTTGAATTTAATTAACATTTTCTCTACATTTTACATAAATCTTTTGAAATTAAAATCTACTTAATTATTTCAAGTGTCACTTTGTTGCCATAACTTTTTTAAGTAACCTCTAGTCACAGTTTTTACAGTGTAGCTGATTTGATTTAAAGAAACTACTTATTTTATATTTAACTCAACTTCAGCTTGTTCTTTACTTCAGAAAAGCTCACCAGCACCAAAGTGAACCTCGTTCTTCTGGGATTGGCTGGGACTGGAAAGAGTGCCAGTGGAAACACCATCCTTGGAAAGAAGCACTTTGTTTCTAAACCCAGTTCAAATCCAGTCACCACAGAGTGTCAGGTGGAAGAAACTGAGATAAATGACTTACATGTGCGTGTGATTGATACGCCAGACATGTTTGATGATGACACTGAACCATCAGTTCAGGAAAAATATGTAAAAAGGTGCAAAGAGCTCTGTGAGTCAGACCCCTGTGTGTTTGTACTTGTGATGCATGTGAGCAGATTTACAGATGGTGAGAGAGACATACTGAAAAAGCTAGAAAACACTTTTGGGACCAAAGTGAAAGAACAAACTGTCATCCTGTTCACCCGAGGAGACGACCTGGAGGAGGCAGACATGACCCTGGAGGATTTTCTTCATTCCTGTCAACCTGGTCTGAAGGAAATCATTGAAAAGTGCAACAACAGGTGTGTTCTTTTTGAGAACCGCAGCTCAAGTTCAGACCAGGTGGAAAAGCTAATGAACACAGTGAGCGTGGTGTTAAAGAAAACAGCAAAGATACAATAAATAAAAGGAGGCTTGGATATTTTTGATTATAAATGCAAATAGTATGGATCTTTTTTAAAGGTGTGTCTGTGTGTGAGATTCGTTAGTTATTAGTATTAACTTCGAATTTGTAATGTGTGTGTAATTGATGCAAGATTTTTACTGTACTGAATTTTAATTGGTGTGAAAGATTTACAATAAAACAAAGTTCAGTGTGCCTTATTTCTCTTTGGTGTTTGGACCTTGCCACATTGATTCTGTCCTGTTGGATCAGTGAATTTCTTCATCAGTTTGTCTGGTTTGTTGTTTTTTTGTTTAGTTGTTTTGGGGCAGGGCACACAGCATAGTTACTTCTTTTGGAAGTAACTAAATAGGGAATATGGTAACATGTTGAAACCAGGGTGCGAGCTGTCCTTAATGATGTTTGCTGCTCAGTGGAAGAAATACATGTCCATCAAGCAAGGTGAGAGGGCAGCCAATGATCTTTTGTGCTGTCATGACTACACTCTGAAGCCTCGCTCTATCCACCTTTGTGCAGCTGCCGTACCATACTGTGATGCAGTAGGTTAGCAGGCTCTCAACGGATGAGTGGTAGAAGGTCAGCAGCAGGTTGGAGTTCAGCTTGTACTTCCTGAGGACCCTCAGGAAGTGCAGTCGCTGTTGGGCCTTTTTGACTACCACTGAGATGTTGTCTGTCGAGGAGATGTCAGCAGAGATGAGGACACCAAGGAACCGGAAGGTGTGGACCCTCTCCACACACTCCCTGTTGATGTAAAGGTGGGCTAGGTCAGTGCTGTGTCTCCTGAAGTCGACAATGACCTCTTTGGTTTTTTGGCACGAGGCTGCCAACTTCAGGTCTTCCTCTGTAGTCTGCCCTGTCTCTCTTTGAGATGAGTCCAACTACCGTGGTGTCATCAGCAAACTTGATGATGAGATTGTTGTTGTGGGTCGAACTGCAGTCGTGGGTGTAGAGAGAATACAGGAGGGGGCTCAGCACACAGCCCTTTGGGGAGAATGGCTCAGTGTGAGAGTGGAGGAGAGATGAGGGTCGAGTCGTACAGTATGGGGCCGGTTTGTGAGAAAGTCCTTTATCCAGGAACATGTGAGAGGGCAGAGACCAAGACTCACCAGTTTGGTGATGAGGATGTCCGGGATGATTGTATTAAAGGCTGAGCTGTAGTCCATGAAGAGCATTTGGACGTAGCTCTGCCACTGCTCTAGGTGACTCAGCACAGAGTGGAGGGCTATGGTGATGACATCTACTGTGGATCTGTTTGCGCGGTATGCAAACTGGTGGGGGTCAAATTCTGGGCGGCGGTAATCCTTGAGGTGCTGAAGAACTAGTCTCTCAAAGCATTTTATGATTACCGGCGTGAGGGCCACAGGGCGGTAGAGGCCAGCGATGATCTTTTGTGCTGTCTTGACTACACTCTGAAGCCTCGCTCTATCCGCCTTAGTGCAGCTGAATGGGAGCCGTAAGCCACTGCAACAGTGTGCGCCACTATCTTGCAACATGTCATATAAATCATGTAGTGCACCTTGATACAGCTGTTGCAATTTGGCACTGTATAAAAACTGAATTGAATACATGTGCATCTAAATACTTTGTTATTAATATACTTACATTTCCTAAATTATAGTTTGAACCATTAACATCTTCTAAACACAAAGATGGTTTGTAATTAAGACAGCACTTTATTTACAGACGGTGAATCCATCATTTATAAAGTTTTAAAATGTAGTCAGTAAACATTTAAGCATTATTAACAAGGATAAAACTGTTTAAATTCCTTATTATTAAATAAGTAGTGAGTGAGTGGAGCTTAACTAATCTGTCACAAATCACATATCCCATTTCATTCCGATTATAAGAAAGACCTCTTGATGCATGCTCAATCATCCAGGTAAGTAAATCCCACAAAAGTTAATTCTCTTCATCCAGGATCAATGGGCTGGGACCTCCCAGCCCATTGATCCTTCAGTGGGCTGGTTTCAGTCATTATGCAAATGTACTGTTTATGAGATTGGGGAAACCTGCAGTCAGCTGAGACTGAAGAAGTCTCTTGGATGAGTGACGAAACGTTTCTCCCACTGAAAACACTACAGCCAGGTGAACAGAATCAGCTTTTGGGGATAAGAAAGACCAGTGAAAATTTCAGGCTTTTATCTGTAATAGATTTGAGATATCCATGTTCCAACATTCACTCATATTTCAATCTGCAAACAAATGGCCTGAAAGGCGATTGACAAACCATTTACAAAAAAAAAAAAAAAAAAAGATGTAATGAGAAGCATTTGATCAACGGAATTAAAATTTCACAGCATGTATTTATGTATGTTCAAACACTGGATCATAACATTCTCATGCAATTCAGAAAGAGTTGAGCAAACAATGTTCTAAAAATGTACTGATTTAAGATGGACTGATCCATTAACCTCATGCAGACCAGTCTGGGATAACCAAAACTAAAAATCACCGTTCACTTAAAACAACAATACATTAAGATGCAGTTATATATTAAATAATGAACAGAGCCATAAAATAACACTTCTTTGGACAGTTACATCACAAATTCAGTTTCAGTCTAATTTCCTGAGTATCATGGATAAATAAATTTTTTTTTAAAACAGCTGTAAGTTGAAATACTTTGTAAAATGAAGAAAATATGCTGTGATTAAGCCCTTGGTATTGATAAACGCGTAATCAGTGACTTTTGTTGACAACAGAAATTAGACATTAATGGCTGTATGTGTCACGGTTTGTGGAGGCAGACCGTGCGGTGGTGTGTGTGGTGGACCCAGGTGCGAACACACGAGAGTAGACTGGAGTAAACTTAACTGAAAGCGAGCCTTTATTGTGGCTGGTGACAAGGAGTGCAGACAAGGCAGAAACGCAGTGACAAGCTAAACTATGACTAAACTGGGAAAGTAAAACTAGGAAAAACTATGAAGACACAGGAAACCATAACTATGAATACTAAGACTGGCTGTGACAACATGGAGGGTGGGAACACAGACGACGCGACACAGACTACATGAAACACAGAGACTAAATACACATGAGGGATGATCAGGGGAAGTGGCCACACATGGGAACACAGCTGACACACATGAACCTAACGACAGGAGAGGTGAAACTAAATACACTGACATTGAATACAGACTTTCAAAGTAAAACAAGAAACATGGAGATTAGACATGACATGAACTAAACATAACCACGCAGACATGACGCATGAACCAGGGAGACTTAGTGCAGGGGGAGATGACATAAACAACTAAGGAACAAGACTAAACAGCAATCTAGAAATTAACTAGGTGAGCTAAACTAGGGCACAAATGAATATAAAAGATACATATAAGAACTCAAACACTGCGTCACAGACCCAGCCCATGACAGTATGTTGAGTTATTTAGAGGTGACAGCAAATTTACAGTGTTATACAACCTGTACACTGCTTTACATCAAAGTGTCATTGTGACACACGCTAGGCACAGATACACCCACACACAGGTCGTTAACATCAGATGCACGTTTATTGTGAGTGTCCACAGAATTACAGCAGAACACCGTTTGACAGCGGTCGGTTTCCCCAGCTTCCTCTCCCTCCGCTCCTCTCCACCTCACTATATAAAGGGAAGGAAAACCACCATCAGTCCAAACCGCCATCAGCTGTTCTTACCAGCACCGCCCCGTTGAGCCCACTGCACCACTCCTCCCCTGCAGCCGAGCGCCGGACCACACCTCCGCCACAGTCATATTTTCAGTGTTGTTCCATGAAAAGATACAATAAAATATTTACAAAAATAGACAAAGTGCACTTTTTTGAGATACTGTATGCATGCGTTCTATTGATAGACAGGTAGATAGAGTTGATACTAAAGCTTTCGGTTCTGGTGGTGTCATGGTCTGGGTGGGTGCCTGCAGGTCTCCAACAGCGGCTCCTCCTCCTTTAGGTGGAGATCGGTTGCTCCTCCCTGGCTGTCCACCTGTGGGCAATTATTCCGGCAGCATATAAAATCTGCGCACTCAACCGTTCATCGCCTGAGTATCTGATATCCCATGTTAGTCAAGTGGAGTGTGATTGCTCTGTCCAGAACCCATGTGACGACTTACCTGTTTTTGTTTTCCTCAGAGGTAGCTCCTGGAGCGGAGGTCTCGCCTCCCTCATCCCCGCTTTCCTGGACCTGGGCCACCTGCTGCTGGTACGACGTTACCAACTGGCCCACCACTCACTTGCCTGCCTCCCCACGTCTTGACCACATCCAGGCCTTCTGTCCTACCTGTTTTCACCTCCCCACTGCCTCTGCTGTTCAGCTGCATCCTAGAGTTGTCTAGGTCACTCTTAGTTAACTTAGTTTTTACTGCGCGCCTCTAGTGTAGTGGCGTCGTTTTGTTTTTGCTTGTGTTTAATTGTGGGGGGAAATAAACCTTTTGTTCACTTACCGTCTCGCTTCCGATTTGGTTTCTGCACTTGTGTCCATCTCAGTTACCTCGTACCGCTGGGCCGTGACAGGTAGGCCATGAGATGTAGCCAATTGTGACTTTAAAGAGCAACACTGCCCTTGCTGCTCAAGCTGCTGTTGCATTTAGGAAACTGCTGGGAAATTCCACACAGAGTGTTTGATTTCAGCAGATGATACCATTTTACTTAGTATCTGGAGGAACACTGAGAGCAGGGAGAGGATGAGTTAACTATAATTTGCCAAATCTCCCTCAGTGTCATCAGAACTTTTGTCATAGCCTTCTCTTGGTTTGTGGGTAGAGGATCAAGGTGTGTGTCTGATCAAACACACACAAACTCACACATGTGCAATAAGACTGCTATATGTGCAATTCTTTTTTTTTGACAAAGTTTTGTATTTTCCTTACTTAGTTGTATATAGCATTTCTATTCTATTTTATTCTATTGTATATACTATTTTATTTTATTCCATTCCAGTGTTTTCTAATTTCTGCTACATAACTTTAAACAAAACAATTTCCCACCTGTGGGACTAATAAAGGTCATCTTATTTTATCTTATCTTAGTTAGCCATTACCTCTTGGTCATTATCCTATGTGTGTCTGTGTCATTGTACTGGCATCGTGTTTGGCTTTCTGTTTCACATCTAGCACCTCTAGTTCCAGTATACTGAACATTATGTTGGAGGTAAGAATAAGGTCGACTTTCACAACCAGATTATTAAAGGGTTTTAGTTGGTGGTTTTGAATTTATGATAAAAACAAAATCTGGCTCTCAGGACCACGATAAATAGGAGGTTCAAAGGTAAGGTAAAGTTATTTTCACCATGGGCCTCATCTTGTCAGAATGAAAAGAAAACAGTCTCAATTATTTGCCAATTATCTGGGTTTCTTTCACTTTAATCAATGGTAATTTAAAAGAAGACCAACATAGACTGCTAAACTCTGAAAGCGAAAACAAGGTAGGATTTTGAATCATTAATTTAAACAAAAAGATATAAGCTCAGAAGAACAATTCAAGCTCAGTCAATGAAAGGGAGTGCAGTCCTTGTATACTGTGGTAAATAGAATAAGTATCTTTACTACATGTGTTCTTTTTTTAAATAGCAGATCTACTTGTGATCAAAGTACGATACTTCAATATGTTTCACTATGGTTAAACATAGATGTGCTATTTTTCTTTTAAACTAACCATACTCACCTGATACCTGATCAACCAACTTGAAGAATAAATGTAAAAAGATGAGGACCCGGTAGAGTTCAATATATGTGATCATTTCTTTTTTTACAAGTTCTGTGGATTTGCCAGCATTTAGGATCCCTGGTGTGTCTATCAGGGACGGCTGGTATGAATGGACTGACAGGGCTGAGCCCTCCCTATCCTTTTTAATAAAAAATAAATATATATATTTATACTGTATGTATACATTTAAAGTCATCTTAGAACAGATTCTTACATGGTAATGTGACCAAGTGCAACAACAACGCCAACTAATCCAAAGAGAAAAAACAAGAAAAATACAAGATTTACATGGGCGTATTTTTCACAGCCCAAGCTCCACAGGATCATCTACCATTCATCTTCATAGACTGCTGAGTGGCAGGCGTGAGGTCACACCCCTTTAATTAGCTGACCTTTGGGCTAAATTAGTTCAGCCCAGATGTGGGGATTTTGGCAAACAAGAGAAGGGAGCAGATTTAAACCCAGTGGGAGTTTCCCCCCACAGAGGGACAAAAGGACCCCCTGATGATCCTCTAATCGCCTGAGCCAAGGTGTCAAACTGGGTGTGGGTCCCAATCAGCCAGGGTTTCGGGTGAGCTCATTGTGAAACCTGCACCCAACGTTGGCATCCTCGAAAGAGTGACCTTTGACCTTTAGATGCAGATGGACTGCTGAGTCTTGTCCTGTGGAGGTGGCTCTTCTATGTTGTGCCATCCGCTTGTGAAGTGGCTCGCGCTTGCAAATACAAATATTTTTTAAAGTATTTTTTGAAATAAGAATTTGTAAAAAAAAAACAAAAAAAAAAAACCACGCTATTTGTGCCTTTCCGAATACCGTATTCGGGTTCAGCTCCACTCCTACTTTTCACATTTGACCAACTTCTAGATGGCATAATTTTTTTAGAGGTCTTAGCTCAACAGGGAGAAACAAAGGCATTGTTGTAAAGGTTTGACAAACATCACATAATGTTGGACTGTAAAGTGGAAATACCTGTCACACCTTTGGGTTTTCACTGGATATGTTTTCATTGTGTGCCCTCATAACCACAAATATGTATGGTGTTTTTTTATGATCAATATCTGTTCAAAAGAAATGTTTGGAACGAGGCCACGAGGAGTTCTGTGGAAGGATCCTCAAATGGACATCTTCAATAAACAACCATAATGCAGTATCAATACTGTGAAAAATATTATTAGATGAAATAATGCTGTAAAGAATGTTATTAATGCAATTATAATGATGCAGATTATATGGCAGCAATAAAAGAATTTCTGTATCTCCACACCAGTTTAGACTAGATGGTGTACTATTTATGACAATAGTTTAATCTCTCCCAAGAAGGATGCGAAAAAGTTTGATATGCTGAAGCAGCGCCTCAGTGAACCTATACTGCTGCAGTGTCATTCCCAACATTTAAAGCATCAAAATGTTTTAGGTAACAGTAAAGTGCTACTGTGTGGTTTTACCTCTTGAAAGACATGAACAGCTTTCCAAAAATCTGTCATTATGACAGCAGTTTCCTAGCACTGAGAATGATTAAGGACAGTGACTGTTAGGAAGATCACTTCCATGTGCCACCTCTTCATTCTGTTTCAATCCCTAAATGTTTACAGAGAAACGGGTCCTCCTCACGCAGAAACTTAGTCATCTGTAACCAGGCAGCTTCACCTTTATTGTATACAGTGTCAAAAACACAACGAGCTCTCTCACTTTTGTTATGCTTTGTGTCTGCTTCCTCCCTCTCAGCAGCAGTTATCACCTTTTTCTCCAGCAGTTTGTCCAGCAGACTGCTGAGAACAGGTCCTGATATACTTTGGATGAAGCGGCTCCGTAGAACTGATGATATCTTCTTTGAACCAGTGTCCAAAATTCTCACAGTATCAGTTTCCCCTCCAACATGAGGACCTGGAAAGGAGGCTTCAACACATCGCTCATATTCTCTTTTGAGGAAATCATCTGTTTTTGCAGTGTCCAGGATCCCTTGTGTTTCTACAACACTAACTACTTTGTTACCCCACTGAGTCATGTGTTTTTCACAAAACTCAGTTGCAGATTCAGAAAAGGCACATCTGAATTTTCTGTCTCCCAGGATGGTGTTTCCAACAACACTCTTACCCACACCAGTTTTTCCATTCATCACAATCCTCAAATCAGGACCTGAAATGCATTTCACAAATTAAATTTAACCCATATACACAAGGGTGTAATAAGAGTGCCAGTGAAACTGAGAAGTTCTCAAAGCTACACTCTTAAAAATGCTGGGTTATTTTCATAACTCAACTGCTGGGTAAAAGCCGTAGGTTCGTAAGTTGGGTTATTGTGACCAAATTTTGGTTCAGAAATCATGACTCAGGAGTTGGGTTGGTTGTGCCGGGTTCTTTAATTCACTCCACAGCTTGACTAATTCTGTTGGGTCATAGGTTGGGCAGCTTTGATAAAATATTACACAATTGTTTGGGTAGAAGATAAGCTTCAGGTTGAAGATAAGCTTCAGAAGAAGCCACATCATTCTTCACAAACTGCCATTTTCAACTAGACTGTGACCTGATCAGATATCACTGGACTTCTCCACTACTATGAAATAAAAACAAAGAAAGTATGAGATTGGGTGTTGCATTTGTGGGAAAAAGGTAAAAGAAAAAGAAAAAGCAGCACAGTCTATCTAAACAATTTAATTTAATTCAATTATTTAATTTAACCTAAATGACCTCTATGTTGATAACAACATCTTTTTATTTTATAATTTAAAGAAAATGATAATTTGTCCCATTTAGATTTTTTAAGGATAGATTGCACTAATACTTCGATCCCCTTTTTTCCTCGTTCACTAGACCGCGCAAAGGGCACACGCATCCCTGCGTTTAGCTTGCTTGCTTCTAATGAAAACGTGATGGCAACATACGCAAGTATTTATACTGCCACCACACATATTTAGCCACCATCTTCGATCCTCACTCTGAGACCTCGGCAGCTTTACTTGTAATCAAAGTAATTTACTTGTAATCAAAGTAAAATAAAAAAAAAAAATAATAATAATTTACTGACTTCTAAATATCGTTTGTATTAAGCCTTTTGATTCTTAGTCTACACACAAGGCTAAATTGTTGAAGGGTTAACCTGGCAGTGCTGAGAATGTTGGCTGCATTCAGACCCTGCTCAGTGTACAGTTAATCTGCACTCAGAAAAATAAAGGTGCCAACTGGAACAAAAAGTGGTTCTTTAGACTGATGCCATAGAAGAACCTTTTTTGGTGCCACAAAGAACCTTTCAAACAAAAGTTCTTTGAAGAACCATTTCTTTCAGTGGTTCATTGAAGAACCTTCAAAGGTGCCCCAAAGAACCATCAAGAAATGGTTCTTTGGGGGCACCTTTAAAGGTTCTTCAATGAACCACTGAAAGAAATGGTTCTTTAAAGAACCATTTTTAAAAAGATCCTTCAAATGGTTCTTTAAAAGAACCATTTTAAATAACCTTTTTTGAGTGGTTCTTTAAAGAACCATTTTAAATCTTTCAAAATAAGATGTATCATAAATTGAATTTGAGTAGGGTAAAATAAATACAAGCACATAGACATATATTAATGGTTTATTGGCACTTTGTATTACAGAAAAAGACATTTTAATGCTAAGCACAACACCACTACTAATAATAGCATATAAGTCATTTAAACAGTAATAATTAAATATCTTTACTATAAATACATATAAATATTATACTATAGATAAAACAACAATTTTTACATTAGAAATAGCAATACTTTCATAACAGACAATTAAACAACACATTTTCATCAGCATGTTTGCATTTTCAGTAAAACTATTTCAAGAACAATCTTTTTATTTAAATTATCAATGAACTGCAGCCTTAAGTTATGTAAGTTAAGTTTAATGTAGGACTCATGGTCCTTTGTTAGTCCACACTGGGACAATTTCAGTCTCTCACCTGCACTATGCTGGCAATCTAGGAGATCTTTAATGCATTTGCCATTCTTTGCACAGCTACTGGTACAGGTGTAGTCAGAGTTCCCAAGTTGAGAACAAATGCCTCCAAAAAGCAAAATGTCTTTTTTAGTTCACTTGGATAGGCAACATTGTAGACATGGTACAGGGAGAAGACAATACCCATCGCCAATGAAATGTCCATTTCCCCACTGTCCAGAATCATTTTTTGTCCATCCATCTGGACATTGACCTCAGTTGAATCACTCAAGGGCTTGCCGTCACTGCTGCTGAGTACGATTGTAGGTATCGGGCTGTGTGGATCCTGAAACAGAAATTAAATTCTTGAAATGAGGAGTATAGTTTAAATAAGTATAAACAACAGCTGTCCCAATGAAAGTATAAAACTCCTGTAAAATACTGGATTTGTTCAAGACCCCCCCCCTCTCACCATACCAAAAAATATATAAATTTACCTTATTTATGACGAAGAGATGAGAGGCATTTTCTTTGAAAATAGATGGCAGGAGAAGAACAGCTGTGTTTACCATCTGACCTGAAAAATAAAGAGAAATATGTAAGTATTTTCTGGCCAATTTTGTTAATACAAAGGTGTAAAGGCCATATGAGTCCCTTTATCAGGAGTTGAATGTCTTGCAGAACATAAGCATTAGTGCAGTAAATGTATACCTAATTAACTTTTCAGTGTAATTCAGTGTAAATGTTAAGCATTTATACAAAACCCCCAAAATGTTGTTCAGTTCTGTAAGTTGCTAGCTTTAAATAATTTGAGTCCTAAAGAACTTGCAGAGCAAGTCTAGCTGCCACTGAACATTTTTTGGGATAAACATTGTGTGAATGACTGAAAATCTTCATAGAGATACATATAGCATCGAGGGTATATCAGTTAAATCTTAAAGTACATCATTGCAGAGACGAGACAGGAGAAATGTCAGTCTGTGGATATTGTAAAGCAGCGGTCCCCAACCTTTTTTGCGCCACGGACCGGTTTATGCCTGACAATATTTTCATGGACTGGCCTTTAAGGTGTCGCGGATAAATACAACAAAATAAAACTAGTACCGGTACCGAAAAAAAGAAAATTTATTCATAACACACGTGAAAAGACCCAGGAAAACCGAGTAAACGATAAAAACGATAACAAAATAACGCTGAAAACCGATAAAAACCCTGAAAAACTATACATTTCACACCTGAGCCTCAACTCTCGCGGCCCGGTACCAAACGACTCACGGACCGGTACCAGTCCGAGGCCCGGGGGTTGGGGACCGCTGTTGTAAGGGACACTGTGTTTACTAATGTGCTGTATGTGAAACCTTAAAAAGTGGTATCTGAGATAGGAGTTAAAAATGTTTTTGCTCATTATTGCCAAGTGCCCTCACCTTTTCTTTCAGTGTCTGTCTGGCTCTCATCAACAGATTTTAAGCAGAGGCTTTTAAGGTTGCTGTTTGGGGCTATTGACACAAGCTTCGCTGCCAACTTACTGAATCCTCAGATTACTTTTTTGTCCACATCAGTTTTAAGTAACATGGAAGCCTCTTCAAGAAGCTAAAATAAAGGATAAACATATACATATTAGCTTTGTACCATAATATATACCATTATATAGCAAACCAGAACAATCATTATTTCACACATCAATTATCATTAGAGAAGAAATTATAATTTTGCATTTGTTTACTTTAATTCTCAAGTACACATTGCTGTGCAAAAGGGATGTTTAGACTATTCTTCCCAAAAAACTATCATTGGCATCAGATTAGTCCAAAATTATCCTGTAGCATGAAAATAAAACCAAAGAGAAAGACATAGTCAATGTGGCAATTTCTGTTAGTGTTCTGTTAGTGTACTTTTATTACTCATGAAATCTGCTGAGTCAGTCACTTTGCCTGTCCTGTAGGTACATGATTATTAGAAGTCTGTATAAATGTGCAGCACATCAGTACATATTCGTGTTTTTGCTGTGCACTATTGTTATTGTTGTTTTTTGCTGCAGTTTTTGATAAAACACTCACCACAACAGGGATAGTGAGACATGGGAATTCTCGTAGAACCTCTTCAGTAGTATGCTGAAGAATGTAGTGTGTTCTGTACTTCTGTATTTTCCTGAGGTGCGTTTGAATGACATCCACATTTGGCCTAGTTTTTTGGCACTCTTGCTTAATCACTGATACATGTTGGTCGGTGCTCCTTTCATCCTCCCCATCGTCAAGAGGATTGATATCCTGGTTATTAAAAAGTTTAGCAAATATTGAGAGAAAAAACAAACAAACAATACTTTTAACTTTTATGTACAATTTAAAATGGCAAACAAACATTGAGCATATTTAACTTGCCTTGGTTTTTTTCAAAAGGATACAGGGCTGGATATCTGATGATCTTTTTCTTCCTGAATTTGGAACTGAGTATTTCTGTCTCATTTTTTCAATTTCCTCTACGTCTACTAGTGGTCTTCTTTCCTTTTTAAACTTGTTCCTGAGAGACTCATGCAGAGCATCCTACAAATGATAAAAATGTAACTAATTATTCATAAATAGGTGCAACTAGGTCCTCCCTTTATGCAAGACATTTACCAGAAAACTTTGAGTGACATAAAGCTGGTAGGTTTGCTGTAATCATGTCATAACCTAATTAGTTCCTATTTACAGATCTCTTCTTTAACTCTTAGGAGTTGATCGAACACATGATATAAAGGTTTGGAGCACTTTAGATTGGCTAAATACACTATAAAAGGTAGATACACTATAAAAGGTAGATAAAGTATTAATGGCAATATGTCCTACAAGCATACTCGTCATGATCTTTCAGTCTATATGTTAATACCTCTACCTTTTAATAATAATGTATACTTTATTGATCCCCACAGGGAAATTTCTCTCTTTGCATTTAACCCATTCACTCAGTGAAGCAGTGGGCAGCCACTAATCAGGCGCCTGGGGAGCAGTGTGTAGGGACGGTACCTTGCTCAAGGGTACCTCAGGGTAGCCGTTCAGTTGATTCAAACCCCCGACCTTCCGATCATGGGATAACCACACTACCTACTGAGCTATCCCTGCCCTATTTTCAAATTTAATTTTTTAAATACAAAAACTACACTATCCTGATACAAAGGCAAACAGAGCTAATATAATGCTGAATTTCACACCATTCACTTGAGAATTCACAGAGAAATGAAACAATTAATTTAAAAGAGCAATTGATATTTTATTTATTGTTTGACCATACTGCACGACATCTGCCTCAAAAATCACAATACTAATACTTGTATTGTAGTGGCCACAAGGGAACAGATAACCTCTGAATATGTAGCAATGAAAATGTTAGCATGTTACACTCATTAGCCAATAATTGGGCAATTCAAAGACAATTTGTTGGACAATTGTATCAATGTTTGCTTTTCAGGAATACTTACATATCCAGAGCCATAACTCTCCTTCAAAAAAGGAAAACTCAGAAGGACAGTCCTCAGAAGGTCTACATACTGCACATGAGAGGGATACCTGCAAATTTTGAATGATGAACTTAAATTCTGATGTACATACTGTATTTTAAATGAATCAAATCTTAATTATATATAGACTTACATTGTCTCATTACTCAAGTGGTCAAACAGTGCTTGAATAAGCATGTTTTTGAGTCTGTTCTTGGTGGGTGACTTTAGTGCTGCATCTTTATTGGTCAACGCAGTGAGCACAGCTGGAGGAAACTGCACTTTGCAGTTAAACATAGGTTGGAGTGCTGACACAGTATGCTTTTCTTTGTGTTGCCTTCCACTGCAAGAAGAAGTAAGAAGTATGTTTAGAGTTTGTTACAAGACATGAATATACGTGTCCTTGTGTCCTGCATCAGGAATATCCGCATATTTAAAACGTACAATAACAGCTGCTGAACTACAGAAACAGAATCATAACAGAGAGTAAGAGTGGCTGTGACATTTCAATTTGAAAGTAAATGGGTGTGTGATGCACATCAACGCTGGAGAAACAGAACAGGGCTTGCGTCAACCCCTTGCCCCCCACCCTCCAACACCATAAACCTAGGGGAGGGGAAACACTGGATTGTATGAATGTACAATTCAGTGAATCAACCAGTCAACTTAAGACTCACTCTTTCAGCTTCTCTACAGCAGACAAAAATTTCACTTGGTCTTTCACTTTTGGAAAAAGACGCTCACTCATTCTTTCAGTCATCTGCAGAAGTGTCGATCCATCGATTTCATTGTCTGTGGCACAGAAAAACAATAAGACACGATCAAAACAGAAATGAGCATGTCGAAGATAAAGAATAAAAATATTATAAAACATTACTAAAAAAACAGCTATGAGTTCATTAGTGACTATAGATGATGACAGACCTGTGGAATAGCCAAAAAGTGGTTAAAATCATTTTAACAGTGGTTGACAACTCCTAACTAAAAAGTCATGGTTTAGGATGTATCTTACCTAACTTTGGTATGGACTGCCTTAAAAGGTCGGTGGATCAGTGTAATGAAGTCTTGACCATCACATCTGTATGCGTCCAAAGCATGAAAGTCTACCTCATCCCCAGGCTTGAATATCAACAGATCATCAGTCTCTCTGATGTGGTATGATTGAAGGTGTCTTATAAACTCCAGTGTTGTGAAAAGTCTTCCAACAAGAAACCAGTTGGCCCTGATATACACAATCAGGACTATTTTCACAAACAGTGGAATTTGCTCTGCATGCACAAGTTCCAAAATGAAGAAATCTCCAACTGCATATTTTACAGAGTTTAAAATGATGCATTTACTTGTCCAGAGTTTCTCATCCACAGTAACGGCTGTCTCCAAGTTTTGCAAACAAATCTGCAAGTTCACTGGAAGTTCTTGAAGTGATAAGTTATTAACTGCTGCTTGTGTATGATCGCTCCTGATGATCCGTTCAGGCTGCCACTCCCAGCATTGACGAAGCTGATTCCTCTTTGCCAAAGTCTGACAAATATTAATATAGTTATTGGTGATTCTTGCTACTGTCTTGAAATATTGATGTCTGGCTTCAAACCTCATGCACCAATGAGAGCGGAGTGACCCATAATCAAGGATGAGCTGAGGATAATGTAGCAGAAAATGCAGCTTGGGTGTAAACACACCAGGAAACAGATTGATGAAATCTGTCAAAAAGTAAGTGATCAGTTCATGTAGATTACTAATCCAGTCAGTGCTGATGGTTGGAGCAAGAATAATCTCTTCTATTTCTCGAACCAAAAGATAAAGCTGCCAAAACTTGTTACCCTTTTCAATCCTGGAGCCTATGAGGAAAGGCAGAGTCCTAAATAATGTCCATTTCTCAATAGCAGTTCCAGAGATATTTCCATCCAGTGCTACCTTCTCAGATATTAGAGCAGGTTTGGAGGTGCAGTCATTCTGTCCAAAACTAAAAGTCCTTATGCTGTCATTCACCTCTTGGATAGTAACGGTTTTGTCCTCGTGCAAGGCTTTTACAACAGACTTCAAAACAAGAGGAATGACCCCCTCAAGAAAACCATGCATTACATCAGGTGGGAATGCATTTGTGGTATCAAAATATGACAGCTTGTTGAAGGCACATGGGCCAGTTACACCATACACTGACCTACAGTGGGGGTCATCTTCAACACATTGCAGATGGTATGCATGAACAGTCTTTGTTCTAAGAACACAATCTCCCTCACTAATGATCCTAGACAGGTCCTTGTAATGACACATACAAAACCTGCATATTCTACCATTACTGAATGAGCAGCTAAAACCTGCAAGTGTGTGAGAGGTTAGGTTGTCTGCAGATATTGTGGCCAGACCACCTTTGATGCAGTACTGTCTGTCTTCAAATTTTAATCGTAATCCACGTTCTTGCAAAACCTGTAGGTCACAAATTAATGGTTCTAATATTTTCTCAAATCCATGTTTTCACCAATCTATGTTTGACAAGTATCAACAGATGAATATGTCTTAAAACAGATCTGTCTTTTGGTGGAATATTTCCCAAAGTAAAATAAAATGCAGACACTTTATGTAGACATTTCTTTGATCCTAATGGATTAGCAACTTCAAATTCATCACTGTACAACTGAATTCTCAAATGTGGGTTGTCTGTGTTAAAAAAATCACTTTCTTTGTAAATTTTCCCATCACTAAAATCTGTTAAGGTTTCAGGAGCACGGGATTCTGGCCTAAAAATTTGTCTTAAAATGTTAGGATCATTACATATTAATTCTAAGACTTTTAGAAGTGACATATACTGAAAAGTGTCCTGTTTCCCAGTAAAAGGATCTATCCCCAGGATACATTCAACAGGTTCAATCAGGTTTAATTTCTCAACACAGTATCTGTCTAGTTGATATGTGTTGCTGACTGCACTGAAGCAATGTTCTACCAAACTATTGTCATCAATATAATGAAAACTTGATATATCAAAATTAAGAGTCTGCAAACATTTAGAAAATATCTCCCTATAGTTTTCAATGAAATACTTGAAAAGTGACTCTACTTCACTAAGAACAAATGTTTGAACTTTTCTATTTACAATACTTTTCTCTTGAAGATTCAAGGAAAACAATGCCAGTTGTTTTCTCACAGTCTCTGTAAAGTTCTCTACAAGTTCACTCAGAGTTTGTTCAGATGATTGGGGAAATTCAACAGTTTCCTGGATGACAGGGTCACAGTCTGGGGCAGACTCTAATCCTTGTTTCTGATATTTATGTTTCTTCCTTGTGTGATTTTTCAAAGATTTCACAGACAAAAACTTTCTGGGACAGTCTTCTAGTCTGCAGACAATGAAGAATCCACATTCACTTTCATGGTATATCTGTTGATGTTTCAGCAGTTTTTCATATGTTGGTTTTCTTGTGGAGCACTGTGGACACTGATATGGCACATCCATAGAAATGCTCACCTACAAAGACCTGTTGATAATCTGCCAATTCATTTTCCCCAAGCCAAAGAGATACTTCTCCAACAGTCCACTGCTGAGCCATGATCTGTTAAAACAAAACAAAATGCCATTACATTGTTTTATTCTGTGACATCAAAAACTTATTTATTTTTTATTCATTCATTTTCCAAGCCGCTTTATCATCATAAGGATCGGAGGGGTGCTGGAGCCTATCCCAGCTGTTTTTTTTTAGGCGGGGTAGACCCTGGACAGGTTGCCAGTCCATGGCAGGGTCGTCATTCAGATATGTATGTTTGGATTGTGGGTGGAAACCCACACAGAAACAGGGAGAACATGCAAACTCCACACAAAAAGGCACCCGGTTGACCCTGGGAATTGAACAGAGTCTTTCTAGCTGTGAGGCAGCAGCGCTAACCACTATACCACCGTTTATTCTAACTTTTAAGCCTTCTTCAGATAAATATTGATTATTTTATGCTTTGGATTATCTGGTCTTGTTAGTATAATGACCTCTTTTTTGCCTAATATATGATGTTGGATAAATGAAATGTACATAAAAAAAATTTAACTATAATAAAAACGGACATTATCTTGGTAACATCAAATGACTGGAGCATAATTTGTCAACTACTCTGAAAATAAGTTATACAGTAACAGTCAAAGACACAACTTCTCATGTGTCACATTTCTGTTTATTCAAAACACTTATGCATTGCTGTATTTTATACAGCTACTCCACAATTCAAAGTACAGGCTACTGAATTTCTGAGTTTCTAGACCAGACACAGAGCTCACACAACAGGCTTCAGGCGCCATTTTGGTGACTTTAACCATATTATTAATTTTAATATCTGTCTAGCTGACATTAGTTTATGTACGCAGCACGCAATATAGCCACATATTTTACAGGCCAAATTAATTGGGAGCACCTTCACTTAATTGTAACAGTGGTTTTGTTAGGAAAACAGTTCTTTATACCAGATACTAAACTGCGTTAACGTCAAAGGCTAACGTATCTAACCATTACTGTTAGCACAACATTAACAGCAAGCTACAATGACGAGTAACAAAAACAAAACAATAAAAAGGTTTTATGAAAATGTTTTACCTTTTCCAACAGTCCAGGAATCCAGAATCCTTTAAAGACCAGCAGGTACTGAAGACTGTTATCCACTGGCAACGTCCGAGAGAAAGTTTTCTTTCCGTTAGAAAGTTCAAGGCTCGCGCGATCTGTGTGCGCATGCGCATCCCTACAGTTGCCCCCCTTTGGTTGTACTACGTGTTCTAACGTCTCTCTCACTCTCCATGTCTCTCTCTCTCCCTGTCATTTATTTGGCTTGACACATATAATAATAAATTGCGCAGTGATAAACAAGTACTCAGATCACATGTGCAATTATTATTTACTTATATTATTTTATAATTTGACTTTACATACTGCTGGGTGGTTTGTAAAGTTCACAGTAACTAGTATTATCATTATGATATATGATATATGATATATATATATATATATATATATATATATATATATATATATATATGAGAGAGAGAGAGAGAGAGAGAGAGAGAGAGATCTGATATAGATCAGTATCTGAATCTGTCTAATATCCCCCGAATGGATTGTTAATTTATAAATTCACCATATTCATAAACGGCTTAATAATAAATTCTATATTCTGTTACCACATTATTTGTGATCAGTGGGTTTGCAGGGTGGGTGCTGGGGGTCTTCAGGCTTTGGCCCCCACCCCTGCCACCAGAATATTTTTAAGCAAGTGTTTCTAACTTTAATTTGAATATTCAGTATCCCACCATCTGTCCCCCCGCACACAAACAAAACACACAGTATAATTTAAACCCTCATTAAAGTGAATATTATTTATGCCATTTACACCATCAAACTTAGATTGCTAAGGATGAAGAACCTTTTGTTCTTTAAAGAACCATTTGTAATAGCTGAAGAACCATCCACAAAATAAAAAGGTTCTTTGACGTATGATGGTTCTTTAAAGAACCATGAAGACATCTGAAGAACCATTTAAGAACCATAATTTTTCTGAGTGTGCTCTTCACTTAGATAGAGGCAGTGCTAGCTACTCTATGACACTGGGTGAAAGCAGCCTGTCATTACTTCACAGACGAAAGTCACCGACTTAATTGTCTGAAGGATCGGTCCAGGGTACAAAAGCTGTGCAATCACACTTTCTTATATATTATTTGTAACTTATATCTATGTACATTCACTTGAATGAAAATTAAAAATGAGAAATGCTATCCTTGCTAACTTTTGAGTATTGTGACGGTTCGGTCCATAGCAGTGAAGGAACGTCAGGCACAGGTTAAAGTGCAAAAAAAAGTTTTTTATTTGACCCTAAAACAAAGTTGGTTAAATTATACAGAGAATTCAAAATCTTGGCCCATAAAAGAGGTCAAAGTAACAGAACTCTTCTCAAAAGTTGGCAACAAATAATACTGCTAACTCAAACAAACTAACCTAACTAAACAAGACAAAGAGGAAACTTAAACAATGGCTGATCAGCTAACAAAAAACACAGAAAGGCGTAGAACACACAAAACCCAACTAAAACTAATATAACTAATTCAATCATCCCTCCCCTCCCCCCATGCTCCAGAATTGTGGTATGACCCAATTTGCAGGTCTCCACATAGGCTTGCTCCGCCCCTTTTCCACCTTTTTGCTCATCAACCAAGGGACTGGGAGCAGCTGCAACTGAGGTAACTCAGAAAACAAAGAAAGATTAAATCATACATACATAACAGTGGAAACTAAAATGTGTGCACTTATTTTAGAATACAGTATTATGTGATTGTATAAGTAAATTAATTTTTAACCAAAACCAGTTCTTTATTACCCTGTAAATTAAATCCTATATTTAAGGAAAGAAAAATTTAAGTGTAGTGTTATGTGTAAGCCTGTATTGTAACACTGATGTTTGGTAGATATTACCACTGTGTGGCTGTAACTGCAGCCATAACAAGTAGATTCAGTTATTCTAAAATTAATATAAAAATGTTTTAACTTTAATTCTTTAACTGTAGAACATCCGTGAGGTTCACCTGAGGGGGATATTAGTGATGTGACGTTCTGTATCGAGGCTTCGAAGCTTGTGTCCAGTAATGGAGGGGGCGTTTCCGCGATGCGCGTATCGAGGCTTGCTTCATTTATGGGAGGAGCTGAAAATGATGACGTCCGAAGCCACGTGACTGGTTCATGAAGTGGTTCGAACTTTGCCGCGAGCTATGACAGCGATATAAACCCCTCAGACTTCAATCAAAATGTGGGTGTTTGATGGAGAGTTGCGGTTAGTGAGTTTGGAGACAGTTTGGAGGTTTATGAGAGTGAGGAGAGAAACTCAGGAGAGAATGGAGCCAGCTAAGAAGAGGAGGATGTCCTCCCCTGTGTGGGAACATTTTGATCTTATTCCTCCCAACAAGGTATGTAAATTTCTACAGAAGATGTATTTTCATGATACTGATGGTGCAATACAATTTATGTTGAGCTGTCTGTACTTTTGTACAAGGTGAAGTGTTTGCTATGTGCCAGGGAGCTGGGATATAACAACAACACCTCATCCATGCTTAGGCACTACAGAGCTTTGCATGAGAATAAGGGGGACACCGATTGTGGAGCAAGACCAGGTGAGCCATCAAATGCCAGGATAATATAGCATGCAGTAATGTTACTAAATGATATAACAATATTATACAACTGTTATAAGTTACATGTGTGATATTTATACTTGTGCTTTGTCTTTGTCTTTCCTCAGAGAACAATCTCAAATAGATGAAGACCTGGTCAGCATGGTGATTGAGGACTCCCAGCCATTTAGCATTGTGGAGGACAAAGGATTCAAAAGATTTGTTAAACCATTAAATGCTAGCTATGTTCTCCCCACTAAAAAGGTCATAAAAGCAGTGAAAATTTAGTTTTTACTGAATAAAATATGGGCAGGACTGAGGCCTCAGTGTGTAGCTGTCCATACCTCAACGTTACAAAAGCACAACCACTGTCCACACCCCAACCACACCTCACCTCACAGTAAATGATCGTTTCCATTTTAAACATTTCCAAATAATCATTTTCCATACTGCCAGTGTAATTAAACACAGTATACTACATCACCACAATATCGATGTTTTACACACTCCTTTTGTTGTTGACATTTACAGGCTGTGTGCAAAATGCCACACTCTTCAAATTTATGCCAACTAATATTTTTACGTCCAGTAGGTGTCCTGCTAGAGCAAATGAAGCTTCAAGAAGCTTTGCACTGGAGTGAACCAATTGGATGAAAAGCTTCAGTGCTTCATGAAGCTTCATCTGCCCATCACTAGGGGATATCTTTGGCTGCCAGTCTTGAAGAACACCAGCACATATCCATACATGAAAGATGGAGGGTCCGGATACTTATTTTACACTTAATGGAGCACTATGGAGAAAAGTGAGTATTTCTTGTACATAAACTAAATCTATTATTATTAAGTTTTCTTTTTGTTGTTGTTGATGGTAGTGGTTTTTGTGTGTGCGTGTGTGTGTGTGTGTGTGTGTGTGTGTGTGTGTGTGTGTGTGTGTGTGTGTGTGTGTGTGTGTGTCATTTTCACTGTGGCTACATTTGGGCTTCTTGGTCAGAACGTCAGGGACACTGTGCTGTGCTGGCCAAGGTAAAATGACTCCAGTGGCAGCTCCCACAGTGTGTGCGCTGGGGGGATGTAAACAAAGAGGATCAGTCAAAACGTTTGATTTCTTTTATTTTTCCAAAGCTTCTGCTCTTTGTATTTGTTTATTTTACAAGAAATCTACAGAAAAGTAAATTATATGTAAAATCAAATCTTTTTAAATGCAACTGGTTTTTCTTGCAGCCTAACTTAAGGAATAAAGGCAATTTTGTCATCATCAATAGTGGATCAATTTAAAGGACTGCCATGGCACAGAATATGTAAGTATCTACACTTCAACAGATACACACAACAACAATTAAAAAACCTGAATACTGGTCAGTTTTTCAGTCAGTATACTGAGTGTCATTGTGATTATAAAAATAAATATACAGTTTGTATTTACTCAATTTCCATATCTTTAAAAAATGTATGCACATTATATGTCACACATTTAAGTTATATCTTCAGTCATATGCACATTATAGATGCATAAATAATAACATTTGTTTAAATCTATTGCGAAGTTGGCAAAAAGGTTTGTACAACCTTGTGACAATATAAAGTGTGTGAAACATGATACTTGATCTTGGCTTAGTCCATCTCCTAACAATTAATTGCAAGCATTCACAACCAAAGACTGGTCTGCTTCATTGTTGTTTTATCCTCTCTGAGCAAATGTCAAGCATAGAGTTGGAGCTCACCGCTCCAGGATTACAGACAACTTGACATTAACCAAACAACTGCAAATAATGTTTTAAATCTTACTTTACTGACCCCTTTCTTTTGTTTAAAAATTTCAGGATGTGTGGTTTAGCCCTTGCAGAACTGATAGGCCAGCAACTGGATTTCTGAAGTGGTGTATATGTAATGTCAGAAAAACCTTTCATTCTATCAGGAAGAAGAATTCAGCACCAAAGGACCCCCAAGAAAATGTTCATCTTGCCTGGTACTAGAAGATAGATTTGTTTCTGCTTTTTGCACCAATCTAAGGTCTTTTGATGGCTGCTTCAATTTGTTTTTGTTTTTGATGCAAGTTACCCAAAGTCATGTGCCCAGGTTCGGGAATTCCTTCACACTGTCATCTATCCCAAGAATAGATGAAGCCCAGCACATGAATCAAATATGATCAAATTAATGAGGGCTCATTTAGTTATGATGTAAGCATAAAATGCATGGAATGATCTGAGAGGGAGATTCCCTCTTGCCACTTTTCCAAAGAGTAAGATGTATGTCCAAAGATGTATGTATTAGGTACTGAAAAACATCATCAATTCATCAGTTTTTTAAAGTTAAGAGTTTTTACATGTAATTTGTTCTAAAACAGAGCCGGCTTTACATAACATACTTTACACATGTCTTCATGTGTATTAACATGTACATGTGCTGTAACCAAAGACTGATGTGAAGTAATGGATATAATATAATGAATTATATACTTTTTAAACTTGCGTTTTACTTTCATTTATATAATTTTTATGAATTTGACTTTCTATGTTCTATGTATCATATGGCAATAAAACAATTTTTTTAAGAAAAGATGTTTTGAATCTAGTTTTTATAATCTGAATTTTATAATAAGTAGAAATCTTAACCCAAACATTAATGGTACTATAACCCATGTGATGGGTTCTGACTTTTGACCCAATTTTTTGGTAACCTCAACTTCAAACATTGGTCAATTTAACCCAATTTTTGGAAAGTTATCCTAACCCAGTGTGCTGGGTCAAACCAGTAACTCTGTTAAGCTGAAACAACCCAGAGTTGGCTCGGTCCATATTTGACCCAGCGTTGGGTTACTGATTGGGACATTTATAACCCAGCATTTCTAAGTGTGTAACAAACCATACAGAGAAATTAACTTTAAGTCTTACCTGGTTGAAATGAAGCCATCTTAATGTCACTGTTGCCACTGCTCAGGTGAGAGAGATGAATGTTAAAGCCTCTGTTCAACACATGGCTTATTTATAGCTCCACAGAAGACACGTCTCCTCCTGTATTTGACAGAGAAAGAGGGCAGCACAGCCTTAAGACACCACACAGAGTTTTCCTGCACCTGACTGAAGAGCCACCACTTACAGGGAGTTTTGCTTGTAAACCTTTCTTTGCTTTGTAACAATAAAATAAAAACACAGTTAATGAAGGCTTTAACATATTCAGATAAAGTAAAGAAAGAAAACATTTTTTGATTTCATTTCCCCCTCCAGTGGGCAACAGTTTAATCTCTTTTTCCCATACACAGCTGGAGCTGTTCTTGTCTGTCAGACTCAGGTTAATATTTGTAATGACTTTTGTTTAAGACTATCTGAAATGATGGAAAGTAGCTTTCATGGTGCTCCTCTTCAAAATCAGCTTCTATTGGTTGACAGAACAGGTCATGTTCAGGATCCGTGAATGGAGTGTAAACATCCTTTGGATGCAGTTTACAGTGAGAGGACGTCTATTTATCTCTCAGTTTTTTCTGACTTCCTCCTGTCACGCAGAGTTTTGCAGAACAAAATAGTTCACGGCAGCATGAAAACACTGAGAACAGATCTAACATCAGCATCTGGGGGTTTGTAGAAGAGCAGAATCAATGTTTAGATTGGGTCGCAGGGAGAGTCTTCATCCTTGACATTATCATAACCAGAAAACCCTGTGATGTTTATAACAACATGAGTTTCTGTTATCTGGTGAGGGGGGGAAAACTTGACGGCGTCTCCTTCTCCCTTCATGACAAACAGCAGGCCTGTCACACTGCACTGGTACAGCCCTGCACAGGAGCACTGGAACAGGTAGGTTTCATCATCAAAATTATCAGCACTGATGATAGGTGTAAACTCTTTTAACCTCATGTCAGGTAAGCTTGCTGCTCGTGTAAATCCTTCTTTTGTGTTTTGCTCAGTGAGGGCACACTGTGTGAATAACTAAAGGAGCTGGATATTTTACTGGGCCCATGGAAATTTCTGGAGAACTTAAAGGGAGAATAAAGTGGGAGTGGGGCAGTTTGTCCCGGAAGTTTACAATCTGGCATTGTTTCAGGCACTATAGAAAAACGTCCACTAATTTCATGTTTTAAAATTTCTCCACTGTCAGAAACTGCAGTGCTGCTACCTGGAAATGAAGAATCTTGGAAAGAAGAGTGAAAAAAATACTGTTGAAAAAAGTAACATCATGAAACATTTAATCCATTAACATTTAACAGAAAAAAAATAGAAAATGAGGGCTGCCACGTTACTTGTGTTACGTCTCATGTTAGCTAACTAGTAACAGAATTGATAGATCAGAGGAAAATAAAGAGACTAAACCTAAAAATCAGTCTAAGGGGATCACTTTTGCGCTGTCACTTGTTGTAACAATGAGTTTATGTTAAGTAACTACGGATATACTGTCCACTTTCAGTGTCTGTCTCTTTAGCAGTAATTGGCTGTTTGCAGTTTGGCTAGCTGTACTCACACAGGAAAATCCAGCTGTTAGCCCTAATATTTGGGTTTGTAAAGCACTTTATAAATGAGAACAGTGTGGAGGAGAGCCTGTTTAAGTCAGCAGACCGACAAGCTGGAGTCCACACTCCAGACTTGCCTTGCTTAAAGTGAGATTATTGACAGTAGTCAATAATAATAGATAGTCAGACTATCTTTTGTGCAACCCACCCCCTCACCTGCGCATCACCTGGATTGACTACAAGAAAGCCTATTACTCATAGCCTCAAACAAGGCTCCTGGAATTCCCAGAACTATATAAGATCAACAGGACCCTAAAAGCCTTCATCGGGAATTCAACGGGGATGTGACAAAAAACACTAGAGGCCAACTTCAACCAATCCATCACCATCAAGTGTGGGATTTATCAAGAAGATACTCTGTCCCCACTGCTGTTCTCTTAATAGGCCTGAGTCCCGCTGAGGAAGTGGTTCATTACTACTAGAAGGCAACATTGCAGACACTAAGGAAAGTTACACATGCCCGAGGAGTGAGTTGAATGGGAAGATCAAGATGTATACTTTAATTGTATACTACAGACTCTATAATATTACACAAATATTTAAAGATGCCGTTTTTGTTACCCATAGTGACTTTCGCCTGTTCCTGCCATGAAATTGACCTTATATTTTTGTTAAAGTGGTACATTCTCTGAACTTAAAAAGTTGATGTTTTCTGTCTTCTAATGTGAATAGTCAAAGGAGCTGGCAAAGAAAAGCGTCTGGACTTCTTTTAAGTTGCTTGAAGACGTTTCACCTCTCATCCGAGAAGCTTCTTCAGTTCTAAGGTCAAATGGTGGAGAGTCCCAGATATAAACCTAGTGGGAGTATCCCCCCACAGAGGGACAAAAGGACCCCCTGATGATCCTCTAATCGCCTGAGCCAAGGTGTGAAACTGGGTGTGGGTCCCAATCAGCCAGAGTTTCGGGTGAGCTCTTTGTGAAACCTGGCCCCACCTTATCATGCGAATTTGCATGATAAGGTGATAAGCAACTTAAAGAAGTCCAGACGCTTTTCTTTGCAAGCTCCTTTGACTACAATGACCTGGATGACTGAGAACCTTCACAGACATCTAATGTGAATAATACATTAGTTTGTAAGATTTGCAGTCACTGCATTATGTTTTTTTTTTAAATTCACATCTAAATCTAATTGCCACATTGTGTACTACTCAAACACTGTTCTTCAAAATCATGATAAGTTTTTTCAAATGATTGCTTGTTACTGAAATATGCACACATATACGTTGGCTGATAACTTCTTTGTATTACGTCTGTGAAGGTTCTCAGTCATCCAGGTCATCGTAGTCAAAGGAGCTTGCAAAGAAAAGCGTCTGGACTTCTTTAAGTTGCTTGAAGACGTTTCACCTCTCATCCGAGAAGCTTCTTCAGTTCTAAGGTCAAATGGTGGAGAGTCCCAGATATAAACCTAGTGGGAGTATCCCCCACAGAGGGACAAAAGGACCCCCTGATGATCCTCTAATCGCCTGAGCCAAGGTGTGAAACTGGGTGTGGGCCCCAATCAGCCAGAGTTTCGGGTGAGTTCATTGTGAAACCTGGCCCCACCTTATCATGCGAATTCCTGAGATCAGATGGCCCAGGATGTGAGTGTGCGTTAAGGTGTCTGGGAAGGGATCTCAAAACTGGACTATATATGGCAGAGAGTTGGTGTCAAAACTGCCTGACTGTTCAATCAGATGTTGTCTGTGTTCATTTCCTGATCCCTCGTGGGTGACACAGGCTGTATCCCAATTCAGGGTCTGCAGCCTTAAAGGCCGCATTTTAAGGCAGATTACGTCACAGCGACGCGATGAAGGCTGTCCCAATTCAAAGGCTGCTCGAAATGCGGCCCTCAAATGCGTCCTTCATTTCCCTGAATTTTAAGGATGTGGCTGTGTAGACTTCGTGGCCCAACATATCCCAGAATGCATAGCGCGGCAGTGGGTGTGGATAATTTTGCCGAAGAAAAATGGTGGAAGAGGGAGGGGCACCCGAAGAGTAAACTTTTAAAAGTAAGTACGTCTCTGGTAGGACGTATCAATTCAATTAAAATGACCATTCTACCCAAATTTCTATACCTTTTCCAGGCCATACCCATTTTCATTCCCAACACTTTTTTCAATAAGCTGGACTCTGTCATCTCATCTTATCTATGGCAGGGTAAACGCCCAAGGCTTAATAAGATGCATCTTCAAAAATCTAAAATTGAGGGTGGGTTTGCACTTCCCAACTTTCGTTTTTATTATTGGGCTGCTAACATATGATGTTTGGTGTTTTGGTATTTTTACCATAATCGGAGTGGTTGTCCTGACTGGGTCACTATGGAATTGCATAGTGACAACAGTATATCCTTAGCAGCTGCACTTTGTTCTCCACTCTCATCCTCTTCATTCAACTTCATTCCCAACCCTGTAGTGGTGCACTCATTAAAAATATGGGGCCAGTTTAGGAAATATTTTAAACTTTGTGACTTCTCCCTTCTCAGCCCCATTGCATCTAACCATTTCTTTAAACCTTCTACCCAGGATGGTGGGTTTGCGGAGTGGCACAGAAGTGGAATAACTTGCTTTAAGGACCTATTCATAGCCAACAAACTAGCATCATTTGAACAACTTGCTAATAAATATATTCTTCCATCATCACACTTTTTCAGATACTTGCAAGTCAGGCACTTTATTTGTTCCCAGACTTCAGGCTCAAGCCCTCCACCAGAGCCTACACTACTAGAAACTATCCTACAACTCAATCCAACCAATAGAGGGCTGATCTCCTTGCTTTACAATAAAATGTTAAATTTGACACATACCTCTTCATCCAAGCTCAAGACACTGTGGGAACAAGACTTAAACATGACAATCTCTGACGAAACATGGGCCTCTATACTCAAACATGTCAACACAACATCACTATGTGCCCGCCATTGTTTAATCCAGTTCAAAGTGGTGCATAGAGCCCATTTCTCAAAATCCAGATTATCCTGTATCTACCCTGAAATCACTCCATATTGTGACAGATGCAAAACTGCTGAAGCCTCACTGGTCCACATGTACTGGTCTTGTCCCAATCTCACTCAGTTCTGGTCAGAGGTTTTTCGTACCCTGTCCAGAATTCTCAGTGTGACGCTGGCCCCCGGCCACCTTCTTGCTGTGTTTGGCATCAGTGGGAATGAGGTGCTTCTACTGGCCTCTAAAAAACAGGCATTATCATTCTGTTCCCTGTTGGCCAGGAGGGCAATCCTACTGAGGTGGCACAGCTGGCTGCCAGCGGAGCTCACGGGCGCGTCACTGCAACTCCCCCTGGCTTCTGCTCCGCGGCTGCTGAGTGAGCCCTCATCTGGGACTCTCCTCAGCTCTTTCTGGGACAGTGGCGCGGCTGCCCCTCTGTTGGTCTTCCTTGGTCTCTTGTGTTCTGGGGGCCTCTGGATGTCTGGAGTTTTGATCTCCTCCATACCTGCTTCATGCCCTGGAGGACGGGGCTGTGGCCCCCCCACACCCTCTAGCAGATCATTACATGAAGGAACCTTTTAAAAAACAAAAAACAAGCGCGTCCATGCTCACAGGTGTACACACGGGTGATCACACCCACAAACTACACCCTTTTTGGCTCCTACCTCATAGCACACTGTGTTCTGTTGATCTTATGTGCTGCACAATAATGTTTAATATTTAGTATTTACTGTCATATTCCCATATATCATTGTGATGTTGTTTATTCTATTACTCTTGTTCTCTTCTGCTTGTTTTCTTTTTTCTTTCTCAACAGGTGATCCAGGTGATCGATAGATGCATTTTTTTTTCTGCTCATTCTGTTGGTTTTTGTTTTTTTGCCCTTCTCCCCCGTCCATCTTCTCAGCTGTTTCTCTTTCCCTCTTTCTTTCTCCCCTTCTTTCCTCCAGTCAAGTCTGTCCCGTATTCAGCAAGTGAAAATAAAATATACAATAAAAGGTGAATCAAATGGACCATTATGGCAAGGCTGGGATGGTCAGTTTGGTAAAGTAAATCCGTTGGGCATCTTTCTTTGCCTTTAGACAACAATTCTGATGGCAAAAGAGCCAAACGGGACAGGCAAAAAAAAATAAAATAAAAAAAAATAAGTTACACTTGTGTTTGAATCCTGCAGCTAATCACACATTTGATTTCCATGTGTGACAACTGCAAGTGTCCAGAGTGAGGACAGACTGAGGGACCCACTGCTGCACATCATCTGTGAGGCTTTGCAGCCCTGATGATCCACCAGGACAAACTCAGCAGTGTGTGAGGAAGAGGAGGAGGAAGAGCCAGCAGCAGCTGACAGATGGAGAGAATAGACAGACTGTTCCCTGTTTGTGAAGGACTGCTAGGAAAGTTTAACATAACTGTCTGTGCTGAATCAGTCTTATTAGGTAATGTTCAAATAATGTGATCATCCCAGTGTTTCCAGTGTGGGAGAAAGTACTCAGGGCCTTCAAGTTACACACTATGAAAGGCAGCAACAAGTTTAATATTCAGAAACCTAAAGTATGTATCAGCAGCAGAATGGAGCTAAAAATAAATGTTTGTTTCAGTTCTATGAAGCTTTGAGTATTTTGGATCAGTAGCTGCTGTGTTTGTTGCATCATATTGCTGTAACTGTTTATATGCTTTATATATTCTGAGCTAAGTTGATCTATAGTGTTACATCATATTCTATAAGGATGTTATGTGTTTGTAGACTTTCTGCCCAGTTTGACCCATTTAGCAGAAGAACCTGTTTAAGGCTCTGATATCTATTCTGTATGACTTAAAGCAGTTATGACATGGTCTGATTTTCTCACCCAATAAAGGAATATTTAATATATCAGTCTACTCTTCATTCTATCAGAAACAGTTATCACAGCTCGTACATTTGCTTTTTACATATATATGTAAGCATTGAGCCAAATTTGGTAATGCCAACATATTGTCATGGTCCTGGGCCATGTGGGCCCAGTATTCTTAGTTTTCATGTATTTTTGTATTTTGTTCTTTATTTAGGCCATGCTTCCTGGGTTGATCTGTTACGTTGTTCCTTATGTGTTTTCCCTTCGTGACTCTTACCCCCTGTGTGCCCCTCTGTGTATTTATGAGCCTTCGTCTCTCTTTGTGTTTTATTCTATGTTTTCCCCAGCCCGTTATGTCTGCGTTCTCCCCGTGCTCTCTCTCCTCCTGTTTGAACCTCTGTGTACTTCCTGTTTTACTTTGCCCATCTCCCCTCAGTGTTACGTTCACTCCTGCCGTGTCTTGTTATGATTATCAGTGTCACCTGTGTTCCCCGTGTGCATCCACTTCCCCTGATCATCCCTCATGTGTATTTAGTCTCCGTGTTTCATACAGTCTGTGTCGCGTCGTCTGTGTTCCCACCCCCTGTGTTCCGTATTTCCAGTCATAGCCTTACCTTAGTTCATTCCCAGTTTAGGTTTCTGTTTAGTTATTGCTTTTGTGCTGCCCTTATTCTTGTTTGTTTCTCTTGCGTTACCAGCCACAATAAAAGGCTCGCTTTTGTTTAAAGTTTACTCCCGTGTCACTCGTGTCTGCACCTGAGTCCTCCACGCACTCTCCACACGGTCTGTCACAGCGGACCGTGACACATATTACACAAACAATATTTGTCTGCTATATATAATACTTTTATATATACACTGTCAAAGATACTTGTCTTTGAGTGAAGATTTAAGGTGATAGGAAACATAAATAACTGCAACTTGAATCTTTGTTCAAGCTCACTGCCGTAATATATCATAATCTGACAAATATAATATTGGCCATGTTATATTTACATTACGAAAGTGAGATGACTAGTCTCATGAACAACATTAGCTAATTGTTATTTACTAATCTTAAAATGACTGTTCAGTACAGAAATGAAGCCCAACAATCATATTTTTACAGTCCTGTGGTCTCAGCCTCAGATACTCAACTAATCAAAGTGATGTCATAAAAAAAATGAATGAACAAAAAACCTTTTTTCACCATCATTTCTGTCAAACAAAGCTGTATTTCTCGCGGTTAGTATCATGGTTGCTAGGCAACCTGAGCCACGCTATGAAGGCCAGACCGTCCCCATTTCACAAGCCTCTCACTTCCGCACTTCTCGTACTCCCTAGTACGCGAACTGCCCGTACTCCAAAGCGTGGGGTCGCTGGATTGGGACACAGTCTGTGTTTTCTCATTCAGTCTTTGTCAGGTCGTTCTGTCACAGTCTGGCAGAGGCAGACTGTATGGAGTGACGTAGAGGACCCAAAATGGAGACACAAAGAACGTGGAAGAAAACTTGAATATTAACAAAAAGCGAGCTGTTTAATACGGCTGATAAAAAAGGTACAAAACAAAAAAGCAGATACACACTGGGGAGAAACTAACTAGAAATAAACTGGGAGAAACTAAATGCTAAACTCAAAAGACAAAGAACAAAACCTTGAACGTGATAAAAACCTGAACATGGAAAAAACCCTGGAGACTTGGAGACATGGAATCATGAAAGCATGGAAACATGATGAGAAACAACAGACGACCTGACAAAAGCTGTGTCCGAATTCAGGGGAAGGATGCTTAAAATGCCATATTTGGAGGCAATGACACAGCGACGCGACGAAGGCTGTCCGAATTCAAAGAGCACTCAAAATGTGGCGACAAATGCGTCCTGCCTCCCCGCGAATATGAGGGTTAGTTGTGACCGAATTCAGGGGAAGAATGCTTCAATGCCATATTTGGAGGCAATTACGTCACGGCGACGCGACGAAGGCTGTCCGAATTCAAAGAGTACTCCGAATTCAAAGAGTAATCCATCCCACTACCACACATTTGGACTGATTTGTGACCACTGTTTGGGAGGGATGGTTATATTGTGTATCTGGAGTGAATTTTAGGTCTCTACGTCCATCCCATGGGGAATGGGAGCAAAAACAAAAGTGTTGCGTTTATATTTTTGTTCAGTGTACAATGCCTTGTCTTAGAACCATGTGGGCGTTGCTTTGCTGTGATTAACTGTTTCTCAATAAAAGGCAGCGAGAGGAGGCCGGATTTGGGGTCATTGTGTGGTAGATACCGATGAGGCCTCCCTTGCAAGTAAATAATCAATCGCTGTTGCCTTGTTTCTCTTTCATGGGAATACGTCTCTAAAACCAGTGGGGCTTGTGGAAACACAGACCCAACGCTGTCCACAGCCGCTCACTTCCTGACTACCCGTCCGTCTAAGGACACTACCTTGTGACGTAGGTAGGTAGCGTCCTTATGAGCATCCTTCCCCTGAATTCGGACACAGCATATGACTGAATGAGAAAACACAGACTAAATAAACACAAGGATGATTAGGGGAAATGAAAACACATGGGGAAACAGCTGACACTAATCTGACATAACAAGACAAAGGAAGGAAAGCTGACTATACTGACATAGGACACAGACCTTTAAAATAAAACAGGAAACATGAGACGCAGACATGACAATACAAACTTGATAACATAAGACACGCAGCATGAAACACATAAAAGGTGAGGGAACTTAAATACAGAGGAAGAAAACACAAGGGGAATCAAATGAACTTCGCTGACCTAATGAACTTAAACATCAACATCAACATTAAAATAAACTAAAACTAAAACACTGGGTCAACAGACCCAGGAACGTGACAGATTCATTTACTCTAACGTTGATAATGAAGATCAACTTGTTAATTGAGGGTTAATAACATATTGTTGGAGGCCCATTGATTATGCCCCAATCTATAAGGGGCGTTTTCAAATGGTGATTAAAAATTTATTGAGTATGAAACATATATCAGTACATATATAACATATATCAATAAAGGAGATGTGAAAATCCCTTTAGTTTCTTCACACACCAGTGTAAAATTAATCTGATTGATCTGAATCTGAAGAGATAGATTTTAGAGCCTATTTAAAACTTTCGACCCTCCTGTTTGTGCACAGAGGTATGAGGGATCTTCCAGGAATGAAGGTCAGGCAGTAATTTCATACTTGATCTCTAATTTGGGACCTAACTCCAGAGCATGATATGTTTTACTAATCTCAGCCTTCACTCATAGATGATGGCTCTCTCATGTCAATACCACAGTTTGTTAACTAGCATACTAGTAATAGTTAGAGTGCAGCAGTGGTTTCACATTTAACTAAAATGTAGTCATCTCCAAAATTCCAACTATGACAGGCATTTTTCCATCAGTGTGACTTATTACAGCAGAACAAATGTTAATGTTGTATCTGATGCTTTATCTTAGATAAGTTTGATTTAAATGGTGATTGCTAAAGTCGTGTACAGTAAATGTTTGCAGTTCAAAGAAACTGGCAGTCTGGCATGTGCTTTACTGTCAACAGAGTGGTCAGACAGGCCTAACATTGGGGGGGGGGAATCAACAGAATTAAAGCAGTGTGTTTGTCATATCCCAAATGATTTTGTGGCATAAAACAGAAAACAACTGCAGTGTGCACTACCTTGTTCACTGTACACAGTCTGAGAAAAATGACCACAGAATAAGCACTTCTTTATAATGCAGTGTTAACATGAGGAAGACTGCTCTACAAAGTCTCAATTAGGTCAGCAAATTAAATAATACAACTCTCTGTAAGCGGTTTGAAACGGACTCAGGCGCAGACCAGGAATCCTTGGCAAAAGAGACAGTGCGTTTATTTATAGTGAAACACCAGGTGAGAATATATATATAATATATATATACAGCATGGCAGGGAAAAGGCTCTGGGGCTCCAGGGTCCAGGGAAAACAGGGATTAATCCTATACAAGCTCTTTCTCCTCAGCAGATTCCAAATACACACGCTCGCTCGGGTCCCGGGCAGATCTATACACACACACGGAGAGATGTCCAGGTTAGAAACGATCTCAAACTCACAGATTCCGAGAGACTGGCGCTGATGGCTCAACGATCCAGCGAAGAATGACACAGGTCCGCCATCATAAATAGTGCTCCAATCGGCTGGGATCGGCTGCAGGTGTGACGGTGAGCACAGGTGCGTGGGCCAGGGGCGGGAGCACCCTGGTAGCGCCGGAGAGAGAGAGAGAGAGCAAAAAAACCAAACAAAACATGTTGCCTAACACAGAGTCAGCAATCGAGGCAGGGGGACCATGACAATTTATCCCTTTCTAGGAAAAGTATCTTCTTAAGAATGGGTTCCTTTATTTGAAAGGCATGAAAATGATCATGGAAACACGTTTCATGCTCCACCATAAAAAAATTGCTTTACCATCAAGCAAAATGATCAAGGTTATCTTGCTGAAAAACTGCATATTTTCATCACTGCCGTACAGAGCCCAACACAATATTCAACTCCACTACACTTTACACAGTCTGTGAGTTTTACAGTGGTCTGTAAATAAACATAAAGATATGGAGATACAACTTCTGAGTATTCTTGTGTTTCAAGTGAACGTAAGTCAATGTTGGGGGTTTCCTTAATTGTTCGTGAAGTGATCCTCAAGGCTCTGCCAGGACCGAAACACAAAAACAGGCATCACTTTAAGCCCTGTTAAATATCAACACTTCATCGAGTTCTTTTGATTCCTCATAGGCATCTGATGGAAGACAAAACACTGCTCAGTAGACCATTTCACACTTTATTCTCTTACATAATACTTCTAGAAGGGATATGCGTCCTGCATGACACGTTGCCGCGAATCTCAAAATGGTGGTGCCCCCCTAACATTTATTTATTACAGAAGCTGTCCCACTCTGCAGACAGTGTTTAGGAGTTAAATACTAATGCTGGAAACTTCACTCTTATATAACAACTGGTTGAGGGTGTGAACATATAAGATGTGATCCATACACACATTATGCAATATTACCTCTTTGTATTGTTTCACAGTAAAGTCACATAAACTGGTACATTTTTAACATTTTCAGCATTATAATATGGTAATAGCAAATCATGAACAGTTTTATTATGGGGTTGCTATATTAAACATGTTTAATAGTGTACAGAAATTACAATTTTATTACTCAAAGATTACACTGTTATCAAAATACTATTACTAATTAGTTTTTCATCTTTACATTTTTTCTACATTGTAATTCTTATTTCCTGGCTCGTTATTGCATGGTTTTACACTTTTTCCAGGAAAAATGGAAAGCTGTAAGAAGAACAATTGAGATTCAGGATAAGTTTCTGGGAAATCATTTTGATGCTAAAGAACACATTAAGGAAAAAAAGATAAGACATAATTATTTTAATTTGAGTTTAATGTTTGTTTATATTGCAGAAAATGGCAAGGTTATCACAGCTAATAGCCATGTCTTACACAGATTTTAAAAAGTTGTTTATATGACTGATTCATGAAGTTGCACTTTGGATTGAATATTCAAAAGTTATCAGGTTTGGGCTTGGGCTTTGCGATCGGTTTTTTTCCACCTGGAGAGATTAAAACACAGTACCACATATATTAGACCACTGATGAAAACTTTGCATATGCATTTCTGTATTACTGTCTCATGCTGACTATGTGTAAGTTGAACTTACAGAATGTCACACTAATGAGCTCACCTGCTGGTCCCTGGGTAGACTTTGTGTCCATTTGCTTGTAAAGAGCCTCATTTACTTTTTTAAGACTATTAAAAAAGTGTTTTGCTGCTTCTTCTCCTTTATTCTTCACCATGTCAATAAGGGTGCGAACTTCATCCCTTTTGACCGATTTACTTTCAAGTATAAAATCTTTCTCCGAGTCACTCAGAACATTAACATCCAAAAGGTGATCCAGGAGATCCACAAGATTTGCAGAGCTAATTTTTTCAATCAACAGTGTTCTGTATTGGCGAAGCAGCACTTCTAAACAAATAAAATGCAGCAGAATTTCAAGATCCAAAACACAAAAGCCATTTGTACAATAATACACGTTTGACACATTTTTAATAATCACTTTTTCTCAAATAACTCCCAGAGAACAAAATTATAACTGAAAATGAAATGTAACTGAAGACCACCAAACAGTAAGTGTCCAAAAATAATAAAGTGTTCCTCGTTGAACACAAATATGAACTATAAATCTAGAGGAAAACAACTTTTGTCTCCATACTAGTTTTCTGGTCTTAAAGTCTTTTATTTTGTGTTCTGGATAACTTTTCTACCAAATCAAAAATGATGGACAGACATAACTAGTTAAAAATAGATGTATTTAATAAATACGGTATACGAGTCAAGCTTCCTGGCCAGATTTAATGTTTCTGTCCTGCCCTCTGTTATATCCCATTCAAATTGAGCAGCTATTGTTTAATTAAATATGTGCTCTTTGGACTATTTTACACACACACAGTGAGAGAGAGAGAGAGAGAGTTTTCATTTTTAACATAATCATGAACATTAATATGTAGCAACATTATTTTTGTAAAATATTTTTGATGAAGTCTTACCATATTGTCCCATTTCTGAACCTTCTTGTATCACAAGGTTGATATTACTCGCTTAAGAAGTTATGTTGGGAAACCTACATAGGAGCTTTTAAACTTGAAAACACGCCTCCAAGAATGCTGATTGGCTCTGATTAGTGGACAGGGCGTTCACTGTTTATCATCAAGGAGCTGAATTCCAAGAACGTTATCACTGCTAATCTGTAGAAACTTTTAGATTGCCACCCTTTATCGCTTTGGGCTAAAGGGCTGAACAACTTCTGGGCTAAAAGAATTCCCTGTATCATCAGGGACTGAATCTGAGTGATGGCTGAGACTTTGTGTCCATTCCGTGGCAAATGGTGAAAAAAGGGGCTAAATTCTGTAAAAAAGACATAACTGTCTTCAAAGTGATGATATTGAACAAATTCAAGTGAAACACAATTTAGTGTGTGATAGATTTGATTTTAAATTCATGCCTATGGGCTCAAATTGTGGTCATAAATATTTTGTACCTGTAAATCAGTTTTGTACTTATAAATCAGGATTTGTATGTGTAAAAAGAATTTGTGTGTGTGTAAAAAAGATTTGTGTGTGGACTTAGCCAAATAATACGTGTGAAACTCTGCACTCAACTTTCAAGTTACAAGTACGAATTTGACCCCATTTTTCTTCCTTTCATCTGATTGGCCAATGTCATGTCAATCACAAACTTAACTATCCAATCAGAGAACAGATGGGTTTGGCTATTGGAGGGGTGCTTTATGGAGCTTCAGGTCCTTGAAGGGAATAAATGCCCTTTTACATGCTAGCCCAGCGTTTTCCTTCATCACCACGAAGGAAAACAGTCTTTGGTGGTCCAAGTTTGGTGATTTTTGTGTCACAGGTTTATGTGCTTAATACAGGGACCTCCAGAGCCTTTTCAACAGCGCTGCCGACCTCGAGGGGGGGCAGTGTTGTGGAAATGACACAGTCTTCAGTAGTGGGGATAGTTACAAAGCTTTCTTCGTTATGAATTAGCGATACAGGTTTTTATTGAACATTTGAAGAACCAGCAAAAAAAAAAAGAAACTCTTGTAAAGGACATAAAGTCAGAGATAGAAATGGCAAGGAGAAGGTGCATCTAGTACAGGTAGAGCTGCTGCAAAACCCCACAGAGCCCAGCAGCCAGCGCAACAAATTCTGGATTCTTGGCTTTTAGTTAGCAGTTAGCATTAGCAGCACATGCTGCGTCCGATGTGAAAGGAATTTTATGCTGCGCACTGTGACTCACAGCAGTTGTCCCGGGTCAGCCCTGACTTTGTGTTAAACTAATCCTAAAGTAATAATGGCATTTCTAACCACTGATATAGCACAACTTTATCCTTTCAACAGCTACTGTAAGTTAGGGGATCTAGCTTCTGAAGTTGTGAAATCAAAACAACCATTCTTTGTGTATTAGTTCAGTCTTCTTAACCCTCTGGGGTCCAGGGTATAATTGGCTGTAATTGACTACTTTTGATTTTACCTCTATATTTCACCTTTAAAATATGTTTATTATGTTATGTTTAATATAATACGGCGACCCCAAATTAACATATTTATTTGGGGTCACCGGACGCGCCGGCGACCCCAGAGGGTTACGCAGTGTTGGTCAAGTTACTTGAAAAAAGTAATCAGTAACTAATTACTGATTACTTCCCCAAAAAAGTAATCCCGTTACTTTACTGATTACTTAATTTCAAAAGTAATTAATTACTTAGTTACTTTTTAAAAACATGATTTACAAACTGAATAGGTAATAAAGCGATAGATCTTTCAGCCCAATTCTACTTTTTCTGCATAATCCATCATACAAAATGTAATCAAATGGAAAAGTCTCTTTTTAAAACTTGTTTTATTAGCTTTAATTTTTTAACTTTATGCATCAAGCAAAAATTTAATTATATGCAACATTCACTGACTGGAAGAAATTTGTTTAACATTTAAACCTATTTTCTGCACATTCCAGCACATAAAATAAAAATATTTTTTTGTGTTTACACTCAGTCTTTCAAATAAACGCAAGTGAAACACAGCAGAAAATAAATAAAGTCAAAGACTCAGCGGTCCTGTTGCTCTATTTTCACCTGTATAGCAAGCGGATGTTTGCCCTGGTGCAGGTGTGCCGCAGCGGTCAGTGGAAGAATCTGCGAGTTTGTCTCTGAATTTCCCATTCCGTGGTAGCATACTCGGTGCTCGGTCGGACGTTTAGGGGTTTTCTTCCCACGCAGTGATGTTTTTGTCACTTTTTATGTAATCAAACTCAAAATAAGGTCAGTACTTCCACGCTTTAAACGCTACGCTGCATGCTCATACTCTCTCCCGCACTTGATATATTATCCATTGTTGATCTGCACTCAGTTGTTGCCACAAACGTCGCACTCGCTTACATCATTGTCATGAGACACTCTCGCAAAAAAAATCACGGTTTTAGTAACGCAGTAACACAGCATGCTTACGGGAAAGTAACAGTAATCTAATTACCTTTTTTGCAATAGTAATCCTTTACTTCACTCGTTACTTGAAAAAAGTAATTGGATTACAGTAACGCGTCCATCTCTGATGTTAAGTACTGAAAAAATCATCAATTCATCAGTTTTTTAAAGTTAAGTTTTTTTACATGTAATTTGTTCTAAAATAGAGCCGGCTTTACATAACATACTTTACACATGTCTTCATGTGTATTAACATGTACATGTGCTGTAACCAAAGACTGATTTGAAGAAATGGATATAACATGTTGAATTATATACTTTTTTTTAAACTTGCATTATACTTTCATTGATATATTTTGTATGAATTTTGTTGTCTGTCTTCTATGTATCAATAAAAAGCAATAAAAGTATTTTTGAGAAAATCTGTTTTGAATGCAGTTTTATATGCTGAATTTTATAGTAAGTAGAAATCTTAACCCAGATGTTAATGGTAATATAACCCTTGTGATGGGTTCTGACTTTCGACCCAATTTTTATTAACCTCAGCTTTAAACATTGGTCAGTTTAACACAATTTTTGGTAATCCTAGCCCAGTGTGCTGGGTCAAACCAATAGCCCAACCCTGTTAAGTTGAAACAACCCATCGTTGGCTCGGTCCATATTTGACCCAGCACTGGGTTAGAAATTGGATTATTTTTAACCCAGCATTTTTTAGGGTGTATGCTGTAGGAACTGAAAGCATAGAATGATGGCTCAAATTAAAAGTAAAGTGGAGGGCTGTTTACTTGTTTGTCATCATCAATGTACATTCTTACTGTGCTTTTCTAGAACTATAAATAAATACAAAGAAGAAATATTCTTAATTCAAATAAAGAATTACATGTTCGCTACACATGGCAAACAGATTTATTTATGCATTTATATTTAAATCTCTCCAAGTATGAGTCAAATTAATAAAATATGCATCATTTACTATCCATAAGGATGAAACACAATACAGAGTTACAAACAAAGCTTCACCATGGCAATAACCCAGGCAGATACTGTAAGATTAAACAGAGAGACTTCTGGTACACTTTACTCATGTGACCCTATACATCCAATAGGAAGGAAAGCAACTCAAGCTACAGCAAATTTGTCGGACCACACTCTAAAAGTTATCCACTAGGAGATGCTAAAATGCTCAACTTGCAAATAACATAATTATACATGAATACACAATAGAACCCTGCAAACATGATAAGACTGTACTTAAACCAGTTTTATCTGTACAAGAATGAAAAAACAAAAATAAAAACACCAGGATTCTTAAACCCCCTCTGCCCACTCGCCAAAAAAAAAAGTTTTTTAAAGAGATACAGAGCAAAAGATAATTTTCTCTTAGAATTGGTTTATATATTCTGAATATTTTAATTATACACACTACTCATTATCTTGGTTATGCATTTGTCATTTACCACTAAACCTGCTCTGTTATACGCACAGTACAAAAACAGCCCATTTACATACCAAGCCAAAGACAGACAATAGAAATACAAACCCTAAAGCAGAAGAGGAATTATATGTGGAATCATCTTTTACCATCACCAAGACAGGTCTTCTCTTAGTAGTCAAGCAGGTAGAAGTTCTTTGTCAGAGTACATCTGTCTTTGCTCGGCATCTGAATTCCACCAAAATCAGATTCTTCGAAGCGCTGCATGACCTTTAGGATTGAAAAAAAGGCAGCTTCATCACAGGGTGTTGTCTATCCTATATATGACGATTTGATGAAGAAACAAAATAATTAATTTGCTTAGCTCACTTTTCTGAACAGTTCATCAATGTGATCCTCACGAGCGAACTCATTGAACACTTCAACAATATATTGGATAAAAAAGGAGCCATATGACGCAGATCTGTATGAAACCGTATCTGCAAGCCAACAGAAACAGACAGTTTGTGTTGCTGGTATTTGGTCAGTATCAATGATTAGCTACTAAAAGCTGGTGTTACTTGTTACTGGAACACTCACTAGGGGTGCAGGACAGAAGAGAGATGAAGTCCTTTTCTTTGTGTACCACGGCATCTGTCTCTATATTTCTTCCACTAGCAAACAATGATGAGTTTTGTTGTGTGATATTAGCTTTGGCTAAATCTTCATCAGGTAAAACCACCAAACCCGCCTCACCTGAAATAAACATGCAGGCTTACTCAGAATAATGAAATCTGATTGAAATAATTAAGAAAAAAACAGGCCATCTTTAGAGTGTAAACACCAAAAAAAGTATATCACGTAAAGTGTGAACATTGGGTCTATTTGGAGAAAATGCATCCATGAAAAACAGCTGTTGGTTATGAGAAATTTAAGCTCACGTTAATTGTATATGAAAGTGTAAATGTAAATGCATCTTAACATTTCTGGGATGAATGAATGGAAATCACCTCCTCTACAAGCCTGGATGATGATGACCTTGGGCTTGTTATGCAGTGCAGGACAATTCTCTGTGTTTAATAACTTGTAAATATTTTCAGTTTTGAAAGGTTTACAGTCAGTGCCACAGACAGTTCCCAGACTTCCATGAGACATGATAACTACAAACACACTATCTGTGTGGACAAGCTGTGGGTGTTTTGAGAACTTTCGTAGAGCTTTTTCAATCTCCTGTAAAATCAAAAAGTTGTTTTCAATCACTGTATCGTTTTATCAGTTTGAGAAATGTCAAAGTAGAAGTGAATTGTTTTTAGCCTTTAAAACTACCTTTGCAGTCAAGTTCTTATATTTCACCACATCGTATCCCAGCTCCGCAAGCATGCAGTGCATTTCATAGTCATCTTTCTCAGCTCCATGTCTGGTTGAATACCGGGTGAAAGTTTTGTTTGTAATCAGTAGGGCTACACGCTTTGAAATGGACTCTTCAGTCACAGGATAATTCTAAAAGGCAAAGATATTTACAAGAATCAATTAGGTTTTTTAACACATTTTCATTCAGCACAGTTCATCCCAAAATTCTAAATTTACTTTGTAAAAAAATAAATAATTTTAATTTGTATTAGAGATTAAATGCTTAAAAATACAGTATAATGCTGTTTACCCAGGCCAGTCTTTGAAAAGATTGTAAACTGCAAAAACACATACATTTTTACCCTCTCTCCAGTCATCTGTGCTGTAATGCTGTGTGCTAGATGACCATTCCTGCTCTTTTTGGGACAACACAGATAGAATTAAAAAGCACCATTACTGCCATCAGATGACTTTTCAGTAGTATACATTTCTCTGTGGTACATGGTAATTAAAATAAGCATTACGATAACAGCTCAAGAAAACCAAATTTTTACCTTTCTGTGCAGATGGAAAAGTGGACACATGCAGCGAAGAGTAAAGTGTGGAATCTATTTTCTGAAGATGTGTAAACATTATCCTGCAGGCTTTGTCTCCTTTTTTCTTTACTGTGTCAATGAAGCAGCGTACCCTATCTGCTCTGGATTGATTGTCTTCTAGTATGGATTCTTTCTCTAAATCATTCAAGATGCCATCAGTAACAAAGGCTTCAAGGAGCTGTTTAAGATTTTCTTGTGACACCCTCGACACAAACTCTTTCCGCAACCTGTCAAGCTCCTTCTCTGTAGGAAGAATAAAAGAGACATGATGAGACATATAATTCTCACTTTGCTCTTTTAAGTGCCAAAGAAAGATGAAGACATGACATGCTGCAGTAGTCAAAGTATGCAAATACAAATATAAATACAAATATAAAATCTAATGAAAGAGTCTTATTAAAGAATACAACAATGCTTACCTGCCATTGTTCACTCGCTCTGTCACATGAGTCAAGCCTGATAACGTTTATGTTGGAATCTAAACTCCTCACCCCTCCCTCATGTGACTAATTTGCATCATGTTCACTGGTTGGTTATTTCCTCTCTGCAGGTAAAAGAAAGCACCTGCTTTCAGTTCACCACATCTAAGAGTCGAGCAAATATCATATAGATGTGCAGTCGTCTATGGTCCTCAGAAAAAAGTATTACATGAGAAATTGATGCATTTAAAGTTGTTTATTACTTTATAATGTTTTTTACAAATTTCTTTTAGATTGTTTACTTTAGTAGTTGCAATCATAATTGCAATTGTGCAAAAGTGCAAGAAATTACATTTCAGTTATATTTATATAGCAGCAATTCACAACAACTGTTAACTCAAAAAACTTTATATTGTAGGCAACAGACCACACAATCGGAGAAAAAAATGAAGAATAATCGGACAGCCCCCTATGAGCAAGCACTTGGTGACCCTACCTATTTTCTAATAGGAAGAAACTGCCAGCAGCTATTTTGTAGCTGTTTATTCTACTACTACTACTATTTTTAGTAATTGTAATGATATATCAATGTCTTCCTGAGTGGCTGTTATCTGTAATATTTACATTTTTCTCTCTTGTCCTTTTACTACAACTTCAAATGAATGATTAAAATATGATTTTTAAAAGAAATCTTCTTTGTCATTTGTCAGCTTTTTCTGGGCAGTTCAGATCTGTAGTGGCTCCTGAACTGTTGCTTAATTGAACTGAATTAAAGTCAAAAGTTCTGGCCAGTTCATTACTTTGTTTCAGGAATGTACCAAAGTGTTTATCTGCCACTCCTAAAGTTTTTGCTATCTGTCTAATAGATATATTTTTGCCACAGTAAATTGGCAATAAAGGAAACTCAGGCACAGGTTAAAGTCCCCAAAAAAGTGTGGCTATAACTGCAATCATCACAGGCCCTCAGAAAAAGTGAACAGGCCTCTTCAGCAAGGCTGGACTGGGACAAAAAATCGGCCCGGGCATTTTGACTAGAGACCGGCCCACCAGGTATTATAGGAAAAGCCATAAAGCCTTTGAAACGCTGTTGTGACAGTGATGTACACTGTATGGTTGGTATATGTATGATTTCTATACATTTTACATCAGATAAAAACTTTGGTTGTAATTTTTGTTACAACCAAAAAAGTTGTTGACTCATAACGAACATGATTTCAATAGCAAGAGCAGCTGAGGACTCCAGATACCCCAGCAAACATAAGGTTGATGCCATGGCAAAGCGATTTATGAACTACTACCCAATGCTTAAAGAAACATGTTTCCACACATGTGGGGGCCGCTGATATTATGCACCCTCGCCCCAGATGTACTCTGAGTACATCTGGGGCTTTTTTTGTTTTCTTAAAAATTCCGCTAACAATGGAACCCAATCACTTCACTGTTTGTCTTGCAATCTTTGCAATCCATTTAATAGTGACAACTTGGCAGGATCTTTGTGTTTTTAGCTGGTTCAGCTGACTTCTTTGACAGCCAAAAAACTCAGGCAAGATGCTACAAGACTCTCCAAGAAATATACAAGACCAAAAAACTGTTGTAACGCAACTGCTGAACCTGGAGTTTGAGTCTAGAAGACAATTCATTAACTCTGATGCTATAAATGAGCAAGACAGAGCAGTGAACACTCTAGAGGCATACCCTTGTTTCAGAGAAGTGAATCATGTAAGCAGCACTTATTTTTTTGCCTTCCTGTTATTGCTTTGGAGACATTTTGATATGATTTTCAATTTTTTAAATGCCAACCCTCATGTTTAAATGGTTATCATTTATTGTCAAGACCAGATATAAAGCCAGACAGATCTGTCTTAGTTGGATTTCTGCCTGTATTTTTCAGGTCCTCGATGAGCAGCGGAGGATTATTCAACCATCAAGCTCACGATACATTTCTGAGATGAAGGATAGATGGGAAAGTTTCTACTCAAAGGTGCGGTTCTATGGTGTCATGAAGAAAGTTATGAGGCCGCTGAATACTTTGGATGGAGGCAATGCTACAGTATCTTGATTTGTCTACGTTTATGCTTTGCAGATTACATTATTTGCAAAGCTTAATGGTGTTGCCCTGTCTTATTTTCCTTTTTTCAAACCAGCGGAATATGCAGCAGCTGTGTTCACAGCCCTTCCAGTGCTTTTCCCTTCCAGCACAGTACCACCTAAGAAGCTGGGCATCTGTAGTGAGGCTTTTTTCCATGTCCTAAAGGTAAGGCTGCAATATTGTATGTACATATATTGTTGTATTTTGCAGTTACTCATGCTTATATTTTATATATTTTACTAAGTGCAGTCGGTCTAAATATTCTTACAGTTCAGATCCCCATAACATGTTGATGTTAATAAAACCTACAAAAAAACTAAAATAAAATTGGATCTTGTGGCGTGAATAAGGCACGGCGGGACCACGGAGCAACGTTCAGAGGCAACTTTATTTGATTCACGTCACACCACACACACACCAACCCCTGAGTCCCCGTGTTTTAACACGGCGGGCGTGATTGCGGATGCCGTGCAGGTGCGTCCGCACGGCACCGCAGACCACGCCCCACCACAGATCTATTTTAAACTCTAATGTGACTCAAAAATAGTCTTTCTTAAGGTCTTGTTCGAATCCCCTTCTTTCTTCTTTGTCATGTAGATTTCAGAAGACCCTGAACGCTACCTGCGTCAGCAACCCCTGGCTTATCCAGTTCTGCTAGTCTCTGAAGGCAACTGCATGATTACTGTTGGAACCACACCAGTGAGCACCTTTCACCGGAAGGATCTTAATGAGGGACTGCTCTATCTGCTCTATTCGTGCCATGAAGATACGCTAAGGACCCAGCAGACTGTGTTTTTTTCTAGCGACAGAGAGCAGTGCTTTTCTCTTGGGTGGAGGAGCTCAGGTGGAAACAGCAGCTCTTCTCAGACGTCTTCGAAGGGACTCGTCTGGGAGGGCCTCTGAGACACCGCGGTCTTCCACCTGCTGCCTCATCTGCACAAGAGCATTCGCCGTGGAGAGTGGGTGCCACTTGCCGAGCCTCTGCCGCTCACTCTCTCACCGCACCGCTCCTCGCTCGCCCACCGGCCGCTTCACTTACCAGCGCTTCCACCTCACCGGGGCGCAGCGGCTCCGCCCTCCGTTTTAGCTCGGTGGAGGCTCCGTCGCCCGGCGTTCCTGCTGTCCTCAAGGACCCGTTCTTGTTCCTCAAGTGGGGGTGGCTGGTGTCCAGCTAGCTCCCCTGTTTGTCCCAGCGCCCAGAGTGAGGGTGGCCAGGACCCAATCTAACCTCGCTGAAGGCTCAGGTGAGCTCATCCAGCCATTACTCTCATGTTCTGGAGGCTCGGAAGAGCTGGCCCAGCAACCTGCTCATCCATCACTTCATCCTCATCCAGCTTTCCAGGCCCTAGCTCAATCCCTAGTTAACTTAGCGGGTTTATTCCCAGCTCAGGCTTCAGCTCTATTAGCACAGGCAGCAGCAATGTCACCATTGCCAGCTCTGCCACCCATTCAGCCGTTAGTTCAGGCACCCATCCAGTCGTTAGATCAGCCACCCGTCCAGTCATTATCTTGGTCACTAGTTCAGTCACCAGTTCATTCTCTAGCTCTGTTACATGACCTGCAGCCACAGCATTCAGAGCCGGCTGTGAGCTCTGCCTCACCCCACCTCAGCTTGGGGTTTCCTCACCTGCTGGCCCTATCTTGCCTCAGCCAGGGGTTTCCGCATGTAGAAGAATTTATTTTATTTATGTATTATTCATGTTATTTTATTCTGTAATGCCTTGGTGCCACTGGATTTTAGCATGTCTCAATGTCTCTCACACTCATGCAGTTAGACAGATGGTGGGCATCTGGTAAGGAAATTGGGGGATGCAGAAAACTCCACAGGAAGAGTTTTTTTGCCTCTTCAATGACTCTAAGAGGTAGCAGGGGAGTGTGAACCTTAAGGTGTGTGATGGGTCTGTCTGTCACAGACCCACCGCTGGAACGAGACAATTTTTCTACAACAGCAAGAAGCATTGAACACCAAGCAGAGCTCTTTGATCTCATGCACGAGGGAGAGAACTATGACAAGCGCCGTTCCTTCGCTTGACCCCAGTCGCTCTGGTCTGCTCCCTCGTAACACTGCTCTTTATTGCGATTACATGACTATGCATAAGTTCATTAACATATGACATCATACACAGGCATTCATGTAAACAAAGAGTACCTTGTCTGTGTGTACGTATAGGCATGCGTGTGTGTGTGTGTGTGTGTAGGGGGGGGGGGGGGGGGGGGTCAAAATGTGACCCTGTGTGGACTCCCCAAAGCTGGTGCTAGGAGCGCAGCGGTCCACCTAAACAAAGGGCTCTAATACTTAACCAGATACAGAGTAGGTGTCCTCCTATACCATAAATCAGCAAGAGAAGGTACGACCTCTCTGATGACCTTAAGGCTACGTTCACACTGCAGGTCTTAATGCTCAATTCCGATTTTTTGATCAAATCCGATTTTTTTTGTCTGCTTGTTCACACTACAAATAAAATGCGACAGCAAACGCGCTCTAGTGTGAACGCTCAAAGCGGCCCGCATGCGCAAAAGAAGACGTCACACACAACGCGCTCTGTTTAGACCCAGAGCAAACTATATTGTTTGACTGATGGCCCTTAATATAAAGACTTCATGTTTCCCAATTTTTGCTTTAAGTTATTTTGTTATTTACATAATAATGTAAATAACCTAATAATGATCCTTATTGCTGTTTTAGAGGAGCGGTGCTTCAAAGGATAGTTGCAGATTTCTGTCAGAATCTGCAGGTTATGCAGTACAAATAAAATGTTCACGTTTCTCCAACGTTGTCTTCCCAGCAGTCTCACCGGATGGCCAGGAAGCGTTCGCGATGTCTTCTCGGGCGCTTCTCTGGCGCTGATAATTGGCGTCTGTCTTGTGTCAGTGACGTAAAAGATGGATTTAATGCGACTTGACCGTTCACACAGCAGTCGCTTTCTGAAACATCGGATATGTATCGGATTCAGTACCACATACGAAAGTGACCCAGATCGGATTTGAAAATATCGGATTTGTGCCGTTCACACTGTCACACCATGATCGGATATGCGTCGCATAGGGTCAAAAAAATCGGATTTGATGCGCTTTCGCCTGCAGTGTGAATGTAGCCTTAGATGTGTGTGTTTGCCAGAGTGCTCTGGGAGGCATAGAGTCTTTGCAGCCTGCTAAGGATCACACATCCTATTATTATGCAATAGATTATACACCTCTAAAAATATATATGGTTATATAATTCTAAGCATAAATGACAATCCACAATATAAACCTGACAGTGTGAAACAGCTGTGTACTGCCTTTTTTTTCCCGTAGGAGGTATTTATACCAGGACCATGCTGGGCGCAGTTAGAGACTCTGCCAATCGTCTGCCACAGCGATGACATTCCCTCACCAAGCTTGGGTTTCTGTGCTTTATTGATTAAAGGATGTTAGCCACCGCTCACCATTTGTCTGCAGGCTTTATTAAATGAAAACTTCCACAAAATATGGCGTAACGAACAGAATGGTCTGTGTGGTCAATGAACAACGATTCCGTGGACGGAGCCATGTGTTTTAGCCACCACCGAGACCATCGACTTTGAGGGGACTCTTGCAGATGGGTGAGCTGTAGCTAAGTTGAATATAGTCATGGAGGTGTTTTTTTCTGACCGAGCGGTGGAGTGCCTGCCAACTCCGAAGTTTGAGTCTCTGGAGGGAAAATCCAGGGGTTCGAGCCCCCACGCCTGTGTTTGTTTGCAGTCCATCACAGAGAATGGTGGTTCTTTGGTTCCGGTCCATCACAGGGAACGGTGGTTCGAGTCCACCGTTGATAATCATTTCTGCGCACTACAGTGTGCAGAGTGATGGTATATTAGCACTTTTCTGCTGAGAAGGGAAGAAGGCCATTGCAGAGGACGCTCTGAATGTAAAGGGAAGCTGGATCCAGTAAGGCGGCGGGCATTCCATTGGGCGGCCAGGGACAAAACTCAGTATGTGACTGTATGGTAAGAACTGTGGGTAAAAGTAGGTTGTGTTCGATGGCAGAGAATGGTTGTGTGAGAAAGGGTTCATTCAGCATGAGCCAGTTGAAAGTTGGAAAAGCAGTTGGAGAGAAAGGTAGGGATATTGAACAAGTGCGTTAATAGGTTAATGTGTGGGTGTAAAAACTATAAAAACCATGGGGGAAAAAACTATGAAAAACGGGAAGAAAAAACGAGGAAAACAAAGGAAATAGAAAAGAAAAAAGAAGGAGTGTAGAAATGTGTGTAAAAGGAATTGTCTCCAACTGGGGGGAGCGGTGATGCTGCAGGTCACCCTCTGCCCATGGTGGACACAAAAGAAACAGAATAGGAGTGTTGTTGATGAAAATAAGCAATAATAATATGAAGAGGGTTTTGTGTTTCTCAGAACAACTAAAATCTCACTTTCGGGGTTTTAAGACAGGAGAGTTCAAAAACAAAAGTGAGGGAAGATGTGTTGCTTCAGGAGTGATGAGAATGATAGCAGTGACAGTGAATGATCAAAATGTCTCAGTCTGTCAGTTGCGGGAGGGGAAACAGACATGGATCAATTTTCCATGTGCAGCGGTCAGAAGAAAATTATAGGTTAAAATCATTAGAAACAACCAGGCTGAGTTTTGGATTAATTGTTTTTGCAGCTTCACTTCCATGTGTTCCTCATCCTGAAAAGCAAGCTTCTCCCTGAAGACAAGAAATGCAGTTCCAAAAGCAACAACATGGCAGGCCAACAGACCACAGCAGTATCCTGAGCAGTGAGAGACCCAACAGCAGCATGTGCAAACAGCATCAGCATCATCATGACTGGATGGATGGAGATGCGTTTCCAACAAGGTGCAACTTCACTGTGTGTGAATGGACCTTGGGAAGTGAATTTCCAGTGAAATGTCAATGAAAGAGACAGTGGTAATACACAGGACAAAGATGAAGTGGGGGGCTGATGGATGAATCTTTTGGGAATTTGTCTGGCTGATGCATTTTCTTTTGTTACCAAGGTGAACCTGACAATTAGTTTTGTTTGATTTACGCTCCTAAGATGAAAAGCATGTTTCATTCTTTCTGAATCCGCTTCCGGTTTCGGGTCCGGGTCCAGGTCGCTGCTCGTGCGGTCGACCGGCCAGTCAGCTGAGTAGTTTTGCGTTCTTTTTCTAACTTTAATGCTCTTTTCGTTGTTGTATTTCGCCGTTTACTCGGTATATTTGTATTATGTGCGTTCTCTCCGCTCCAAGCTGGATGAGCTTCAAGCCTGCGTCAACCACCTACATAAGTACAGAACTGCCTCCGTTCTGGCATTCACAGAATCGTGGTTAAACAACAGCGACGACGACAGCGCGCTGCACATTGATGGCTTTTCACCACCTCTTCATCTGGACAGAGACCGCGAATGCACTGGGAAGCAACATGGCGGCGGCGTGTGTCTGTATGTAAACAACAGCTGGTGCTCTACAGTTACTGTGAGGGAGAAGCTACAGACATCGAGCTTCTGGCTGTTTCCCTGCGCCCCTACTACCTCCCCGGAGAATTCCCACAGCTTTTCATCATCTTGGTTTACATCCACCCCAGAGCTAATGCAGCTAAAGCCACAGAGTACATCACCAACACTCTGTACAAACTGGAACAATTATCACTGGACTCTCCAAAGTTCATCCCTTGTTGATTTCAACCTCTGTTCCCCTGACAAGTCGCTTAAAGGATACCAACAGTATGTTTCATGCAGCACACGTCAGGGGAAGACTCTGAATAAATGCTATGGCTCTGTACCAGGTGCATTTAAAGCCCTACCCCTCCCCCCTCTCGGCTCAGCAGACCACCACACCATCCTGCTGACCCCTGCTTACACCCCAGTCATCAAGAGGATTAGAAAGGTCACCAAGAACATCAAGCAGTGGACAGAGGAAAGTATCCTCACCCTACAAGGATGTTTCGAAGCCACTGACTGGGACAGCCTTTTTGCTCCCTCTGATGACATTGGTGAACAAGTCAACATGGTGACATCATACATCTCCTTCTGTGTTGACAACATTATCCCCTCAAAAACAGTCTCCATCTACCCCAACAACAAACCCTGGATCACCAAAGAACTCAAGGAAATCCTTAATAAAAAAAGAGGATTTTCTTCACCGGCTCTGCACTGGACAAAAAGGAGGTCAACAGGGAGGTGAAGGGGGCCATAAAAACTGCTAAACTGGAGTATAAAAACACAGTTGAAAAAAAATTCACCACAGGGGACCTCCACTCAACCATGGCCTCTTCGAATACAGCGGTCACCACCCCCAGAACCATCCAGGTGGAGGGCAGCAACCCCTCCTCCCTCCCTGACGACCTCAGTGCTTTCTACACCAGGTTTGAGACGGACAACATGGCCCGGGTTGAGGAGTCCAGATCCTCACTCAAACCTGGCAGCTCTGCACTCACCTTCAGGACTGAGGACATGGTGAGAGCCCTCAGGAGGACCAGAGAGAGGAGCTCACCCGGCCCTGGCAACAGCAGTCGAGTTCTGAGGCACTGTGCAGGGCAACTAGGAAGTGTGTTACGGACTTTATTTCAGCACTCAATTGACAATCACACCATCCCCCAGCTGTGGAAACACTCCACAGTCATCCCCATCCCCAAAAGAAACAACCCAAAGTCTCTGAATGATCTTCGTCCTGTGGCCCTCACCTCCCTGATGATGAAGGCCATGGAGAACATCATAAAACAGCACATCGTAAGAGCAACTGACCCCCTGATGGACCCACTACAGTTTGCTTACCGTGCACGCAGAGGTGCTGATGATGCCAAAATCTTCATCTTGGACTCTATCCACAAACATCTGGAGCTCCCTGACTTCTCCGCCAGACTTCTGTTTGCTGATTTCTCATCAGCGTTCAACACTCTGCAGCCTCACATTAGACTTGTAGTCAAGACCGCCTAATCCGAGACCAAGACAAGACCAAGACCAGAGGGTATCGAGACCAAGACAAGACCAAGACCAAGTCGAGACGAGACCAAGACCGAGACCAAGACCGGGACAAAAAAGACTAATTTTTGTGTGCTTTTGAGGGCTGACATGATGGTACTGACTGGCCCCAACAGCGATCACCTCCAACAACTGTCTAAAGAATGGAAAATATGTAACTGGTTTCAGTTATACTTTATATATAGATAAAATTGTAACATCAAACTGAAGATTATAAACTTGAAATTGCATCATGTCCTATTGTAGTAGTACTAGCCAAATTACACTGCATGATATCAACTTCCCTAAAATGGATAAGGCCTGTCAACACAAAGTGATATGCAGATGTTATTTAAAAGTCAATGGTCACATTTATTTAGTCAAACAACACCATTTTAAGTAAAATTCTGTAATCAAACAATATAAAGACATGTGCACACCTCACATGAATCAGATGCAAATTACAAATATTACATACCAATACAAATTGTGCATTAATAAGAATAAGAACAAGTGCTTAAAAGATTCTGGCATCTTGATGTCTTCAGTGGCATGAGATTACAACACACTGCCAATGAAATCAAGCCTGTTGTTCAGTAGGGCAGGAACAATAGAACACAGACATTATGAACAAATAACAAATATCTTATGAACAAATATATAATGAACAAACAGCATATTTTCAGAGAGGAGGGAGAGAAAACAGTTCACATTTTAAAACAGTGATTGATTGCACTTCAAGAAAACTAAAGATTGCAACATCTTATAGCCTAGCCGTGCGCGGTGGGGTCTCATTAGAATGCCTCCTCTACTAAAAACCCTCTTAACTGGGGCAGAAGAGGCAGGGACAGAGAGGACCTTCAAGGCAACACTGTGTAGACTGGGGAAACGCTCTTTGTTTTTTGACCAAAAGGTGAGTGCATCACAGTCAGAGTCATTTATGCTGTCTAGGTACTTGCTTATTTGTGCATCAGTGCTCGAGTCCTGGCTTGTGCTGTGTTGCAACCTAAATGCCTTGTAGCGTGAAAGAAGACGTTGTTTTGGGGGTGGCGCTGAGTCACTATCTGATAATTCTGTGTCTTCTTCTGTTGGTGCTGCGGGTCCGTCTCTGTCTACCTCTGTGATCAAAAGGTCTGGAAAAGGGTGCACACACACACATACAAAGACAGGATTAGACAGGATGCTTCTAATGATGCTATAAAACCAAAGACAGTGATAATAAGTGGAACAACAAAAACAACAATAACAATAAATTATTACTATTATACAGTCACCTATTAATGACTTTTTAAGGTCATCTCTGAACCTCTTCAGTGCTGGTCCGGTTTCACCATTTTGGACATCTAAATCTACCCAGGTCAGTCCAAACTGGGGGTCGAGCATGGTGGCAAGGAAGTAGATCCGATGGCTAAACGGCTCTTCTGGATCCTTTTCGTCCATGCAAATCTTCCTGAAAATTCCAGAGAACCGTTTCTCTAAGGATCTTTTCAGTGCCCTGACTATAGTTACGGCCTGGGGCATTTGTACTTCAATCTTTATAAGATAATTCTTCAAGTCCAGAACAGTGGGGACCACCATGCTAATAGTCACCTGATGATCACCTTCTGTAAGGTCTGTTGCATCAGAAAAAGGCTCAAGCAAAGCACAAAGGTCTTTCAGCTGAGCCCACTCTCGGGTTGAAAACACTAAATTCTCTGTATCGCTGCACATTTCAGTCATGGCCCCGTGGTCAAGTGTGATCAGAGCCTTTAACTGTCTGTAGGTGCTATTCCAGCGGGTGTTGTTTCCTGCTGGGATGGACTTATTGGAGCCAAAGTGTGCCTCAAACAAGTCTTTGTGGTTACTACTGCTGTGCAGCAGGTTTGTAAACTTGCTGGCTTTGGCAATGGCTCTAGCTATTGCCTTTACCTCTTTCATTCCATCACTGATTACAAGTTGCAGCGAGTGGGCGAAGCAAGAAAGACGTTCACCCGTTGACCATGGATCAGAACCTTCTGCATCCTCCCACATTGTTTCATCATCGAGGTCATCACTGCTGTCACCTTCAGGGTGCTCTACTTCTGGCATCCTGACTTTAAAGGCCCGCTTCATATTGGATGCATTATCCGTCAGAATGTAGCTTATTTTATGGCCAATGCCATACTCCTCAACTATTCTGTCAAATGCTGAGGCGATTTGTTCGCCGCAGTGCTTCCCTGTGAAATGCCTACAGTCAAGCAAAAATGATTGTAAACTGTAAGAGTCCTTGTTCTTGCAGGCAACATGAGCAGTAACTCCCAGGAAAGTACGAAGCCTCCGGTCAGACCAGAGGTCTGTTGTTATTGCTACATTTGGCTGGACTTCCAGGGCTTTGATTATGTCACCCTTCACTTTAGTGACAAGGTGAGGTATCAGCTTCTCTATCAAGGTGGTTCTAGACACAGGAGTGTATTTGCTATCCAAGACATTCAGGAAGTGTCTAAATTGTGGATTCTCAACGATAGACAGGGGGAGAGAGCATCCAACTATAAGGTCCTGGAGGATGGACTGGGTGATGGCCTGTTGCCTGGGTGAATTTGGGGAAAATAAGTGGATGCTTGGAGCAAACAATGATAATTGAGGCTGTGTGGGATTGACCACTATCACTGATGTTGCAGATCCTGCTTTGTACTCCAAGTACCTACAAAAAAGGGAAATAGGAATCTGTAAAACATCTGTTTCTATTCAACCACAAAAACTACTATATCTTACAAGCACAGTAATTTTAAACCTATCAATGAGGGCAGACCTTTGCATACAAAATAACCTAATCTAATCCTGTGTGACACATATAGATCATTAGGCACAACTAGTAATAATGAAAATACTGGAGTGTTCAGGGTTGCAAGACCTTAAATAACAAGAACAGAAAAACAGTTGAATGGAATCTACAAACGACAAAATGTCTGTGCATTAACTTTGCATGTTGCATTAAGCCTCCTCCTGCCAGTCAGCTATCAGACACAGCTGTATTGACAAGAAATGAACTACTCAATAAAGTCTGAAGTTACACCAATACAAAATAACTGTGTCTAATAATGCTAAAATAGCCCCTACACACTGGACTGGTTTAGTACCTAAGAAAGTCATAGTCAAAGGTCCTTAAGTTCAATTTAAGAACTTTAGGACTCAGTTTTGCGATCCGTGCGATCTGGACGAGAGCCATAGACCGCTCTGATCTGGGCTTCACTGTCGAGAATGCCGCTGTTAGCCGAGCAATGTTATAGGGACACTCTTGAAACGCTCGTCCTTACTTACGAGTCAGCAACTACATAAATATGCCTATTAAAGTCGACAACAAACCACACCATACCAGCCCTTAAAGTGCTCACTGAAATGGTTTCGATATATTTCTGCTCAATGAATTCACCAAAATACCTAAAGTTAGTGAAAATTTTTTGAGTAGCTGATAGCCACTGCTAGCGCTAGCTACCTGTACATAGCATGTAACGTAATGTTAAGTTTAAGTTAAGTCTACAGGGACGGTTGCAAATAAACTGTCCCTACATAATTTATAACGTTTGAAGAACACATTATAAATAACAATATTACATAAACATGACCTGGTCATCTGAGGTTGGAAAGGTAGTTAGAAGAGTTTGAAGATGGATAGATGGCTACTGGCTAGCTTACCTTTGAGGGTGTTTGCGCTCCAGGTGCCTGGTGAAGGTTGAGGTAGTCCCGGCTGTCTCGGTCAAGGAGACTTTGCAAAACCTGCACTTTGCCGAATGCTTCTTTTTTGAATTTACCAAAAACTCTTTGTGTTCTATGAACGCAAACTTTATGACAGACGAAGTCGCTGACATTTCTGTAACTTACTAACCGGGCATACTGCTCAATCTAACGGGTTGCATTTATTTGTGTTTGAAGGGCGCGAAAGGCGAAATAATAAAATGCCACAATGTGGTTGGATTTGAGCTTGGCTGAGCCACTGTGTGTCGCTGTGTGACAGCTGAGCAGCGAAAGGAAATTAATTGAGGAGCCGGCTCTTGCTCAATGGGAGTCGACTATTCTGATTCACTACAAAGCACTCTCTAAGCATGGCTCTTAGAGCTAAAGCTTTTGCGCATGATACATTATCGAACGTTACGCTGTGTGTCATGGATACTGTTGACTCCAAATCTCCCGACCACTATGTTGATCTGAGACCGCAAGACCGAGACAGCGAGAACAAGACAAGACCGAGACCAAAGTCTGTCGAGATCAAGACAAGACCAAGACAAAAGTCCGTCAAGACCAAGACGAGACCAAGACCACGTAAAAGTGGTCTCGAGACCGGTCTCGAGACCAAGACCAGTCTCGGGACATCCAACTCTACCTCATATCCTGCCCACTAAACTTTCCAACCGATTTCACCAGGATGGTCTGCTAATCCTGTGGATATTGGACTTTTTGACTAACAGGACTCAGAAAGTTCGGGTCAACAAGTCTCTTTCCGGTCTCCGTTCCACCTCCACTGGCTCCCCCCAGGGCTGTGGGCTCTCCCCCCTGCTCTTCTACCTTTACACTGATGACTGCAGATCCACACAGCCCAACTGTCACCTGGTTAAATATGCTGACAACACAGTTCTCCTGTCACTGCTGTCAGGCCCCTCACAACACCACGGGCCCACTTTTCAGGAGTTTGTAGCGTGGTGTGACAGCTCCAAACTTGAACTAAACATGAGCAAAACCAAAGAGATGGTGGTGACCTTCTCCAGTAGGCAGAGGGATCTGGCTGCTTCAGTCACCACCACCATCCACGGGAAGCCAGTGGAGGTAGTTGAGGAGTACAAATACCTGGGAACAATCTTTGACAACCTCCAGAAATTCTCTGCCAACACAGAGGAGATTCTCAGGAGGTGCCACCAATGGCTATACCTCCTTAGGAAACTCAACTCCTTTGAATAGAATAGAATAGAATAGAATAGAATTCAACTTTATTGTCATTGCACATGCACAGGTACAGGGCAACGAAATGCAGTTTGCATCCATCCAGAAGTGCTTTAGTGATATAGATATATTACAATATATATTAGCAATAATATAGATATGTGAGTATATTACAGAAATGGGTCTATTATGGTATGTTATAATGTACACGGTATGAAGTATGTTGTGAATATTCTATAACTATAAGTATGTACAGGCTGTAGTGAGTACAAGCTATGAACAGGATATAAATATGAAAAACTATACAGAATATGAAATAAATAACTTTACAGGAATCTGAGATATACAGCTATACAGAAATGGGAACTATGCAAGTGGTAAACAATTGTAGGATTAAAGATTATCGAATGTAGAATGATTATTTACACAGAGCTATACAGTAGTGCAGTTAAGATAAGTGAGGGTGTAGATAGTTTCTACAGAGGCTATATAAAGTGCTAGTGGTTGTGAGTGGTGGTTCAGTCCATGTTATTATTGTGTGTTTGAGGGTACAGTTGTCCATTGTGGGTGTGTGTATGTTCAGTCCATGAGTTTAACGTGGGTCAGATGTCAGGAGGCAGAGTTCAGGAGTCTGACAGCTGTGGGGAAGAAGCTGTTCCGGTACCTGGTGGTCTTAGTCCGGAGGCTCCTGTGGCGCCTCCCAGAGGGCAGGAGGGTGAAGAGTCCATGTGATGGGTGACTGGGGTCTTTGATGATTTTCCCAGCCCTTTTTAGACACCGCTTCCTGTAGATGTCTTTTATGGCAGGAAGTGGTGCTCCGGCGATGCACTGGGCAGTTTTCACGACCCTCTGCAACGCCTTCCGGTCCGAGGCAGAGCAGTTCCCGTACCAGACTGTTATACAGTTGGTCAGGATGCTCTCGATGGTGCAACGATAGAAGTTCACCAGGATGTCTGAGGACAGGTGGTTCTTCCTCAGAGTCCTCAAGAAGAAGAGGCGCTGGTGAGCCTTCTTGACCAGCTTGGAGCAGTTGGTCGTCCAGGTGAGATCCTCAGAGATGTGGACTCCCAGGAACTTGAAGCTGCTCACACGCTCCACAGCCGTCCCCTTAATGTGGATGGGTGGATGTGGGTCAGCATTCCTCCTGTAGTCCACGATGAGCTCCTTGGTCTTCTCAGTGTTAAGCAGCAGGTTGTTTCTGTCGCACCACTCAGCCAGACGATCCACCTCCTCCCTGTAGGCGGCCTCATCGTTGTCACTGATGAGGCCAATCACCGTGGTGTCATCTGCAAACTTAATGATGGTGTTGGAGCCATCAGCAGGTCTGCAGTCGTGGGTGAAGAGGGAGTAGAGGAAAGGGCTCATCACACAGCCTTGTGGTACACCGGTGTTCATCGTGATTGTAGATGAGCAGCGGTTATCCAGCCGGACATGTTGGGGGCGGTTGGTCAGGAAGTCCAGTAAGCATTTGCAGATGAGGGAACTGATGCCCAGGTCTGTCAGTTTCCTGATGAGTTGTGAGGGGTGGATTGTATTGAACGCTGAACTGAAGTCTATAAACAGCATTCTGGCGTAGGTGTTGTTGTTGTCCAGGTGTGAAAGGACAGAGTGCAGTGCGATAGAGACTGCATCCTCTGTGCTCCTGTTCTGGCGGTATGCGAATTGGTGGGGGTCCAGGGTGGGGGAGAGACAGGATTTGAAGTGTGCTAGGACCAGCTGCTCTAAGCACTTAGTGATGATGGGGGTGAGTGCTACTGGGCGGTAGTCATTGAGGCAAGATGGGTTGGAGTTTTTGGGTATCGGGACGATGGAGGTGGATTTGAAGCAGGCCGGTACCACAGCGTGGGCCAAGGACAGATTGAATATGTCTGTGAGCACTCCTGCAAGCTCCCCAGAACACACTCTGAGAACACGCCCGGGGATGCCATCAGGACCTGCAGCCTTGTGGACATTGATCCTGCTCAGCACCGCTCCTACATCGGTGGGGGAGAGAGTCAGAGGTTGGTGGTCTGGCGTCATGTCTGCTTTGTTTGTGGTTGTGGGGTTCCCTCGCTCAAAACGAGCATAAAAGTTGGAGTCAGCACACCCATCATGATGACTTTCTACTATGCCTTCCTGGAAAGCATCATGACCTTCTCCATCTCCATTATTCACTTTTAGTCACTTGCAGTTATTTATTCACCTTCAGTCACTTTAATTTTAAAACTGTGTAATTTTAAAACTGTATATACTAGAGATGGACCGATCCGATATTACGTATTGGTATCGGTCCGATACTGACCTAAATTACTGGATCGGATATCCGAGAAAAATAAAAAAGGTAATCCGATCCATTAAATATCACGAAAGCACCTCACAAAACTTGCAACACGCCGTAACTCACCTCAGAACGTTAGCACGTCGGAGCAGTATGCATCACGTGATAGAGCAGCTGTGGCATGCGGGACCTGTCGGTGGTCTGGATAGCATTTGGAGCTTCGCTAGCGACCCGGCATTTCATCTCCGACAAAGTTATCCCCGAGAGAAGTAAAGCAAGTGTGTAAGTCCATCTCTGAATGTTTGTAAAGCATTCCTGCGTTAAGCTTAACAAACGATATATGGAGCGACTGCCTCTTCTTGCTGCTACTTCAATCATGAAACTGCTTAATGATCAGCTGATCGGCTTTTCTGTCGCAAGTCCGTCTCTCTTGTTTGTTTTTGGCCCACTTTGCACCAGAAAGAGGAAACCAGTGGATAAACAACAGCAGCACCTTTAAGCTTGATAAGCTGTTGTTAGAATTTATTTAATACTCATTTCTACACCAGGATCTTTTTCTACTCAGCTGACGGCTGTAACTGTGCAGGGGAAGATCTAGCAAAGTTTAGCCAGGGGGGCCGATAGGGCATTAACTGGGAAAAGGGGGCACAAAGACATACTTTTCTTTCTTATTCTCATTTAAAATGTCGAGCTTTTAATAATAATTATCTGACACCCAAAGTTTTAATTTGATGTAAAATGAATAGAAGTCAATTACTGTATATAGTAACTATTAAGTCTAATATATATATACCCTAGTAAGCTATAGTACTTTTTCCTTTGGGAAGGTACCATCTGTGCAGTGTGCAATTTTGTTGAAGAAAGATGTTGAATCTATTTAATTATTCTTGAAAAATAATTGATTTCTGTGCATTTTTTTTTCACACTGCATCAAATTAAGGTTGATTACGTCGATTAAGCATCATGAGGTGGAGCGTGAGGGGTGGTTCCCTATTTTTTATTTATTTATTTTTGTTGTTGCTGGGAGTTGGAACCCTATTAGTTAGGTTGCTTAATATTTACGCTAAGTACTCTTTAAAATACCAGAATAGGGAGGATGGTGTAGGTCTAAGTTTATTAGATTGATCAGTATTGCTGAACTATGAAATTTTTTTTTTTTGCATACAGGTATAACAGAATAGCTTTAGTGTAGTTGTTGTTTTAAACTTGAGTATGAACTTATACAAAATGCAGCAAGATATTTAAAAAAAACAGTTTTGTTGATTAAAAAACACCATATCGGATTCATATCGGTATCGGCAGATATCCAAATTTATGATATCGGTATCGGTATCGGACATAAAAAAGTGGTATCGTGCCATCTCTAGTATATACTATATATTCTGTGTATTTATTATTTCACTCCTATTGCCTGTTCTTATTGTCCTTATCGTCAACGTATGCTGCTCGGTTGTTTGTTAATTGCCCCTTGGGGATAAATAAAGTCTTCTGATTCTGATTCATGACTTAACTAGGCCTTTGTATTTTTTACTTTCACAGTGCAGTTTTGTTTGGTTATCGCTCTCATTTAAGCAGGCCTGCACGACTGAAACTAAAAGTGCTACACAACATTTTTGCCGGGAACAATCGCAAACTGAGCTTCGCCACATTACAATGGGCTCTGGAGAAAGCCACTTATTTGGGACAGTCAGTGTGAGAGAGTGTGCATACAGATGCACTGTGCTAACATCTACACCACTTTTTCCACAACAGAGGGTCAATCATATGATTTAATCATGTGATTTACAGCAGGGCACACCACTGGCTAAAGTTCTTCTCTTTTTTTTGTAACACAGGGCTACAGGCCTGGAGTGGAGCTACACCCGGGTAGAAAACCTGAAATTTTTAAGAGACAATGTGCAACTTTCGTGTGCATCTCTAATTGTGTTAAGTTGACGCATGGCAAGGACCATGTGGCATAAGAGGGCTTTTCGGGGGAGCTTTCATTTTTAATTTGCAGGTACCGTGACGTGAGTGGTATGGAAGGAGAGACTGATGTACAGATGCAGACTGAGATAGGGAGAGAAGGCTTCAAGAGGACCAGTGAGAAGAAGGGACCATTTCCAGCACAGCCGACGACCCAGAGAGGAGTTAAGGCAGAGGGCTGTACCACTTGGCTTCATAGAGATCGTCATGAGGAGATTTTGAACAACAGTGAAATCCAAAAAGGGTGGAAAGTGACCCTACGGTGACGTTGAGGGAGACTACAGGGGTGTACGACGTGCTCTGCCTCTTCAACCTACTGCTGCGTTGGAACAGAAACTGAGGGATGAAGAGCGTGTGCCAAGCTCCAAGAGTGACAGCGCAGAGAGAGATCAGCGATGGACTTATGGCTCTGTAAACAGCACAGACACCAGGAGCCATGACCGTGACTGGGAATGACTGACAACAATTTCCCATGAATGACCACCTAATGCTGTTTCACTTTGCCAAGCATAATTTGACACTCTGGAGAGGGTCTTTCCTTTGTATCATTGTTGTTGTCATTTGCATGTGAGATCTTAGATTAGGAGGATTATTGGAGATGAACAAAGGGTGGTGAGAGAATAGTGAAGTGAGGATGCACAGTGTGAAACTTCTTGAAGTGTACAATGATGTTGATGCGATATACAGAATATCAGAAAAGAAATTCTGTTATTAATGTGATTCTTTTTTTTTTGTGATCAACATTTTATTGATTTAAAACGGGGTTGGGGGGGGGGGGTACAGACATATACAGCACAACTGTAAACTGCAGTAGCAAAGCAAACATTAGCAAACAAGGCATAGGGACAGCAAAGAAAAGACACAAAAACACAAAACCAATTATTGCCTCTTCCAGGAGATAACTCTGGATGAGAAGATTTTCCAAGCGTCAACAGTCATGGGTCGAGCTTTATTTAATTTTGCTGTGGTATGTTCAAAACCAATAACACGGATAAGACCTCGTCTCCAGAATGATTCCATACAAATGTCAGGACAGAACCATTGCTTTGTAATAGTCTTCTTTGCGGATGTGAATCCAGCAAACAACATTTTGCATTGCATTTGTTTTAAGGAGATTTCAGAGGTATCATTAAGGAGACAAAGACCAGGATTGGGAACATAAAAAACTTCCAGTACCTCAGATAACACAGAGTTCACAAAGACCCAAAAATTGGATACCACAGGACAGTCCCAAAATATGCGCAAAAACGTGCCAGGTGAGGAATCATTGCAGATGTGACAGTGATATGTAGCCTGTAGTTTCATCTGGAACCTCCTATAGGGTGTAATGTATGTTCTGTGTATGGTTTTGAAATGAATTAATTGATGCGCCAGCTTCTTAGAAGTCAAACTCAGATTAGGCCACACTGTATCCCAGTCTATATTAACCTGTAGTTCTCCCAGTTCCCTGACCCAAATAGATTCAATGGGCAGGGACTTTATACCATGTTCGGCTAATTTGTTGTAGATTTTGGAAACAGAGGGTCTGCCAGAGTTAGGCAGGATCCAGTCCAACATGGGATGAGAGGGAAGGGGAGAGTCCCAGGGGACACCATATGCTTTTAAAGCTGATCTGAGCTGCAGATACACTAAGTAAGAAGATGCAGGAAGAGAAAAACGTGTCCTTAAGTCCTGAAATGAGCAAAGGCCTTGGGCGTTGAATAGATCATCAAAAAGGTTTATCCCGAGTGAGAACCAAGAGGGTTGAACAAATGGTCAGCTGCCACATAGTAACTTTAAATTATGCCAGAGTGGTGAGCTTTTACAAAATTTAACTGGAGCACCCAGCCGCCTTTCTATTTTCCTCCATACCTGTATAGAGTTGGCAATGATAGGTCCGAATTTGTTGTTGTTGTAGAGCGTATTGGCAGGAACATTAGCAAACAGAAGATCTTGTAGTCTATATGGTGCTGCCTTGGCGGATTCGATCATTTTCCACGCAGTAGTAGTCTCTGGGTTGACCCACGTACTAAGCGCCCTGATTTGGAATGACCAGTAATAAAACTCGAAGTTTGGTACTGCCAGGCCACCAAACAATTTGGGCCGCTGCAATGTTGACAAATGTATCCTAGGCCTTTTGCCATTCCAAATAAATTTAGACACCGCAGAGTGTATGTCTTTAAAATAAGTTAGAGGAGGAGAGAGTGGCAACATAAAAAAAAGGAAATTAAGCCGTGGCAGTATGTTCATCTTTACTGTGTTGATTCTACCCTGAAGCGAAGTTTTTATATTGTCCCATCTTTGAAAGTCGGATTTGATCTTATTTAGCATAGTAGTAAAATTATCCTTGATTATCTTTGGAATACTATTATGAATTGAAATGCCCAGATAAGTAAAAGTGCTCTGAACACAACCGGGTAAGGAAACTTTCGTAGCTTTAACGTCCAAAGGCATCAAAGCAGATTTCCACCAGTTTATTTTATAGCCAGATAGAGAGCTGAAATGGTCAAAGTTTTTAATTAATGGATGGACGTCTCATAGTTGTCCAAAAACAGAATAATATCATCCGCATATAGAGATATGATATGATTTTGACCACCAATTCTTATGGGAGAAATTGTGGACTGTCTAATGGCTTGTGCTAAGGGCTCTAGAGAGAGGCAGAACAGGAGAGGAGAGAGAGGGCAACCCTGCCTCGTTCCACGCTGCAGCGTGAAAGGGGGAGAGACCAGGTCCCCTGTTAAGACACTAGCAAGAGGTGAGTGATATAGTGTTTGAATCATAGCAACAAATTTCTGCTTAAACCCAAAGTGTTTTAATACCATCCACATATAGTCCCACTCTAGCCTATCAAAGGCTTGTTCTGCATCAAGTGAAAATACTGCACATTGATTTTGATAGCTGTTAGCAGCATCTATGATGTGCAACAGCCATCTTATGTTACCAGATGCAAGCCGCCCTCGGATAAATCCTGTCTGGTCTGCATTGACTAAAACATGGATAACTCTTTCCAAACGCAATGCGAGAGCTTTTGCAAATACTTTGAGATCAGTTGTGAGCAGAGATATCGGTCTGAAACTAGAGCACTCAAGAGGGTCCTTTCCCTTTTTTAAGAGAAGGGTAATAAGTGCTGTTTTCTGGTCTCTATGGAAAGACCCGTTCCGGATTGCAAAATTAAATGAGCCAAGCATGAGCGAGCCTATTGTATCCCAAAGTTCTAGAAATAGTTCTGGCGGAAGGCCATCCAGTCCAGGTGATTTACCTTTGTTAAGGTCTTTCAGCGCTCTATGCAGCTCATCTAGAGTTAATGGGGCCTCTAGCTCATCCTGATCTGCTTGTGGAATATGAGGTAGATCCAGATTTTCGAGAAAGCTATTACAGATAGTATCCGTAAAATTGATATCTGATTTATACAGATTTACAAAAAATGACGAGAAAGTGGTGTTAATGGACTGTTTCACATTCTTTAAGCACAAGTGCCAACAGATGACTAGGACGCTCTGATTCAAAATAGTACTTCTGTCTAGTTCTATGCAAGATGAACTCTGCTTTGGACAAGGTTATTGCATCATATTCTTCTTTTAGTGAAGCTAGGAGTGTAGACTGATCGTCCGACTGGCTAAGTTTTTGCAGATTCTGTAAAGATTCCATCTGATTTTCTAGATTGGACACCTGAGCAAGTTTTGTTTTTGCCAACATGGAGGAGAATGAGATGGAAAAGCCACGAATGAAACATTTTGTAGTCTCCCATAAGACTTGTGGGTCGATATCCTCATTAGCGTTGATATCTAAAAAATCCTTCAGCTGGAGCTTAAGCAGGCTGAGAAAGGTAGAGTTAGTTAATAGGGACGTATTAAAGCGCCACCTGGGGGCCCTATTCTTTAAATTGGGCAGATCGACAGAGCATAACAAAGCTGAATGATCCAATATCAAGATCGGCTGAATAGAAATAGATGTATCACCTGAAACTAAGGAAGGACTAACAAAAACGTAATCTATCCTAGAGAATGTCTTATGTCTATTAGAAAAGAATGTATAATCCCTAATGTCGAAATTCTGCATCCGCCAAAGGTCGATGAGATTAAGATCTTTTATAAGTGTATTCAACAGAGAAGATGAGAGATTAGCTACTGCATCTGGATGAGATTTATCTAAAACGGGGTTGACGACGGCATTGAAGTCTCCACCCAACACTATGGAATAATCATAGTATTCTAATAGTGTATTGGCAATATAAGTAAAAAAGTCCCTGTCTCGCTCATTTGGACAGTATACAGATACGAATACCAGTTTATGGTTTAAGATGCTGCCAGTTACAGGTGCCAGCCGGCCGTTTTCATCACTCGGGCTATACCTGGTAGTAAGGTCGAATTTTCTCTTCAGCAAGATACAGACACCCTTGGTTTTATTTGGGGCAGAGGACGAAGCTATTAGTTTGTAGTGTTTGTTTTGAAAACGCGCCACATCACCTTGTTTCAGATGTGTTTCTTGGATTAAAGCAATGTCAGCCTTTTTACGGTATAGGTACTCAAGGACACGTGTCCACTTAATAGTGGAGTTAAGACCATTAACCTTAAGTGACAGAATAATCAATGGTAGCATCGGTACGGCAAGTGTCCAAGAATGGTCCCAATGTGAAGATAGCAAGAGAGGAACGTCAATGTGTAGTAAAATATAAGGCCACCATACCCCTGCCAAGTACTGCAATGTTTCACTAGTGCTACTGGAATTTTAACTTTGCATAGAGATATGTCTGCAAGGGAGGGGACAGGGGAGGAAAAAACTATATACAAAAACTGGTGCAGACCGCACAGAGCTCCCTCCATAGGTCTGCTAAAACACAAACTTCTGATTGATTCGTAACCGGTCCTTCCACTCCAACACAAAAAACTTGAGGGTCAGACGTGCACACATAGTCAACGAAAATTAAGTGGGTAAGTATATCCCACACTCTCCTGACTGAGTGAAATTATCTTATAAAGCGAGAAAAAAAACTTAATATAAAATATAAATATTTGCATAAAAAATAAAATAAAATAATACAAATGTATCTTATATATGTACAGTAACAACAGCCCAGGCCCAGTCTTGACGTTTCAGCTTGTGTGTCTTGTTCAGTGGTGGTCGTCTTTCAGCCTTTCTTACCTTGGCCATGTCTCTGAGTATTGCACACCTTGTGCTTTTGGGCACTCCAGTGATGTTGCAGCTCTGAAATATGGCCAAACTGGTGGCAAGTGGCCTCTTGGCAGCTGCACGCTTGACTTTTCTCAGTTCATGGGCAGTTATTTTGCGCCTTGGTTTTTCCACACGTTTCTTGCGACCCTGTTGACTATTTTGAATGAAACGCTTGATTGTTCGATGATCACGCTTCAGAAGCTTTGCAATTTTGAGACTGCTGCATCCCTCTGCAAGATATCTCACTATTTTTGACTTTTCTGAGCCTGTCAAGTCCTTCTTTTGACCCATTTTGCCAAAGGAAAGGACGTTACCTAATAATTATGCACACCTGATATAGGGTGTTGATGTCATTAGACCACACCCCTTCTCATTACAGAGATGCACATCACCTAATATGCTTAATTGGTAGTAGGCTTTTGAGCCTATACAGCTTGGAGTAAGACAACATGCATGAAGAGGATGATGTGGACAAATTACTCATTTGCCTAATAATTCTGCACTCCCTGTATATATATATACACACACACACATACATACATATGCATACATACACAAAATAAGATAAAATACAAAAATAAATAAATAAATAAAAAGTACCACTGGTAGGGGCAAAGCAAGTCGCTAAATTAAATGTAACCAACCTTAACCCATGAAAGTGATCCTGCCGTCAACCTAGTTGAGGCCTGCTGCAACTAAAACAGGTCAACTAACCGGCGTTCAGTCATTCATGTCCACTAAGTTGCCTTCTCCTGCATGCTGATTGCCAGCGTTGTTGGCCGCGCTGTTTAGATCGGGAGGAAAAGCGGGGGCCCCATCAACACACTGCGGCGTTGCAGGGTTCAGCTTTCGCGGCAGGGAGTTAATGAAATCTTCTGCCAGTTGAGGGGATTCGAATGCCATCTTCTTACCACCGTGCTCTATCTTCATCATGGCGGGGTAAATGAGGAATGGTTCCAGGCCCATAGCCGTAGCCTTCTTCATGACAGGAGAGAAACTCTTCCTCTTTGCTGTTGTAGTCGGACTGAAGTCAGGGAAGAAAAGAAGAGTGGTGTTGGTGGCATGCTTCACTGGATATGCTTTGTGTGCCCCTTTGAGAATTGCCGATCTGTCCTGCCACCGTAATAATCTGAAGATTAGGCCCTCCAACGACTGGAGGGGCTCCACTTGGGGAGATTAGCCTTAATGTAGCCAACTGTATCCGAGCCCTCCAGCATTTCAGGTAAGCCAACAAGCCTGATGTTATTCCTGCGACTCCTGTCCTCCAGATCTGTAAGCTTTGTCGTGAGTAGGTCGAGTTGTTTCTTCAGATCGATAACCGATCGTCTGTCCTCACGTGCGGCGGCTTGCACTGAGTCCACTCGGTCTTGAGTGCGTTTAGCCATTGCAGCTACCCTCTCGATTTCCCCGCTAACATTATGTACCACTTCATTGGTCTTTTGAAGGTCTGTGCGTAGGTCGCGCAGAGCAGGAATCAAGATAGAGTCCATAGCTTCCCTGACTACCGAGGCAACCACTGAATCGAGGGACTTTTGTTGTTCCTGAAGTGCTAGCTTTACACCGTTAGCAATAGCCTCGTCGAGGTCTTCCTTAGTGACAGAGGAATCTTTAAACTTCTTCTTTAAGGGAGACTGAGCAATCTCCCTTTTCCGTGAGTCTCTGGTTGAAGAGGTGTCCATAGTGGGATCGGCGTCGAGATAACTAATTTATATGACAGGATAGTGATAAACAGTGACAATGTGTGCAGAGCTAAAAACTATGCTGGCATTCCTGCCGACGGGTCACGTGATCTCTATTAATGTGATTCTTAAGAGTTTGATTTAAGAAAAAAAAGGGTTGGATATTGTAGAAGAATTTATTTTATTTATGTATTATTCACATTATTTTATTGTATAATGCCTTGGTGCCACTGGATTTTAGCAATTATCCTTGGGGATTTTAACAGAGCAAACCTAAACCACGAACTCCCTAAATACAGACAGCATATAGACTGCCCCACCAGGGACAACATCATACTGGATCACTGTTACACCACTCTAAAAGATGCCTATCGCTCTGTGCCTCGGGCAGCTTTGGGACATTCTGATCACTGCCTGGTCCATCTTATTGCAGTTTATAGGCAAAAACTCAAACATGCCAAGCCTGTAGTCAAAACTGTGAAGAAGTGGACAAACGCAGCAAAGCAGGAACTGCAGGACTGTTTTGACTGCACTGATTGGACTGTTTTTGAAGCTGCATCTGAGAATCTGGATGAGCTCACGGACACTGTGACATCATACATCAGTTTTTGTGAAGACGTTTGTGTGGCAACAGAGACCTTTTGCACATACAACAACAATAAACCATGGTTCACTCCTAAACTCCAACATCTTCGTAAGGCAAGGGGGACACCTACAGAAGTGGTGACAGGGCCCTGTACAAGCAAGCCAGGAACACACTGACCAAGGAGATCAAAGCAGCTTAAAGGATCTACTCCCAGAAGCTGGAAGAACGGCTCCCAGCCAACGACCCTGCGTCAGTGTGGAGGGGCCTGCAGGAAATCACCAGCTACAGACGCCCCCCACCCACTGTTGAAGCAAAAAAAAGACCTGGCCAACGAGTTAAACACATTCTACTGCAGGTTTGAGACGGACAGACTCCCACGCCTCACCCTCCCCTCCCCAGAGACATTGCTTCAGACATTAACCCCCAACACACCTTCCACCTGTCCCCCCTTCACCCTTCACCCTCACCCTCCCCAATTCAGACCCAACGACCACCACCACCGTCCCCAATACAGATTCTTTTTTCTTTTTTTTCTTCTTCTTTTTTTTCTCCTTTATTGTTTATTTTATTTTCACTTGCTGAATACGGGACAGACTTGACTGGGGGAAAGAAAGGGAGAAAGAAAGAGGGAAAGAAAAACAGCTGAGAAGAGGGACAGGGGAGAAGGGCAAAAAACAAAAACCAACAGAATGAGCAGAGAAAAAAAATGCATATATCGATCACCTGGATCACCTGTTGAGAAAGAAAAAAGAAAACAAGCAGAAGAAAACAAGAGTAATAGAATAAACAACATCACAATGATATATGGGAATATGACAGTAAATACTAAATATTAAACATTATTGTGCAGCACGTAAGATCAACAGAACACAGTGTGCTTTGAGGTAGGAGCCAAAACGGGTGTGTTGATGCCTGATGATAATACGGGCAGCAGACTTCAGGACACGTTGAAGCTTGTGGATAGATTTTTGAGCAAGACAAAAAAGAAGAGAGTTGCAGTAATCGATCCGGTGACCAGGCTATGAACAAGAATGACAGTGGCATGTGGGGAGAGAAAAGGACGGAGACGATTAATGTTACGGAGTTGGAAATATGAAGACCGAGTGATGTTATTGATGTGTGAGTTAAAAGGATGACACCCAGACATTTCACACATGGGGAAACGGAAACCGGCGAGTTATTGATTGTAATAGAAAAGCTATTAGTTCTGGATAGTGTTTGTTTAGTGCCTACCAGGAGATCTCAGATTTGTTACTATTGAGTTTGAGGAAATTGGAAGAGAACCATGAATTTAGTCTGGCTAAACAGAGGGTGAGGGTGGACGGGGAGAGAGCAGAATCAGGTTTAGTGGACAAATAAAGCTGGGTGTCATCAACATAACAGTGAAACTGAATATTGTAGTTACGAAAAATGTGTCCAAGCGGAAGAAGGTAGATAATGAAAAGAAGGGGCCCCAGGACAGATCCCTGGGGCACGCCTGCGACCAGAGTAAAGGGCTGAGAAGTGAAGGATTTAAGTCGATTAAACTGAGTGCGATCAGACAAGTATGATTTAAACCAGGCTAGTGAGATATGGGAGAGACCGATGGAGGCTAGCCTACCTACTGAGGAGAATTGAGTGAGAAATAATATCAAAAGTGGCAGTCAGATCGAGAAGAATAAGAATGGAGAGTAAACCAGAGTCAGCAGCCATGAGAAGATCATTTGTTATTTTTATTAGCGCAGTTTCAGTGCTATGGAAGGGGCAAAAACCAGACTGGAACTGTTCATACAGATTATTATTAGTTAAGTATGAGTGGAGTTGTGTGGCAACTATCTTTTCAAGAATTTTTCATGGAAATGGTAAATTGAAGTAGGAAATTATCAAGATTACTGGGATCTAAGCCTGTTTTTTTTTTTCAGTATTGGGGTGATTACTGCAACTTTGAAGGGAGCAGGAACAGTTCCAGTGGTAAGTGAAGAGTAGATGATAGCAGATATGAGGGGAAGCAGAGAGGGTAGACAGGCTTTGACCAAAACTGTAGGAATGGGGTCTGGCTGACAAGTAAAAGATTTTGACTTACAGATGAGATCTGAAATATCAGTGACAGAGGGAAGTTGGAAAGCAGAAAAACAGTGTGATGGGAGAAGAATTACAGAGGGAGAACTACAGGCAACTTCAGAGGACAGGACTTTATATTTTGTGGATTTTCTCAGAGAAAAATAACATTAGAGAGTCGCAAAAGGAAGATGAGTAAAGGTGAGAAGGGAGAGGATCTGGTGCTCTAAAAGAAGAGTTAAACAGTGAAAACAGTATCTTAGGGGAATCTTCGTTCAAACAAATAATGGTAGAATAGTATGCAGATTTAGTTTGACTGATACATTCCTTATAATGCAAAACATGATTACATTTCCATGTGGACAGAGGGACCAGTTTTTTGTTATTGGGACGTTCAAGCTGTCAACCTTTTGCTTTGTGGGAGTGGGAAAGTGATACAGATCTGGTTTTTAATGGAGCAACATAGTTTAAAATATTATTGAGACTGTGGTTATAATCGGAAACCAAATCATCTAGGGTGAGCAGGTTATTAAAATGCAAACAACCAGAGAAGGCAGTAGAAAGGGTATCAGGGTTAATTTTCTTAATATTCCAGAAAGAGATGGAGCGAGGATGTTTGGTTATAGAAAATGTAATTTTGATATTGAAAGAGAGAAGCAAATGGTCAGAAATTGGTAGTTCATCAACTTTGCAGTTGGAAGGAGTAAGTCCAGAGCAGCAAACTATGGTATGGCCCTTAGTATGAGTAGGAAAGTTAAAGTTAAAACCAAATCTATCAAAACAAGATAAAAAGTCATCGATAAGAGGATGATCACTGTTGTCCATATGAATGTTAAAGTCACCCAGGAGTATTATGTTGGGGGAAACAATAGCAAGGTGAGTCAGAAGATCGGCGAAGTCACTTATAAAAACAGAATAAGACTTAGGAGGGCAACAGATGACAGCTACCACAGTTGGAGCAGGGTTTGGGAGTTGACAGGCAACGGATCTGGGTCCTAAACTCCGTATTCCTCAGGTCAAACGAACACTGCAGCATCACTGAGAGTTAAAACTGTCTAAATTCTTTCATCTTTAATAAAACGATCAGCATTGCTGCTTAACCAGGTGAAACTATGAAGTTTAACTTCCAGGCATCCATGAAAACAAAATTTATTACATTTAACAGAGTTAGAAGTTAGCAGGAAGCTAGCGGAAGTTAGCTCGCTAGTTTCGCTAGTTACCCAAGCATGATATTGCATGTTCTGACTGAGAGATTTCTGAAAAAAATCAAACGTACAGCTCTGGTATCACTTCCAACATAAATGAAGACAGGAAACTAAACAGCAGTGGCGTTTGTAGGGTTACTAAAGTTGGGCTAGCTGGTATATAATGATGTGCTACCTGCGACACAGCTATGTTAGCATAACATAAACAGTGAAGCTGGAGGACGAACACTAACACTTTTCCACTTATAAAAGTTAACGTTAAGGTTCCTCGTGGTTAGAGACAAATGCAATCGCATGGCAGGATGCTGTAAACGGACCAAACTTCAGTCAGGAGAACAATTGAGATAATCCATCCACAATACGAGGTTAGTCATTAATATACTGCAACAACATGGGAATAGAGCAGCTGCCAGAGAATTCAACATTAATGAATCAATGGTACAGAAGTGGAGGAAGCAAGAAGAATGAGTTTAATAAAGTTTGATTTATCTGACTGCTTTGTTTCGCTTAATGTGCCTTATAATCCTGTGCACCTTATGGTCCGAAAAATACGTACTGCACACTGCAGTTTAATGTTGCAAAGCACCTCTTTTTAACTTCAGTGGATATTATACATGGTTATGCTCAGGATATGTCAGCCCATTTCTACTGGAAATGCCTTTTGGTTAAACTTGCAGCAAGGAATTTGCACTGTTAAATTTTTATAAAGCTTTAATGTACATAAAAACCAGCTTCTTGCTTAAGTGAAAATAAATGGAAGGTTGTCTTTTTGCGCTAGTAATGTTGTGGAGTTGTATTTTGTCTCGCATCAATTATATCGTCGGTTATATCGTTATCGCAAATTTTCAAATATATATCGTGATAAATATTTTTGGCCATATCGCACTCTCATATATATACATATATGTATATACATATATATAAAAATTCCCCGCTCACCCATGCGGGCAGTCAATCCTTCAAGCTCGGGTCCTCTACCAGAGGCCTGGGAGCTTGAGGGTCCTGCAGTATCTTAGCTGTTCCCAGGACTGCGCTCTTCTGGACAGAGATCTCCGTTGTTGTTCCCGGGATCTGCTGGAGCCACTCGCCTAGCTTGGGAGTCACTGCACCTAGTGCTCCGATTACCACGGGGACCACCATTACCTTCACCCTCCACATCCTCTCGAGCTCTTCTCTGAGCCCTTGGTATTTCTCCAGCTTCTCGTGTTCCTTCTTTCTGATGTTGCTGTTATTCGGAACTGCTACATCAGTCACGACAGCCATCTTCTTCTGTCTACCACCACTATGTCCAGTTGGTTAGCCACCACCATTTTGTCCGTCTGTATCTGGAAGTCCCACAGGACCTTAACTCGGTCATTCTCCACCACCCTTGGGGGGCATCTCCCATTTTGACCTCAGGACTTCCAGGTTATACTCAGCACAGATGTTACTGTACACTATGCCAGCCACTTGGTTATGGCGTTCCATCTATGCCTTGCCTGCTAGCATCTTCCATCCTGCTGTTATGTGCTGCATTGTCTCTGGGGCATCTTTACACAGCCTGCACCTGGGGTCTTGCCTTGTGTGATAGACCCCAGCCTCTATGGATCTTGTGCTCAGAGCTTGTTCCTGTGCTGCTATGATTAGTGCCTCTGTGCTGTCTTTCAGTCCAGCTTTGGGATTTCTGGATATCAGCCGCCTCCGCTATCTGCCGGTGGTACAGAGGGCCCGGTGGCGCCAGTGTCCGGCAGCCTCGCCTCTGTCAGTGCGCCCCAGGGCAGCTGTGGCTACAATGTAGCTTGCCATCACCAGTGTGTGAATGTGTGTGTGAATGGGTGGATGACTGGTTGTGTAAAGTGCTTTGGGGTTCTTAGGGACTAGTAAAGCGCTATACAAATACAGGCTATTTACCATTTACATACCGTGCAGGGGCCTGTCCTTCCATGATGGTTCCTCGTCTTCCTCTTTATTCTTGGGTTTCTGCAACCTGAGGTATTCGCTGCGCACGCTGTCAGTTGGGGCGATCTTCGTGATATATTCGTGGATGTTTCTTGTCTCATCCTGGACTGTGGTGCTGACCAGTGTTGGGCAAGTTACTTTGAAAAAGTAATTAGTTATAGTTACTAGTTACTTCTTCAAAAAAAGTAACTTAGTTAGTAACTGAGTTACAAGATTCTAAAAGTAATTAATTACTTGAAAAGTAACTATTGCGTTACTTTAAAAAAAATAATTTAACCCTCTGAGGTCCAGGCTATAATTGGCCATTTTTAACTACTTTAGATTTTCCCTCCACATTTCACCTTTAAAAACTGTGTATTTGCCTTTGGTTTGGTATCATTCTTTTCAACCACAAATATGTTTAATGAATCATATTTCACAAATTTAATGCAAATATAAATGGTCAATTTTAAAATCCTATGCACAAGTTTTGCAAACAACAAAGTTATTTGCGGCCATTTACCTTTTACCCCTTTTTAAATAACCATTCCAAACTATTTACATAACAATCAGGTGTTCCGCATTCAATAAGATGCCACACAAATTATTTGTGCCACTCCAAAAAAATCATTTCTGTCCACTATAAAGGAGAACATCACAGCCTGATACCTGCAGGTCTGACAGCAGCAGGTGTATCACTCCTGTTTCTACCTGGAGACAGCAGTCGCCTCATTGTTCTGACACACAACACAAAACTATCCACAACACTACACACTAACTACACAAGACAACACATTAACTACACAAATCTCTCACATCTCAAAACTCACTCTCTCTCTTTTTCTGCTGTCTTTCTCTCTCTCTCTCTTTCTCTCTCTCTCTCTCTCTTTCTCTCTCTCGCCATCACTCCTAAAACTTCTGTTTTTTGTTTTGATTTGGGGGTTTTTGGTCATAAGCAGAGAGTGCTTGCTAGCACTGTCCTTAGACAGTAAACGTGATGAAACAATTGAAGAAAAACACGCATAAATATTGTTTATCATGACTCTGGCCTATCAACACAATTTAAAAACTGGTATATATCACCTTGTTGCTTTGTCATCTTGAAGTGGTCATGTGATTTGCTTATCACGACTACTTTATTCTTCCTCAAACAGCAGCACTCGTGCGATTGTTTTGCCCCCTTAGTTCCAGGTGTTGTGCCAAAAAGTGATCGTCGGGCAGAAAGTGATTGCCATGCAGCTGCTTAAGCTGTAGCGCCTTACATAGACAGCTACTTCCGTACAACTGATATAAGGTACGGTAAGCTGAACACTACGGTGGCCCCTAGAGACAAACTCCAAAACACTTACAAATTCCAAATAGCACGCACAAACTCCAAAACACTTGCAAAATCCAAATCACAACGGAAGTGCTCCAGGACGCTAGGGGCAGTGTTGAGCTCGATTTGCAAAATAAACGGCAAGTTTGTCTGTATGGGACGGTCTAGTCTCCGTCGCGCTTCCCAGGTTGCCTAGCAACCATGATACTAACCACTGGAAACGTGTCATACAACTTTGTTTGACAGAAATGAGGGAGAATATATTTTGTTCATTTGTTTGTTTGTTTCTACAAGAGCTTTGTGTGATTTGATAAGTATCTGAGGCTGAGACCACAGGACAGTAAAACATGATTTTTGGGCTTCATTTCTGTACTGAACAGTCATTTAAGATTAGTTAGTAAATAACAATTAGCTAATGTTGTTCATGAGACTAAAGTCATATCACTTTGGTAATGTAAATATAATATGGCCAATATTATGGTTATTATATTAGTCATTATTAGCTATTACAGCAGTGAACATGAACTCTTTGTCAAATACTGAGCCTCAGTACTGATTCAAGTTGCAGTTATTTACATGTCTTATCACCTTAAATCTTCACTCAAAGACAAGTATATAGGAATGACTGCCAAATTTATTTGCCACTAAAGCAGAAGGATGGCATCTGAATAAAACCTCTCTTGACATGCCTAGATGACATTAAAGCTTGGCTGGCTCTAAACATTTTAAATTTGAATGAAAAGAAAACAGATTTGTTGGTGTTTGGACCCAGTGGCCCCTGTGAGTCCTCTTCTTTTGATTTGGAACCCCTGGAAGTTTATTTTAAACCTGTTGTTACTGCCCTTGGTTTTAAGTTGGACCATTCCAGTTTAAGGCGACTGGCAAGAGTGAAATCTTTTCTTTCTAGGCAGCACTTTGAAACCGTGATCCATGCTTTTATTTCTTCCCCTGTGGACTACTATAACGCACTTTATGTGGGGGTCAGTCAGTTGTTACTCTGACGTCTGTAGCTGGTTCAAAATGTATATTGACAGTGCATATATAGGTGTATCATATATAAGAGACAAATGTTGTTCCTTCAGTATGTTGGCATTACTAAATTTGGCTCATTGCTTACATATATTTATAAAAAGAAAATGTACAAGCTGTGATAACTGTTTCTGATAAAAATGAAGAGTAGACTGATATATTAAATATTCCTTTATTGGGTGAGAAAATCAGACCATGTCATAACTGCTTTAAGTCATACAGAATAGATATCAGAGCCTTAAACAGGCTGACTTCTGCTAAATGGGTCAGAATATATAAAGCATATAAACAGTTACAGCAATATGATGCAACAAACACAGCAGTGCTACTAATCCAAAATACTCAAAGCTTCATAGAACTGGAACCAACATTTATTTTAGCTCCATCCTGCTGCTGATACATACTTTAGGTTTCTGAACATTAAACTTGTTGCTGCCTTTCATAGTGTGTAACTTGAAGGCCCTGAGTACTTTCTCCCACACTGGAAACACTGGGATGATAAAATTATTTGAACATTACCTAATAAGACTGATTCAGTACAGACAATTTGTTATTTTAAACTTTCCTAGCAGTCCTTCACAAACAGGGAATAGTCTGTCTATTCTCGCCATCTGTCAGCTGCTGCTGGCTCTTCCTCCTCCTCTTCCTCACACACTGCTGAGTTTGTCCTGGTGGATCATCAGGGGTGCAAAGCCTCACAGATGATGTGCAGCAGTGGGTCCCTCAGTCTGTCCTCACTCTGGACACTTGCAGTTGTCACACATGGAAATCAAATGTGTGATAAGCTGCAGGATTCAAACACAAGTATAACTTATAAACACATGTTCATACTTTTATTCCACAATCAGAGAGAAAGAAAAAGAGAGAGAGTGCAGGACAGACAGACAGGTGACAGTCTCAGGTGTACACACTGCTACAAACAGGAGGATTTAGTGTTTGTGTTATTACGAGTGCTACACAAGAAGAGTTCCAGATGGTACAGTGGACACATGTGTGACTGCTGTGATTAAAGCATCTTTCTTTCAGCTTAACGAGTGAACCGTCAGCTCGTTCAAACACACGTTAAAGTCCGTTCGGCTCGACACCACCGAACAGAGGCAGCAATATAACATAGCTAACATTAACAGTGCAGTGGATCCTGCTTGTGCCGTGATATTCAGGACTGCAAACCGAGCAGCATCACTGACTTTCAGCTTGTTGTGTTTGTGGATAAATGACTGACTTTAATTATCCATAAAATCATCACATTCTCTGTAAGATTAAGGTCGACTATATATTTATTAAAGTAAAGGCTTTAAAACCAAGTTAGTACAAACATCGCTAATGTCACATAACTTTCCCAACATGTGGCCAACAGTAATGTTTTAATGTTCTTCATTATAAAAACATTTGCGCATAAATAAGTGACATAATATTCAGTACTTACTTCTGAAAGTTTACTCTTCGTCCGCTCCGCTTCCACACCACTGCTGCGCTATGAAGTCTGGGATATGTTGGGCCATGAAGGCTACACCGACCCATCCTTAAAAGTCAGGGAAATTAAGGATGCATTTGAGGGCCGCATTTCGAGCAGCCTTTGAATTGGAACAGCCTTCGTCGTGTCGCTGTGACGTAATCGGCCTTAAAATGCGGCCTTTAAGGCTGCAGACCAAAAAAAAAAAAGGCTGCAGATCCCAAATCTGGTCATTGGTACTTCCTGGCTTGTGTAGTTACTAGGTAACAAAAGCCCAACACTGCCCCTAGCGTCCTGGAGCACTTCCGTTGTGTTTTGGAGTTTGCACGTGTTTTGGAGTTTGCACGTGTTTTGGATTTTGCATGTGTTTTGGGGTTTACACGTGTTTTGGATTTTGTACACGTTTTGGAGTTTGCATGTGTTTGGAGTTTGTACGTGCTTTGTCTCTAGGGGCCACCGTAGAACGCAGCTTCAACCGTCTGTTTGTTGAAAAAAGTGTTTTGCACGTGTTTTGTATTTTGTAAGTGTTTTGGAGTTTGCACGTGTTTTGGGGTTTGCACGTGTTTTGGATTTTGCATGTGTTTTGGAATTTGCACGTGTTTTGGGGTTTACACGTGTTTTGGATTTTGCACGTGTTTTGGAGTTTGCACGTGTTTTGGAGTTTGCATGTGTTTTGGAATTTGCACGTGTTTTGGGGTTTACACGTGTTTTGGATTTTGCACGTGTTTTGGAGTTTGCACGTGTTTTGGATTTTGCATGTGTTTTGGAATTTGCACGTGTTTTGGGGTTTACACGTGTTTTGGATTTTGTACACGTTTTGGAGTTTGCATGTGTTTGGAGTTTGTACGTGCTTTGTCTCTAGGGGCCACCGTAGAACGCAGCTTCAACCGTCTGTTTGTTGAAAAAAAGTAACATGACCGCACCGCATTTTCTTGTTAGTAAATGTAACAGCGTTGTAACAATAGAAATAGGAATTAGTTAGATTACTCGTTACTGAAAAAGGTAATATATATATATATATATATATATATATATATATATATATATATATATATGTGTGTGTGTGTAGAACCTTCTTTTTGAAAAACTTGTCCTATGTCCTATGTCATGATGCAAGAGTATCTCTGAACGTGTTATAAACTTTCATTTAAAGCAGATTGCTTTTTTATCTTTGGTTCACCGATAATTATTGGTTAAATTCTGCTAAATCAAACATGCAGAAGTTTCCCACTATGGCAACGCATTGTGATAAAGGAGCAACCGAAAGTAGCTTTTGTCATTATTGACATTAAGGGATCAGCGTTTCATACAAATATTAGCTTAAAGGGTTCACAGCTCAAGTGGAGTTTTTAATGATTAGATAACAATTTCTACAAAACCTTTTTCTAACAATGACATTTTTAGGACTAAGGAAGGCGGAAGAAAAGAAAACCATTGCATCAGAAAATGGAAATGCATCTACTGCATGTCAATAAAATCCATAAATCTATGTAATCTAATGATGGTGTGTTCAGAGGTTACTCATGGACTAATTGACACTCCCCAACTTCAGCCGCCTACACTATCAGGACAACATCACTGTGCAAAGAGCACAACCTGGTTTCAGAAATCGTCAGAAGCTAATAGGAGTAGTTAATTTTATGAGTGATTTACAAAAGTTGTGCTGTTTTATAAACACAAGCATAGTCAGTTCATTTCAATATGACTTGCCCAATCTACCAAAAGCTGCACAATTTAGCTCAAGGTCAGAAACTATAAGATGGTATTAAGCTGCAGGGAACTTACTAACACAACAGCCAAAGCTTGTTCATTGAAATCAGAAAAGCATATAAGTATGGATCATACACACTTTCTTATTGACCACAATGGCGACAATAAGGAGAGGCAGTTAAAAGAAAAACATTTTGCAAGCAAATTGGAACCTCCTTTGGTCCTATGACAATGACCCAATGGGCTGAAGTTTTTGTTTTTTGGCAACTAGCTTTAACTAGTGTGAATGTTATTTTAATGCATGTTGTAGGCCTTTTTTAACAAACACCCATAGTAAACCAGTTGTCCAACATGTGGCCCACAGCTTTTATAGGCCATAACTGACCTTGATTGATGGTGTTAAATATAAGTGAGTCTGGCTGTGAGAATTCAGTTACAAGTCCATATTATATGGTCTAGATATCAGGTGCTCCCTGAGTTTTGGGCCACACTTGGCTGTTGTGCCAGTGCCACATCTACATGAAAAAGTGGTCCGGATGAGACCCAAATCTGTCTGTTATCTCCTTGGAAATATAGATTTTATGCTGATTGCTAGCTTTGATACATAATACTATTCTGTATTATGACACCTCAACCCAATTTGTGTTAGAATTCAAGACAAAATGTCATGGTCCGTGGTCCTGTGTCTGTGGAATGCGTGATGCTCGGGTAGCCACACCCCCGGGCTGGGCCATCACCAGCACACCTGCTCTCCATCACGGTGATTACACGGAGATCCACTTAATCCGGCGCTGACGGATGCTCCACGCCAGTCCGTTAGTCATCCCCACAGTGGTAACCAGACTTCCACGAAAAGTGTGCATTCTCTTCTGCTTGGAACTTTGTTTAACCTGCCTACTTCTGTCCAGGTTTCTACTCGGCGTCTGCTACCTGCCTGTCCGCCGGCTCAACTGGATCTCGCGGTGCTCACCTGGCCCACTCGCCATTCCCACGGACTTCCTGCCCCCACGGACTGCCACACTTCCCTCCCGAGCTCCCACGGTCCCGTTCTATCGCAAGCCCCTACTCTAACTCAGTCCTGATATGTTTTCCCCGCTTCCTGGCTCCCTAGTAATCATCTCCCCTTTCTATTGCAGCCCCCCGCCGTCCCGATCCCGGCTTCCTCGTGTCATTGTTTCCCCGGGTTTTTAGTTTCTGTTTTGCTCTCTAATTTCCCCGGGTCGCCTTTCGTTGTTTCAATAAAGTGTCTTTCTGTTAGCTCGGAGTCTGCGCCTGGATCCTTTCGTGCCCGCGCACCACGGCCCATGACGCAAAACAAATTTTCTATCCCTACGATAAATGAAAAATAACAGGAATATTGTGTTTTTTGTGTGTTTTGTTTCTAATTAGTTAATTACTTTAATTAAAATTAATCATAAGAGTTTATATTTGGAGTTAAAACTTTGTCATATATCAAAAAAGTCATTAGAAAAAATGAATCGCTTTTACCTGCAATGAGAACTGGAAGCCTTTTCCTCTCCCCTTGAAGAACTGTTTATCTATCTGCCAAACTGGGCATCAACGTACAGGGAGGGCAGAATAGTACTGCCTTTGCCAAGCAGGAAGCCAGCATCCTAAAACAACAGGGCGAGCAGCTTAAAAAGAAAGAAGATCTGGATGCAGAGCTACACGTACTCAAATCACAGAAGGCAGCTGCAGCAGCACTAGCTGAGGCTCAAGCTTAGGAAGCATCTGCACAAGAGTGAGCATCCACAACAGCCCCAGCTGGACAATATGCAGCAAATCAGGCCAATAGAACGAGTCCAAGAGTATGTGCAGCAATAATCAGAACTCGGCGACGATCTGCAGACTCCACAAGTTAATCATCCAGAACTCCTATCTTCTCTGGTGCCACAGCCAGCCATGGCCATCGATGCAACACCAAATGCTCACAAACAACCAAGTATCCATCAGCCCAGTAGGAGCAACAACCAAGAATTCACACATTTGCCAGTCTTCCGTGCTTTGAGCCCAAAGAGAGAATCTTGCAACTGGAGCTATGGAGGCGAGCCAGCAAACCATGATCGATTTCACCATCCTCAGTCTAAGGTATGGACACCCACACCTGTAAGGAGTAGTCATGCTGACACGTCTGATCTAACGAGATACCTGATACGAAAGGAGATCATCAGCTCGGGCCTGCTGAGGTTTGATGATCGACCAGAAAATTACTGGGCTTGGAAGGCTTCCTTTCTAAGTGCAATTCAAGATCTGGATGTAACACCTCAAGAAGAGCTAGACCTGCTATCCAAATGGCTCGGGCCACAATCAGCACCACAAGCCAAGTGAGTCAGGGCTGCGTACATAAACAATCCCACTGCAGGTCTTCAGATGGTGTGGCAGAGACTCGAAGACTGTTTTAGCGAACCAGAAGTCATTGAACATGCACTTTTAAAGAAAATTCAGGATTTTCCGAAGCTGATGAACAGAGACAACCAGCATTTGAGAGAGTTGGGGGATCTTCTGCTAGAACTTCATGCTGCAAAGACAAGTAGTCATCTCCCAGGCCTTTCACACCTCGATACAGCCCTGGAAAAACTCCCATACAACCTTCAGGAGAAATGGCTTACAGCTGCCTCGAGGTTCAAGAGAGAGAATGCAGTGTCTTATCCTCCATTTTAATTTTTTGTGAAACTTGTCAACGAAGAAGCTAAAATTCGTAATGACCCGAGTTTTTCTTGTGTCACCGCTGCCAATACCAACAATCCTAGAATCGAGAGAATGACACAACAGAAGTATCGTTCACATGTCTCTGCTAAGAGGACGGAGATAGCAAATAATATGGCAGCCAGCCCAAACATTCCTACAGGCAAGAACAACTTGGACCCCGATAAACAGTGTCCACTACACTGCAAGCCTCACCCTCTCAGAAAATCCCGTCTTTTCAAAAATAAGACCCTGGAAGAAAGAAAGGCATACTTAAAGGACAAGAACATTTGTTTCAAGTGTTGTTCTTCTGTGCAGCAAATGGCCAAAGATTGTCCTAAATCAGTGCAGTGCACAGATTGTGGTAGTGAAAGACATAGCACCGCACTACACCCCAATCCTCGTCCTAAAAATGCAGAGAGCCTGGTGGCTAGTGAAGGATATGGTGAGGAGGAGAGAGAAGGAGAAGCAAATGTGGCTGACGTGACATCAAAATGCACAGAAGTATGCGGAGACTCAGTTGGTTCAAGGTCATGCTCTAAGATATGTTTGGTCAGAGTGTATCCTGCTGGACAACCAGAGAAAGCTGTCAAGATGTATGCTGTTCTAGACGAACAAAGCAATCGCTCCTTGGCTAAAACATACTTTTTTGACATCTTCAACATTGAAGGACAGCTTGAGCCTTATACACTGAAAACATGCTCAGGTGTTGTGGAGATAGCAGGGAGACGAGTCCGTGACTTCATTTTGGAGTCCCTTGATGGCACCACTCAGCTTCCCCTGCCTACTCTTATTGAGTGTGATATGATACCTGATGATAGGACGGAAATCCCATCCCCAGAAGTCACTCATTACTACCCACATCTGAAGGCAATCAAGGGAAAAGTCCCAGAAATTGATCCAGAAGCTGACATCCTCCTTCTCCTTGGCAGAGACATTCTGCGTGTGCACAAAGTCAGAGAACAGCATAATGGTCTCCATAATGAACCATATGCTCAATAACTCGACCTTGGTTGGGTGATCGTAGGGGAAGTGTGTCTGGGAGAAGTGCATAAGACATCCAACATCTGTGTGTACAAGACCAACATTCTACCAAATGGACGAGCTTCACTCTTGAGTGCATGTCCAAACAATATGCAAGTCAAAGAAAAGCTTGGTTGTCACACCTCAAACCTAAGTCTTCGAAGCTCTGCACAGCACTTGAAAAGTAAGAAAAGTGAGTTTTCCAGTCAGGTGTTTCAAAGGACACAACATGATGACGTCCCGGCAATGTCGATCGATGACGAGAGTTTCTTGAAGACATTAGATGAACAAGTCTATAAAGACATTTACAATACTTGGGTTTCCCCATTACCTTTTCGGTCACCACGAAACCACCTTCCCAATAACAGACCTCAAGCATTAAAGCATCTTGCATCTCTTCGGAGAACTCTGGAGAAAAAAACCACAAATGAGGAAACACTTCATCGATTTGATGCAAAGAATATTTGTTGAAAAGCAAGCAGAGCCGGCCCCTCCATTAAAAGAAGGTGAGGAAAGGTGGTATCTACCAATATTTGGGGTTTACCACCCACAAAAACCTGACCAGATAAGGGTAGTGTTCGATTCAAGTGCCAAACATGAAGGGATTTCCCTCAATGATGTGCTCCTGAGTGGACTCGACTTGAACAACACTCTCCTTGGGGTTCTGAACCGCTTCCGCAGAGAACCTATAGCAGTTACAGCGGATGTGCAGTAGATGTTCTACTGCTTCAAGGTGTGCGAGGAACATCGCAACTTTCTGAGGTTCTTATGGTATGAAAACAATGATCTCCAAAAAGCAGTGAAAGAGTTTCGAATGACAGTACATGTATTTGGCAACAGTCCATCACCAGCAGTTGCCATTTACTGCCTCAGACGAGCTGCTAAGCAAGCAGATAAGATAAGATAAGATAAGATAAGATAAGATAAGATAAGATAAGATAAGATAAGATAAGATAAGATAAGATAACCTTTATTAGTCCCACACGTGGGAAATTTGTTTTGTCACAGCAGGAAGTGGACAGTGCAAAAGTTATGAGGCAAAAATTTGAATACAATAAGAATAAATACAGTACACAACTGTACAGAATAGAATAAAATAAAATACTATATACAGTAGAATAAAATAAAATAAATATACAATAAGATAAAAATAGAATACAAATACAAATACTATATACAACTGAGTAAAAATACAACGATGACAGAAAGGATTATTGCACTTAGTATTATTGCATATGTATGGATGTGTGTGCTTGATCAGTTAAAGTCTTTATTATGGAGTCTGACAGCAGTGGGGAGGAAAGACCTCCACTACCAGTGCAAGGGAGTTCATCACACGCAATTTTTATGTGGATGATGGACTTGCATCTTTTCCTATCGAAGCAGAAGCCACTGGTGTCCTGCGTACTGCCCAAGCGATGCTAGCTAAATCAAACATTAAGCTACACAAGATTGCATCGAACAGCAGCAGTGTTATGCAAGCATTCCCACCAGAAGACTTGGCCAAGGAATTGAAAGATCTAGACTTAGGAGTGGAGTCACTACCTCTTCAGAGGAGTCTAGGTCTAATTTGGAATCTGGAGACAGACAACTTCACCTTCTGTGTGTCGAAGGAGGAGAAGCCCTTGACAAAAAGAGGGATTTTGTCTGCAGTGAACAGTTTATTTGACCCTTTGGGATTTGTAGTGCCAGTCACAGTGGGAGGAAGACATTTAGTGAGAAACCTCTCTGTTGAACAACATGGGACACGCCATTGCCAGCTTCAAAACAAGAACACTGGAAACTCTGGAAAGACTCTATGAAAGACTAAGAACAGCTCCAGATTCCAAGACTATATGTTCCAGTGTCTTTGTCCACACAGACTCAGCACAGAGAGTTGTGTGTGTTTTCAGATGCATCAGTCATTGCTATAGCTGCTGTGGCTTACTTGAAAACAATTTCTGCAAGAGGAGAGATCCATGTGGGATTTGCAGGACCATGCAGCCTGCGTGCCGGCCGTCTGCCCAGCTGCCTCTGAGCCCCGGCTCACGTCCACTCCTGCTGCGCCGCCGCTGCTTGCCATATGGGTGGCCATCAGGCCAGCTCCCGGGCTTCCGCTGGAGGCGCGGGCAACCGCCAGAGTGGAGACTTCTCCGTCGCTGGGCATGGGGCGCCGATGGTCCGGGCCGATTCCCGGGGTGGGGTGAAGTGGGCGATGGGGATATGTGGCAGGGCGTGTTCTGCGTTGCCGCTGCAGGTTTGGTGGTGGTGATGTGTACGGCTGCCAGTGGGAGAGCTGCAGCTGTTGAATGTACTGTTACAGCAACCGTGTGATTATTGTAAGAATAAATGATGCGGCGAAGCATGAAAATGCCATCGGGTCTGCCGTGGCTGCAATCTTTTTTTTTTTTTTTGTTAATCTTAAGTGCACATAAACCAGTAAACAAATTAAAACAAACACTGTTGATAAACTATAATATAAAAATCACAATTAAAATTCTCAACAACAAAAACAATTGGTAAAAATATAATTAATATGTAAACAACTTAATAACCCCCAAAGTGTCTAAGTCACGTGACGTGTCAGCGCAACACCGAAACATAAGGAGAGGGGGGAGCAAAGTGTGCCTGCTCTCCGCTGACACAGGAGCGGCGAGTCCAGCAACCTGGCTGTTTCGTTTCTGCCGAAAGCACAGCATAGCGATCTCAAAGTAAAGAATCGATCTAACCATGCTAGTATCGATCCGATACCGATCCCGACCTGGGATCGATACTATCGATATTTGGATCGATCCGCCCACCACTAGTAAATATAGGAAAAGTTCATGGAGTCTGGCCAAGTTGATACCAGCACACAAAATATTAGCTCTGAAGTTGGCTGTACTGGAGCATGAGAAATAAATGCTTGTAAGTACGATTATATTCTGTGTTCATGTTAAGCATGTGATGTAAAATGGGTTGTTGACTCTCATATTTGAAGCCGGCATGTTAGCTGCACTGCCGATGCTAATTGTGTTAGCATGTCAATAGGAAATTTCATCATGATTTAGCATCAAGCTAGCGGGATTTGGGGTTAACATGTTTTCATTTATTTTTCTTGGTTATACCAGCAATAATTCAAGTTGCTAAGTCTTCAGTCTGTACTTTGTAATGTGAGGAATATATTATGTTCCAAATTATGTTTTAATATGCTTTTCTTATGTTTGTAGTTTTACAGTGCCTTCATTAGGGAGACAAATAAACCCTGCAATGAGAACTGGAAGCCTTTGCCTCTCCTTTTGAAGAACTGTTTATCTATCTGCCAAACTGGGCATCAACGTACAGGGAGGGTAGAATAATTATTATTATTGTTATAATAATAATAATAATAATAATAATAATAATAATAGTAGTAGTAGAAGTAGTTATTTGGTGTTGCTATGATGAAGTACTTTTACTCAGTGAATCAATAGGAGCTGAAACAGTAACTTTCAGACCTTCTTTGCTACTTCCTCAGGACATAAATTTCCTGTGTAATCCAAAAGCAGTGTTTTAGATAATAATATATTTATTGCATGCCTTTCCTAGATTGTAAATGTGTGAAAAACATATTCATTTATGTTTTTTCAAAGAGCAGATGTCACATATTGGCCATTTTTGTTACTTTCGCATAAAAATATACATGAATGTTAAGATTTGTTGCATCAGTGATTGTATGAATTTATACTTCTTTTCAACCAACATTGGTGCAGCCTCCAACTCCATTTGCTGCCATCATGTCACCAATCTTCTTGACCAGCTCCACCACCTGTGTTGTGTCTTTGCTGATGTTGTCAAAGACGTGGAATCTATTTCCACAGCACTGGATGATGCAGTGAAGCCCCGGCTCATCTTCACTTACATACTCCTGAAGAGCATGATCATGTACCGGTTTGCCTCTGGGCCAAACAGCTCCTGCAAGTCTTCCACGGAGTCTTTCTCTTCTTTGGGGATCGACCGACTTGGATGACCAACAGGAACACATGAGAACCTGGACAGGACTTCAATGCATCTCACTGTCTTTTTTGATGAAAACAGCATCACATCAGAATCAGAAGATTCAGAATCAGAAAGGGTTTTATTGCCAAATGTTGAGCAGGTTTACAACATTAGGAAATTGCTGCAGTGCTTCAGTGCAAACATACTGTCATAAAAATATAAAAATAATAATTAAAAGTGCTAAGTGGATAGATATATACATGATATATACATGAGTGCAGGTGGTGATCAGTGCCAAACATGGAATGATGCAGTGAACACAGCGTAGGGTCATGTGTTAGTGGTGGGAACAGTCATACGGTTATTGTTCATGTGTCCAACAGCAGAGGGGAAGAAACTGTTCTTATGGCGAGAGGTTCTGGTGCGAATGGACCGGAGCCTCCTGCCTGAGGGGAGCAGGTCAAACAGACTGTGTCCAGGGTGAGAAGGGTCAGCTGAGATCCGGGCTGCACGCCGCAGTGTCCTGGAGGTGTACAGGTCCTGCAGAGATGGGAGTCTGCAGCCAATCACCTTCTCAGCAGAGCGCACAACACGCTGCAGTCTCTGTTTGTCCCTGATAGTGGCTCCAGCGTACCACACGGTGATGGAGGAGGTGAGGATGGACTCGATGATTGCGGTGTAGAACTGCATCATCGTCCGTGTTGGCAGGTTGAATTTCTTCAGCTGCCTCAGGAAGTACATCCTCTGCTGGGCTTTCTTGATGACGGAGGTGATGGTGGGCTCCCACTTCAGGTCCTGGGTGATGGTGGTACCCAGGAAGCGGAATGAGTCCACAGAGGTGATGGGGGTGTCAGTCAGGATGATGGGGGGGAGTGGAGCTGTGTGCTTCCTGAAGTCCACAATAATCTCTACTGTCATCATACAGTAGAAATTCTTAAAATTCTTAAAATTAAGATTAAAATTACAATTGCATTAAAACTGTACTTCAATTAAGTACTTGAGTAAATGTAATAAGGTACATTTGACCACTGGTCTTATACATACTGTCCTCCATAACTGTGAGATCAACAGTACAGTGGCACTGATGGTATGTTAACAGGTGGTAATCATATTTCAGGTAGCTGTGTCACCTCACTCACTCTCTTTGGAGGTGAGACTAACTGTCTAAACTGTATTAAATTTATATTTTGTTTCTTTTACAGACAGGATTTCAATCATCATCTTTGTAAATGGGAAGTCTTTGAAGAAAACTCTAATAATCAACATCCTGGGCAAAGATTTATCTGAACTGTCCCATACAAAGTTTCGGAGATATATCAGAATGAAACATATGAGTTCATATGTACACCAGTCATCAATTCCGCAGATAATCAGAATAAATGTAAAAAGATGAGGACCCGGTAGAGAGGTAGAGAGTTCAATATATGTGATCATTTCTTTTTTTACAAGTTCTGTGGATTTGCCAGCATTTAGGATCCCTGGTGTGTCTATCAGGGACGGCTGGTATGAATGGACTGACAGGGCTGAGCCCTCCCTATCCTTTTTAATAAAAAATAAATATATATATTTATACTGTATGTATACATTTAAAGTCATCTTAGAACAGATTCTTACATGGTAATGTGACCAAGTGCAACAACAACGCCAACTAATCCAAAGAGAAAAAACAAGAAAAATACAAGATTTACATGGGCGTATTTTTCACAGCCCAAGCTCCACAGGATCATCTACCATTCATCTTCATAGACTGCTGAGTGGCAGGCGTGAGGTCACACCCCTTTGATTAGCTGACCTTTGAGCTAAATGAGTTCAGCCCAGATGTGGGGATTTTGGCAAACAAGAGAAGGGAGCAGATTTAAACCCAGTGGGAGTTTCCCCCCACAGAGGGACAAAAGGACCCCCTGATGATCCTCTAATCGCCTGAGCCAAGGTGTCAAACTGGGTGTGGGTCCCAATCAGCCAGAGTTTCAGGTGAGCTCATTGTGAAACCTGCACCCAACCTATCATGCGAATTCCTGAGGTCAGATGGCCCAGGATGTGAGTGGGTGTTAAGGCGTCTGGGGAGGAAACTCAAAACTGGATTATAGATAGCAGAGAGTTGGTGTCGTAAACCCCGCCTCTGTTCAAAGATGGTCGCTCACAGTGGACATAGATGCTTCTTTTACTCCTCTTTCAAACCATCTGTCCTCTGTCCAAAATGTGAACGTTGGCATCCTCGAAAGAGTGACCTTTGACCTTTAGATGCAGATGGACTGCTGAGTCTTGTCCCGTGGAGGTGGCTCTTCTATGTTGTGCCATGTGCTTGTGAAGTGGCTCGCGCTTGTAAATACAAATATTTTTTAAAGTATTTTTTTGAAATAAGTATTTGTAAAAAAACACGCTATTTGTGCCTTTCCGAATATCGTATTCGGGTTCAGCTCCACTCCTACTTTTCACATTTGACCAACTTCTAGATGGCATAATTTTGTTAGAGGTCTTAGCTCAACAGGGAGAAACAAAGGCATTGTTGTAAAGGTTTGACAAACATCACATAATGTTGGACTGTAAAGTGGAAATACCTGTCACACCTTTGGGTTTTCACTGGATATGTTTTCATTGTGTGCCCTCATAACCACAAATATGTATGGTGTTTTTTTATGATCAATATCTGTTCAAAAGAAATGTTTGGAACGAGGCCACGAGGAGTTCTGTGGAAATGTCTTAGTCAACAGAGCATTTTCCACAGAACTGTGGTTGTATTCTGTGGAAACAGAGAACACAATGACAGTCCTGTTATTGTGTTCTTTACGCTCGCTGAAGCTGGCTCCAGCTAGTATTTAAAGGGTTCTTTGATCCACAGACAGCTCAAACAGTACATTACAATAACGCCCCCCACAGACAGACACACACACACACCACCACCACCAGAACCCCCTCTCCAGTCTTCATATTTACAAAGTGATGCAAATCACAGTTTGGCCATAACGAACACAATGTTCAAATATAAGAGTGTCCATAAGTGCAGGTGGTACCAGGACACCCTAGGTCGCAGGTTGATGATCGATGTTGTAATTGTATCACAAGACCTGCAGCAGTATGTTGTGGACACTCAGGTAAAGAGAGGGGCTGAGCTGTTAACTGTTCACCAACTGGTGGTGAGTTGGATCAGGTGGTGGGGAAGACGCTGGACAGACCTCCCGCATCTAAATGTATAGTGAGGGTGGAAGAAAGAAGGTTTGTGAACTTATAAACTTAAAAACTGAGTTTTCTGATTCGAGAAAGGAGTTTAAATGTTATAAAAATGTACCTTAGCAACTGGTTGTATTGTACATAGTACATTTGTAATGAAGTGGCTCTATATAAAGAAATTGTTGAATAATCAAATAATTTGCCCTCTAAACTTTGCACAGACTGCTCCTACCAAGAAGCGAAATTTCCTTCTTGGTTGATTTAGGACTTCTCAGGACACAAGACAAATTTATAAGGTTTAGTCACATCCAGATGCATATTTAATTATTTCTGTGAATGTTAATTATAGAATTTTCTCTCAAAACGTTTTTATTTTACTTTGTAAAGTACTTTGAGATCACTTATCTTAAGCTTCTGAGCTAACTTCTTAGAAAAAAAGAATAAACCTTAAAAATAAAATTGTTTCAAAATTGTTTTTAATAACAAGCACAACATCTGTTTTTTTCCTGGCTTTGTACAACAAAACTAAGCATTACTTCAAGTTTTATTGCTAAATGACATTTAAATGGCATAAATCTGAGTTCAAGCGTATTCAGCCACTATGGTTAAACATAGATCTGCTATTTAAAAAAAAACTAAACATACTCACCTGATACCTGAAAAGTAACTTATCAGTAGCACATCACACTTAAAGCACACAATTATCCTTAAAATGTGTTATTCTTGATGAGATCCTTGGCATAATTCATTTTATTTTATTTTCACTGGGAGAAAAATAAGTCTGTGCTAGTTGAGGCAAAAGTAATTTACACATTTCTATTTGTTTACACTGTCTTGTTGTTTAAGAAGGAAATTAAAACGCAGAATATTCTCTAATAGTTCACTTATAAACCTGTATTCTTTAACCATGCCACCCAATTTCTCTCTTCCCCCCCACCTCTCTATACATGGCAATTGTGTAGTATGTGCCACCATGTCGTCAATCTTCGTGATCAGGTCCTCCACCTGCTTTGTGTCTGTGCTTCGGTTGTTGAAGACGTGGAACCTGTTTCCACAGCTTTGGATGACTTGTCGGAGCTCTGGTTTGGCTTCAAGTAAATACTGCTGTATAGTTATGTCCAAGTCTTCAAGTTCATCACCATAGGTGAACAGTACAATAATGTAGTGGTAATTGTTTTTTTTATCAAGCAGATCCTGCAGGGCTTCCACAGAGTTTTTCTTCTTTGGTGTGAATCAACCAACATGAAGAATAAATGTAAAAAGATGAGGACCCGGTAGAGAGGTAGAGAGTTCAATATATGTGATCATTTCTTTTTTTACAAGTTCTGTGGATTTGCCAGCATTTAGGATCCCTGGTGTGTCTATCAGGGACGGCTGGTATGAATGGACTGACAGGGCTGAGCCCTCCCTATCCTTTTTAATAAAAAATAAATATATATATTTATACTGTATGTATACATTTAAAGTCATCTTAGAACAGATTCTTACATGGTAATGTGACCAAGTGCAACAACAACGCCAACTAATCCAAAGAGAAAAAACAAGAAAAATACAAGATTTACATGGGCGTATTTTTCACAGCCCAAGCTCCACAGGATCATCTACCATTCATCTTCATAGACTGCTGAGTGGCAGGCGTGAGGTCACACCCCTTTGATTAGCTGACCTTTGGGCTAAATGAGTTCAGCCCAGATGTGGGGATTTTGGCAAACAAGAGAAGGGAGCAGATTTAAACCCAGTGGGAGTTTCCCCCCACAGAGGGACAAAAGGACCCCCTGATGATCCTCTAATCGCCTGAGCCAAGGTGTCAAACTGGGTGTGGGTCCCAATCAGCCAGGGTTTCGGGTGTGCTCATTGTGAAACCTGCACCCAACGTTGGCATCCTCGAAAGAGTGACCTTTGACCTTTAGATGCAGATGGACTGCTGAGTCTTGTCCCGTGGAGGTGGCTCTTCTATGTTGTGCCATCCGCTTGTGAAGTGGCTCGCGCTTGCAAATACAAATATTTTTTAAAGTATTTTTTGAAATAAGAATTTGTAAAAAAGAAACAAAAAAAAAACCACGCTATTTGTGCCTTTCCGAATACCGTATTCGGGTTCAGCTCCACTCCTACTTTTCACATTTGACCAACTTCTAGATGGCATAATTTTGTTAGAGGTCTTAGCTCAACAGGGAGAAACAAAGGCATTGTTGTAAAGGTTTGACAAACATCACATAATGTTGGACTGTAAAGTGGAAATACCTGTCACACCTTTGGGTTTTCACTGGATATGTTTTCATTGTGTGCCCTCATAACCACAAATATGTATGGTGTTTTTTTATGATCAATATCTGTTCAAAAGAAACGTATTTTTACAACAAAGGCATTGTTGTAAAGGTTTGACAAACATCAGATAATGTTGGAATGTTATACAACAACAACAACAACAATCTTTATTTATAGAGCACATTAAAAGCCAGGGGCATGCCAAAGTGCTTTACATGAAACAATAAAACAATAAAATGATTTACACTAAAACATCAGAATCATATAAGTGTGGGATTATGTTCACAGGTAAAAAACCACTAATAGGAATAATCTATAGCACACAGCTGTAGCAAAGTAGAACTGTACCATCATACACAGTGATAGAGGACATAGGCAACGCAACAATAAAATAATAAAATAATTAAGACTATAACGTCAGAGTCATATAAGTGTGAGATTATGTTCACAGGTAAAAGCCACTAATAAGAATAAACTATAGCACACAGCTATAGCAGAGTAAAGCTGTAAAGCTGTACCATCAAACACAGTGATAGAAGACATTGACAGCGCAGGACAACGCAAAACAACCAGACACAGTAATAGAACAACTCACTAGAAGCAAGGCGAGAATTTAACTAGTAGAAAAAGCAAGTTCAAACAGATATGTTTTAAGCCGTGATTTAAAAGATTGAATAGAATCAGACGCCCGGATGCCAATCGGGAGACTGTTCCACAGCTCAGGTGCAGCTAGAGCGAACGCTCGATCACCTCTAGACTTCAAGCGAGATCTGGGCTGAACCAACAATGACTGTAAGGAAGATCTTAAGGCCCTCGTAGGAAGATATGAATTTAAGAGTTCCTTAAGATAACTTGGCCCTGTGTTATTAGTAATTTTAAAAGTAAACAACAGAATTTTAAATTGAATACGAAATTTCACAGGCAACCAGTGCAGATCAGCAAGGACGGGAGTGATGTGAGCAAACTTCCTAGTTTTAGTTAGAATGCGTGCAGCGGCATTCTGGACTGTCTGTAATCTATGTAAAAGGGTAGAGTGGAGACCATAATAAAGTGAATTACAGTAATCTAGTCTTGACGTAACAAAGGCATGGATAAGCTTTTCCAAGTCATTGTGCGGGATGTAGTGTTTGGCCCTGGAAATAAGGCGAAGTTGGTAGAAACTAGATCTGACGACAGCAGATACTTGTTTGTCAAGTTTAAATGAGCTGTCAAGTAGCACACCCAGATTCCTAACAGTGTCAGGGAAAGAACTAGTGAGAAAACCAAAAGCATCATGAAGTTTGGCACGAAGAGCGTCACTGCCAAAGATCATAATTTCAGTTTTCTTATCGTTAAGGATAAGAAAATTTGCCAGAAGCCATTGCTTGACCTCACACATGCACTCTCGAAAGTTACTCACGGACATAGCTAGATCATCATTCAGCTCAAAATAGATCTGGATGTCATCGGCATAATAGTGAAAGGCAATGTGGTATTTCTCCAAAATGACACTTAAAGGAAGCATATACAGTGAGAACAGGGTAGGGCCTAGCACAGATCCCTGGGGGACACCACAGCAAACAGGTACAGCGGAGGAGTACATAATTGTTATAAAGTACATAATTGTTTTTTATCTTAATTTCCCTTTTTTTTTTTTTTTTTAAAGTTCTTTGAATTGTTGCCACATAATTTAATTTCAGTTCTCAACATTTTAATTTTAACTAACAGAATCAGCTTAATGCAGAAATCAATAAGCTCCTCAGGAAACTCCAGCCATACAGATATTTTCACAAAATCTAATGGACATAAAATTGTATTTGTGCATTTCCAAAGAGCTACAAGAGGGGGGTTTATTTGTATGTCCATGCTTGCCTCAGCATGTTTCTATAAAAAGTCACACATATCACACATATTTCCCATTTTACTAATTAACTTGATATCTCTGCATAAATATGTTCACGTTGATATTTGTTTGATACCTTTTTCTCTTTTTTTAAATGAATCATGGCTTTCTCTCCCACTGCCTTCTTTAACTTGGAGGCCTTTAAAGACATGAAAGCTCAGTTGTGCGTCTTTGACTCTCTTTAAGGTTTTTGACATTGAAGTCTGGAACCAAACATGCTTTCAGGTGGAGGAGCAGCAGCACAGTTGGCCATTGTAAACTGAGTGTGTATCACCATCTGCTGGACGTTTGATGTATTGACCTGAACGAGCCTTTGTTGTACCTGTGTGTGTTTAATCTTTTGCATTCTGCCATTCAAACTTTAATGATTCAAACAAAAAAGTCCTAATATGAAAATAAAAAAAGAACTTAAATAAGAGTAAAAATGAAACTCCTAAAATTAAACTGAAGAGGTTTGAGTAAAAGGAAAATAATAAATGCTTTGTGTCTTTTGTTTGCTCTGACTCTTGTTCTCATTTTTATTTCAATAAGATCTCTTCACTCATCTTTTATGTTTTATGTGTATATCTTAGATCATTTCCTGTTTTATTTTGAAATTTTTATTTGTTTCGCTTCATATCTTTATATGTAACTATCTTCTCAAACACTCTGCAAACCAATAAATAAATCCATCCATCCATCCATCCATCTTCGTCCGCTTTATCCGAGATCGGGTCGCGGGGGTAGCAGCCTAAGCAAAGAGGCCCAGGCCTCCCTCTCCCCAGCCACCTCCTCCAGCTTGTCCGGAGGAATACCAAGGCATTCCCAGGCCAGCCGAGAGATATAATATAATAATATAATAATAATAAGATCTTTTATGTCTGTTTGTGTTTTCTTTTGGAAAAATCTTTATTTGTGTCGCTTCATATCTTTATATGTAACTATCTTCTCAAACACTCTGCAAACCAATAAATAAATCCAATATATTTTTATAGGATGTTTTTACACTCTGATTTTTTCACTACCTGCTCACTAACAGATGGACCAACACTATCAGTAGTAACAGGATCTGTTTTCAGGAAAATCACAAACTTTATTCATTACTCTTTTTCTACTGATTGAAAACACACACACACTGTTACGTGTCTGCAGGCTGCATGTTCTCTTTCCCTCTCCTTTTGTTTTCCGTTCCCTTAGGTCGCAGACTACAGGCTGATGTCAATCTAGGGACGTCCAACTAATTAGAGGAGGGAGGCCCTGATTGGACAAACCAGAAGTGAACACCTTGATAAGGAGACCCACCTGTGGCTGGGTGCGGCTCTCTTCCCTCCTTTGAATTGTTTGGCACATGTGTGACGTTTTCCTGCTGTCTTTCTTTTGTTTGATGCTTGTGGTGGGAGTAAAGTGGACTAGGTAAGTTTGGGGGCCCCATACACTTACTCACGTACAGTCTTTTTGATAGAAACACTAGGTAAGTAGGTTGGTGCCACCCATGTAACTTTGAGCTTGTTTTTAGTGATGGTGAGATGAAGCCTCATGATGAACTGAAGCTTTCCACCCAATTGGTCGACTCATGGTTCGAAGCACTGTGATGATTCATTTGCTCTACTGCGCCATCAAGTGGACAATTCAAGTGAAGCGGGCTCTGTGATTATAATGATGTGTAAACCTCTAAACTGAATAAATAAATTGTTTTCTTGGTTATTTATCCCGAATATTGTCTCAGTATGTGTGATACAAAAGAGAAAGTGGAAAGTATCAGGACAGCGTTTTGGTATGATTGTGTAACTGTCAGCCTCAGACAGTCAGTCAATAGTATAATTCAGATCATAGATCTGTACAGTTGCATATTTGTATAACTATAAAAAGAAAGCTGACACTTTCGAGACTTTATCTAATGTGTAAGCATCACAGCAGATGCCTTTGTGTCAACATAGCTGAGGCTAAAACAGAAAAACGATTTTATGAAAATATTCAGCAGTAGATCAAAACCGAAAGAAAACCATCAATCAACAAATGAACATTACCTGATGCTGTTGAATTGAAGCAGAGCAAATAGAGGTTTTATTAGAGACACACCTTAGCGTTTTGCAATTTTGCATAATGTTAAAAAGTTTCAATTATTTTAGTAGCCTATCGAACGACAGAAATTAGGTTTTCTTTTCGGAAGTATTTAAATGGGAAAGAACAGCGGCTGACAAACAACGGAGGTCTTATGCGTAACAAACAAGCGAATAATGCAGAAAGCAGATTTTTAGACGGGAAACTGTTCTTGAAGGTGTGTGTGTGTGTGTGTGTGTGTGTGTGTGTGTGTGTGTGTGTGTGTGTGTGTGTGTGTGTGTGTGTGTGTGAGAAAGCAAGCTGTGCATGAAGTGTGATTTTTATCCTGGTGAAAGCAAAACAGCAAAAATCAGAGGAAATTCATGACGATGTTTATGTGAAGCGTAGTTTGGATCTTCTTTTTCTGCTGGTTCGGTCAATATTGTTTGAAGAGAAATAAAACCTGCAGCTTCAGAATCAGCGCAAAAAAGGCGTAAACATGAAGCACGGACCCGCCGACGGATCAGAATCAGTGAACTGTCGGCTTTCAGCCCCGACCGTGTCCGTGCTGTCTGGTGAGAAAGGCGACATCTCACTGATTCTGATCCGTCAGCGGTCCGCGCCTTGTGTTTACGTCTTTGTGCAGAATCGGTGTACCTCCTCTCATTTACTGTTTTAGCTGTTTGGTGGTTGTTGAAATGTAGTAATATTTCTATTAAAAATCGATTCAGGATTTTAATGAATCGACATCCAAGCTAGAATCGATTTTAATCGATAATCCAAACCCGCTCCTAGTACCTGTGTAATCATGCTTATGTACATCTGGATAATGACACAAACTAGTGTGTGGTGCTTCACTTTTTAATAAACTAAAAGACAGAAATCAGATTATAGGATGTGTAGTGTTGTTTATTTATATTATGGTGTTTATCATTTGTGATATTTATTACTGTGTGCATACTTTATTAGGAGAGACAACATTTAAAAAAAAAACATCTCTTCCTTGCTGGTTCCATCGAAGAAGAAATGCATAAGTAACTATGTAACACGTACGTAATCCAATTCCACAACACAGCGTGATGGGGAATCAGCTGTTTTTCTGCCCATTTTATTTCGAATCTGGCGCGAACCGGTGAACCAGTCCCTGAATCAGTCACGTGGTACGGACTGCCCGCGAGGCCTCGAACGTCACTGCATACGTAATCAAAGCGAGCCTCGATACGCGCTTCACAAAAACGCTCCCGAGATTACCCGACACACGATTCGACGCTTCGACACACAGGACACATCACTACTTGTTTTAAGTTGAGGTCTAGGGCCTTTTTTTCCTGTTTGATGCTTTTCTAGGATAATAGCTCAGCTAAGTTTTGGTTTTGTCTTTTTGGTGGGTTTTTTTTTTTTTTTTTTTTTTTTTTGGCACAACCTAACTCCCTTTTCCCCCACATTTGTTGTCTGACTCTGGGTTATCTGGTTGTCTGACTCTGGAGCGCTGCCATTAAACCTTTTTTCCATAACACCTGTACTGAGTTTCCGGAGTTGTTGTGTTATCCCCTCCTCCTCTCGAGGAGATGTAACACACACAAACAAACTTTGGACCTTTGAGAATCAAGAGTCTTTTTTTCTATAGATATCTTGATGCATTCTCAATCATCCAGGAAAGTAAATCTCCAAAAGTTAATTCTGTTTTTCTGGACGTAGAGTTTTGTGGGAGAAACGTTTCGTCCAAGGGACTTCTTCAGCCTCAGCTGACTGCAGGTTACTGACTGCGGTTTCCCCAAATCTTATAAACAGCCCATTGTCCCTTCAGTGGGCTGGTTTCATTCATTATGCAAATGTACTGTTTATAAGATTTGGGGAAACCTGCAGTCAGCTGAGACTGAAGAAGTCCCTTGGACGAAACGTTTCTCCCACAAAACTCTACGTCCAGAAAAACAGAATTACAGTTTTTTCTGATTGCTTAAGCACATTTTTTGTAACTATTGGCTAATTTTGCAAAACTCTTCACACAAATAAGAAAACCTGTCACCCAATAATCAAAACATTGTAGTTCTCTTGCAAAAGCAAACACAGCTAGATTAACTCTTCACACCTTCGTAAAAATGGTGTTTCCGTATCAAACAGTACACACAAGCCATCATCTACTAAGCACACAATGCGCCAACTGCACACTGATGGTATGAATACAAAACACTTCTGGCTTTTGCTTTCTCTGTGCACAAGGTAGGCTATGTCAGTTTGAGCTCATACTTCTGTCATAGATCCATAAGCATAGAGGGATCCAAACTTCAAGTACTGGTGTTTATTCAAACACATCAAAACAAACACAAGTGTTTATTTCCAAGTATAGGATTATTTGCAATCGCCATAATGACTATATGGGTTACTTGGTCTGCAGTGAACATGCTGCCTCTGCCCCAGCATCTGGTAGCAATTCTGTGAAGTAACAATTCCAGTATTTTTACAGCAATGGTATTGGTGTGTTTCTCATTGGCATATGGCAGTGCTACAAATCTTAGTGCAAAGTGACTGTACTCACCGATTCTCATTTCAAAATGTCCTTATGATGCCTGCTACAGTGTAGCAGCTCGAGTTAGGCTGGACCCGTTGGCCAGCTACCCTCAGGGTCATTCCACGGTTGATGACACGGTCCACTATTGTAGCTCTGATGTCATCAGCAATTCTATTTCTTACTCTTCTTACCCTTCCTCTCCCCCCTCCTCGTCCTCCTCTTGCTCCTCCTTGTCCTTGTCGTCCTCTTCATCCTACTTCTTCACCTCCACGTCCTCTTCCTCGGCCTCCTCTACTTCTCACTCTTTCTGCTCCCTCCATTGTACTCCGCACACACAGCTTACCTGGATTATAGTGCTTAGGCTGATTGCAAAGTGAACTAATTATCTAAAACAGTTTTCACATGTGAAAGTGTGCCAGACAGTTGGCAAGTTAGTATAAATAATGGCCGTAAATGTGTATAGTTTTGCTAGGAGTGCGTTGATCATTTGGGAATTGAGTGTAAAGCAGTGAGTTGTGTTTACAGTTCTGCAAAAAGAGTGCTGTGCAGTGGATTGTAGCTACAGGTTTGCAAAGTGTGTGTTACAAAATGGCAAACTGAGTGCAAAGCAGTGTTTGTGCTTTTAGTTTTGCAAACTCAGTGAGTGGTTTTGCTATAATTATCAATAGTTTTAGAAATTGTGCTGTAAGAATCACAGTTAGGGTTTAAGCATTCAGAAAAAACTGTAACTTTTAAGTTAACTGAATTTAAACAAAGGCCTGGATCTGCACCACAGCGACCAACAGAGGGAGCTGTCGTGCCACTCCTGACTTCATAAGTTCTTCTCTTGGCGCCCTATCATCTGCTTTCTCTAATCCTAAAAAGATAAAGTGAAGCTCTTTGAGACCTTCTCTATACTTCTCCATCACTCTCAAAGCAAACATCACATCTGTAGTTCTCTTTCTCAGCATGAAGTTATGCTGCTGCTCATTGATCACCACCTCTCTTCTTATTCCAGCTTCAACAACGTACCATTTCTTCATGATATGGCTCAACAACATTATCCCTCTGTGGTTGCTACAGCTTTGCACATCAACCTTCGTCTTAAAAAACAATTCAAGTACATTTTTCTCCATACCTCAGGTATCCTCTCACTCTCTCCATGATTATTTTAAACCATCTAGTTAAAGAAGAATTGCACGACCCTCTCTCCTACACATTTCCATCAGGTATGTCATCTGGACGACCTTTGCATTCTTCTGTCACTCTCTGTTTATCCTGTTTAACGTAACCTAGTATTCCAGTCTGCCTTCTTCATCTCCCTCCCTATTGTTATTGCTTAAAAATCAATGCATTAAAACATTCTACATTTTATTTATTTTTTACTACTCTTAAAGATTTGAAATGACACAATTGTTTTTTAATGATGCTTTTAATCTGTCGGCTGTGTTTTCTGTTTCCGCTGGCAGTGAATGCATCATGTGGACGTTTTCGAAGCGTCATCCAATCGCTGCTCGGAGGGGCGTGGCTAAATAAACTTGGAGACCCTTGCCCTTGCTGGCTGTGGCACTGGAGTCTCTCATTCATTCAATAAACCCGTTCAGCCGTCATGTTTCCTCGTTCTGGACACACAGACGCTCACACACCTGCTGAAACCTGAGCTGTTCTGCACGAGACCACGCGCTGTCTGTCGCCTCTCCGCTGCCCTTAAATCCATCGATAACCTTTTTTATATAAGTGTTTTAGTTTAGCCCTGACGGCTGTGACAGCTGTCATGCGTCAGAGACACCGCTTTGATCTCAAATGTGATGCATAAATATTATTAACTCAACTGTCAAAGTGTGTATTTGCATATTTTGTTTTTTCTCCCGTTGACAAGAGAGAACAAAGAGAAGCTGTCCACATGTCCCTGCCACAGGGCCCTCAGCTCCAAATTTCATTGGCTACACTTTTATATCATTCGACCTATCGCGTAGGACTCACTGAGGAAACCCTAACATCGGGTTCTGTGATTGGCCTAGACGTTTGGCGCCTCTTGAATCCGCCGCAGCCGTAGTGGGCGGTGAGGCGGAGGACCAGTTTGAACAGAGTCGCTGTTGCCTAGGCGGAAACATTGAAATCCAAATAACTTTTTACAAGCAGGCTGACACCAAACTGTCCCTCATAGACGCACAGTTTCTGTGTCCTAACCAGCCTTGGAGCGAAGGAGCCGATGTGAGTTATTTCATTTACCGGCTCTGGGTGCGTGAAGCCGGGTGTTGCGCGAGCTCGGTCGCTCCCTCCTCCTGAGTTAAACTGCTAGCTAGCCATCGAGCTAACGTTACAGCTAGCCGTAACACGGAGCGAGCTAATCTGCAGCACAAAGGACGACTTTGCCCGTGTTTGTCGCATCGATCCGGATCGCTCCGTTGGATGAGGCCAGAGGCTCGGGTGGAGGTGAGAGAAGCTGTCAGTGTCCGTGGCTGTGTTCACGGTGCTTTTGTTGTGGGCTGCTCTTTGTGCTCTTGGGCGCCTCAATCTTTGTTAACTCGCCAACTGTTAGCTAGCTCGCCGGGGTACCGTGCCAATTCTTGTATCCCCGTAAATATTGACTAGCTTATAAAGAAGCCGTCATTTTTTTTAAATGACTCGGAGGAGGGTAATCATTCCGATGGATCCACCGTCCACTCGTGTTTTGGGACCTTTGTGAGCATGTTTCAGGGCTAAGGGGAAGCACATTTTGAGGGGAGCCAAACTTGGCACGACATCCGCAAGCTATCGTTAGCTCGAAGCTAGCTCACAGAAAAAGGCTGGTACAGTTTTTTGATGTATAATTTTTAGTACCTCTCATTTAATTTTCTTTCGTTTTTTGATCAAGCTTTTGAGGGTTTTATTGTGAAACTGGGGCTGGAGGTGGTGGTAAAAGTAAGTGTCACCTTAAGTTAGGCGATTGTCACATTGATTAAAGTAAAAAAGCTTCCCTCTTGTTTGCCTAGAAGCCTTGCGGGGGCGATATTCAACCACTTCCCTCACCATAAAACTCATAACATCGCCTAGAGCAAAAAGAATAGAAGTTTGTGCCGCTTACACATGACAGGAAGCTTGAGTTTCACCTGTTAGTCAAAAGTCATCTTGAGAGTCATGTGGCAGGTTTTGGATAGAGCCCTTCATCTTGAAGGTCAAATGTTTGCAGCGATTTATTTAAGTCAGGACTTTGACTAGGCTGCTCCAAAACATGCATTTGGGGTTTTTTGAACCATTCATGATCATCATCATTTATATAGCACTTTAACAACACACCAAAGTGCTGAACAATACAATAATAATAATATAGAAACTTGGCAAGACAATAAAATGAATAAAAGTGTCAGTCACCCACAGAGTTAAAAGCCAGAGATTAAAAATAGGTCTTCGATCTGGACTGAAAAACCATGTGAAGAGGAAGATTGTTCCAAAGCAACAGAGGTGGACTTGCTGGTGTGTTGGATCATTGTTCTGCTGCATAAACTGAGTGTCCTTCTCCTCCAGGATTTTCTGATAGAGCAGAATTTATGGTACCATTAATTATGGCAAGTTGTCCAGGTCCTAAAGCAGCCCCAGACCATCATTAATACTGCCACCTTGTTTGAATATTGATAAGATGTTCTTTTGATGATGTGCTGTTAGTTTGATGACAGATGTAACGGGAATCAAAGTTCTGCTTTTGTCTCATCAGTCCAGAATATTTTCATGAATTCTGAGCTCACCAGAGACAAGTGACGCCTGCAGTTCTTTAGATGTTGTTCTGTTTTGTTTTTTTGGTTTTTTTCCTGTGACAACCTGGGTGAGCTGCCAAGTAATTTGGAATAATTTTGGTGGGCCATGCACTCCTGGGAAAGTTCACTGCTGTTCCAAGTTTTCTCCATTTGTGGGTAATGGCTCTTACTGTTCTCGTGAGTCCCAAAGCATTAGAAATTTGTATTCTTTTCCAGACTGGTAGATGTCAGTGACTTTGTTTTGCTGCTGTGTCTCTAGACTGTAGCGTGATGTGTTGCTTTTGGAGATCTTTATCCTCCTTCACTTTGACAAACAGGTTCTGTTTAAGTGATTTCTTGACTCAGGTTTGGGTGTGGCTAGTGAAAGTGATTGGGACTTTCCAAGAAATGTGATTATTCCCAGTTTGTTCATGACTTACAAGGGGGGCAGTTACCTTTTCTGTTCTGAGGTCAGGTAATATGAAATTTGAAATTATTTTTGTAAAACGCAGAGTTCACATTCTCTGGAACAAGAAGGGAGAGGAAGCATTCGGTTTGTCATCAGTTCAAAGTCTGCTTCCATGATGATGTGGGAGTCCACTCGTGCCTATGAAACTAGAAATATGAACGCTGAGTCCGGTGCTGAAGTGGCCTGCCTGCAGTCCAGACCTTTCTCACCATAATTCATGCTCAACGTTTGGAGGATAATGAACCAAACAACACAACAAAGACCATCCAGACCTGTTGAGCAGCTAGATTCCTTTGACAGGAATGGGAAAACATTCCTCTCCAGAAAGTCCAGCAGCTGCTCTCCTCAATTCTCAGACATTTACAGGCTGATTAGAAAATACTTTTATAGCATTGTTGGTGATTTTTTTTTCCCCCCTCACATCTGTACAGGAAAACCAAGCACAGTTTACCAATCTCGGTATATCCATACTAAGGTTGGGCGATATGTCACAATTTTCCAATCGTCAGTCCAACAATCACTGATGGGCGACATATTCGCGCATGTGCACACTTTTTGATGGGCGGGGCAAAGTAATCATGCATGAACTGATTTGTGTGTTTACAACACAGAATAAGTCCAAACATGGACAAACTAGTTTCCCAAAAAAACGCTGTCAGCGTTAACACGGCTTGAACGCGGTCATCACAATTAAAATCGTTAACGCTCCCAACACATCTGGAGCGCAGAATGAACAAAATTGGGACAAACTGCCGAAATGCGTTGACGGGGACATTTCAGGGATTTTGACTCAGTCTGGGATCCAGATGGGTTAATTGTTAATCGTGTTAGTCATGTTGACGGCGTGTTAGCGCTCACAGCACAAAAAATATAAAGTCACCATTCTGGGATTTCTTTGGCTTTAAACCAGATGAAAGAGGTGAACCTAAGGATGTAACCAAAGCGGTGTGCTGCAGACGTATAGTGTGAGCAAAGTACTCAAGCACGACTAACTTGCATGAGCATGTACGTGTCCACCATCCGGCTGACTATGCTAGGCTATCACCAGCTTCTGCAGCTCCATCAACAAGCATTTGGGCGCACTCTGAGGTGGGGGCATTTGCTCGCAGATGAAAGAGGGTGCGGTTAAAACGGCGCTATTATTTATTCATTTTTTTGCTGTTGACTGCTTCTATTAGCTCCATCATTATTAGCAAACTTACTCATGGGTAAATAAATAAATGGCTCTTGTAAAAACTTGGATCTGGTGCCCACTGAGGCTGAGCCCATCGTCAATAGTCCATATATTCGTCCAATCACCCAACCCTAATCCGTACGGGATTAAATTGACTCAGTGATAGTCTTGCTCCATTTTGTGCGCAAATCCAACCCTTAAATAAGGTTATAATCGCCTGTTTAGATACTGATTATATGCATTACTGAGACGGTGCCTAATAATCTCTCCACGTTTTAAATACTAATAAGACACAGCAGTGAGTTTACTGTGTGAACATCCCAGCACATTTAACTTGTCCAAAGGGGCTTCAGTGTATCTCTCTTTATTTTCTGTGCTGTGAAATGTGTCAGGCCGGTTCAGTCGTCCACATCTCCATGACGGCCGTCTGTCACGTCTAATCTGAAGTGTGAGGTTTGAGTCAGAGACTCACGGTTACTGACTGACTGCCGGGCAGCAGATGGATCGACAGACGACTGCTGTCATTCACACACAGTCATTAAAAGAAAGGATGAGAACGAGGACTTGGCAGAGGAGGTGCGAGGAAGTAATCCACCTGTGCTTGAATCTCTCCGGGGTTGGCACTTGAATGGTAACGTGAGATTGAACAGAAGGCATTTGAATGCTGGCAGCGAGGTTTCAGACGTTTGATTTGCAGCATATCATTTTTACATCAGCTGTTGAAAGAAAAGAAAATCAGAGGTTGGCTCTGATTGTTGGACGTGAGGTGAAGTTTATTATCTTAACAAATGTATGTTTGGTTTGCATGTCTGGGGCACCAGATCCAAGTTTGGGTTGTGCCAAGAGGAACATTTTATGCCTAAATTATTCAATTATATAGATAAAGTGTTTTGGCCCTACAGTCCAGTCAAGAAAAGTGTGAAAATATGAGACCTGAAGGTGTCGTGTTCAGGATCCCTAATATCTTCCTGTCTGGCTGCAGGTGAATCATGGTGCTGACTGGGAAGCGTTCGGAGAAAGGCCCCGCCTGCTGGAAGAGGAGGGTGAAGTCTGAGTACATGAGGCTTCGGCAGCTGAAACGCTTCAGACGGGCCGACGAGGTCAAGGTTCGTTTACGCACTCACACACAGACACACACAGCAGCATTCATGCTGCAGTTATTAAGAGAAGTTGGGTCTGTTTGACTATAGTTTTTATTTTTTTTAAGAGCACTAGCTGAGGTTGTTTTGGAGTAAAGAACAGATTTATTTATTCGCCCAAAGTTTTTAATCATGAAAGTGGAAACAGGAAGTGTCCCACGGTGTTTGGGCCGGTGATTGCTTTGACTGACTAGACCAGCCGGGGCTGTAAACTCTGTGATTGGCTCTCTGAGAGTTGTCCTATAAATGGTGTTAAAATGGAGAAGAGATGGTTATCAGGAGTCTGATGGATGACGGTGCTTTTGTCTCACTACGTAACGTTTTCAGTACTTTAAGTTGTTTTCACAGCAGCAGTTTCTCACAGATTTAGGTCTCGTTAGTGACGTTATGGCTCCTTTAACCTTTTTCCGTCAGAAATTAAAATGAAAGCTGATCCAAATTAAAGTTTACGTAGCTGAAGGTCCATATAAAGGCTTCAGCACGTGCTGTTTATTTGCTAAAATGGTCACCTGGCTCACCTGCACAGGTACGATCTCTGCGGGTGGTAACACTGAGGGAGAGTGAAGCTGGCCCTGTGTTTTGTTCTGTGCACTGATATAAATTTCCTTTAACTCTCACAGAGCATGTTCAACAGCAACCGTCAGAAAATCATGGAGCGAACTGACATTTTGAACCAGGAGTGGAAAACCCGGCGAATCCAGCCCGTTCACATCATGACGTCGGTCAGCTCCTTACGAGGGACTCGAGAGGTGAGCGGTTGATACTGGTATCAAAATACTTCTTCCCCCAGGCTATTCGGGGCCTGAACCAGGTGTAGGACTGGACTCTCCCAAACACGTCACTATAAGACTGGACTCTCACACACGTCACCACCACACGTTTCCTATAATCCTATAATTCCTATAATTTATAATCCTTATCTTTATAATCTCTTCTGCTATTTGCACATTCCTTACTGTAAATTCCTAAGTTAATTTGTAAATTTTTGTAGTAAATTGTAAATATTGTAAAACTTTTCTTCTGTCATTTAATGGTCGGGCATTGTACAGCTACAAGCATTTCACTCCCATGTCATACTGTGTATGGTTGTGTGTGTGTGACAAATAAAATTTGAATTTGAAATTTGAATTTGAAAAAAAAAAAAAAATACTCTAAAGGCTCAGAGGGCGGTGTCCTGACTGTAACGCACGCTTCCTCTGCAGTGCACCGTGGAGAGCGGCTTCTCCGAGTTCCCTCGACAGGTCATCCCCCTGAAGACTCTGAACGCCGTGGCCTCGGTCCCGGTCATGTACTCCTGGTCGCCGCTACAGCAAAACTTCATGGTGCGTACAAAGCTTTAAAAGCTGCACTTTGTGAACAGCTGAGGCTGGGATTCAGGACAGTATACTACAGTCACAGGTGGCTGAGAAGCTGTGTGTGTGACGTTTCTGGGTTTCCTCCTGCAGGTGGAGGATGAGACGGTGCTCCATAACATTCCCTACATGGGAGACGAGATCCTCGACCAGGACGGGACTTTCATCGAAGAGCTCATCAAGAACTATGACGGCAAAGTCCACGGAGACAGAGGTGAGGGTCAGTGGGCGCAGGAGCAAATGGTTTGAGAGCCAAAGTAGTAATTAATGAAACTTCATCTGATAATCAGTCTGAAGGCAGCAAAAACAGTTACTGAAATGTGACTAATCAGCTGATGGATCAAAGCGCTTTGTTTGTGGATCTTAACCCTGGAGAACCCATGGGGTCAGAGCCGACCCCATGGGTTCTCCAGGGTTAATATAAAGAGCAGAAAAATGGTTTAAAAACGACTGTACGGCAGCAGTTTATCAGAACAAGAACAAGACAATAATTTCGAGTCGTACATGAACACAGGAGCCTCTAACTTTTCAGCGTTTTTTGTTGTGTTTGCATTTTTTAACAGCTCATTTGCAGGATCTAGACCTAGCATGGCAACAGGAAAAACCATTTGAAATGCTGGCGTGTCTCCTCTCTGTTAGCATTAAGCTGCTTCCATAAACATATGGGTCATTTTGTTGAAGCAAAGTGTCTGTCAGGGTGGATGTTTGGCTTCTGGAGCCTCGTTAGCATTAGCCACCTTTTTCCTGAGAGCTCAACCTGCTGGAACCATACGATGGATTTTTCTGGCAATACTTTATTTCTTCAGGTAGTCGGTCATCTGTAGCATGTGTTAGCTGTGGTGTGTTAAACTTTGTGCACAGACGATGGATTTTTTTCCTTCCTTTTCGTATGCACTCATTTCCCTATGAAAATGAGTTGCTACCAAGCATTGGTGCAGAAAATAAATATTTTGTGCGTAACATTGTGTGCAGTCACGGTGCCACTGCTCTGAGGAACAAAGTTGTTTTGGAATCAACATTTCACTTTTCATTCAGACTCGAAACAAACTCGTGCCGGTCAGAGTTTTCTATTAGGAATAAAAACAAAACTGAATTCAGGAAGTCTAGTAATGAACTTTTTCCACAATTACCTTCTGTAATCAGTTTTGGTTGTTTTCCATTACTATTGAGTATCACTTAATGTGACAGATCGTTGCAGCTGAAAGTCCTGTGCTGCTCGGTGCTCGCATGGCTTCTTGTCAAACTCGGGCTCCTGTGTGGGCGTGCTCCAAAGTTTCTGAAAGAGAGATTTCTGAGTATGTGGGACAGAAAAAAACTAGCAGAGATTAAACGTTTTATCAAAACTCTGCACAGCAGTTTGTAATGTGAGAGCTGATGCAGCACAGCTGTTTGCTGTCCTCCCTCAACATCTGAGAGAAACCGCAAAACCAGGAATGTGAACGTGCTCGTGTGGTTGGTCAGTGTGGTGTCTCATCAGGAAAACAGTGCGATGAATATTTGCTTTGTATCGTCGTCTCAGTAGAAAGAGAAACTGCTCCTCTGCTGCTCTGTAAAACTATCTATCCTGTGTGTTGTGTTTTGCAGAGTGTGGCTTCATCAACGACGAGATCTTCGTCGAGTTGGTCAACGCTCTGGCACAGTACAGTGACAACGAGGATGATGAGGAGGAGGAAGAGCAGGACTTTAAAGTGGACAAGATGGACGTGTGTGATGGCAAAGAGCACCCAGAGGAGCCCCGCAAGGATGGGCTTGTTAACAATGAGAGTAAGTCCTGAGATGTTGGAGCTGTACTGCAGTTAGAAACGTGTAATAACCAATGAAGACGTGTTTGTGCTGACCTGCTGTAAGGGGGTAGCATTCACGCTGGTCCAGCTGACAGTTTTGTGTCCTGATGGAAAGCGTGTGTGTGTCGTCTCCAGGCCGAACCAACAATGACACCAGCAAGAAGTTTCCCTCTGACAAGATTTTTGAGGCCATCTCCTCCATGTTCCCCGACAAGGGCTCCCCCGAGGAGCTCAAAGAAAAGTCAGTGGGTTTGTTTGTGTGCGAGTGAGTCGGTACTGTGACGATAACAGAGGAACTGATTCTAATACGTGTCATGAAAGAAGGTCAAAGAATTTATCCATGAACATAAAAAGCACCTGGTTTCAAGTTGATCTCCTCTCGAGAGATTTCAAGAAGTCCTGTTTTGGCGCTTTGGTCAGATGGGACGAGGCGATGACTTTAAAGGGCGTATTGACAGCAGGTGATCTCACTGGTGTTTGGAACTCAAAGTCCAGTTGGTGCTGAGATTGCTGCATGTTGTGTCACTGGAGACGATGAATCCAGTCATTGCTCAGATGGACTCAGGCGTGATGTTGTCCTGGTGGTTGTTAATTTTGCCAGAACGTCAGATGTGTGCTTCCTACAGCCGCGGCTGTCTCATGTGTGAGCTAAAGAGGACACACACACACACAGATGAGTGCTAATGTTGAGACAAACTGATGATGGCGTGCATCATTAAAGGCGATGCACGTTTTTGTACGAGGAAACGTCAGGACAGGTCTGATTTCAGACTGTCTTGGAAGCCTTTCAGGACCACTTTGATTCATTCTGTAAACACACAGACGTCATGAGCTGCTTTTAAAAAGATTTGTCAGTAATACTGATGTTGTTCAGGATGATCCAGTATTTAAAATAACTGTTTAGCTGATGGTCTGTTCCATATCTTCTGTTTGTTTACTTGAATGTTGTTTATTTACTGTTCATGCCTCAGCAAACAGACTTTTAATTATAACAACATTAACCTGTTCTTAAGTGTTTAAAATGTTGATTATGATGTAAAATATATACAAAATATAAGAGCAGCAGTTGGTCTTATACGTACTTTAAAATATTTGTACAATACTAAACTCGAGATTTGACTTAATTTCAATTTAATACTTCAAGACTTACCACAGAACCAAATCCACCAGAGCTTATATTTTACATGCTGTGGAGCCATTTTTGGGAGCATTTCAAGTTGCTATACCTCAGTACAACCGTTATAACCAGATTCTAATAATATGATTGCACTAAGTCCATAGCAACTACAAAAATAGCCAAAAAGTGCAATGAACTACAAAAAATTGAAAATCATTTTTACTTTTCTTTTTAAACACATATTTCTTGTTAGAGAAAATTTTGCTATCCAAAAAGGTTGTACAAAATAGTTTCCAACCACAGGAAATGTGTTTTGAGTGTCTTCATATTTTTATTTTTGAGCTACACCAATTTTTATATACTGCAGGAAAAAGGAAATTTAATATAATAATGCAAATTTGCAAAAAAAAAAAGCAGCATGTGCATCAAAACAAACTATTTCCAGAACTCTTTGGCCTTCTAATCATCCCAGAAACTACACAGAAAATCACCAGTATAGGCTTATAAGGCTCTGAAGGGGGAAACTGGCATAAGTTGTAAGTACAGTTCCTCCGGTTTCATATGCAAAACCATTATTGTGCTAGCTTACGTGGTCGCAGTGCTACCGCTTTAAAAAGAGTCGCACAAAATGAGCGGCCATAAAGGGTTAAACGCATCACGTTAATTTGGATCAGTTCATAAATATAAAATCATTTTTCAGAAACATTTAAACCTCGTGCATGTGTTAGCTGGAGCATTAGTGCAGACTGGAGTCAGGCTCGTTTGTTTTGACCCACTTGGTACTAAACCAGAATATTTAGTGGCTGAACTTTGACTCACAGCTCCTCTGTTGTTGTGACAGCAAATCTCACAAAGTGTGTGTGTGTGTGTGTGTGTGTGTGTGTGTGTGTGTGTGTGTGTGTGTGTGTGTGTGCACTGTACTGCATTCATCGGTGTCTCTGCAGAGCTGTGGAGTACTTTAATAAACTTAATATCAACATCTGTTTAGGGCTGAACGATTATGGAAAATAATCTAATTGCAATTTTTTGCCCCAATATTACGATTGCGATGCGATGCGATTATTTTTTAAGGTCTTTGTCTTCTGTATTATTAAACAAAGACAAGCAATACATCATATAGTATGGCCAATACTATATTACATTAATTTTAAACTGTTCTTTCCTGGAAGACAGACCTCTGTTATGATGACATGAGGTGATGCATGAATTGATGACTGACATTTTTATTTAACTTCTTCAATCACAACAGTATATTTGAACATACACAATAGTTTATTTTTAGCTTACAAACATCTGAGCATAAAGTTCTGACAAGGAACCCTGGTGTAAACATTAAAATGAAAGTCAGTACAATGTGCAGATTGCAGAAATATACATAAACAAAATCAGTGGCTT